>NC_057392.1:22793688-23393688 GCF_019320065.1 Cervus canadensis
TTTATTTGAAAGTCTATTTTATCTGATATGAGTATTGCGACTCCTGCTTTCTTTTGGTCTCCGTTTGCATGAAATATTTTTTTCCAGCCCTTCACTTTCAGTCTGTATGTGTCTCTTGTTTTGAGGTGGTCTCTTGTAGACAGCATATATGGGGGTCTTGTTTTTGTATCCATTCAGCCAATCTTTGTCTTTTGGTTGGGGCATTCAACCCATTTACATTTAAGGTAATTATTGATAGGTGTGGTCCCGTTGCCATTTACTTTGTTGTTTTGGGTTCACGTTTATACAACCTTTCTGCATTTCCTGTCTAGAGAGATCCTTTAGCATTTGTTGAAGAGCTGGTTTGGTGGTGCTGAATTCTCTCAGCTTTGCGTTATTGTAAAGCTTTTGAAGTTCTCCTTTCATATCTGAAATGAGATCCTGCTGGATCAGTAATGCTAGTTGTAGGTTATTCTCTTTCATCTACTTTCAAAGGAACGTCCTGCCATTCCCTTCTGGCTGGAGGGTTTCTTATGAATAGATCAGCTGTTATCCTTATGGGATCCTTTGTTGTTAATTTGTTGTTTTTCCCTTGCTGCTTTTAATATTTGTTCTTTGTGTTTGAATCTTTGTTATTGATTAATATGTGCTTGGTGGTGGTTCGCCTTGGGTTTATCCTGTTGGGACTCTCTGGGTTTCTGGACTTGAGTGTGCTTATTTCCTTCCCCATTTAGGGAAGTTTTCAAGCTATTATCTCCTCGAGGTATTTCTCAATGGTCCTTTCTTTTTTGTCCTTCTTTCTTCTGAACTTCATATGAATGTCGAATGTTGGGGCGTTTCAACAGTGTCCCAGGGTCCTGAGGTTGTCCTCATTTCTTTGATCCTTTTTTCTTTTTTCCTCTCTGCTTCATTTATTTCCACCATGTTATCTTCTACCTCACTTATCCTATCTTCTGCCTCCGTTATTCTACTCTTGGTTCCCTCCAAAGTGTTTTTGATCTCATTCATTGCATTGTTCATTTTTAATTGACTCTTTTTTATTTCTTCTAGGTCTTTATTAAACAATTTTTGTATCTTTTCAATCTTTGTCTCCAGGCTATTTATCTGTAACTCCATTTTGTTTTCAAGATTTTGGATCATTTTTATTATCATTATTCTAAATTCTTTTTCAGGTAGATTCCCTATCTCCTCCTCTTTTGTTTGACTTGGTGGGCATTTTTCATGTTCCTTTACCTGTTGGGTATTTCTTTGCCTTTTCATCTTGTTTAGATTGCTGTGTCTGGAGTGGACTTTCTGTATTCTGGAGGTCTGTGGTTCCTTTTTATTGTGGAGGATTTACCCAGTGGGTGGGGTTAGACGATTGGCTTGTCAAGGTTTCCCGGTTAGGGAAGCTTGCGTCAGTGTACTGGTGCGTGGAACTTGATTTCTTCTTTTTGGAGAGCAATGGAGAGCCCAGTAATGAGTTTTGAGATGGGTCTATGTGTTAGGTGTCACCTTGGGCAGCCTGTATGTTGACATTCGGGGCTATGTTCCTGTGTTGCTGGAGAATTTGCGTGGTATGTCTTGCTCTAAAACTTACTGGCTCTTGGGTGGTGGTTGGTTTCAGGGTAGGTATGGAGGCTTTTGGACGGTCACTTATTGCTTAAAGTTCCATGTAGTCAGGAGTTTTCTGGTGTTCTCAGGTTTTGGGCTTAAGTTTCCTGCCTCTGGATTTCAGTTTTATTCTTCCTGTAGTCTCAGGACTTCTCCAACTATACAGCACTGATAATAAAACTTCTAGGTTAATGGCGAAAAGGTTCTCCCCCGTTAGGGACACCCAGAGAGGTTCACAGAGTTACATGAACAGGAGAAAAGGGAGGAGGGAGATAGAGATGAGCAGGAGGAGAAAAAGGGGGGACTCAAGAGGAGAGAGAGAGATCTACGCAGCTGTCTGTTTCCAGAGTGTTCTCCGTATCTCAGACACCTACAAGGATTCACAGAATTGGATTGGGAAGAGAAGGGGAAAGGAGGAAATAGAGGTGTTCTGAGGTAGAAAACAGAGAGTCAAGATTGGGAGAGAATAATCTTCGGTTTAAAGATAGGGCTTCTCTCTTTTTTTTTTTGGTAAGGTTATAGTGTAGTGAAAATGAAAATGAAGAGTAGTAGAGGAGTACTAGAGGACTTTAAAAGAAATAAGAGAAAAAGAAAAATAGAAAATAAAAGAGAAAACGGAAAGGAAAAAAAAGAAGAAAAAAGAGAAAAAAGAAAAAGAAAAAAAAGAAAAAAAAACAAAAAAAAAAGAAAGAAAGAAAAAAAAAATTTTTTTTTCCCCCTAATTAAAAAAAATCGTAAAAATCTATGTAAATGAAAGTTAAGGAGTAATGGGGGAGTAATAGGGAATTTTAAAGGAAAATAAAAGAGAAAAAATAAAAAAGAAAAAATATAAAAAGAAAAAAAAATTTTTTTTTTTTTTCCTTTCTTAGAAAAAAAAAGTAAAAATATATCTAGGAGTTTCTCTGGAGCTGCTGCGGTCAGTGTGGGTTCGGCTCAGTTTCAGATAGCTCCTCATTCCAGCTTACACTTCTCGATATCTACAGGGCCCTTCCGGTGAAGTCGGTGTTTTCTACAGGGATTTTAATCTGTTGCACCAGTCCCTTCTGAAGCGGTTCCCTTTGTTTATTTGGCTTCTGTTTGCCGGTCTCTTCAGAGCCTCATTTCCGCCCTGACACAGGCGGGCGGAGGTGGACTCTTATTCAGTTAGCTAGTTCCGTTGCGCTGCTGGGAGGGGCTGACGCTGCGGGGATGGGCTGGCGCTGTGGGGCGGGGCTGTCGCTGCGGGGAGGGGCTGGCCTTGCGGGGGCGGACTGGCGCTGCCGGGAGGGGCTGACGCTGCTTTCTCCGTCTGCGCTGCTCAGGCTCCCGGCTGTTCTATATGGAGCGCGCCCCGCGCTGTGCTAGGTTCCAGCCCTCGGGTGTTACACAAAAGCGCGGAAGGAAAAGCTGTGCCTGCTCTCTGTGCCTTCCCCGTCAGAGCGGTCCACTCAGCGAGGGGCTTGATGGGCGCACTATCCCCAGGTGTGGCACACTCACTCCCTTCCGCGGACCCAGTCTCAGTTTCCACTGACGCCAGTCGGGTGCGCGCGCCTTCCGCCCTCTGCGTCCCCAGCCCCAGTCCCCGCCGGCGCCGGTCGGGTGCCTGCACCCTGTGTCTCGCCGCGACCTTCCCCTCCCCCCTGCCTCCTGCCTCCGGCGGGGCTGGGCGGGTCCGCAGCCTGCGACCTCTTCTTGGGACTTTCTCTGTCCCTTTGTTCTGCGAACGGCCGGCAGTGTGTTCCGGCCGGTTAATTTTCTCTCTTTTGGTCTCCCACAGTTCAAGTTGGCACCTCACAGAAGCTCCCTCCGATTGTCCTCAGGGCACTCAGGCCCGGACCCTAGCCCAAGCAAGGCCGCCTAAGACTCCCTTCCCGGGACGGGTCTCCGTCCTTAGCTCTTTTGTCTCACTTTTTATCTTTTATATTTTGTCCTACCTCCTTTCGAAGACAATGGTCTGCTTTTCTGGGCGCCTGATGACCTCAGCTAGCGATCAGAAGTTGTTTTGTGAGGTTTGCTCTGCATTCAGTTATTATTTTGATGAATTTGTAGGAGAGAAAGTGGTCTCCCCGTCCTACTCCTCCGCCATCTTGGCTCCTCCCCTCCATGTCCACTTCTAACTGTTGCTTCTTGACCTGCTTACAGATTTCTCAGGAGGTATTCCCATCTCTTGAAGAATTTTCCAGTTTGTTGTGATCCACATAGTCAAAGCCTTTGGCATAGTCAACAAAGCAGAAATCGATGTTTTTCTGGAACTCTCTTGCTTTTTCTATGATCCAGCGGATGTTGGCAATTTGATCTCTGGTTCCTCTGCCTTTGCTAAATCCAGCTTGAACATCTGGAAGTTCACAGTTCACGTACTGTTGAAGACTGCCTTGGAGAATTTTGAGCATTACTTTGCTAGAGTGTGAGATGAGTGCAATTGTGTGGTAATTTGAACATTCTTTGGCATTGCCTTTCTTTGGGATTGGAATGAAAACTGACCTTTTCCTGTCCTGTGGCCATTGCTGAGTTTTCCAAATTGTCTGGCATATTGAGTGCAGCACTTTCATAGCATCATCTTTTAGGATTTGAAATAGCTCAACTAGAATTCCATCACCTCCACTAGCTTTGTTCATAGTGATGCTTCCTAAGGCCCACTTGACTTCACATTCCAGGATGTCTGGCTCTAGGTGAATCTTCATACCATCATGGTTATCTGGGTCATAAAGATCTTTTTTGTATAGTTCTTCTGTGTATTCTTGCCGCCTCTTCTTAATATCTTCTGCTTCTGTTAGGTCCATAACACTTCTGTCGTTTATTGTGCCCATCTTTGCATGAAATGTTTCCTTGGTAACTCTAGCTTTCTTGAAGCGATTTCTAGTCTTTCCCATTTGATTATTCTCCTCTATTTCCTTGCATTGGTCACTACTATTACTAGCAGTTCTTCATATATTTTGGGTAGAAGTTCTTTGGTCCTGTCTTTGTATTGCAAATATTTTCACTCAACTATTTTCATTTTCTTAATGGTGTCTTTTGATGAGCAGACGTTTTTAACTTGATGAAGTCCAGTTTATCATTTTAAAATTTTATGGTTGTGCTTTTATCCTGCCTGAGAAATCCTTGCCGTGCCAAGGTCAGAGTTCGTCCTCCTCCATGTTCCCCAGAAACCTCCTCCTTTCAGTGCCCCACCTCCTCTGTCAGTTCAGCCTGGGGACCATCCCTGGTTATTTGGTGTGTCTGTTGTAAAACAGGGGCCATGGTTCCTGCTCCTCATCCTGACTCCTGTCATGGCAGCACTGTTTTGTGTCCCCATCCAGTGACTGTGGGGGTCTTTCACCACCAAGTGGGTCATCTGTAGAGTTTCTGAAGATACTGTTTAACAGCAGGGGAGAAATTTCTCTTTCCAGTTTTCTAATTTTCTTTTTTTTTTTGTCACGAACAGGTTGAACTGGATCCATTTTTTTTTCCTGCAGCTATTGAGCTGATAATCTGGTTTTTCTCCTCTCGTCTGTCAGTCACTTTGGTTGCTCCTAGTCACTGAGTATGACATGCTAGAAGTGAGCTTAGGGTTTCATGTGATGTTGCCGGGGAGCGCTGCCCCGTGGGTTTTGGTTCCAGGCCTGTGCTGGCCCCGCGGTTGAGCTGTGTGTGTTCCCTTGTTTATTTCCTGCAGGAGTAAGTCCTTCCTTAAAGAAGAGCTCACCACCCTCAGGGCCTGGAGTTTCCTTTGCAGGAAGGTGTTTATTTACAGGCGCAGTTTCTGTGATAGGTGCAGGACCTTCCTGGGTTTTCTATGTGTACGTGACAATTTCCGTAGGTTGTGTTTTCCAAGGAATCATCCATTTCTTCTGGTGGGAAGTTGCTTTGACATTCTTGTCTTAACCTTCTGATGCCTGTAGGCCCTGCAGAGATGGCCACCTTTTCACACCTGAAAGCAGAAGAAATTTGTGACTTTTTTCTTTTCGATTTGTCAGTTGTATTCATCATGGAAAAGAACCAAGTTGTGTTAGTGTCTCATCATTGCAGATGGTTTCTGCCCTGTCCACTCCCTCTGTCTCCTCAAGCAGGACCTGCTCTTCCTTTTCAAGCTCCTGGAGATGGTCACACCATTTCTCCCCCACCCCCCATACCAAGCATGCAAGGTCTTTTCACTCCGAAGTGATGGGAGGGGCAGCTGTGTTCCCTGGGGGTCAGAGACTTTTGTCTCTATCTTGGGGAGAAGTGGACGCTGTGGCTGAAGCCTCTGATGATGCAACAAGAGCCCTGCCGCCCAGCTCAGAGACAAGAACAGCACCCTGGCAGTGTGCCCAAGAGGGAGGGTGCCCTCGGAGATGGATGGCGCGGCTGTGCAAACGCAGGTGGGGTGACTGAGGCTGCCAGCTCGGGTGGCCAGGCAGCAAACCTGATGGTGGCTTAGACAAG
The DNA here is from genome assembly GCF_019320065.1 of Cervus canadensis. Lineage (NCBI taxonomy): Eukaryota > Metazoa > Chordata > Mammalia > Artiodactyla > Cervidae > Cervus > Cervus canadensis. The sequence continues at coordinate 22,799,641 of NC_057392.1, forward strand.
GAAGACATCCTGACTCTTCTCAGGCAGCTATTAGCTGGGAACACATCACACCAAGAGCATCAAATTTTAAATCAGCCCAGAAGTGACTCAAACGCTGTCTGACAGAGGCTGTCTCTTAAGACCTGCAAGGGCAAAGATAAGATATAAGTCAGAGCCTTCAGAACAGCACAGAACCTCGGTGGCTGGGAGCACCGTGCAGTTTTCCACGGAGCAGAGTCTTGGCTCTGGTCACAGCCCCATGCCTGCCCCCGCTGGTCTGGGGGTGGGGCACTGTTCCTCATTCCTGGGGACAGACCTCCAGTGCCAGGCCAGGACCTTCCCTGTGGGTTGGGGGGAGCAGAGGACCAGGCCCTTTAAGGACTCACGCCTGCCCCCCAGATTTCCACAGAGCACAAGTAGCACATTTAATCTTCATCCACAAGATAGAAATCAGCCTTCCCTACACATATTGCAGAAGGCGGACCACTGTCAGAGGTCCCACAGGGCACTCACCACACCCCCAAAGATGAAGGAAGGTCATGGGACAGAGGCCGTAGGATTACCCCCCTGTCCCAATGGACCTCCTCTGTGGTTCCCTGGGGCTCTGGTCAGTGGATTCATGGATCACACAGTGTAGCTCTTAGTAAGTTTCCTTCTCATTATGGACAAATGCTTTGGAAGGCAACAGAGTGATGCAGGGAAAGAGGAAGACTGGACGCTTGTAACAGAGGGGAAAGGCGTAAGTCTTAGAGTAAAAGCCGAAGAAATATTTAAAAGGATAATGGCTGATAGTTTCCTAAAACTAATGAAAGATATCTAACTCTAGATTCAAGAAGCATCAAAGTCACCAAGCAGGAAAACTGATGGAAAATCTCACCTACGAGCATCAGAGTAAGCAAGTAAAAACCAAGGACAGAGAGAAAAAGAAAGTGCAGTAAAGGATTTCCATAGCCACCCAGATAACTGATAAATGCATCCTTTGTACTTGGTACATGGAAGGACTGTGATCCCAGGTGGGTACTACAGGATACAGGATGTGGAAGATGATGAAGAGGAAAGATGTGGGTGAATCCAATGACCTGGATGCGTACAGCAACAATAATGGGATTCTTATGGGATTAAGAAGCTTCCCTGATAGCTCAGCTGGTAAAGAATCCGCCTGCAGTGTGGGAGACCTGGGTTCGATCCCTGAGTTGGGAAGATCCCCTGGAGAAGGGAAAGGCTACCCTACCCACTCCAGTATTCTGTCCTGGAGAATTCCATGGAGTGTATAGTCCATGGGGTCGCAAAGGGTTGGACATGACTGAGCGACTCTTCCACTTTCACGGGATTGAAGAATATGCTGTATTGAAACCACAGGGTGCAGGATCGGACAAGGGTGAGAAATGGGCAGAGTGCCCCAAGACTCAGCACAGAGTCCAGCAGGGTCAGCTGCACTGGCCGACCCCAGAGGGCTGACCCGCTGATTCGCAGGGCTAAGTAGCGCACGCTGATTTAAGCTGTTGAGTTCTGAGGTGACTGGTTATGCAACAGAGCTGACTGTTACAGAAATGGCCTCCTAGGTGGGGTGCTGCTGCTTCAACAAACAGCCCAGTCCTTTAGGCAGCAGAGCTGGGGAGACGGCGAGGAATTTATCCCTGGAGGCAGGAGGCATGGACCCAGCCTCTTAAGATGGCGGGGGGCAGAGGGGCATGTCTGCCAGCAACCATCTGTGCCTTCACCTCTGGAGAGGGAATCAGACTGAGTGCAGCCGGCTCCTTGTGTGGGTCGCCTACTCTCCACGTGGGCCGCAGTGTCCCTGGGGGCCATTGCGGGTCAAGGAGGGGCTGTGTGCTGACCACATCCTGCTTCCTGCGTGGTGTTCTGGCTCCGCTGGTAAACAGAGGGTCACCCCATCCTGCACTCATGCATTTGCCCTGCATATGGCATGCTGTGGGGGAAGTTAAAAAATAAAAGCATGCCTCTGGTGGTGCAAACTTGTCAAGAATTTGTCAATTGACAAAGCGTCATAGACGCTATCGGTCCCCTCCTGCTGTCACTTCACTCAGGTGAACATCCCCGGGTGGGGATCACACTGCGTGCCAAAGTGTAGTGTTAGTCGCTTCGTCGTGTCTGACTCTTTGAGACTGCATGGACTATATAGCCAGGCTTCTTTGGTCCATGAAATTCCTCAGGCAGGCATACTGGAGTGGGTAGCTCCAGTACCACGGGGATCTTCCTGACCCAGGGATCAGACCCAGGTCTCCTGAATTAAAGGCGGATTCTTTACCATCTGAGCCACCAGGGAAGCCCAACTAGTTGTTAAGCAGAACCAGTGATTTCATGAGAACACAGAGCCTCCAGAGCAAACAGGGCCAGGGTGGGTTTTCATCTGCAAGGCCCAGCCTGGCCTTCTCTTCTGAGAGGCTGGGTGTCCCCAGGGGGATGGACTGAGGGCTGGACTCTCATCCTCATGGGGCTGGCCCCACACAGTGCCCACCACTCACCTCTCATCTTGGCCTCTTGCTCCTGTGGTCAGTGCACTAGTCGCCACCCCCCACCCCCACCCCAGCCCCGGGCCCTCCGGGACAACACCCCACAGACACGATGACCTGCAGCAACACAAAGTTACTCTCTCACACTCCAGAGGCCAGAGGCTGAAATCAGGATCACCAGGCAGCAATCAGGGTGGGGCGGGGCCATGCTGACCTCAGAGGCTCTGCGCTCGCCCAGATCCTGGAGGCTCCCAGCCTCCCTCTACTCGCGGCTGCGTCACTCAGCCCACACTCCCTCTGTGGTCATCGCTGCCCTCCCGTCTGTAGTCAGAGCTCCCTGGTCGGCTCTCTACCAGGGCACAAGGGCAGGGAGGGCTCACCTGATAATCCAGAACCATCTCTCATCTCGACATCTTTGAATGAACCCCAGACATGGGGCCCTTTTCCCACATGGGGTCACACTTACAGCTCCAGGGGGTTCAGGCTGGAGGAGAGGCCTGGCAGAAGTGGCCAAGTTTGAGTTTGCAAACAGAGGGTGGAGGAGCTCCCCCACCCCACAAACACTCCAGGCCTCTGCCCTCCCTCCCTCTTCCTTCTGCCTCGCCTCCCTCTTCTCCACAGCTGATGCTCAGAACCTACTGGACAGCAGGGCAGTGGCACATCTGGGTCCCAGGACGGGCTCACAGTCCTGCTGACACACACACTCAGCTCCAGCAAGCCTTCAGACAAGGGAGGCTGCCCCCCAGACAACTCCCCCCACGGTCTGGCGGGTCCCCCGTCTTGAAGAGCTTTCATACAATGTGTGATGCTATTTGTTTCCCACATGAGCCTGTACCCCATCCGGACGTGGTGTCCATGGTCCCCTGAAGAGAGGGAACTGGGCTGAGAGGATGCCTGAGCCACGGGCCAGAGGTGGTGAGACAGGGGGCTTGCTGCCCTCCCGGCCTATGCCCGCTGTCTGGGAAGAAGGTGACACAGGGGGCTTGTGGCCCCCCAGACTGTGCCCGCTGTCTGGGAGGAAGGCAGAGGGGGAGGGGGAGATTCCTCAGGCCTGGCCCTCCCCACTATGTGGATGGACAGTGAGACCTGCCCTGGCCAGGTGGTTCTGCACTCCCAGCAGAGTGCTGAGATCACCCTGGGAAGTAAGAGGACCACCAGCAGACGCAGGTGTTGGATGGTGGTGGGGTTCAGGGTGCATCAGACCCTCGGCGGCCCCGTCTGCTGGGCTGGTGTTTCATTACTTAACTTCTCACATAAGCAGGTCGCTCAGAGGGGTATGGATTTCCGCAACTCAGGAAATAAACATCTTTGCTTGGCAAAGCCGCTCTGGGCAGAGTCTGTGCCGGGCAGCTTAGGAGGAAAATAAGCTTAAGCCAATACCTCAGTTTCAAGTGACAGGCGGGGAGCACAGTGTGCTGTTTCCAGAACCCAGGGTTTAATCCGGAGCCCCCCCCCCCCTCGTTGCCGTGACATCAACTCCCAGAAAGGATCAGTCACTTCATCCCCGTCAAGATGATCTGCAGATTTCCCCCTTGAACATTTTAATGCGGAGTTTTGTCCCAAAGTAAGTGTCGTTTGTCATCGTGAGAAATGCAGGGAGTGACAGGACACCGCTCTGTGGGGCCCAGCTTCTGCTGAGATGCCTCCTTCCTGGCTCTGGGGACTGGATCCTCTGGGGGACAATCTCCCCTGCCCCCCAACTCCAGACTGCTGCACTGCTGAGCTGTTAATCCCAGGGCTTAGGAGGGCCTGTCCCAGCTTTGGGTTGATTAAAATTCTACTTTTACACAACTTTAAAGGCACAGGCATGGTTGGTGGTATGTGGCTGTTTCTCTTGTTTTTAGTAAAATGCAGTGATAAGCTGCCCCACCTCGGTGAGGTCCTTGGCAGGTGGGGGCAAGGTTGGGGGGCATACCCCATAGCTCTTTTCTTGAGAGAACAAGGTCACCAACTTCACATATGATGCCAGTCTGCCACATGGGAAACAGTCAGCCTAACATGTAGGGGCTTAAAGCAACAGCCATCGCGTGTCCCTGTCTGCTAGGCTCAGGATGGATGGGTCTCCCGCAGGCGGCTCCTCATCGCTGGCACTTGGACAACGGCTGGGTGACCTCTGAAGGCTGGCTCACGGCTGGGTCTGGCCCCGGGCTCCCACTGTGTCCCCATGTCTCTCTGCGTGGGCTCTCCAATCGGCAGCTTCAGGCCAGCCTTGCCCTCAGTGCCGCAGGGCTCCAGGGCAGGTGGCCCGAGAGTGCCAGCGAAGAGCTGTACTGCCTGCTCCCGCCTGGCCTCAGACGGCACACACCACCAGGTCCACCCCGTCCGGGCCAGGGGAGTGGACACATGTGTCCCTTCTTCATGGGCAAGCTGCATGTCCAGGAAGGACCTGGGGGAAGAACAACTGTGGGCTATGGGCTCTCCTCACCACTCCAAGCGGGTGCACGCTGGTCGGCCAACTCCACACACTGGCAAGTTCCTGCCATTCAACCTCAGAAGAACGGGAGCCTTCAGTAGCATCGACGATGTCAGGCACCAGTGACATCCAGTAACTCCATCCCCACAGGTCCCCAAGAGACGGCTGGCACTATCCCCACATGACAGGGAGGGATGGCTTCCTGTGCTCTAAATGAGAAATAACAAACATCATCCATGTATAACTCCTGGCATTTCTTCTGCCGTTTCCAGTTTTCCTCTCGGCACTTTGTGCATTTTTTTTAAACTATTTAAAACATTTTTATACAACTCTTTAATCTGGTGAGTGGTCTTAAAGCATTTTTTGATCATCTACCAATAAGTAAAAAGCACCTGAACAAATTCTCCCCAATGGATGTGATCCAGTTAAAAATATGTACATGACCAACTGTGCTAAAATATTAAATACACAAGAAAACATATATACTAAAATGAGAAAGGGTGAGATAAAATGAGATTAACAATCTTTCAAAGTGTTCATTTATTATTAAAAACATTTTGCACTCGATTTAACATTATTACTAATTTAAGATGAATAATTATGATGCTATTTCAGGAAGCTAGTGTGAACAAAGATGCCCGTCCCTTCTAACACCTCATCCAGGCTCTTCGCAGAAGCGGGCTTCTCTGGATGCTCGGCTGCCAAAGCTGAAAAGAACAGCTCCTGAAATATGTAAATTCAAATGAACCAGAGCGTCATAGGTTGTACATACAAAATTGCAACAGTTTGTTTCTGTCCATCCATAAGTTATGCAAACACTTCAGTGAGATTCAGCTGGTGAATTTCCATCTTCCCTGGGACTGATTGCTTCCCAGGTGGCTCAGTGGTAAAGAACTTGCCTGCCAGTGCAGGAGACATAAAAGTCCCTAGGTTGGGAAGATTCCCTGGAGGAGAGCATGGCAACCCACTCCAATATTCTTGCCTGGAGAATCCCATGGACAGAGGAGCCTGGCGGGCTACAGTCCATGGGGTCACAGAGTCAGACACCACTGAAGCGATTGCGCACAGCACAGTGGGACTAGTTGCAGTTCTTGCAAACTAAGAGTTGCATCAGTGTATTTCTAACAAATGAATTCAAAACTCACTGAAAGTTTTTACTTAGAAAATTTAACAAATTAGAAAAAAATGTTTCTGTATTTTAAAACTGAGCAAATATGAGAACATTAAAATGACAAATTTAACAGGTTTTAGCTACAAATTCACATGAACTAAAAAACAGTTCAAACATTGGTTTTCGGAGCACAGCACCTGTTTTTTTTTAAAGGGAAGTTATTTTAAACTCTTAAAAACCTTCCTTTCACCTAAAGATTACGAGAGCTCTTCTACTCTTGTTGAAAATGCCCAACAGCTCCCAGCTCCCAGTCCTGATGAGGACACAGATCCTGCAGTTGGTTCTGCATTCCAAGGGGTCCTGCCAGGCTGTGGGAACTGCCAGGCCAGCAGCACCGTCCAGCCCCACCTGGGCTTGCGGTGTCAGTGCTGTCTGCAGGCTGCCTATGCATGCGTGTACACAGGTGTGCGTGTGTGCAGGTGTGTGCATGTGCGTGCATGCACAGGTGTAGGTGTGCATGCAGGTGCATGTGTGTGCCCATAGGTGTACATGTGCACACAAGTGTGTGTGCACTATGCATGGGTGTGAATGCACGTATATTTGCTCAAGCACTTATAAAAGCACTTATAAAAGTGAAGCAGCAGCATCTGTGAAGCCACATCACTGGGCACAGGTTCCCTAGAACACGGCCTCTTAGACCCCTCTGGCCTGGTCTGCCTCTCCCTGTAGTACTGGTGTCCAGGGGCCTGGGGAGGCGTCCATGCGGATCCCGTGCCCCCGCCTTTTGGACCACACCCTGGGGTCCCGCACCCTGGGACTTGCTGCCAGACTTCCTACAGAGTGCCCCTGGGGCAGACTCAGTCACCAATGTGTCCCCTGGCCTGTGGCAGGCCAAGTAGGGGCTGTTTTCAAATGTGGTGGACAATACTTGGCTCAGCGGGCTGGTTGTCCACCCCGAGGGTGGGACATGCTGTAGGTGGGAGGAGGTGGGGTGGGAAGGGCTGGAGGCTACAGGGCCACAGAGAAGCCAGGGTGGGCTCCCTCCATGAACCCCACTGCACTGGGAGAGGTGAGTGGAGCAAAGTCACGCATTCATCACGATTTGTTGTTGAGTTCAGTGCTCAGTCGTGTCTGACTCTTTGCGACCCCATCGACTGCAGCACACCAGGCTTCCCTGTCCTTCACTACCTCCCTCCTGGAGTTTGCTCAAACTCATGTTCATTGAGTCAGTGATTTCATCCAACCATCTCATCCTCTGTCACCCCCTTCTCCTACTGCCCTTAATCTTTCCCAGCATCAGGGTCTTTTTCAATGAGTCAGCTCTTCACATCAGGTGGCCAAAGTATTTATTGGAGCTTCAGCTTTAGCATTAGTTGTTTCAGTGAATATTCAGGGTTGATTTCCTTTACGATTGACTGGTTTGATCTCCTTGCAGTCCAAGGGACTCTCAAGTGTCTTCTCCAGCACCACAGCTTGAAAGCATCAATTCTTCAGCACTCAGCTTCATCAGGCTCATTCCTGACAAATCAAGGAGGTGCCCTCCCTTTCCCTGGTGGACAGAGCCCAGGTGGCGCTGCCTGCTGGTGGGAAGCAGCCAGCAGATTGCCTTCCTGGGTTTGAGGTACCAGGGGCTTGGCGCCACTCATTGACCCCCGTTTCAGCACAGACCCTACGTCCTGAGGATGGTGACTGAATCTTGTGGGGTGCAGGCCAGAGCTGGCGCCTCAGCTGAGCCATAGCCAGCCTTCCCCCCATCCTCACTGGGCTGACTGATGCTGCCTGGTGGGCGCACGGTGTCATCAGAGTCACGCGCCAGTGTTCGCACATGTGCTGGAGAAGCGTGTGTCCGGGACTGGGAACATGAAAGCAGAGGCCCCTCTGCCTCCACCCTCAGGACCTGAGCTGGGCCTGCCACAGAGGTGGGGAAGGAGATGTGCCCGGCTGACCGGGATCAACGTCCTTCTCAGCAAGAGCAAGAGGGATGGGGACAGAGCAGCCCGTCCCCCAGTTGGATCACTGGGCGTGGCACATGGGGGTGGGGAGGGACTGACCTCACCACTGGATGTCTAGTTGGAGGGGGAAGGGGCCTGCCTTTGCACTCCACCTGCTAGGGGAACCCATTTGCTGTTCTGGTTCTGTGTGCACGGCCTGGTGTGGGACCTGGCTCTTCATCTTCAGGGCGGGGTGGGCAGGTCACCCTTGAGAACTTGTGATGTTTCTTGGTCACCTTGTGTTTGTTCGTGGGTTTGCAGATGCCCCCTCACCTCCCTGACGACTTGGCTGGTAATTGGGAGAGGGGATTCACAGACCCCTCTGGGAGCCAGATCAGTTTGTGATCCCTTCACAGCGAGGGCTTCTCCCCCAAATTTAATTTTTAATGGTAATTTTTCAACATTTACATTTCTGATCTTTCACCTTACCATTCTCACGAGAGGTCTTTGACGGAAGGAGGAGAGTCCAATAAAGTGGAGGGCAGTGCAGCAGAGAAATGAAGAGCCTAAGAAAATTGGAGCCTAAGAAAATTGGGGTTCCAAATAAACAGGGGTCGAGCTTATCCCCTCATCCTCTTTCTATGACTGAATATTCAATTAGCAGTTCTATGTATTCAAATTTGTTTCCATTGATGTTATTCGGGGATTCTCTGGTGGCTCAGACGGTAAAGAATTCGCCTGCAATGCAGGAGACCTGGGTTCGATCCCTGGGTTGGGAAGATCCCCTTGAGAAGGGCATGGCTACCCTCTCCAGTGTTCTTGCCTGGAGAATCCCATGGACCAAGGAGTCTGGTGGGCTATAGTCCACGGGGTTGCAAAGAGTTGGACACAATGGAGAGATGATTATTTTTATCAACAGAAAAGTCTCACGTGACCTTCAGCAAAAAAGCAGCTGATGAAGAGTTTTTTTAGAGCCTTAGGTGTCTGTAGTGCGGAGTTCAAGCGCCCACCCCACCCAACCCCGGGGACCAGCGACTACATCCTGAAGCCCTGCGTGGAGGGAGGGCTGCGGAGACAGAGACAAAGGCAGAGTTGTTGCATCGGAGCCCAGGCGCCCTCAGGGAGAAGGACTGGAGCTTTGGCTGACACTTTCCCGGAGCTGAAAGTCTTCCTGAAATAAAGTCCGGATGAGCCATGACGTCACTGCTGCTCGGGGAGGTGTGTGCAGACGCGTGTTTCTTTTCTGAGCAAAAAGAAGGCAACACAGACTTTCTTGTTTACGCAAAATATCAGAAATCTTGCTCAGGAGAAAGACAAAAGCGGAGCTGCTCAGCTTGCCATGGGGGAGGGGAGGCGGCAGAGGGTCTGGGGCTTGGGGGCAGGGCCAGTCCCTCCCCCCCTCCCTCTCTGTCTCTCTGGGTTTGTGTCTGTCTCTATGTTGGTCTGTCTCTGCCTCTGTCTGTCTCTGTCACGCTTTCTGTCTCTCTGTTTCTCCGTCTCTGTCTCTCTCTCTGTCTCTTTCTCTCTGTGTGTGTCTCTCCGTCTCCATGTCTCTCTGTGTCTCTCTGCCTCTGTTCTCTCTCTCTCTGTATGTCTCTTTGTGTGTCTGTCTGTCTGTCTGTCTGTTGTTTCTCTGCCTCGGTCTGTCTGTCTGTCTGTTTCTCTGTCTCTGTCTTTGTCTCTCCCTGCTGGAAGTGGCTTGTTGGCCCCGGAGCCTGACTCTTTGAGCTGGGAGATGCAGTCAAGGGCAGTCGTGACTCACGGGCACTCGTGTGCGGGGCCAAGAGCTCGGAGGCGTCTGAGCCCAGTGCACTGGGGGTGATGGAGTGCAGGGTGAGCCCCTGCCTCTATCACAACAGACTGTGGGGCACAGACGTGCTCATTCCAGGCTGACACCTGAGCTGATGGGCTGGAGTTTTCTCACAGGTGCAAAGAAGAGCGCTGCTCACCCCCAGGCTGTGCGTCCTTTGGGGTTCAGAGCCCCTGCTTCCAGCTTCCCAGCAGTGGGGGTACCTTCCACGTCTACCCCAAGGACAGTTGTGGCCTCTGGTCCCTCAGATCCACAGGACTCTCTGCCGGGTGTCGTACAGATCTGAGGGGACAGGGTCTCTCAGGCATGCAGACATGGGGCAGCCTGTGGTTCAGGCACAGGGAGGTGTAGGGTGCAGGTCAGCTGGCCAGGCGTGAAGACGGCGAGGCAGAGTCCTGGCGTCCTCAACACCTGCTGACGAGCCCTTCTCTCCCTTCTCACGTGTCTCTCTCAGATGCCCCTCCACGCTCCTCTCTCCTGCCTGTGGTGCACGTGTCCACTGTCATTCACCCCAGCTGGGGCCCCTTGGACCCTGGTTGGCTTGGCTCTGCTCTGGGCAGGTGCAGCCTCCACCCCTGTTTTATGGGCCAGGGAACAGGGCCCCCTTGATCACCCCTCATCCAATCACAGCCAGATGCTATAGCAGTAAGGTGAGGTAGGGCGGTGCATGCCTTGGACTCTGCGTCACGTGGGAAGCACCGCGTGTGCAGCCGGTGTACTCCCCTAAACAGGGCAGCTTGGGCGCAGACTGGTTTACTAGCTTTCCGACTTTCACTCCATCCATTGGCAATCAGAGTCACCTGTGAGCCAGCCAGGGCAGCAGGAACTGGGCTGTGGGCCTCGGCTCTGTGAAGGGGAGTTTAGCAGCAGCACCTGAGTCCTCGCTGGGCAAACTGTGTCACTGTGGTTCAGGCAGAGCGCTGGGGTGGTTGTGAGTACCACATGAGTTCTCACTGCGGACGGCCAGTGATGCCCCAGACCCACAGCAGACTCAGGTCAAATGCTCTAGACCTCTCCCCATGGCAGGGGTGCCAGGGGCTTTGCATGAGGGCACCGGGGCGGGGGGCCTCACATCTGGGAGGATGTTGGCACAGATTACTCCAGGACTGCTTTCTGCTCTTAGCTGTGTTCCCACCCTTTCAGCTGACTGATCTGGAGCCCACGCCCCAGGCTCCAGCCAAGATAATGTGTTCACCCCCTCCCACCCTCCCCCACTCTCCAGCCGCAGGGTGTGTGTGAGAGTCAGGAAGGCTGAGTGCTGGGCTTCATCTGACATCATTCCAAGCAGATGATAATTATGCGGTCCCTTCTCTCCCAGCTCCCTGTGCCCCCAACAAGACACCAGGGAGTTATTTATAAACATGGGCCCCTGAGGGGAGCTTCTCACGGGAAGGATGGTGGTGGTGACAGTGATCTCAAGGGTGCACATACGCACGTCCTCAGGGCCTGTGCAGGGGAAGTGCCTGGAACACAGGGCAGAATTCGAGGCAGGGCAACCTGCTTAGAGGGGAGGAGCCTAGACCTGCTCCAGGCCCCCAGCTGCTGTGGCATGGGGGTGGGGACTGCTCCCCTGCGCAGCCTGGCTTTCAGAGGTCTGCTAACCTATGATAATATGCCAGCAACATGGATTGTCTTGTGTGTCAAGGGCGGAGGCACGAGAAGAGCGGCTTTCTTCCTCCTGGGGCTGGCAGGAACTGGAAATAATTGAGAGTTGTTAGGGTCCAACATGCTGTCCTGAAAACACTATCATTACTTTCCTAATGACTAACTGTGTCTCAGGAGGCGATGAAGGCAGCTGAGAGGCCGAGGGCTCCTGGGGAGGACAGGGAAGTGGGCGGCTGGCAGCCTGTAATCTGGGGGAAGGGGGCGGGCTGAGGGTGCTCTGCCTGCACCCCCACCCTGTTCTGGCCTCTGGAGTAAGGTCCTAGGGTGCCTCTGCACCGACCCCTGCCTGCAAAGTCAAGGTGAGGTTGAGCCCCATTCAGGACAGCACATTCTTACAGCCCTGGTCTCTGGGCTCCCTCTTCTGGAGCTGAGGCCTGCCCGTGCCCCATTTGTTCACTTCCAGCCTCATGTCTCCTCGGGACCACCCAGCCAGGGCCTCCACCACCTTCTTCTCCTGCTGTACCTTCCTCCCTCCCCCACAGTGATCCTTCCAGGGCACACAGTTAACTACATCTCCCTGCTGGGAGAAGCGTGACAGGTGCCCCCTGCGTGGCTGAGACAGAGACCCTCTTCTTAGGGAAGACTCACACCCCACATTTAGCCTCTCCCAGCGCTGCTGCCCTTCCGTGGGCCCACCCACAGCCCTCCAGCCTAGGCTCTTTCTTTCTTAAAGCTTGTCTGTGTATCACACGAGCGACATGTGAAGACAAATGAGCACACAGCTCTTCCTGCCCCACCCCCCAGCCTGTGCTTTCTCTGACTGCCGCCCTGTGTCTGGGGTGGACAGTGCAAACTTTCTGAGTGTTGCCAGCTTTGTCCGCTCTGGGTGTCAGTGGGGCCCTGTGTGTACTGTGGTGAGGTTCTGGGTGCTAGGATCACTTCTAATGCTTCCTCAGAAAGAAGTGGTCATAATGGTGACTTTGAGAGTGTCTGCTTCAGGCGATCCACAAAGGAGTTCACAGAGGAGAGGCCTGGGAAATGCCTCCTGCCCCCATCCAGGAGCAAACGGTGCTGATGGGGCCAGAAACAGGACTGCGCAGAGGAGGAGGCTGTGTTCCTAGGCTAATTCCCAAGCCTGGCCCTGGTGGCCTGAGCTACTGGAACCTGGGGTCAGAAGTCCTACCATCCTGGAGGTATCTGGCCTTCTGGTTGACCTCTCCACTTCTACAAGGCCTAAGGAGGCTTGGCTGGGCTGAGGGCCATCCCCTCATGGATCCGGGGAGGGGGGTCCAGCTCTGGACAGGGGTTCTGGGGGAGGGCAACGTCCCAGAACCCTGCTGACTCTGGTGCCCGATCACAGGCGGCATCACCGGTGATACCTGTGACCTGGCTCGAGTCTTTAGTAGGTGGGCTGCAAGAAATAATCCTCTGCTAAGAACAGCCATAAGGCAGGGATGGGACACTGGGGTTCAGTGCCTCGAAAATGACCACAATAGGAACAAAGTAAAGCAGAACTTAGTTCAGGAGGGATAGAGAAAAGGGTGACGGGGCAAAAACACCTGAGACATCCATAGTCCCCTCACGTCACCTGCGGACAGGTGTGCTGACCAGGCCCCGGAGAACATACATGTGGTAGTGCACCGCGTCGTGGGTCTGCTAGGCGGGCAGGCGGACGGGTGCAGCCTGACTGAGGGATTCTGCAGAGCGGGACAAGGGGCACCAGGCGGGGGACTGGGACAGGTAGGGGTCCGGGGGGATGGCGGGGGGATGGCGGGGCGCAGTCCCGCTTTCGCGACCACCGCAGGACCCTGTTCCCGGGGCGGAGCGAGGACAGGCGAGCACCTGGCGGGTGCAGGGGGCAGGCATCTCAGACCGTCCAGGCCAGCCCCTGCACCTGCAGGGACCCGCCCTTCCCCCCCTTCCCCCCCCCCCTCCCCCGCCACCTGTACACTCCTCCCCCTGCTCCTACTTCCACAGTCCCGGGACCCGCCCCAGGCCACGCCCCCACCCAGTAGTCCGCCTCCTCCCCATTGATGGTCTCGTCCTACCTTGCACAACTCCCCTCCTCCTCGCCCTGTTCTGGGGCCCTTCCCACCCCACCCAATCTGTGGACCCGCCCCCTCGCCTCTCCCTCGTCACCGCCCCAGTGGGTGGACCTGCCAGCTCTAGGCCCCGCCCCTTGCCTTTGACGTCTCCCTCCCCGCATTGGGCTCCGCCCGGATCTGGCCCCGCCCCCACGGTGATCCTCCCATGGCCCCGCCCTGCCCCGGCCAAGCTAATTGGTTTCTTTCTGCGGAGCTTCCCGAGCTCCGATTGGCTGTACTCGTCGCCGTTCCGCTGTTCGATTGGCCCGCGGGGCCCGCTTTCGCGAGGACCTGCTCCTCGACGGGGCGGGGCCAGCGGCGGCGCGCAGCACGGGATTGGTCAGCGGCTCAGAGGGGGCGGGCCCACGCCTCGCGCAGTGCCTCTCCAGAAGCGCCAGGAGCAGCTACTGCCGCCTCAGTCGCCTCAGTCGCTTCAGGCTTGGTCGCCTCAGGCTCAGGCACCACCGGGATCTTCAGTCCTCACCCCCAGCCCCTCCCCGGCCGCCCTCCCGTGGGCAGGCCCGCGGGCACGCCCTCTGCCGCGGGACAGGTGAGTGATAGCGGGCAGGGCCGGGGATCCGGGGTGGGGAATCGGCTGGAGTCCGGGGCCGGGGTCGTGGGTCGAGGGTAGGGGTCCCGGCCAGGGTCTAGCCGGGATCGGGACCAGGGATCGGGAATAAGAATCGGAGGTCGGGGATCGGAGTCCGGGCCGGGATCGGGGCGGGGGATCGTGGGTCCAATCGGGGACCCGGACCCCTAACTGGGGTCGAGGTCGAGCCGAGATCGAGGTCGAACCAGGGGTCGGGAACCCGTAACCGGGTTCGGGGTCCGGGCCGGGCGGGGGACGCAGGTCTCCGCCAGACAGAGCTCCGCGGAGAGCGCGGCGGACCCCCGTGGGGCCCGGACTAAGTTGGGCTGCCCCAGGGTCGCGGGCCGGGCGGGGCGGGGCCGGGCCAGGCCGGAGGCGGGGAGGGGCGGTCCCGGAGGACCCGGCGGCGCCCCCTCCTCAAGTTGGCGCCTGGGCCGCGCTGCGAGCTCACGGGATTGCAGATCCGGACGGAAACTGGGCGCGGGGAGGGTTTCTGAGTGAAGTGACAGCGCGGCTTCGGCGAAGCGCGGACCCCGCCTGAGCCGCCCTCCGAGATCAGAAGTTGTAAACGAGGATCGCGGGGTTCAGCCTAGCCTGTCAGCGGGTGTTCGCCGCAGGTCTGCTCCGGACTTCAGGAGGCTCACATTTCAAAACGGTGTAAGTTTCGTCGCGTCTGACCCAGGAAAGATGTGAGGGAAAGCGCGAGGTTGGCGCTGGGCTCCGGGCGGCGGGCCCAGGGGAGGGAAGAGGCGCGGGGAGCTCGGGGCGGCGCCGGGACCGAGAGAGGGGATCCGCGGGTGCCCTTTGTGTCCCGTTCGCTCACACGCCCAGCATCTGCCTCCTCGACTCGCGTCTGCCTCCCTCCGTGACCCGCGTCAGAGCCTGGAGCAGGGCACCTGCGGCGGTGCGGCCCCTCTCTTCTGGTTGCTGTATGTTCTTTTATTTCGGGGTGGGTCCAAAAGTGTTTATTGTTCCCATAAATGTTTCACTCTGGAAGTATTGTTTACTGAGTGTGTATGTGTATTTCTTCGCTTCTACTTTTTTACTTAGTACTCCGAAGTACTTGCATAACAAATTTGAAAGTTAACAAAGCCGGGTCTTAAACCTTGTGCTTGGGGTTGATTATCTTTCCCCACCTTCTTTTGAGGCAACACGGACTTGCGGGTCTTTTTGGCTCTGCAGTGGGCTAAGGGCACTCTGGGGTGATGAGAATTTCTGATGTGTAATTGACCAAAAGGAATCCTAGGGCAGCAGGGCCTTGATGAGAGACGTTTACAGACTAGTCTGGGTAATAAACAGACCATGCAGTTCACACCATTCCTCTGGCACAAAGGGCACCTCATCTTTCCAGAATTTAATTTGCTGTCAAGGGTGAACTATTGCCCCGTTTCTGTTCTTTGAAGTTGTCTTTAGAATTGGGAACCAAAGGAAGTGTGCAAAGGTACTTTCCTATTGAAGAAAACGGACTTCCAGCCCTCTCACACACAGGAACAACTCATATCATCATAAAATGTCTCAGAGATGTGCATTTTCGCCCAGAGACTGTTTGCAAAACAGTGACACTCTGGAGGGGTTGCTGGCAGAATCCGAAACAATCTCATTGATCCTTACATCAGAGGAACTGGAGTAGTTGTGTGTGGTGTGTTCAGACCTGGAGATCCACCAGATATCAAGGAGTCTTCAAATATAAGTGCAGTCACTGACTGACATTGGTCACTTTTGAGCACTAATGTTCTGTTGTTTGTAGATGCTGTTATTTACACAGTGCAAGTTCATTACAAGTGTGTTAGGATTTATATAACTTTATGCATGGCAACCCACTCCAGTATTCTTGCCTGGAGAATACCCATGGACAGAGGAGCCTGGTGGGCTACAGTCCTTGGGGTCACAAAGAGTTGGACACGACTGAGTGACTAAGCATAGCATGCATTTTCTTAGTTAATACTCAATATTATAAGGTTTTGAAAACAGGTTTGCTGGTAAAAGGAGTTTTTGTTTTGTTTTTTAGCTGAAAAGATTAGATATCTTTTGTAGAAATCAGGGCTTTATGACTGATATTGCCACAGGTGGTGTTAATTAGTGGTGATGTTGGACTTTACAACATCACTTTTCCAGATATCTTTATTAATACTCAGAGTTGGAGAAAATACAGTTTTGTGATTACATTTTAAAGGTATTTGTGAGAAAATTTCACCATATGGATTTATTTTGTTCTATGTTTAAAAGAGCATGCAGTGTTTATATTTGCAGAAGTCCCACAAGGTCCTTGAAACAATCTAGCCATTCAAGGTTGGACACTGTTTCTGTTCCGGCAGTTTCACTTCCTGGACCTGTAGTCATGAGTCAATGGCAAAGTTATTCCCTATGTTCACAGAAATCTCAGGGCTTTATTGTGAAAGTGGTCACAAAGCAGATTTTGGTAGATGAAAGTTGTGAATCCCTTTGGTAAAAAAAGGCTGTCCTTTAGGCCATAACAAAGAAAAATACCTGCTCGTGTATTGGAATCACTCCCAAATTAAACATTAGAATGAATACTGTAGATTTCGGAAGTGCTCTGGTGTTAGTTGTCAGCTCTGGTTGCAAAGACTCTTAAAAGCACCCCAGCCCCACTGTCCATGGTGCTGAATACATGCCCATTTATTTCTGGGTTTTTTTTTTTTTTTTGGTCTCAAATTTCCTTTCCAGTGTGAATGTGCTTTTGGAGTTTTAAAATGAATTTCAGCATTCACACTATTAAAGAAGAGTTGAACAAAGGAATTTTATTGGACCTGAATGAAAGTATGCCTTTTAAAAACTCAAGGCATATTATTACCTCTTTTTCTAAAACGTTGATAATTGTGCTGATTCAACCTTTGCTTTGCTTAGTCCCCTTCACCCCAGGTGAGAATTTTCCTCCTACAGTATGGACATCAACTAAAAAGCCCTTGAAATTAAGTGAGACCCTGTTTGCTTAACTAACATCCTCTTTAAAAATGTACTCTTTATTAAAATATACATATATATTTGTACATAGAGGCACTTTGCTTTTCCCTAAACAGAGTTGGGGTTTCTCTGGTGGTTCAGTGGTAAAGAATCCTTCTGCAATGCAGGAGATGCAGGTTCAGTCCCTGGGTCTGGAAGATCCCCTGGAGAAGGAAATGGCAACTCACTCCAGTATTCTTGCCTAGAAAATCCCATGGACAGAGGAGCCTGGTGAGCTACAATCCACTGGTTAACAAAAGAGTCAGACATGACTTAGTGACTAAACAACAACAAACAGAGTTGATTGTAACATCCTTCAGCCTCATTGGCATGGCACTTCCCAGTCTTCCTGGAGAGGGGCTGGAGCCCTCTGAGAATGTGGTGGGGCTGTTGGGCAATTGCCAAGCATTCCTGTTGTATTGGAGCAGTATCTACTCTGTTGTCTAGAGTTTTGAGTACATCTTTGTATATAATTTTAGATAAATCCTTTATCTATCTTGAGGCTAATTTTGTCTGTTTAGAACAGGTTAGCAGTAAAAAATAATGGGTGTCACTTGCACAGAGATTCTTCCACATGATAGTAAATTGTGCATCAAACAAAGTGGTGGATTGTTGAGGTGTTTTTTTGTTATGAACATCTGAACTAGTTCTTTGGCCCTGTCAGCTGTACATGTAACCCTGGTTATTCTTTGACATCTGGTTTTTGAGGGAGACCCAGGGCAGCTTCCTTCTGCCTCCTCCAGATTTCAGAAATCCTCTCTGAGTGCTACTGTTTGCCAGGCCCTGTGCTATGATCTGGGAACCCACAGGGAAATGAGACAGAGTTATCTTTGAAGGACTAAGCACTTTGGACTGAGGACAGGACGTGAAGACAGATGATTACAGGGGACACACTCAATGCTGCAATTGGGGTACACAGAAAGCTGGGTTGGTGTATGATTCATTTAGACTGGGAATCAAAGAAGGCTTCAGAGAGGAGCTGACTTCTGGGGTGAGCCCTGGAGTTTGGGTTGTAATTATTTGTGCATAGATAGGTATACACTGATTATGAAAGACCAGAAAGTTGGTGTCATTGGAGGACAGGGAGTATGGTGGTGCTGAGGCTGGAGGTATAGGGGATGTTGTGAAAAGGTTGGGACTCTGCTAGAGGTATTGTGGGGGGAGGGGACATTGAGGAGAGGTGTAGTATGCAGAATAATGGCCTCCCAAAGCTGTTTGCATCCTGAGCTCCAGAACCCGTGAATGTGTTATGTGTCAAAGAGGATTTAAGGTAGCAGTTAGAATGAAGGTTGTTAATCAGTTGACTTTAAAACAAAGGAATTATCCTGAATTGTCCAAGTGGGCCTTAAGTTGTCACAAGGGTCATTAAATATGGGAGAGAGATGCAGAAAGGCAGTGTCAGAGTGCTGTGAAGTGACAAAGACTCTACCCTTCACTGCTGGTTTTGGAGATGAAAAGGATCATGAACTAAGGAATACAGGCAGCCTCCAGACTCTGGAAAAGGTGAGAAAATTGGTTCTCCATTTTCCAGAAAGGAACACAACTGGCTGACACCTTGATTCTAGCCCATTGAGACCTGTGTCTGACATCCTCCCACCTAAGCACTAACCAGGCCCGACCCTGCTTAACTTCCGAGATCAGCTGAGATTGGGTGTGTTTAGGGTGGTATGGCTGTAGATTGACTTCTGACCTCCTGCACTATAAGATATTTAATTTATGTTGTGTTAAACCATATATTCAATGGAAAATTTTTTAGAGCGGCTGCAGGAAACTGAGTTGGGACTCTACTCTAGAAAGTTTCAGCTGGGGAAATTTAAAGAGGAAGTAACCTGGTCAGTTTGGCTGTAGAAGATAAACAGATCCAGTTGCTATTTAGGAGGAGGTTGCCCTAAGTTAGCAGGGTTCTGATCCCCAGTTTCATTTCCTGGCAAGACTGGTTTCTGACCTTGCGTTACTTGGCTTGAGTCCCAGTTGAAGTTTTCCTCTAAGCAGCCTGCTCAGCCTCCACCCTTGCTAGTTGCCATATCCCACTGGTTCGCTGTTCCCTGTGCTGGGAACACAGGGGAAAGTGGATCAGGTATACATCTATCTATGCATGATATTGTGGGGATTGTGGGATCACAGGGTAGGCTCAGTTCCAGCCTCAAGAGCTGTTGTAAACAATGTCTCAAAGGTTTGTTTCTTCATTTCTTTGCTGATCCTTTATAATTCAGATGTTTAATTGTTGTCAGTTGAGTAGATATGAAACATCTCACTGTTTTAATTTCTGTTTCCTTGATTACTAGTGAGTTTGAGGGGTTTTTTACCCATTTATTGGCTCCCCGAGTTTTCAAGTCTATAAACTGTATTCTTATATTGCTCGTCTGTTTTTGTGCCTGGGTTATCCTTTTTATAGCTTTTTTGAAGTTCTTTATATTTGGATTCTATTTGCGTCCTATTTTTTATCTTTTTAAAAATGCTATTTTGATGAACAGATGTTTAATTTTAATGTCGTCAAATTTATCAATCTTTTTCTTACTGTTGGTGGTTATTAAGTCTTATTTAAGAAATTGTTTGTTACCTCATGGTCATAAGATATCCTCCTCTTAAAGATTTTTTAAAAAATATTTCCTCCTTATATTCTACTTTGAACTTATTTTTGTATGAGGCAGGAGGTAGAGATATGATTTTAGATTTTTTTTCCCTTCTGCCAATACTGTTTATTGAGTACTGTTCTTTCCCCAGTGATCTGCAGTACTATCTCTGAAACATACCAGACCTCACAAATGTGTGGATCTGTTTCGAATTTCTCCGTGTAAATAGATATAATTTCATTTCTTCCTTCCTAGTCCTTAAATCTTTTATTTTTTGTCTTTTCCCTTTGTTTGGACCACTAAACAAAGTTGCATAGAAATTGTGGTAAGGCTATCCTAATACTGTTTTTCACTTTAAAGGCAATGTTTTCAAACTGTTAAATATGAAGTTTGTTGTGTACTGGTAGATTCCTTTTATTAGGGTAAGGATGGTCTTACCTACTAAATATTTTAAAAAATCATTTATAGATTTTTAATTTTATCAGATGGTTTCTTTACCTATTTTATAATTTTACATCTTTTCTTCCTTGAACTCTGAGGTAAAATATTTTAATATTTTAAATCATCATTAATATTTTTAGTTTTAAATCATCATTGGTTTCTTGGGATCAACTCTACTTTGTCATGATATACTACATTTAAAAATTACTATTGGATCCAAGTATGTAATCTTTCACTTTTGATTTTGGTATATATTTCATAGGAAGTATTGACTAATAATCTTTTCTTGTATTGCTTTTAATCAGATTTGGTATCAAGATGATGCTTCATCATCTCTGCAATAATTTCTGAAAGAGAGAGATGTTTGTTCCTTGGAAGTTTGGCAGAACTGCTTCCTAAATGTTCTAGATGTGGACCCTTTTAGAACATGGAGACACTTGCAGTTAATCACTTTAGAAGTTGGTCCATTCTATTCACATTTTTTTGGCTGGAGGGAGTCATTCTGGATATGCCTAGTTTCAAATGGAGCAGGAAGGCATAGTCTTCCATGTTCTGGAAGTTTAGGACAACTGGAGACTGGTAAACATTAGTAATATTTAACCACACTGTGGAAGCTAATTGATGTCTGTGCTGCCAAATTAGCCAAAATTAAAACTGTGTTCCTTTCTAGGTCTTGTTCGGAGTTTTTCCAAGTATGTTGTCTATCAAGGGGCTGGTTAGATTTCTTGTGAACAAACCATCCTGCTCACTTTCTCCAGAACCCATCTTGGGAGTTCCTGCCTCTCTACCTCTCCTCATTGCAGAGGAAATATCTCCCATTCTCATTCCTTTCCCCTGACCAAAATCTTAATCATCCTTCACAGCTGGCACAGGACCTGCTGAAATCCTCTGCGTGAACTCTGACTCGTTGTGAACATTCCCATCACTTTTTACAGTACTGTCCTACATCAGAGGTGCAAAGGGCAGGGTTCAGTTGTGTCTATGGGTGGTTGGTTGATCAGAAGAGTCTTCATATCCAAGTGCAAGCTTCTCTTCTTTGTCTGAGCTCTGCAGTGGGAAGTTAGGTAGAGTGGACAGACTGTGTGAATGAAGTTGACCTCATTCACACAGTCCTCACCTTCTAGTATTCATAGCTTGTTTAATACCGCATCTCCATTGAGGTGGGACCTGTGACTGTGCTTCTAACCAATGGAATAAGGCAAAAGTGATGGGACACAAATTCCGTTATTATGTTACATTATACAATTCTATCTTGCTGGAAACTAATTTGCTGTTGTTGTTCCTTAATCACTAAGTCATGTCCTACTCTTTGCAACCCTGTGGACTGTAGCCCATCAGGCTCTTCTGTTCATGGGATTTCCCAGGCAAGAATACTGGAGTGGGTTGCCATTAACTTCTCCAGGGGATCTACGCAACCCAGGGATTGAATCTGCGTCTCTTACATTGGCAGGTGGCTTCTTTACCACTGAGCCACCAGGGAAGCCCGGAAACTGATTTAGAGAGTCTCTCTGCTCGCTTGAGTAAGCACCTGTGTTGGAGAAGCCCACGTGGCAGGAACTGCAAGGTGGCCTTTAGGAGCTGAAGGCCACCTCCAGAGACAACCAGTAGGAAGTAGGGACCCTCAGTTTTACAGCAAAGAAGCAACTTCCACCAACAACCTGAGTGAGCTTAGAAGCAGATTCTTCCCCAGTTAAGCCTGCAAATGAGAATATAATCTTGCCAACATCATGATTGCAGCCTTATGAGACCCTAAGCAGAGGACCCGGTCAAGCCTGTTCAGACTTGTGGCCTTGTTACCGTTTGTCATGCAACTGTAGAAGACTAATGCACCGAATTTGTACTGACCTCCCAGTGACCTCACTAGAAGTGGGTTTAGGCTGATGAGGGTTGTTTGAATCTATTGGGGATAATCAATTTTTTAATTATTAAAATCTTTTTCTATTTATAAAAGAATTGAAATAGGCAGAAAGTATAAAGCACAAAATCAACATCATCTGTAATCTTACCACGGAAGGATAGCCAACTTTTTCTACTTTTATATAATATATGATATGCATTTCCTTAAGTTCAGATTCATTCCATAATATGTTTTATGGACAACTTTCTTCTTTGTAGATAGTGAACATTTTTTGCATCATATCATATTTTTCTAAATTATTATTTTGAATGACTGCATAATATTCCAATGGGTGTCCCAATTTATTGAACCACTTTCATATAGCTGGGCATTGATGCTGTTTATAATATTTACCTTAATGAATAATGCTTTGATAAGTATCCTATACAAAACTCATTGTGTGTATCCTTGATTATTTCTGAAAGAGATTTGTAAAGGCAGAATTCTCATGTCAAAACTTGTAGAGGTTTTTAAACTTTTTGATATTAACCATACAGCTTCCAGTGTTCTTTAAAAAGTGTACAACTCAAGCATCTGTTTCCATAACTCACCACGTGGCAATAGGACAGAACTATTGATTTTTGAGCATTTAGGTTCCTATTTTCCTAACCCTGTTTGCAAAGTGCTTTTAAATTATTCATCAAAGTGCAGTGTTCTATTTATAGACACATTTGTGTATGAGATCGCTCCCTTAATGTCTGGGCAAAAAGCCTTTGAATTGCTATTATCACATCCCTGTCTTTGCAAATCCTTTTCTACTCTTTTCCACCCTTTCTTTGTTTTCAACCAAATAGAGACACTGAAAACAAGGTTTTGTAGTTGAAATGGTTACTCAGATGAAGTGGCTCTTCTGAATGAGCTCTTGTTCTTCTCTTCTCATCGTTCATTAACTAGTTGACTTCAAAAAGATGAAAGATCAGAGAAGTATTAATTATTAATTCAAAAATACTTCCTGATTCATAAAATAATGAGTGCTTATTTAGAAATTTTATGAAATAGTGATTAGCATCAAAAGCAGAATAAAATTCTTTAATTCCACCACCCACAGATGACTACTATATGAAGAAAACTTGTTCATACTAGCCTATTATTATTATCATCTATTGATTAGATGCTGATTACTAATGTTTTAGGGGGAATTTTTGAGTCCATGTCTATGAATGAAATTGACCCGTATTTTTCTTTTCCTATAGCTGTTCACCGTCTAATTTGAGATGAATGGTTACTTTATCATTTGCAGCTTTTATCTTTCACTAGTATGTGCATTTAAGATGACACGTTTCCTTATAAATAATGTTTCAGCTGCATCATACAGAGTTTGATTTGGGGTATTTTCATCATTGTTTAGTAAATGCTGTGCACTAAATTGTTCCTCCCTCAAATTCCCCTGCTGAAGCTCTAACCCCAGATTCATGGTACTGGGAGATGGGGCCTTCAGGAGGTGATTAGGTTTAAATGAGGTCATGAGTGTGAGGTCCTTATGATGGGATTAGTGCCTTGTAGGAAGAGACCAGAGAGCTTGCCCTTTTTCTCTCTTTCCTTGCCATGTGAGGTCACAACAAGAAAGCAGCCAGCTGGAAGTGAGGTAATGGGCCTTCACCAGAACATAACCATGTCAGCACCTTGATCTCAGACTTCCTAGCCTCCAGAACTGAGAAGTAAATGTCTATGTTTAAGCCCCGAGTCTATGGTATTTTGTTACAGCAGCCTGAGCTAGTACAATATAATTTCCATTATGATATTTTTCTTTGATTTGTAAGTCATTTAGAAGAATATTTTAAAATTTCCAAACATCTGCATATTTTCTCATTTTATTCTTTTCCATCACAATTGCATTGCCCAGAGATCATGCTCTTTATTTTAATCTTTTGAAATTTCCTGATGTGCCTTATAGTAGAATATGGTCTATATGTTTTCTCAAATGCTCCTGGGTGCTTGAAAAGAGTTAGGTTCAGTGTTCTATATATTCTATTCAGCTAACTCGATAAGCATATTACTCATGTCTTCTGTTTTCTGACTGCCTTTTTGTCTGGTTGTTATATCTGTCACTAAGATAATTACACAATTTCATTGTGATTATGGATTTGTCTTATTTCTTCTTGCAGTTCTGTCAACTTTTATTTATATACTTTGAAACCATATTATTAGGAGAATGCAAATTTAAAATTGTTATGTCTTCCTGATGAATTCAGACTTTAATTATTATGAGTGGTTCTCTTTATCTCTAGTAATGTATCTTTGCCTTTTTGTTGTAGTGTGTCTGATACTATTATGGCTATATCAGATTTCTTTAGGCTCATATTTGCATGAAATCTTTGTTTTTTTATCATTTTACTTTCAGCCTTACTATGTTTTTATACCTTAGATATGTCTCTTGCAAAGGTTATACAGTTAGATTTTTTTCATCCAATCTGATTATCTTTGTCCTCTAATGGGAGCATTCAACTCATTTACATTGAATGTAATCATGATCTATTTGAGTTTAAATCTACAGGCCTATTATATATCACTTTTGTCCCATGTTTTCAGTGTTTATTTTTCTCTCATGTGTTATTGTGAAACTAGTGTTATGATTTTGAAAAATCATTCTACTTTTCCACTCTCTCTAGTGTATTGGAGGTTATATTCTATTTTCTTTTTGTGGTTACCATGTGAATTAGATAATGTATTATTAACTCATCCAGATAACTCACCCAGATAAAGTTATACCTTCCTCTTGGGCCATTCAGAGATCACAGTTTCTTAGAATACTTAAATTCCATTCTCCCCTCCAGATTTTTGTGTGCTTGTAACTGTATATTTTAATTCTATATGCTCTTTTTAAACTCAATGAAGTAACATTAACAGTGTTAATATTTAACATATTGTCCATGTTCATTTAGATTTACTCATCCTTAGCTCAGTTGGTAAAGACTCTACCTGTAATGCAAGAGGCCCCGGTTAGATTCCTGGGTTGGGAAGATCCGCTGGAGAAGGGATAGGCTGGCTACCCATTCCAATATTTTGGGCTTCCCTTGTGGCTCAGTTGGTAAAGAATCTGCCTGCAACGTGGGAAACGTGGGTTCAATCCCTGGGTTGGGAAGATCCCCTGGAGAAAGGAAAGGCTACCCACTCCAGTAGTCTGGCCTGGAGAATTCCATGGACTGTATAGTCCATGGGATCAAAAAGAGCTGGACACAACTGAACGACTTTCTCTTTCACTTATCGATTCTTTGCTTTTCACTTATCTATTCTTTGCTTTTCTTTGCTCTCTTACATTTCTGATGTTTATTTTGGGGTCATTCCCTTCTGCCTGAAGAGCCTTCTTTAGAAATTCCACTTTTTGCTTATCAATAGATAGTAGACACTTCTGATTTTTCTAAAAGTACTTAGATTTCATTTTTATTATTTAAAAAATTCCTTTACTTAAAATTTTGGGGGGTATATTTTACATGTGTAAAATTCACCTTTTTAAAGTTTATATTCAGTGGTTTTTGGTATATTTACAAAGTTGTACAACTTTCATCAATACCTGATTTCAGAGCATTTTTATCACCTTAAAAAAAAACCAAAAACCTCATACCTCTTAACAGTCACTCCCCATTCCTCCCTCCCCCCAGACCTTGGCAACCATTAATCTACTTTCTGTCTGTAAGGTTTTGCTTAATATGTACTTTTCATATGGGTGGAGTCATAAATATGTGACCTCTGGTATCTTGCTGCTTTCATTTACTATAATAATGTCAAGGTCCTTCCATGATCCACTGTAGCATGTATCAGTACTTCATTCCTTTTTATGGCTGATTGGTATGTATGAATAGATTGCATTTTGCTTATCCACTCATCAGTAGGCAGACATTTGACTTTTTTCCATTTTTTGTCTATTATGAATAATATCCTGTCAGCAGTCATGTGCAAATTTTTTTTTATGTACAAATTTTTGTATGAAAACATGTTTTCATTTCTTTTGACTATATATTTAGGAGTGAAATTGCTGGGTCAAATAATAACTCTACTTTTTGAGTAACTGCCAGACTGTTTTTCAAAGATGCTGTACCATTTTATCCTACCAGCCATGCATAAGGGTTCCAGTTTCTCCACATTTTCACCAACACTTGTTATTTTCAATTTTTTGATTATTGCCATCCTAGTGGGTGTGAAGTAGTGTCTAACTGTGGATTAGCATTTCCCTAATAACTGATGCCTTTGAGCCACTTTTTTGTGTGCTCATAGCCATTTGTATATCTTTGGAGAAATTCCTGTTTAGATCCTTTGGCCATTTTAAAGTTGGATTGTCTTTTTGTTGCTGGGCTGTAAAGAACCTGCCTGCCAATGCAGGAGACATAAGAGATGTGGGTTTGATCCCTGGGGGAGGGCATGGCAACCCACTCCAATATTCTTGCCTGGAGAATCCCATGGACAGAGGAGCCTGGTGGGCTACAGTCCATAGGGTTGCACAGAGTCAGACATAACTGAAGTGACTTAGCACTAGCACAAAAATTCTTTCTATATTGTTTACCAACTCCTTATTGGATATATGATTTGTAAATATTTCCAACTGTGAGTTGCCTTTTCACTTTCACGATAGTGTCCTTTGATGCACATTTTCATGAAGTCTAATTTATCTATTTTTTCTATTGTTGCTTGTGCTTTAGGTGTTATATTTAAGACAGCATTGCTTAATCCGAGGTTACAAAGATTCACACCTGTGTTTTATTCTAAAGTTTTATCTCTTAAATTCAGGCTTTTGATACATTTTGAGTTAATTTTTATGTATGGTGTGAGGGAGGAGCGTCTGTATCTGTCTATCCAGTTGTCTGAGCACCATTTGTTGAAAAGACTATTTCCTTAGTGAATGGTCTTTTAACAGCTTTGTTGAAAATCAGTTGACCATAGAACATGGGTTTATTTCTGGAATCTCAGTCTGAGTCCATCCATCTGTATATCTATCTTTATGCCAAAACCACACAGTCACGATTACTGGAACTTTGTGGTAAGTTTTGAAATTGGGAAGTGCAAGTCCTCCAACTTTATTGTTCTTATTTAAGATTGTTTTGGCTATTCCTGATCCCTTGCATTCCCATATGATTTTTAGGATTAACTTGTCAATTTTTGCATAAAAGGCAGCTGGAATTTTGGTAGGGATTGCATTGAATGTGTAGATCAATCTGGGAATACTGCTATTTTGACTGTAGTAAGTCTTGTAATCCATGAGCATGGAATTTATTAGCTGTAATAGCTTTTTTTTTTTAGTGGATTCTGAAAGTTTTCTGTGTGTATATAGTTAATTTTACGTCTTCCTTTCTAATCTGGATGTCCTGTATTTTGTTTATTTGGCTGCGCTAGGTCTTAGTCATAGGTATCTGGGAATTTCCATCTTTGTTGCAGCATATGTGATCTTTGGTTGTGGCATATCAACTCTTAGTTGTGGCATGTGGGATCTTGTTCCCTGACTAGGGATCAAACCTGGGCCCCCTGCACTGGGAGCTTAGCTACTGGACCACTAGGAAAGTCCCTGTATTTTTATTTCTTGTGTGATTTCCCTAGTTATAACTCCTAGTATAATGTTGAATTATCTTGGCAGAAGTGGACACCCTTGTCTTCTTCTTGATCTTAGAGGGAGAGCTTTCAGCCTTTCACCATTCATTATATTGTTAGCTTCGGATTTTTGCAAGTGCCCTTTATTAGGTTGAGGAAGTTTCCATCTAGTTTTATTTATTTTTTTAATCATAAAAGATTATTATTGTCAGATGCTTCCTCTAATCTATTGAGATGATCATGTGGTTTTTGTTCCTCTTAATGTTGCACATTACATTGACTGATGTTCACACGTTGAATGAACCCACATTCCTTAGATAAATTCCAGTTAGTCATGGTGGATAATCCTGTTATATATTGCTAGATTTAGATTGTTAGTGTTTTATTGAGGATTTCTGCATATGTATTCATTAGGGATATTGGTCCATAGTTTTCTTTTTCTTGGTGATATCTTTGGTTTTGGTATCTGTATTATATTGGTCTCATATAATGAATTGGGAAGTGTCCGTTTGTATTTTTTGAAAGAGTCTGTGAAGGATTGATGTTAATTCTTTAAATGTTTGGCAGAATTCACTAGTGAACTCAGTTTGTTATTGTTCAGTTGCTAACTTATGTCCAACTCTTTTTGATCCCATGAACTGTAGCATGCCAGGCTTCCCTGTCCTTCACTATCTTCCTCCTGGAGTTTGCTCAAACTCATGTCCATTGAGTCAGTGATGCCATCTAACCATCTCATCCTTTGTTATCCCCTTCTCCTGCCCTCAGTCTTTCCCAGCATCAGGGTCTTTTCCAATGATTCAACTCTTTGCATCAGGTGGCCAAAGTATTGGAGCTTCAGCATCAGTCCTTCCAATGAATATTCAGGACTGATTTCCTTTAGGATTGACTGGCTTGATTTCCTTGCTGTCCAAGGGACTCTTCAAGAGTCTTCTCCAGCACCTTAGTTCAAAAGCATCAATTCTTCAGCAGTTGGTCCTGGACTTTTCCTTTGGGAAGTTTTTCAGTTACTAAATCAAAGTCTTTACCTGTCTTAGGTCTATTCAGATTTTTTATTTCTTGTTGAATCAATTTTGGTAATTTTTGTCTTTCTAGGAACTCAGGCATTACACCTAGGTTATCTAGGCAAACAATTGTTCATTGTATTTCTTGATGATCCTTTTTATTTCTGTAAAGTTCTTAATTTAATTTTTTATTTTAGTAATTTAACTGTTCCTTCTCTTTTTCTTGTGGATATGGATAAAGTTTTTTTGGATCTTTTCATAGAATCGACTTCCGGTTTCATTGTTTTTCGTTCTGTATTGTTTTCTATTTCTTAATTCATTTATTTTTGTGTTAATACTTGTTTTTTCCTTTCTTCTGCTTACTTTGTCTTTAGTTTGTTCTTTTCTAATTTCTTAAGGTGGATGGATGGTTAGGTTATTGATTTGAGATATTTGTTCTTTTGTAATATAGGTATTCACAGCTACAGATTTATCTCATCACTGCTTTAGCTGCCTATCAATGTTTTGGTATGTTGTGATTTCGTTTTCAGTCATCTCAAAGTATTTTTCTAATTTTCTCTGTGCTTTCTTCTTTGATTCCATGTTTCTTTAGGAATGTGTTGTTTAATTACTACAAAGCTGTGAATGTTTATATTTGTGTTCTTGATGTCTGAATTTCTTTCCCTTGCTGTCAGAAAACAGACTTTGATTTCTTTCCTTTAAATGACTTTTGACATTTGTTTTTTGAGTATAACATTTAGTCTCTCCTGGAGAATGTTCCATGTGTACTTTAAAATAATGTGTTTTGAAAACTTAGCCAAGATGGTGGAGTAGGAAGGCCCTGGGCTCACATCCTCATGGGCACACCAAAATTACAACTACTTACAGAGCAACTATTTATGTGAAAGACTGGAATATACTGGAAAAGATCTTCTACTACTAAAGATATAGAGAAGAAATTAGATGGATAGGAGGGATGGTGTTTCATTATAGTCAAGACCCATACCCCTGGATTGGCGACCCATAAATGGGAGAATAATAATAATTTCAGAGGTTTTCTCCAAGGCATGAGAGGTCCAAATGCCATGTGGGGCTCTCCATCCTGGGGTTCCTATATTAGGAAGATAAGCCTGTAGAACGTTTGGCTTTTTGAATGTCAGGGAGGTAACTTTTGGGAGAGCCAGAGGGCTGTAGGAAATAGAGACTCTGCTCTTAAAATGTGCACACAAAATCTCTTATGATCTGGGACCCAGGACAGAAGCAGAAATTTGAGAGAAGGCTGAGTCAAGCCCACCAACTGATCTTGGAGAGCCTCCCAGAGAGGCAGGAGGCAACTGGAGCTCATCCTGGAGACACAGACAGGGGGACAGCCATTTTTGGGAGCTTCTATCACGTGGACACTGGTTCTGGCAAGTACCATTTTGGAATCCTTTCTCTAGCTTATTAGCCTTGGGGCCCATCTCTGTCTATGCCCACCAGCCTCTAGATACCAGGAGATACCTCATGTCAAGCAAATAGCTGGATGAAGACATAGCCTCATTCCAATTGCAGCAGACTGCCTTAAGACCCCTTGAGCCCACAGTTACCCTTGGATATGTCCACACCTGGATATGTCCACCAAAGGACCCAGGACCCAGCCTGGCACACTAGTGCATAGGCACTAGACTCTGGCCCTGTAACCAGAGAACCTGGGACCCAGCTCTGCCTACCAGTCAGCAGGCACCACCTCCAGAAAACCCACCCATCAGTGGATATCAGGAGTACCACAGCCCTGCAACCGCCATGGCAGGGTTCAGCCCTCCCACAAATAGGCTGGCACCAGCCTTGGGACCCACCTGGCCACTGCCCATGTCAGAACCCACCTCTAAGACACTTTAGGCCCTCAGCCACCTGCCCTAGGATCTGGCCCTAGGCACCAGAGGGCTTACACAAACTTCAGGATACTGTGTACTCTGCAACCAGCAGCATCAGGAACTGACTCCACCAACTAGTGGTTCACAACTGCCCTGGGACCCCTGGGTCATGCAGCTAAATCCTAAGACCCAGAACTATCTGTCAGTAGGCCAGTACAAGCCCCAGGACCTAGCTTCACCCACCAGTGGTCAGGCACCAGCCCCAGAAACTTCTGGATTCTTACCTTACCCATCAGTAGATGGGCACTAGATCTAGGAACACCTGCCTTGTAAGACACACACCAGAACCTGGCCCTGTCCACCAGTGAGCCAGCACTAGCCCTGGAAACCCCCAGATATCTGCAGCCAGCTACCTTGTGACCTGGTCCCACCAACCAGTGACTGGCAGCCTCTGTATTAGGCAGGGCCTGGAAACCAACCACTGTGGGGATCACCATGCCTACTAGACCACTCATAATAGTCAATCCACCACAACAAAAGGACCCATATAATGCACGTAGGGGGCAAACTTAGCTCATATAGCTCTGGTGACCAAAAGTTAGTCTTCTTCTGTGACACATAGGATGTCTCCTTAAAAAGGCAACATCTCCAAGGCTGGGAAATGTAAAAACAGTGAATTAGGCAGAATGAGGAGACAGAGGAACTTATTACAAATGAAGGAGCAAGATAAAGCCCTAGAAGGAGAACTAAGTGAAGTGGAGATAGGCAGTCTACCCAATAAAGAGTTCAAATAATGATCATAAAGATACTCAAAGAACTTGGGAGAAGAATGGATGAACAGAGTGAGAAGTTAGAAGTTTCTAGCAAAGAGTTAGAAAACATAAAGAACAACCAAACAGAGATGAGGACTACAATAACAGAAATTAAAAATATACTAGAAGGAATCAACAGTTGATTAAATGACGTTAAGGAATAGATGAACAACCTGGAAGACAGTATTGAAAATCACTGAAGCTGAATGGAAAAAAGAATAAAAAGAAGTGAGGGCAGTTTAAGAGACTTCTGGGACAGCATCAAACATAGTAACATTCACATTTTAGGAGTCCCAGGAGAAGAGAGAAAGAGGCAGAGAAGGTACTTAGAGACAAAATAGCTTAAAAGTTCCTTAACTTGGGGAAAAAAACCCCAGACATCCAGGCATCCAGGTCCAGGAAACTAAGAGAGTCCCAAGCAGGATCAGCCAAGTAAGGATGACACCAAGACACATTGTAATTGGCAGAAATTAAAGATAAAGAGAGAATATTAAAAGAAACAAGGGAAAAGTGACAAGTTAAGTACAAGGGAACGTCCATATGTCTGTCAGCTGACTTTTCAGTAGAAACTTAAGGCCAGAAGGGAGTGGGGAAGGGAAAAACCTACAACTAACAGTACTTTGCCTAACAAGGCTTTCATTCATTTTCATGGAGAGATTAAAAAAAAAAAGTTACAGACAAGCAAAATCTCAGAGTTCATCACCATCTTAACAAGTTCAAACCAGCTTAACAAGAAATGTTAAAAGGACTTCTTTAAGTGAAAAAGAAAAGTCCACAACTAGAAACATGAAAATTACAAAAGGAAAAATCTCATTGGCAACAGCAAAAGTACACTAAAGGTAGTAAATCAACCATGTACAAAACTGGTAGGAAGATTAAAAGACAAAAGTAGTAAAATAGTCTATATGTGAAATAAATATTAATACTTAAGGGATACACAAAACAAAAAGATGTAAAATATGATATCAAATCCAGCAATCATAGAGGGAGAGGAATAAAAATACAGGGTTGTTAAAATATGTTTGAACTTAAGAGATAAATCTCTTAAAATAGTCATATATGTATAAGTAAATATAAACTTCCTATTAACCACAAACAACAATCTATAATAAATAATAATCTATAATTATCTATTACCTATTATTATCTTTGATAAATTTATAATCCATAAAGAGAAAGGAATCCAAAGGTAACGCTGAAGATACTCACCAAATCACAAGGGAGCAAAAGAAGAAAGGAAAAGGAACTAGAAAAACAACCTCAGAACAACTAACAAAATGGCAGTAAGTACATACCTATTAATAATTACTTTGTGTGTAAGTAATCTAAATGCTCTAATCAGAAGAGTTAGGGTGGCTGAATGGATATAGAAATAAGCCCCATCCATAGGCTGCTTATGAGAGACTCATTTCAGATCTAAAGACAGACACAGACTGAAAATGAGGGGATGGTAAAAGCTGTTCCATGGAAATGGAGATGAGAAGGAAGCTGGGGTAGCAATATTTATTTATTTATTTTTTCCATTTATTTTTATTAGTTGGAGGCTAATTACTTTACAATATTGTAGTGGTTTTTGCCATACATTGACATGAATCAGCCATGGATTTACATGTATTCCCCATCCCAATCCCCCCTCCTGCCAAGGGGTAGCAATATTTATATCAGACACAAATTGGACTTTTAAAACAAAGTCTGTAACAAGAGACGAAGAAGGATATTATGTAATAACCAAGGGATCAATCCAAGAAGAAGGTATAACAATTATAAATATATATGCACCCAAAATAGGAGCACCTAAACACATAAAGCAAATATTGAGAGACATAAAGGGAGAAATTAACAGTAACACAATAATAGTAGGGGACTTCAACACCCCACTTGCATCAATGGATAGATTGTCCAGACAGAAAATTACTGAAGAAACACAGGCCTTAAATGACATTAGATTAAATGGAATTAATAAATATATATGCATAGAACAATTCACCTAGCAGAATACATATTCTTTTCAAGTGCACATGGAACATTCTCCAAGATAGATTATATTCTAGGCCATAGTACAAGTTTCATTAGCTTAAGAAAGCTGAAATCATATCAAGCATGTTTTTCCATCACAAAACTATGAGAGTAGAAATCAACTACAAGGCAAAAAGCTGCAAAAAAACATAAACATGTGGAGGTTAAACAATATGCTACTAAATAATGAATCACTTATGAAGTCAAGGAAGAAGTTGGGAAATACACGGAGACAAGTGAAAATGAAAACATAATGATCCAAGATCTATGGGATGCATCAAAAGCAACTCTTAGAGGGAAGTATATAGCCGTAGAGGTCTACCTCAGGAAACATGAAAATTCTCAAATAAGCAAACTAACTTACACCTACAGGAACTAGAAAAAACTAACAAAATACAAAGTAGAAGGAAAGCAATCATTAAAAATCAGAGCAGAAATAAATGTAATAGAGGTTTAAAAAACAATAGAAAAAATCAGTGAAATTAAGAGCTGGTTCTTTGACAAGATAAAGAAAATTGGTAAACCTTTAACTGGACTCATCAAGAATAAAAAGAGAAGGTTGAAATAAAATCAGAAGCAAAAAAGAGGTTACAACTGATATCATGGAAATAACAAAGAATTATAAGGGATTACTTTGAAAAACTATATGCTAATAAAATGCATAATGTAGAAGAAATGGAAAAATCTCTAGAAATATATAATCTCCCAAGAATGAACCAGAAAGAAACAGAAAATATGTAGAAACTAATTACCACTAATGAAATTGAATCAGTAATTTAAAAGTTCCCAGCAAACAAAATTCCAGGGCCATATGGCTTTGCAGGTGAATTCTATCAAACATTTAGAGAAGAGTTAACACCTATCATTCTCAAACTATTAAAAACAAAATCAGAGGAAGGAATGCTTCCAGACTCACTGGATGAGGCCAGCATTACCCTGATTCTAAAACCAGAGAGAGATATCATGCAAAAAAAGAAAATCATAGTCCAATATCACTGATGAACATAGATGCAAAAATCCTCATTATAATATTAGCAAAATGAACCCAACAATATATTAAAAGGATGATATGCTGTGATTGAGAGGGATTTATGCCAGGGAAACAATGATAGTATAACATCTGCAGTTTAATCAGTGTGATACACCCTATTAACAAATTTAACAATAAAAATAATGTTGTTGGCCAAAGTTTTGTGCGTTTTCTTCTGTAAGATGGCTCTGCTAGTTCTTAGTTGTCTTTAACTTCATTCAAAAGAATTTTGTTAGGTTGTATTGTGACAGCTGACATATCAGCATACATTTAGAAAACATTAAAATTGGTGAATTTTTGTGTAGCCATTTTAATATTGAAGCTGGAAGAAAAAAAGCAACATTTTCAGCCTGTTATATGTTATTATTTCAAGAAAGGTAAAACACAACCGAAACACACAAAAAAAGATTTGTGCAGTATATGGAGAATGAATGCTTTTGAACTGTGGTGCTGGAGAAGACTCTTGAGAGTCCCTTGAATAGCAAGGAGATCAAATCAGTCAATTCTAAAGGAAATCAACTGTGAATATTCATTGAAAGGACAGATGCTGAAGCTGAAGCTCTAGTATTTTGGCCACCTGATGTAAAAAGCTGACTCACTGAAAAAGACCCTGATGCTGGGAAAAATTGAGGGCAAAAGGGAGAAGGGGGTGACAGAGGATGAGATGGTTGGATGGCATCACTGACTCATTGGATATGAGTTTGAGCAAACTCAGGGAGATAGTGATGGACAGAGAAACCTGGCATGCTGCAGTTCATGGGGTCAAAAGAGTTTGACACAACCTAGTGACTGAACAACAACAGAAGAGTATGTGGCATTTCTATGTACTACAATGAACTATCAGAGAAATTAAGGAAATAACCCCATTTGCAGTCTCATCAAAAATAATAAAACACCTAAAAATAAATCTAATTAAGGAGGTAAAAACCTATACTCAGAAAATTATAACACACTGATGAAAGAAATTGAAGATGATAGACAGATAGAGAGATATACTGTGTTCATGGATTGGAAGAATTAATATTGGTAAAATGACCGTACTGCACAAGACAATCTACAAATTTAGTGTAATCCCTATCAAAATACCCAAGGAATTTTTCACAGAGCGAGAACAACTAAATTTAAAATTTGTATGGAAATAGAGAAGACTTGGAATTATCAAAAGAAGCTTGAGGAAAAAAGAACAGAGCTGGATATATCACTCTTCCTGACTTCAGGTTATACTACAGAGCTACAGTAATCAAAACAGTATGGAACTGATACAGGAACAGACACATAAATCAATGGAATAGATTACAAAGCCTAGAAATAAACACATGCACTTAGGGTCAATTAATACAGTACTTTGGCCACCTCATGTGAAGAGTTGACTCATTGGAGAAGACCCTGATTCTCGGAGGGATTGGGGGCAGGAGGAGAAGGGGGCAACAGAGGATGAGATGGCTGGATGGCATCACCGACTCGATGGGCATGAGTTTGAGTAAACTCCAGGAGTTGGTGATGGACAGGGAGGCCTGGCATGCTACGATTCATGGGGTCGCAAAGAGTCGGACACGACTGAGCGACTGAACTGAACTGAACTGAACTGAATACATGACAAAGGAGGCAAGAAGATGCTATGAAGAAAGGACAGTCTCTTCAATAAGTGATGTTGGGAGAACTAGACAGCTGCATATAAAAAAATGAAATCAGCATTTTTCTCATACCATATACAAAAATAAACTCAAAGTGAATAAAAGACCTAAATGTAAGACCTAAAACCATGAAGCTTCTAGAAGAAAAATAGGCAGAACACCCTTTGACATAAAATGCAACAATATTTATTTTTTGGATCTGTCTCCTAAAGCAAAGGAGATAAAAGCAAAGTAAGCAAAAGGGGATTAAGAGGTATAAACTACTATGCATAAACTAAGTAAACTACAAGGATATATTGTATAACACAGGGAAGAGAGCCAATATTTTATAATAACTTTAATGGAGTATAATCTATAAAAGTTTTGAATCACTATGTTGTACATCTGAAATGAACATATTTTAAATCATTTCAATTAAAAATAATATAGAAAATTAGGGTGAATGATAAAAATTCATATCCCTCAAATGGTAGTATTAGGAGGTGAGGTTTTGGGAGATGCTTAGGTCATGCCCTTGGAACCTTCACCAATGGGCTTAGTGCCCTTTAAGAGAGGCTCCAGAGAGATCCAGAGACTCTTTCATCCTATGAGGATGGGCACGAGGGCACTGGCTATGAACTAGGAAGGCCCTCACCAGAAGGCAACTGTGCTGGCATCTTGATCTTAGACTTTTCAGCCTCCAGAAGTGTATGCAGTACATTTCTGTTTATAACTAAACAATAAAATAAAATATGTTTTTTGAATGGATTGTTCTATAGATATCTATTAGATGTAATTGTTTTATAGTGTTGTTGAAATCTGTTTCCTTACAGAGCTTGTCTTTGTCCCATCCTGTATTGAAAATGGTATATTGATGTTTCTAACTGTTATTATTGAATTGTCTAATTGCTCATTCATGTCTTTTAATTTTGTTTCATGTATTCTCAGGATCAGTTGTTAGGTACATATGTATATAATTGTTATATCTTATCAACGAATTGACTCCTTTATCAACATTGAAAATCCTTTCTTTGTCTCTATTAACAACTTTTGTGTTGAAGACCATTTTGTCTGATATTGGTAAAGCCATTCCAGTTCTTGTTTGGCTACTATTTACAAGATAAACATTTTTTCAACTTTTCACTTTTAGTCTGTTTGTCCCTTTGAATTTAAGAATGCCTCTTGTATATTGCATATAATACATAAAAATTCCATTAACACAATTTCTACCTTTAAATTGTGATATGTAATGCATTTACATTTAGTGCAGTTTTGATAGTTTCAGTAGCTCAGTCATATCCGCCTCTTTGCAACCCCATGGACTGCAGCACGTTAGGCCTCCCTGTCCATCACCAACTCCCAGAGTTTACTCAAACTCATGTCCATTAAGTTGGTGATGCCATCCAACCATCTCATCCTCTGTCATCCCCTTCTCCCACCTTTGATCTTTCCCAGCATCAGAGCCTTTTCCAATGAATCTGGTGGCCAAAGTATTGGAGTTTCAGCTTCAGCATCAGTCTTTCCAATGAATATTCAGGACTGATGCCCTTTAGGATGGACTGGTTGGATCTCCTTGCAGTCAAAGGGACTCTCAAGAGTCTTCTCCAACACCACAGTTCAAAAGCATCAATTCTTCAGCACTCAGCTTTCTTTGTAGTCCACCTCTCACATCCATACATGACTACTGGAAAAACCATAGCTTTAACTAGACGGACCTTTGTTGGCAAAGTAACATCTCTGCTTTTTAATAAACTGTCTAGGTTGGTCATAACTTTTCTTCCAAGGAGCAAGCGTTTTTTAATTTCATGGCTGCAGTCACCATCTGCAGTGAAGGTGATATTTATTCCTGCCATTTTGTTAATTGTTTTCTTAATGTCTGTCTTTTTTTTGGTATTCTGTCTTCTGTTAATGTCTTCTTTTGTGTTAAATAGATATTTTCTAGCGTGCTCTTTTATTTTCCTTGTCATTTCTTTTACTATTTTTTGCTAATCATATTCTTAGGGGTTGCCTAGGGCTTCTTCTTACTGTAATAGTTTATAACAATTTAGCTTGGATTAATATCAATTTAATTTCAGTAGTATATAAAAACTTTGCTTAGTATATTTCCATATTCCCCCTTCCACTTCGTACTGTTATTGTCTTACAAAGTACATCTTTTTACTTTCTGTGCAGATCAGCACAGATATAATTATTGACTTTTGCAGTTATCTTTCATTTCAGATAGGAGAAAAAGTTATAAACAAAGATCATACTTATATTATCTTTTTTACTTCTGTAGTTACCTTTTCTAGTGTTCTTTATTTATTCACCTGAATTTGAAGTACTATCTAGTGAATATCATTTCATTTTAGCCTGAAGAACTCCTTTTAGTATTTTTTATAGGGCAAGTTTTCTAGTGACAATCTTTCAATTTTGTTATCTGAGAATATCTTAATTTTTTATTTCCTTTTGAAGGATAACTTTACTAGAAATAGAATTCTTGTTTGGCAGTCTTTTTCTTTTATAATTTTGAATTTGTCATCTCACAATTTTCTAGCCTGAAAGGTTTCTGATGAGAAATGGGCTGTTTTTTTTATTGAGGATAGCTTTTGCATGGTAAGTTGCTTCTTTTGCAGATTGTCTTTGTATTTTGATAGTTTGATTATGATTTGTACAGGTGTAGCTATCTTGGAGTTTGTCCTTAGAGTTTATTGAGCTTCTTGGATTTGTTACATTTAAATCAAATACAGCATGTTTTTTACCATCATCTCTTCAAATATTTATTGTACCCCTTTCTCTTCTCTCGTTCTGAGGATTTTACTATGCACATGTTGGTGTGGTTGATAGTGTCCCTGAGATGATTCTTTTTTGTGTGATAAAGACTTTGTTCAAAGGGACTACTACACTGGGGCTTTGCAGTAGGGGAGAGAGATTGTCTTCTGCTCCTGTCTTCATTTTTATTCCTCCATTCCTTAGATTTGAAAATTTCAGTTGACCTGTCTTCAGGTTTACCAATTATTTCTTGCCTGCTCAAATATGCTATTGAATCCTTCTAATGAATATATCATTTTCAGTTATTATACTTTTCAGCTCCAGAATTTTTATATAATTCCTGTTTGTAATTTTTGTGTCTTTATTAGTAGTCTCTCCTTGATCAGACATCATTGTCATACTTTCCTTAAGTCCCTTATACCTGATTTCCTTTATTTCTTTAACATTTTAAAATAGATCGTATATAGTCTTTGTCTCATGTGTCCAACATCAGGGCTTGCTCAGGGGTAGTTTCTGTTGATTGCTCTTTTCCCCATGTATAGGCATATTCTCTTGTCTTTGTGTGTGTGTGTCTTATAATGATTTGTTGAAAACTGAATGTTTAAGTGGGTTTTCCTGGTGGCTCCAGATGGTAAAGAATCTGCCTGCAATGTGGGAGACATGGGTTTAATCCCTGGGTTGGGAAGACCCTCTGGAGAAGGGAATGGCTACTCACTCTGGTATTCTTGCCTGGAGAATTCCATGAACAGAGGAGCCTGGCGGGCTGCAGTCCTTGGGGTTGCAAAGAGTTGGACATGACACTGAGCGACTTTCACTTTCACAGTGTATATATGTATGCCAGGTGACACAAGCTGCTCTGAAAATTCAAGTCTGGGATATTTGGTGGTGCTACTTTCTATGGCAGTTTTCATTTGTTTGTTTCATGACTTTCCTGAACTAACTCTGTAAAGTTCATGTTGTTTGTCATGTATTCACATGAAGTCTTGATTTGGCTAGCTTAGTGGTCAGCTCACGTTTGGGCAGAGACTTCCTTAGATGCCGGGAACCAACAAGTGTCCTATTCTTTCCTGAAGGGCTCTGTGTGTATGTGTGTATCAGGGGCATGCTTCAACATGTAATCAGACAGTTTAAAGCTCTGTGTTAGCCTGTACCTTCTGCTTGTGCAGAGCCTCAAAGTCAGCTAAATGTGAGCACTTGCGGCTATCTTGGGTCTTTCCTAGGCGTTCATTCACACAGGCTGGATATGAGCACTACCTTCTGTATACAATGTCACCTCTGCATCTTCAGGAATATACTGGAGCTTTTCAAATCCCATATAGCGGGCCTACTCCCCAGCTTTTCTTCTTAAGCCTTTTGGGTTAATTGTTGCCCCAGCAGTTGTACACTGTCTCAGGTAGTTATAGGATTAAACAATTGCCTCTAATTGTTTTGACATATATCTCTGAGGAAAATGCTTTTCTCACTGGGCAAGCTCTGACTTAGGTCAAAGAGAGCCTTGCACCTGGAGCCCATTAGCTATGTCCAATAATGACAGTTCTCTGGGAATAAGGCTTTGAAGGAATTCCAGCCCTGTTCTGTCCGCTTCTGTGGCTGACAGGCTGCTGATTTTCACTATGATTGTGGGCTGTTGGGTCTCAAGACTCCTATAGAGTTGAAGTGGAGGTTAGGGGAAATGGTGAGATTAGGGCAAGCTAAAACACCAAGTTTGGTATTCTTGAGAATCAACCATTTTTCTTTAGCTCATGCTCCCCAACTTGTGGCAAACCTCAGGTTGCTGCTGCTAAGTCGCTTCAGTTGTGTCTGACTCTGTGCAACCCCATAGATGGCAGCCCGTCAGGCTCCTCTGTCCACAGGAATCTCTAGGCAAGAATACTGGAGTGGGTTGCCATTTCCTTCTCCAAAACCTCGGGTTAAACTCTCAGATTTCTGAAAAAGTTGAATCTGACAGTTGTGTTTTTTTTTTTTTTTTTTTTTGTACTTTCATTGCATTTACTGAAGAGTTAATTTTTGGGGGAGGTCTTTCCTTTCCTATTTTCATGAATATCACTCTTTCACTTTTATTCTTTAAAGAATCTTTTCTTGTATGTTGAATTTTATGTTAGCATTATTTTCTTTCAGCACATTAGAAATTTCTTTCCACTGAGTCTGGGTTTTATTTTTGTTGTTCAGAAGTCAGTAGTCAATGTAGCTGCTATTTCTCCAGATGTAATCTGCACATTTCCCATTGCTTTTAGAGGATTTTCTCATTGGCCTTAGGTTTATGTAGTTTGATTAAGTTCCATGCATGACACCCTGCCCCCCACCCCCAACCATGTTGCCTTCTTGTATCTGTTATGGCATGATGTCTTCATAAGTCTGGAACATTCACTGCTGTTATCTTCAGATTTGGCTTCTGTCTTATCTTCTCTCTCTTGGCTTTCCGGGACTCCAGTCGTGTTTTTCACCATGTGTGCTCAGGCCCTGTCGTTTAGATTTCTCAGATTCTGGTCTGCTCATGCTTTCATTTGAATATTTGCTTCTGATATAGTTTCCAGTTACCAGTTCTCCTTTTAGTAGCACCTAATCTACTTTAAATCCCATTCATGATTTAAAAAATTTTTAGTTCTAGATTAAAAAAGATCGAAACTGAGTTACTTTTTATAGCTCCTAATCTCTCATTTGTGTTTTTGACCATAGCAAGTGTAGTGTCTTTTCCTTGTTTTTTTGTTTTTTTCCTATTTTTCAAGTGTAGTAAAATACACAGTTTAGTGCTATTATATACATTTATCATGTTGTGGGACCATCACCTCCATCCATCTTCATAAATTTTTTGATCTTGTAAAACTGAAAGTCTGTACCTAATAAATAAGAATTCCCATTCCCCTTCTCTCTCAGCCCTTGCAACCACCTTTGATTTGTTCTACTTTCTGTCTCTCTGATTTATGAGATACTTTAAGGTACCTCATGTAAGTAGAATCATATAGTATTTATCTTTTTGTGACTGAATTGTTTTACTTAGCATAATGTTTTCAAGGTTCATCCAATGTAGCATGTGCCAGAAATTCCATCTCTTTTTAAGGGTGAATAATATTCCATTGTATGTATATATCATATTTGCTTATCTGTTTAAAATGTCAATGAACACTTGGGTTGCTGCCACATTTTAGCCTTTGTGAATAATACTGCTATGACTATAGATGTACAGATATATCTTCAAGACCTATTTTCACTTATTTGGGATATATATCCAGAAGTGGAATTGCTGGATCAAACGGTAATTTTACATTTACATTTTTGAGGAACTGGCACTCTTCTACAGAACGTAGTGTTTCTTTGTTGTAGTAAAAACATATATAAAATTTACATTTGAAATGTATAGTTCTGTGATTTAAGTACATTCACATTGCTATGCAGTTATCGCCACCATCCTTCTCTAGAACATTTTTCATCTTGCAAAACTGAAAAGAAAGAAAGTGAAGTCGCTCAGTCATGTCCAACTCTTTGTGACCCTATGGATTGTAGCCTACCAGGCTCCTCCATCCATGGAATTTTCCAGGCAAGAGTACTGGAGTGGGTTGCCGTTTCCTTCTCCAGGGTATCTTCCTGACCCAGGGATCAAACTCAGGTCTCCCTCATTGCAGGCAGATGAGACACCAGGGAAGCCCTCTGTCCCTATTAAACAGTAATCTCCTCTTCCAGTCCCCTGGAAACTGCCATCCTACTTTCTGTCTCTATGAATTTGACTTGTTTAGGTACCTCAAAAGTGGAATCAAAGAGTTTTGTCCTTTTGTGACTGGCTTATTTCACTTAGCCAGTGAATGTCTTCAAGGTTCAAACATTTCGTAGCATATGTCAGATTTTCCTTCCTTTTTAAGACTGAATAATATTCCATTTTATGGGTAAACTACCATTTGTTTATCCATTCATTTTATAACAGACACCTGGTTTGCTTCTGCCTTTTGACTATAGTGAATAATACCATTAACCGTGGTTGTAAAGTATCTGTTTAAGTCCCTGCTTTCACTTCTTGTGGAGAAGGAAATGGCAACCCACTCCAGTATTCTTGCCTGGAAAATCCCATGGATGGAGGAGCCTGGTAGGCTACAGTCCATGGGGTCTCAAAGTGTTGGACACAACTGAGTGACTTCATACTTTTTTTTTCTTCTCTTCACTTCTTTTGGGCATATTTCCATATTTCCAGAAATGGAGTTGTTGGATTATGTGATAATTATGTGTTGAATTTTTTGAGGAACTGTTATAGCATTTTCCACTGCAGTGGTAGCAGTTTACATTCTCATCAACAGTGTATAGGGTTCCATTGTCTCCACATCCTCACCATCTCGTTATTTTCTGTTTTTTTGATTATCCTAGTGGGCATGCAGTGACATCTCACCATGGCTTTGATCCGCATTTCTCTTATGATGAATAGTGTTGTACGTCTTCTTGTATGCTTATTGACCCTTGATATATCTTCTTTAGAGAAATGTCTGTTCAAGTCTTTTTCCCATTTTTTCACGGGGCTGTTTGTTTTTACATTATTGCAAGGGTAGGTTTTTAGAATCTGTGTTGGATAATTCTGACTTCTCATGTCTTTGTGGGTCTGTTTTTGTTTCCTGTGATTTATGTTGTTCTTGCTCATGGTGTCTAATTTCTTTGCATGTACTAGACATTGTATTTGCAGAATTATTTTGAGGAATAATTTGAGACCTAGGATGATTGTATTATTTTTGGACAGGCTTTCTTTTGTTATTGCTAAGGTTCTTCATACTTTTTTTTTAGCAACTTATTTATTTTTTTAGCTGTACCACACAGCATGTGTGTTCTAGTTCCCCAACCACTCCCCACTGCATTGGAAGTATGGAGTCTTAACCACGGAACCACCAGGGGAGTCCCTAAGGCTCCTTACTCTTAAAGAAGTCACCCTAATCCCAGTGCAGGCCTGATGCCAACCAGGTGAGCAAAACAAGGCACCAGTACATGAGAG
Organism: Cervus canadensis; assembly: GCF_019320065.1. NCBI lineage: Eukaryota > Metazoa > Chordata > Mammalia > Artiodactyla > Cervidae > Cervus > Cervus canadensis. The sequence continues at coordinate 22,843,044 of NC_057392.1, forward strand.
GGCCGGCTTGCTTTTCAGGACTTTTCCACCTTAGGGTTTATCCCTTTGTGCTTCCAGCACAAGTTGAAGGCTGGTTTCTCAGTACCTGTAGCCCCTGATTTCTGGATTATTTCAGGTAACTTCAGCATCCATAATAAAACTCCCAGTGAGGAGGGAGGCTCAAGAGGGAGGGGATATAAATATAATTATGACTGATTTGTATTGATGCATGCATGGCAGAGACCACCACAACACTGTAAAGAAATTATCCTCCAATAAAAAGAAATGTTAACCCCTCCCCCCCAAAAAATAATCCCTTCCAAATATCAGGACCTTACACAGAGCATCACTTCCCCTTCGTGTAACCGTCCACTGTGGGTGTTCCTTGCCAGGGATCAGCTTTCCTCCACATGGTGACTGGGGCCTGGCTCTGGCTGCTCTGGTTCTGCTTCTGCTAGGTTGATAGCACCGTCTAGGGCCTGAACTTTCTTTTTGTCCGACTGGCAGATGGGGAGCATGGTGCGGAGGACACACAATATGCTTCTCACCCATGTTGGCCTGGACATGACATGGAGGGTAACTGTAGATGTTTCACTGGGGAGAGCTAGTCATGTGGCCTGCTTCAGTGCAGGTATCAAGGTGGACAAAGTGTTGTCCATGGTTAGCAGCTGCATGTCTGTTTGGTGGACACTCACCTCTGCTTCAGTCCTTCTGCTTGGCCCTGAAGCATCTGTGCATATTCTTCTTTTCCAGCTGTATTACACTCATCTTCTCCAGGGAGATACTCAAAGCCAGATACGGCTCTTGAGGTTCAGTGACTGAGCTAACATACAGGTTTTCTGCTGCTAACACTGTACCATAATGGAGCCAAACCATTGACAATTACTATGGGAAAAAACCTCCCGTTTGAAAGGGGGGAACTGGAAGATAAAATCAGTCCTTGGTCCAATGCACGAGTGACCCCCTGTCAGCAGATATCATGAAGGTGTCTGTCAAGGACTATGAGGCAGAGGCCACCAGGAACTCACCTGGCATCTGCGATGGAACAGTTGGGACCATGCACCATGGGGAACTGTGAGGTATCAAAGTGAGGGTGGCAGCAAGAATCTGTTATAGGATTTGGGCTTTGGGTGCTTTGGGGAGAGTCCAGGAGAGGAGGGTGCTGTCAGTAAGCAGGGACATTTTATCCATGAATGTCTTAACAAATCTAAGGCAGAGTGACCTAGGGCGAGGCTCAGGAAGCTGCCCTCCCTCCCCAGTGTTGGCTGCGAGAGGCCATGGGCGGTGTTTTGGGGCACGGCCAAGGTTCCTGTTTGGGGTATGCTCTGATGTGATGATGGCGTGCTCTTGTCTTGATCCGTTCTGCTTCTGCTGTGGCCTCATCTGATTCTCTTACCTCTCCCAGGAGTGTCCTCCCAGACTGCTTGCCCTGACCTCAGAAGGCTTTTCCTTGTCCTTGTCCTCTGCAGGCGCAGTACCTGGAGCCTTGGGGAAGATCTCTTCCTTGAGGGGTGGGATCTGCCCAGGGTTCAGAGCTTGCTTCTGCTTGTGGAATTTGGAGGCTGGGGATGGTTTTACAACAGTCACTGACTTTCTTTGGCTCGTGCTTCTTTGGCAGTAGAATTCCCCCCAGTTCTCGTAGCTTCTGATCTGACTGCCTTCCATGTGCCAGTCCCTACACCCTGAATTCTTTCTTAGCTGTGCCCCTCTGGCCTGGTTATTATCTTTGCTTTCTTGTGCCTATGTCTTTCTGCTCGTGACTGTGGGTGGGAGAGGAACCCTCCTGTCTGATCTGTGTGTACCGTGGAGCCCTCTGATTGACCAAGGAGGACATGTGTCTCAAAACAGTTTCAGTCTTATGTCTTACTCTTGGGGTGCAGAGGGGGAGGCTTTTCCCACAAGGTGAGGCCCAGGTTTCCCAACTTGTCTCGGGGTGCTTTCCTGTCTCTCTCACAAGTCAGCCAGTTTTCCTAAGCTCTTCTCTTCTGTGATGCCTGTTTTGGCAGAGCGAGTGACGGTCACCCAACCTGCTGGCAGTCTTTTTCCCTCTGTCCCTGAGTGGAGGCTGTGTGTGAGTGTGGTCTGCCTTCAGATGGCTACTGCTCTGCAGCACGTAAAATAGGGCTTCCTCATCTCCAGCTGCCTGACCCCCATTTTTATTACAGCATCACCCCTTTTCAAAGAAGCCAGTTGCATCCTAATTCATCTCTGTTGAAATATGTATTTAATGAGAGAGATTTTAAAAGAGGAAAATCTCAGATTTAAACTCTTTCTTTGGGGATTATTTGAGCCATTTTCTGTTCTCTGCTTCTGCACTACTTGGATGTGAAGCCATATGTTCGTGGCGATTTTCTAGGCAGACATTATAAGGGCACACTGTTGGTATTTCATCTTTTTCTTGCGTTTAGCTGTATTCACATTGGGAAATCAAGACATTTCTGATTTCTTATGAGAAGAAAAAATTAGACGTTTCAGTTTTGGGACTAAATTGGGATATAAATAAGATAAATAAAATCAGTGAAGAAAACCACTTTGAAACCAAGCTGCAGTGGTGTCGGAGACGCACAGGGCACCCTCCCCCTTCTCTCTGGTGGGCACCCTCCCCCTACTGCCCCCCACCCCCACCCCTCACCCCTGCTCTGAGTCTGTCTCTGTTTTGCAGAAAGGGGCATGTTAGTACCTGGCCTGTGTTCTCTTGGGAGCTTCTCTTGTGGAGGCGAAATGAGATGACTGATGTGCACGCATGTTCAATAGTGAAACTCTCTGGGTGGAAAAGGCATTATTATTTCATCCTGAAGTACTTTTGGGGGTAAATAATTTATTGGCAAACTAAGTTCATCCTCTGAGGCCAAGCGCGCCTACCATAATATACCCAATCCAGCCTTGGAAATTTACAGCACCTCAGAGTGAGGAGGGCAGCGGGCCTGTCCTTCTGTGACTTTTATTGAATTGGGTGCTTTTCCAGGGATTTCTGAGCTCTATTCACAATTGTCCTTAAGCAAATAAGAAATAGTCCAGAGTAGTGATGCTTCATTCAGAGTGCAGCTTTCAACTATCTGTGGTACGACACAGTTAATAATCGCCCACAAGACTTTGTGTCCTGGACTGGTAGTTTGAGTTTTCATGGAATTTTAAACAGATGAGATTTTGTAACAGAGCCATGTTTCTTACTGACGCCTTCCATAACCCCTTATGATTAAGCTGTTGCTGAATTTCCTAGACTTGATAGATTACCTCATTAATTAAACAGACAAATAGTGAAATAGGTTATGTTGCTTACTGAGAAATTGCTAATCATGAGGTAGCTCTACTTCTGTAGGTCCACTTAGGAAATTGAGACTTTTCATTTAATGGTCTTTTCAAATTCATGTATTACCATGTGATAAGCATGGAGATTGACGTTGACAGAGGTGTGTGTGTTTGTTGCTCAGTTGTGTCCAACTTTTTGCAGGCTCTTCTGTCCATGGAATTCTCCAGTCAAGAATACTGGAGTGGGTTGCCATTCCTTTCCCCTGGGGGATCTTCCTGACCCAGGGATCGAACCCTGGTCTTCTGCATTGCAGGAAGATTGTTTACTGTCTGAGCCACCAGGGAAGCTTGACAGAGGTGTAGTAGTTATTTTATCTCAGGGCACTGGGGTGGCATGTGGACCACAGGTCCCCACAGGGGCTGTGACCTTGGCTCCCGCCACCTCACTTCCCTACTTCTTGGAGTTCCTGAAGCTGGACTCTGGCCCCTGGGGACACAGCACTCTCTCCCTGGCACGCTTGGCTCTGAGGGGCTTCTTGCTCTTAGATACACCCCAAACCGTGCCGGTCATTTCTCTTTTTTTTGCTCTGGGCAGCACTGCAGCTTCTGGGCACAGCTTCTCCTGGGTGGATGGGACAGCCTGAGAACTGGTGGAGTATCCCCACTGTGAAGCACTCTGTGACTAGGCCTCTAGGGTCTCTCCCATCTGGCGGGGCTGAGGCCATGTTCTCTCAGACGTGTAAGAGGAGCCTGGCTGTCAGCCCTGTCCTTCAGACCCAGGAGGAAACACCTGGAGCTGGGGTTGTGGGGTCAGTTTGGTGAGGCCAGGGTTCTTGGCCAAGACTGTATGCCTGTGGTCAGATCTGAGTCAGGTGGGTGTACCCTCCAGACAGGCCCGGCTTGGTTGGGTTCCACCAAGGGCGAGGCCCTGCACTGTCATCCGCAGCATCCATTAGGCAAAGCACTGAGGGGAATGCTGAGCTGGAAGCGGGTCTCGAGCCCGTACTGAGCAGAGGATTAAATTTCACACTGAGGCAAGGGCTCTCTGGTGAGTGGTCGCGGGGATCTCAGTTACCCCCACCTCCCATTAGGCTCAGGCTCAGGACCGTCGCCATAGGCCTGTTGCTTTGCCCATGAAGGCCAGCCAACCTGAGACCCCAAGCCCCTTGTCGGGCCCCCAGCACCTACAGGACGGCAATGGAACCTGTGTCTATGGACGTTCAAGGCTCTTGGAGACCCTTTCAGGGGTTCGTGAGGTCAAAACTGTGTTCATAAGGGGAGTTCCTTTCTCACAGTGTTGACATCTGAGCTGATGGCAGAAAAGTGAGGGCAGGCACACTGCTGGCGCCTGAGCGGCCTTGAGGCCAGGCCCTGGGCTCTCAGTGACCGAGTCCTTCAGCACTGCCGCTGCCTCCAGAGAGCCGCTTATACACAGAGCAGTGTCCTTAATGAAGCAGTAAGATTTATTAATCTAACGAAGTCTTGACTCTTGAGCTCACGTCTTTTACATGTTTGGAGAGACAGACTGGGGGTTTGCATAATGTGTGTCTGCAAATGGAATCACAACAACTGTTTCGAGGAAAAGCACTGGTGCTTTTTTTGGGTGGATAGCTGAACTGCTCGTGGAACACTGTTTTTGCTTTAAAGAATAACTGACAGACAAACCATGGTTATGCAGATTTGTGTTTTTGGCAGACAATGTCTGAAAATTTAACTAAGTGAGACTGTGACTTCAAAGGAAATAACTGCCGGTATTTGTCGCAACTGACAAAATTTGAGTTTTCAGGCAAAAATTAGAATTTTGAAAACTTGTGTCTGACTTAGTGAGCTCGACAGCTTCCCAATACTTAAAGATGTTTCGGATGAACTCAGTGGTGATGTTAACAAATGTGATTGTTTGGCATTTTATACTGAAATGTGTTAACGAAGACCCTGTAACTCAGTGAGCCAGTATTTGCCTAATGCATGATGCCACGCCAGCCATGCATGGGTGAAGTATATGTTTAGGGTGCAAGATTGATAAAGAATGAGTTTTACTGTGAATAAAAGTTTATTGATGGGGTTCAAATTCCATGTTGCAAAGTAGCCTTTAAGAAATGACCACTTGCCAAGTTTCGATGTCATATTGAAGAATATCTGTGATGATCTGATAAGCCTATGTAAATACTCCTGTTTTCAGGCACATGTCTGGGTGAGGATGGGCTTTTTTCACATATTTTAATCAAAACAGCATTTCACAACAGATTGAATACAGAAGCAGGTGTGGCAATCCAACTGTCTTCTATTAATCCTGACATTAAATAGTTCCAGAAATGCTTCTCACTAATTTATTTTGGTTTGGAAAATATAGTTATTTTTATTAAAAACTGTTGTTTTTGTTATTATGTAATGGGCTTATTATTCATTGTAAATGAATTACCGAGTAAATAATTTTCAAATCTCTGTGCTAATTTCAAGGAAATATCAATAATCAATAGAATCCATTTAAAAAATAGGGCCTTCCTGGTAGCTCAGATGGTAAAGAATCTGCCTGCAATGCAGGATACCCAGGTTTGATCGCTGGGTCGGGAAGAGCCCCTGGAGAGGGCATGGCTACCGACTCCAGTATTCTTGCTTGGAGAATCCCATGCACAGAGGAGCCTGGCAGGCTACAAGGGGTCCTGAGTCCCAAAAACTTGAGAACCGCCGGTGTGGTGTTGTCGGGAACTGTGGTGCCTGCATGGAAACGCAGCTGTGCCTCGGAGGTGATAGCTGTTACCAAGCGCCGAGTCAGAGAGAAGGCAGAGTTCTCCGTTTGTTTGTTTTTAGGTGAATGCTAATAGGAAAGTGGGTTCAACTGGAAGATTGACACTGGAAAGAAACTAAGAGATTCAACTTTCATATTATAAATAATTTCAGAAATTGACATCAGAATTTGATTTTCAAGACAAAAGCCCTACAAAAGCAACCAACTGAGCCAAGTTTATTTGTGAAATAAGGAAATAAAGGCTTTCTTCTCTAACAGAAAAAAGACAAAAGCCCTACAGGCGCTTCTGCTCTGTGATGGGAAATCTGTCTCCCCAGGGGATTCAGTTACACACAGCATTTATTAGCACCAGCATTTCTAGTGGGGTATACACCTCTGTGCTGCATACTAGGAGGGAGACCAAAGGTATTATAGATAGTTTTTTTTCTGGTGCTAAAGGACTTATTTCTCCAGTAATTTATGAGGGAGAGAGGGTGGGTAGGACAAGTTTTTAGCTGAAAGCTGTGTGAGAAGATCAAGGATAGAGGAGGTAGGAAAGTTGTGCCTGGCTGCAGCCACTGCTCTGCAGAGGGTCTGGGTGACTGAGGAAGAGGGAATGACCCTGGGTCTGGCGGCTTAGGTCCCCTGGACAGAGTGCACATCTCACTGCCTGGTGTCAGGAAGGAAGCTGTTGGCTGGCTCCCTTGTGGTTCCTGGGTGCCAGTAGTGGAACAAAGGTGGAGAAGCGTGCCACCCAGTCACCGGGTGGTCATCGCTGCTGGGGGCAGTGCCTGGGGTGTGGAGGTGTTCTGTGCTCACCCTGGCTCTGCCTCAACACCTCTCCCTGGGTAATGACTCTGGGCTGCTCTTAGTGGAAAGAACAGTAACGCTTCTTCTAATGAAAATTGGGGAGTAGGGAATTCTGATTAATTGCATTTCCCTTCCAGTTCCCAGAACATCAGAAAAAAATTTTAAACCCTAAGATTAAGTTTCTAATTTATTATCTAGAACATGTTAAACATGATTGAATCTTTCTAAAAAGACAGGATTTTGCAGGGCCTCAGGGCATCATTGACCATAGATTTAATACTATTCCCGGGTTTCTGAGAAATCTTACCTGGTTCAGCTCTCCCATCTCAGAGCAGAAGTGCCTCCTGGGAGTACCGTCACTGTCACAAGTGGCTCCTGTCCCCAGATCCTTGCTGGAGAAATGAAGTCCGAAACCTGGTCTCCTGTCCCCAATATGATAAGCCCTACGTGCCCTTGAGCTCTCTTCTTTTTTTTTTTTGCCTCAAACTACTTTTTATTTGCAACTACATGATTTTATGCAATTCTTCTAAACAACGACATAAAATAGATTTCCATGTATATAAATAACTTACATACTTTCCATAAAGTAAATGCTCAAAGGTGCTAGAACAGATCATCCACTCCTACAGTATCCTCATAAGCAACAGAGCTGATGCACAATATATAAATACTCAAGTTTAATATTAAAAACTCAGGCACTTGACTAACTTTTATGAAGTTTCTCAAACTATATCAATATATCTAAAGTGCATATATATTTTTAAGAAAAGATTATTCTTAATAACTTCTCTATAAAAATAAGTTTGATGGTTTAGCCCATCTAACTTTACTACTTTAAGTATGAACTTTTAATATGTAGTCAGGCTTATTCTACCTTCTCTCAACATGACACCAACAGACAAAAGCAGCTAGTGAGGTGCTAACATGTGAGGATTAATCCAGTGATTGCGGTCACAATGCATTCCAGGAGGAGGTACCCATGTTACTGGAATTGGGCGATATGGTTTATTCTTCCGTCCCTGATTTGGATAACCAAATGGAATGGGAGGAGGGTAGTGACTTTGATTGCCATTCCCTCGATACATCATTGGCTTTTTTCTGGGCAACGGGTGCCACATTGGAAGAGGTGGGAATATCAATTCTGAAATCTGGTATACAGGGCTGGGGGTCGCAGCCACAGAATTCGGTTTCACTTCCACTTCCTTACATGTTTCTTCATCTGAAGAAGAGGATCCTGAATGATAATCAGAGGTAACCTTATCAAGGGCCCTGGTAACTTTCTTGGAAATCTCATCCTTGTTCTCATCCTCATTTTCAAAACTGGCAACAATAAATGCATTATTTTTCTCTCCATACCTACAGCACACCTCACACGGGTCCACCCAGAGAGTTAGTTCCTTTGGCAAGCCTAGGTCACTGTACAAGATGCAGCTGTTCTCACAGGCTTTCAGGACATCAGGATCAACCCTCTGAAACTTATTGACACGAATGCATCTGTAGGCTTGTCCTTTTGATGGTTTTTCTGGATACCAGTGATTTTTATATTTTTCTTGAAGTATTAGGGTCAATTTCTCAGCAAACCTCTCGACCGCTTCTTTTTTCAATTTATCATGCTTTCGAACTAGTCTTGTGAAAAAGAAGACTACAGCAGCAATTTCGTTCTTCATTTTCCCCGCCTTAGCGGACTGGCGCTTGGTGGTAATGAGCGCTGCAAGCCTCGTCCGGTCTGTGAGGCTCCCGCGTCGTCGGGCGGCCAAGCGCGCGCTGAGAGGGCGGGCTGGCTAGCGCGCGCGAGCTAGCGAACGCGGCCCAGAAGCGACGCGCGGGGGGCTCGCGGGCCGGAAGAGGGGCGGGGCGATCCCTTGAGCTCTCTTAATGCCTGTGTCTTGCTCTGGAAACTGAGTGTCACTGAGGTGGGTGTTTAGTGACCAATAGGAAGATGGGTGTATGGTCGAGATCTCTGCCAGAGTTGAGTGGAGGGAGGGCACCTTGAACTTTGGCTCACTTTCTGAATGCCGTCATCACCTCTCACTGGTTTAAAGTCACTTGCAGGAGTCTCAACCCCCTTGTCCACCTGCCCTTCTCCCAGCGCATGTGCATGTGCACATGCACACACATGTGCGTGCACACACACACACACACGCACACAGGCATGGTCTCCAGAATGAAGGAATAAGGAGTAATGACAATGTGGGAAATGACCTGAAATTGTTGGCCTTCAGGTCACTTGGAAGAGCCCTGGCCACCCCTGCCCAGAGACGTAGTGTCGAATTCCTCAGAGACATAGATGAGGCGATCTGTGCCCGTCTTAGTTCCCTCTGACATTTTTCATTTCCTTGGTGCCTGGAGATTTTCCTCCATTTGTGGGCCATATCTGAGTTGCTCCATGGAGCGCAGGGCTGTGGCACTTGATATTAATGAGCTGGCTGGTCTTTAAATAGCACAGCTCCTAGAAACAGAATCACCTGTTTTACAGCCTGGGTTTGAAGACGATTGTTCAGAGAGGATTCTGAATGGCTGCTTGAGCATCAGAGAGACAGTCAAGTGCTCCTCACTGTGCCCCTACTGTGAGGCCAGACTGGCTGCGGGCACACACGCCGCACCAAGGATGTTTCCTCTAGGCCTGGCCGGATCATCCCTCACGATGCATTATACTCAGGTTGCATCAGGATGAAGAACGGCCAAGCCAGAATCTCCTTGATTATCGGAAACTTAGTCATTTGTTCTCTGAGTCAGCTTGATGGCGTGTAATGTTCACATCACACTCTGCTGGGGCCAGGCCAGGAACCAGCACGCTCGCCAGCGTTTCAGCAATGAGCTAATCACTCCCACATTCCTAGCCAAGCGCTCCACTGGAATTAATACTGTCACTGCAGCAAACCAGAGTCCTCACAAAGGTTGCTCTTTCTTTCCCCATGTCATATGCTGGCATGTGCTTTCATCACGTGAGCCCTAAGCCCCTTCTCCTTCAGAAGGCCTTTCCAGGCTGAGGCTCTGAGATGTGCTGCTAGGAATTCAGCCCAACAGATTGTTTACTGAAAACACAGGGGTGCATCTTCCTTTAATCCAAGGAGCCTATGATCCACTTTGGCTGGGGCATGGCGCACAAACTCATGTGTCCTTGGGACCATAGGGGTGTCAGCCACATGGCATTGGCGAAGAGCAGAAGGATGTGGGGCTTTGGGGAGGCAGGCATTTCAGGGGGATGGAAGAAGGCCTGGGGGAGGACGGGCGTCTCAGCTGCTTCCTGGAGATGGCAGGATGTGGGCAGGTGTGGTGGGTGGGCAGTGGGCGACCTCTGTCCTGCTTCACTCCTACACTTCTGGGTTCTAACTATTAGGACAGAAAAAAGTGTCTCCACACCTGCTGGGGCGGAGCTTGTGAGACGACAGGGAGCCCCCAGGGAGGGCACCTAGGCAGGGTGGGCACCTGGTGCACAGGGTCGGGGTGACCGAGAGTGTGGGTGTTGTCCACCCCCAGCCACTTCTGCTGCCACTGGGCGGACGGGAAGGTGCCCTTTGCAGGGCGTGGAGGTGAACTTATGTTGCTTGTCTGATAAAGTCACAGCGACCGGCTCTTTCTTGGTCTTTCTTATAAGATACTGTCAGTGGGGAAACAATCTCCGTGATTTTTGAAAAGCCTTTATTATGATAAGGGGAAAAAGTGACAACAATGAGATCAATAGAGAGGGTATTCTCAAAAAGTCTGTGCCGGAGCAGGAATTCAGAAAGGTGTGTAGACGATTGTTTGTGGCTCTTTGGTCTTCCTGTGCGACCACACATCCTCCTCTTCCTCTGATGGACATTCGGGTATTCCCAGTTTGGGGCTATTAAGAATAAAGCTTCTCCGACTATTCTTACAGGTTTCTGCGGGCCAACATAGACATACATTTCTCTTGCATATGTACCCGAAGTGGAATTGTTGTGTCGTAGGGTTGGTGTCTGTTTATTTTTAGTAGATAATTGCCAGTTTTTCAAAGTGGTTGAGCTGGTTTGCAAGCTATCCGACGATGCCTGAGAATTAAGTTGCTCTGCACCCTCAACACTCCAGTACTCTTGCCTGGAAAATCCCATGGATGGAGGAGCCTGGTGGGCTGCAGTCCATGGGGTCGTGAAGAGTCGGACACGACTGAGCGACTTCACTTTCACTTTTCACTTTCATGCATTGGAGGAGGAAATGGCAACCCATTCCAGTGTTCTTGCCTGGAGAATCCCAGGGACGGGGGAGCCTGGTGGGCTGCCATCTGTGGGGTCGCACAGAGTCGGACATGACTGAAGTGACTTAGCAGCAGCAGCACCCTGAACAACACTTGCAGGTTTCTGTCTCTTTAATGTTGGCCTTTCTGAAGTTGTTTGGTGGTACCTTGTACTTTTAATCTGTATTTTCCTGATCGCTGATAACATGTGCCTTTTCCCCACACCAACAAACAGTTCTGTAACAGCAGTTGTGTGTCCTACAGTTCAGCTCAATTATGACAGCATCTACTTGGAGACGGCATCCGATTCCACAGGCTCAGGGCTGAGTGTCAGCAGGCTCTCCCTGTCCCCTTTCAGACACCAGTCATAAGTCCAGGTTATCACCTGTGCTTCTGACCGACTGGCTACAAACCGGAGGTGCCCATGACTCCCTCCTTGGGCCTGATTAACTTGCTAGGGTGACTCACAGAACTCAGAGAAACATCTACTTACATTGCCAGTTGTTGTCAAGGCTACAAAGGAGCTGTCAGATAGAAGATTTGTAGGGTGCAGAGGGCCTTGAAGCGCCCCTGCTCTCTGGTCCACCACAGTCCCCTCAGTGCCACGTGCTCACCCACCCGGATGCTCTCCAAAGCCAAAAGCGCAGCCTTTTGGATTTCTGTGGAGGCTTCGTTACCTAGGCGCAGTTCAGTGAATCATCAGCCATTGGTGACTGATTGAACTCAGTGTCCAGCCCCTCTCCCCTCCCCAGAAGGGTCCAGCTCCCTAACCATGTGGGTGGTTCCCCAGGCCATCAGCTCCCATCCCTGGATTATCTGGGGACTTTCTCAAAGTCATTTCATTAACATGGCAAAAGGTGCCCTTGTCCTTCTTTCACTTCAGGAAATTCCCAGGGCTGTAGGAGCTCTTTGCCAGGAACAGGGATGAAGACCAAATATATCTTTCTTGTTCTAAATCATAGTATCACAGCTGAGAACACTGGCACTTCCTTGTCACTGTTGTTCATTGGAAGGTCCTCTTTTGCAAAGTGCTTGCTGAAGTCTCCTGTCCATTTTTGATTTGTTTTCTCTCTCTTTTTTTAAGTTGTAGTAGTTTTTGTACATCCTGGAGACAAATTCTTTGTTTAAAATATACAGCGCAGACATCTTACTATTTGGGTAGCCTGTCTTTCACTCTTTTAGTGATGTCTTTTGAGAAATAGAAATTCTTATTCAGTTTATCTATTAACATTTAAATCAGTTTTTTCTTATAAAATTTATTGAGAAATGATACACATAAAATACACTACATCCATTTAAGGTGTATAGCTGGGTGACTTTTGACAGCTGTGCACAACTGTGAGACAGGAACTTTCCATCACCCCGGAAGATTCCTTCTGTCCATGTACTGTCCATTCCCTGCTCTTCCTCTGGGTTGTGGGAAAGCACAGAGATACTTTTTGTCTTTTTAGAGTAGTTTGTATTCTTTATTAATGTAATCATACACATTAATACACATTAATACACATTATATATTACACATATGATACAATTAATGTAATCATATACATGTACTCTTTTCTGTCTGGCTTCTTTCACTCGGCATGATAATTCTGAGGTTCATTTTGTGTTGTGGGTATCAGCACAGTACTGAATAGCAATGGTGAGAGTGGACAGCCTTAGTTTGTTGCTGGTCTTAGGAGGAAAGTATTTAGTATTTTACCTTTAGATCTGAAGTTAGCTGTAGGCTTTTAGTAGGTGGGCTTCCCTTGTGACTCAGCTGGTATAGAATCTGCCTGCAATGCAGGAGACCTGGGTTCAATCCCTGGGTTGGAAAGATCCCCTGGAGAAGGGAAAGGCTACCCACTTCAGTATTCTGGCCTGGAGAAGTCCCTGGACTGTATAGTCCATGGGGTTGCAAAGAGTCAGACACGACTGAGCGACTTTCACTTCTTAGTAGCCTGAGAGATTTCCGGTCCCTGGTTTGTTTAGAATTTTTATCATCAGTGGGTCCTGAATTTTGTCAAAGGTGTTTTTGCATTTATTTTAAATGCAAAATTTATTTATTTGAGATGATCATCTGGTTTTTCTCCTTTATTCTGTCAATATGGTGAATTATACTACATGATAAATGTTAAACAAGCTTTGCATTCTTGGGATAAACCTCATTTGGTTGTGATGTTTTTTCCTTTTAAAATATTTCTGGATTTGATTTGAGAATGTTTTAAAGATTGTAGTGTCCAGTTACGTGAGGGATAGTGATCTGTACATTTTTTCTTATAATGTCTGGTTTTGGTATCAAGATAATATTGGCCTTTAAAATGAATTTGAAGTGTTCTCTCCTGTTTACTGGAAGAGTCTGTGTATAATTAATACTATTTCCTTCATAAATGTTTGGTAGACTTTACTAGTGTGGCCCTCTAATCTTAGAGTTTTTAACTGGGAATTCGGTTTATGTCATCAGTGTGCCCTATACAGGTTATCTGTTTCTTTTTGAATGAACTTTGGTAGTTGCTGTCTTTCAAGGAATTTTACCAGTTATTTAAGTTGAATTTGTTGCCTAAAGTAGTTCAGGAAGGTCTCTTATTATTCTTTTATTGTCTAAAGGATCTGTAGAGATAGTTCCTCTGTTACTTGTGATATTGATGATTTATACTCTTTATTATTATTTTTATCTTGATTGTTCTAACTGTGAGTTTCTACACATTTATACATTTTGTTGATCTACCCAAAGAACCAGCTTTTAGCTTAGATACTTTTCTCCCTACCTTTTAAAAACACTGTTGATTTCTGCTCGTTATTTCTTTCAACTTATGTTGGGTTTACTTTGCTCTCTCTCTCTTTTTTAGCTCCTTGAGATGGACTCTAAGACCATTGTTTAAAAACCTCTAGTTTGTCCCCGATTTTGAGAATGGCTTTCCTGGGTTCTTGACCAAAATGCTTATAGGCCCCTGTCTCCTCAGCCTTGAACATTCCAGTTGGAAGATTTTGAGCTCCTGCCACACACTGATGGGTGCAAAGTCTGGCAGATGACTTGGTGGGAGGTGGATTGTATATGTACTGCAGGCCCCTTTCCTGTAATGTGACTTGGCCCTCTAAACATGTGACAACAAGGGGAGAAATGTCAGTCTTGCTGGCCCAGTTCCCTGGCATTTTGCGTAGTCTCAGACTTAGCAGTTGTCCTGTGGGGAGAACAGATCTTGTGTTGGACACTCCTTTAGTTTCCAGTCTGTTGCAAGCCTTGAGGCTGCAGAAAAGCAAGGCCGATTTTTCTTTCCTCCTGTAGAATCCCTTGCTTGGACCAAGCCTGATTCTTAGCCAGTGTTCAGAATTAGCAGCTTATTTTTAGCATATCTAGAAGGACTCTTCCTTGTGAGGAATTTTAATTCATATAGTCTTCATTGCTTTGATGGTTTTAGAAATACAGTTGTTGAAACTTACCATTAAAAAAAAATCTTGTTCCATTGATAGTGTTGGCCTCCTCTGACCACAACTGTGTGATAGAAGGCAGAATTCTCCATCCCCTCTGAATAATTTACATACAATCAAATGCATCTATTTAAGTGAACAGATGAATAAATTTTGACATATGTATATTCCTTGTAACTACCACCACAGTGAAGAACATCATCCCCAAAGATTCTGGTGCCCCTTTCCATTCAGATCTTACTGCTTATGTGATTCACTTTTTCCAGAATTTCCTGTGAATGGAATCACACAGTATTCACACTGGCTTCTTCTTTGTCTGTTTTCTTTCTTTCAATATCTGTGCATTTGAGATTAATCCATGCTGTGTAAATCTGTTTTACTTCTGTTATGGTTGAGTACTATTCCATTGTATGACATCTTTATTTTTTTTGCATACGGACAGACATTTGGATTGTTTACAGCTTTTGGCTGTTATAGGCAGAGTTGTTATGTGTATTTGTGTGGTTGTCTTTGTGTGAGAATTTGTTATCATTTCTTTTGTGTAAGTATCTGGGAGTGGAGTGACTGGGTGGAATGATAAGTTCTATGGAAATGCTTTCACAAGAATCTACCTATTTTCCAAAGGTGTTAGGTAATTCTACATTCCTTGGAGCCACACATGACCGTTCCAGTTTACTGTCACTTCTGGCAATACTTGTTATTGCCAGTCATTCTGTTTTAGCCATTTTACTAAATGTGTACTGGTTATCTCATCATGACTCTATTTTTATTTTCCTAAAGACTAATGATAGGTACTAGTATCTCACTGTGGTCCTAGTTATTTTCCTGAGGACTGATGACAAGCTTGTTTTTCGTATGCTGCTTAGCTGTTTGTATGTCTTTCATGACGTATCTATCGAAATGTTTTGCTATTTTTTAAATCGGGTGGTTGTTTCTTTATTATCGAGTTACAAAAAGTTCTTTGTATAGTCTGAATACTAGTTCTTTTTCAGATATATGTATGAAATTTTTCCATCTATTTGCCTTTTCATTTTATAAATAGTGTCTTTCAAAGAGCAGAATTTTATAATCTTGATGAAATATAAATTACCATTTTTCTTCAATGGATTGCTTTTTATTGATGTTTCTAAGAAATTCTAGTCCAAAGTCCAAGAAGAAAGATTTTTTTTTCTTAATTTTCTTCCAAAAGTTTCACAAATTTAGCTTTAAAATGTGGGTTAACTTTATGTATTTTGTTAGCTAAAGACTAAGGTTCATCCATATATTGTTGTTGTTGTTTAGTTGCTCAGTCATGTCCAACTCTTTGTGACCCCATCAACTGTAGCCCACCAAGCTCCTCTGTCCATGGGATTTTCCTGATGAGAATACTGGAGTGGGTTGACATTTCCTTCTCCAAAGGATCTTCCCCACCCAGGGATCGAATCCGTATTGCCTGCATTGGCAGGTGGATTCTTTACTGCTACGCCATCAGGGAAGTCTGTGTGTGTGTGTGTGTGTGTGTGTGTGTGTATAAATACCCAGTTCGTGTGTGTGTGTGTGTGTGTGTGTGTGTGTGTATATATATATATAAATACCCAGTTCTTCTGACACAGTTTGTTGGAAATACTTTCCCCGTTGAAATGTCTTTGCACCTTTATCAAAAATCAATTGATCATAAATTCATAAATGCTGGGCCTATTTTGAGAGTCTCTATTCTATTTCATTTTTATGTCTATCTTTATAATAATATGACACTGTACTGATGACTGGATATCTGAAATCAGATAAACTAGATCCTCTAACTTTGCTCTTATTTTTCCAAATAGTTGTGACAATTCTAGGCCTTTGCTCTTTTTTTAAATTTTAGAGTCACCTTCTTAATCAGCTTCTTAACTTCTAGGATTTTGATTGAGATCACTTTGAATCTGTAGGTTGGTTCACACAGAATCACATCTTAATAATACTGAATCTTCCAATCAATATTGTAATCTCTCCACTTATTAAATCTTTAATTTCTCTCAGCAGAGTCCTAAAGTTTTCCTTTTGCAATGCTTGCAAGTATTTTGTTAAATTTATCCCTCAAACATTTTGTGCTTTTGGGTATTGTTATAAAAGAGAAAAACAATGTAATGGGAAAGACTAGAGATCTCATTAAGAAAATTAGAGATACCAAGGGAACATTTCATGCAAAGATGGTCACAATAAAGGACAGAAATGGTATGGACCTAACAGAAGCAGAAGATATTAAGAAGAGGTGGCAAGAATACACAGAAGAACTATACAAAAAAGATTTTCATGACCCAGATAACCACAATGTTGTGATCACTCACCTAGAGTCAGACATCCTGGAATGTGAAGTCAAGTGGGTCTTAGAAAGCATCACTACGAACAAAGCTAGTAGAGGTGATGGAATTCCAGTTGAACTATTTCAAATCCTAATAGTTGATGCTGTGAAAGTGCTATACTCAATATGTGAGCAAATTTGGAAAACTTAGCAGTGGCCACAGGACTGGAAAAGGTCAGTTTTCATTCCAATCCCAAAGAAGGGCATGCCAAAGAATGTTCCAACTACCTCACATTTGCACTCATCTCTCACGCTCGCAAAGTAATCCTCAAAATTCTCCAAGCCAGGCTTCAACAGTATGTGAATGGTGAACTTCCTAAATGTTCAAGCTGAATTTAGAAAAGGCAGAGGAACCAGAGATCAAATTGCCAGCATCTGTTGGATCATAGAAAAAGCAAGAGAATTCCAGAAAAACATCTATTTCTGCTTTATTGATTATGCCAAAGCCTTTGACTGTGTAGATCACAATAAACTATGGAAAATTCTTCAAGAGATGGGAATACCAAACCATCTTACCTGCCTCCTGAGAAATCTGTATGTAGGTCAAGAAGCAACAGTTAGAACCAGACATTGAACAACGGACTGGTTCCAAATTGTGAAAGTGAAAGTCTCTCAGAAGTATCTGAAGGAACATACCTCAACATAATAAAAGCTATATATGACAAACCCACAGCAAGCATCACCCTCAATGGTGAAAAATTGAAAGCATTTCCCCTGAAATCAGGAACAAGACAAGGGTGCCCACTCTCACCACTACTGTTCAACATAGTGTTGGAAGTTTTGGCCACAGCAATCAGAGCAGAAAAAGAAGCAAAAGGAATCCAGATAGGAAAAGAAGAAGTGAAACTCTCACTGTTTGCAGATGACATGATCCTCTACATAGAAAACCCTAAAGACTCTACCAGAAAATTACTAGAACTAATCAATGAATATAGTAAAGTTGCAGGATATAAAATTAACACACAGAAATCCCTTGCATTCCTATATACTAACAATGAAAAACAGAAAGAGAAATTAAGGAAACAATACCATTCACCATTGCAACAAAAAGAATAAAATACTTAGGAGTATATCTACCTAAAGAAACAAAAGACCTATACATAGAAAACTATAAAACACTGATGAAAGAAATCAAAGAGGACACAAACAGATGGAGAAACATACCGTGTTCATGGATTGGAAGAATCAATATTGTCAAAATGGCTATTCTACCCAAAGCAATCTATAGATTCAATGCAATCCCTATCAAGCTACCAACGGTATTTTTCACAGAACTAGACCAAAGAATTTCACAATTTGTATGGAAATACAAAAAACCTCGAATAGCCAAAGTAATCTTGAAAAAGAAGAATGGAACTGGAGGAATCAACCTGCCTGACTTCAGACTCTACTACAAAGCCACAGTCATCAAGACAGTGTGGTACTGGCACAAAGACAGAAATATAGACCAATGGAACAGAATAGAAAGCCCAGAGATAAATCCACGAACCTATGGACACCTTATCTTTGACAAAGGAGGCAAGGATATACAATGGAAAAAAGACAACCTCTTTAACAAGTGGTGCTGGGAAAACTGGTCAACCACTTGTAAAAGAATGAAACTAGAACACTTTCTAACACCATACACAAAAATAAACTCAAAATGGATTAAAGATCTAAATGTAAGACCAGAAACTATAAAACTCCTAGAGGAGAACATAGGCAAAACACTCTCCGACATAAATCACAGCAAGATCCTCTATGACCCACCTCCCAGAATATTGGAAATAAAAGCAAAACTAAACAAATGGGATCTAATGAAACTTAAAAGCTTTTGCACTACAAAGGAAACTATAAGCAAGGTGAAAAGACAGCCGTCAGATTGGGAGAAAATAATAGCAAATGAAGAAACAGACAAAGGATTAATCTCAAAAATATACAAGCAACTCCTGCAGCTCAATTCCAGAAAAATAAATGACCCAATCAAAAAATGGGCCAGAGAACTAAACAGACATTTCTCCAAAGAAGACATACAGATGGCTAACAAACACATGAAAAGGTGCTCAACATCACTCATTATTAGAGAAATGCAAATCAAAACCACAATGAGGTACCATTACACACCAGTCAGGATGGCTGCTATCCAAAAGTCTACAAGCAATAAATGCTGGAGAGGGTGTGGAGAAAAGGGAACCCTCTTACACTGTTGGTGGGAATGCAAACTAGTACAGCCACTATGGAAAACAGTGTGGAGATTCCTTAAAAAACTGGAAATAGAACTGCCATATGACCCAGCAATACCACTTCTGGGCATACACACTGAGGAAACCAGATCTGAAAGAGACACGTGCACCCCAATGTTCATCGCAGCACTGTTTATAATAGCCAGGACATGGAAGCAACCTAGATGCCCATCAGCAGATGAATGGATAAGGAAGCTGTGGTACATATACACCATGGAATATTGCTCAGCCGTCAAAAAGAATTCATTTGAACCAGTCCTAATGAGATGGATGAAACTGGAGCCCCTTATACAGAGTGAAGTAAGCCAGAAAGATAAAGAACATTACAGCATACTAACACATATATATGGAATTTAGAAAGATGGTAACGATAACCCTATATGCAAACCAGAAAAAGAGACACAGAAATACAGAACAGACTTTTGAACTCTCTGGGAGAAGGTGAGGGTGGGATATTTCAAAAGAACAGCATGTATACTATCTATGGTGAAACAGATCACCAGCCCAGGTGGGATGCATGAGACAAGTGCTCCGGCCTGGTGCACTGGGAAGACCCAGAGGAGTTGGGTGAAGAGGGAGGTGGGAGGGGGGATCGGGATGGGGAATAAGTGTAAATCTATGGCTGATTCATATCAATGTATGACAAAACCCACTGAAATGTTGTGAAGTAATTAGCCTCCAACTAATAAAAAAATTAAAAAAAAAAAAAAAAGAAGTATCTGACTCTTTGCGACCCCATGGACTGTATAGTCCCTGGAATTCTCCAGGCCAGAGTACTGGAGTGGGTAGCCTTTCCCTTCTCCAGGGGATAGTCCCAACCCAGGGATCGAACCCAGGTCTTCCACATTGCAGGTGGATTCTTTACAAGCTGAGCCACAAGGGCAGCCCGAGAATACTGGAGTGGGTAGCCTATCCCTTCTCCAGCGGATCTTCCTGACCCAGAAATTGAACCGGGGTCTCCTGCATTGCAGGCAGATTCTTTACCAACTGAGCTATCGGAGGATGTCAAGGCTGTATATTGTCACCCTGATTATTTAACTTACATGCAGAGTACATCATGCAAAATGCCGGGCTGGACGAAGCACAAGCTGGAATCAAGGTTGCTGGGAGAAATATCAGTAACCTCAGATATGCAGATGACACCACCCTATGGCAGAAAGTGAAGAGGAACTAAAGAGCCTGTTGATGAAAATCAAAGAGGAGAGTGAAAAAGCTAGCTTAAAACTCAACATTCAGAAAACTAAGATCATGGCATCTGGTCCCATCACTTCATGGAAAATAGATGGGGAAACAATGGAAACAGTGACAGACTTTTAGTTTTGGGGGCTCCAAAATCACTGCAGATGATGACTGTAGCCATGAAATTGAAAGATGCTTGCTCCTTGGACGAAAAGCTATGACAAACCTAGATAGAATATTAAAAAGCAGAGACATTACTTTGCCAACAAAGGTCCATCTAGTCCAAGCTATGGTTTTTCCAGTAGTCATGTATGGATGTGAGAGTTGGACTGTAAAGAAAACTGAGCGCCGAAGAATTGATGCTTTTGAACTGTGGTGTTGGAGAAGACTCTTGAGAGTCCCTTGGACTGCAAGGAGACCCAACCAGTCCATCCTAAAGGAAATCAGTCCTGAATATTCATTGGAAGGACTGATGCTGAAGCTGAAGCTCCAATACTTTGGCCACCTGATGTGAAGAGCCGACTCTTTAGAAAAGACCCTGATGTTGGGAAAGATTAAAGGCGGGAAGAGAAGGGGTGACAGAGGATGAGATGGTTGGATGAACCAACTCGATGGATACGAGTTTGAGCAAGCTCTGGGAGTTGGTGATAGACCGGAAGCCTGGTATGCTGCAGTCCATGGAGTCACAAAGAGTCAGACAGGACTGAGCAACTGAAGTGAACTGAACTGAATAAACTGGTAGTTTTATAAGATATTCATTTCTAATCATTAGCTAGTCTATAGAAATAGTTTGTTTTTGTATTCTGAATTTATATCCACTACTTAGCCAAAGTCACTTACTAATTTTAATAACCTTTTACTCCATAATGTTGCCATCTGCAAGTAAAGATAGTTTTACTTGCTCCTTTCTATATATGTATGTCTTTTATTTATCTTTCCCACTATATTGTCCTCTAGTATAATATTAAATAGAAGTGGTAAGAGAGGATGATTTTGTTTTCTTTTTCATCTTAAGAGGAATGCATTTAGGCATTCACCATTAAATATAATGTTAACAGGTTTTTCCATAGATTCTTTTATCAGCTTGAGGCAATTTTTTTCTTGTTTTCTACATTGAAAATTTTTTATCATAAATGTTTGTTGAATTTTTCAAGTTTTTTTTGCATTTATTGAAATAATTACAGATTATTTTTCCTTTGTTCTGTTATTACCTGAGTTGCATCATTTAAATTTTGAATGTGAAACCAACTTTATATTCAGAGGTTGAATTCAACTTGGTCCTGATGGATTATCTTTTTTTAAAGAAAAGTATATCTAGGTTTTTTTCATGATTTTGATTTGCTGATACTTTTTAAAGAAATTTTATGTCTGTGATCATCAGGGAAATTGCCCAGTCATTTTCTTTTCTTGTAGACTCTGCCTGGTTTTGTGACAGGATAAAGCTAGCCTCATTAAATGTATTAGGTAGTGTTCCGTTTTTTTAAAAGAGTTCGTGTTGGGTTATATTTTTTTTCCTTAAATTTTCAATAGAATTCATTCAGTCCTCAAATTTCCTTTGTGAAAAGATTTTTAATTGAATTGATTTTAGCACTTTTCAGATTTTTGTGTCCTGAGTCAGCATTAGTACTTTGTGATTTGTGAGGTACTGATTTTTCTAGTTATTAAATTCAGTGATGTCAACTTTCTCTTTATGTTGCTTCATTATTCTTTTAATTATGATAAGATCTGAAATGATGTTACCTTTTGCACTGAGATTTGTGTCTTGTATTTTCTCTGTTTAAAATAAATCTAGCTAATGGTTCATCAATTTTATTTATTTTTCAAATATATAGATTTTGCTTTCATTGATTTTCTCTTTTTTTGATCTGACTTTCCTTTTATTGATTTTTATTCTTGATTTTATTCTTTTCTTCCTGCTTATTTGAATATACTTTACTGTTCTTTTTCTAACTTCTTAAGGTGGAAGCTAAGATAAGTGATTTTGAATTTTTTTTCTCCTCTTATAGTAGCATTTAGACCTATAAATTTCCCTCAAAACTCTGCTTGAGCTGTATTTCACATATTTTTTTAAATGTTTCATTTTGAAATAATTGTAGACTCACAGGAAATTGTAAAAATAATATGAAGAATTCTGTGTACCATTCACCCACTTTCTTTCAGTGGTGACATTTTGCACATGTATAATATAATATCAAATGCAAGGAATTGACATTGATATATTGACATTGACATACTGTTAACCAGAACACAGACGTTATTCAGTTTTCATTGTATTTTTAAGCTGCATATCTTTCTTGCTGTGTGTGCAGAATTCTATGCAGTTTATTCCAGTTATAGATTTGTGTAATCAACACCATAGTTAAGACGCAGAATTGTTGCATTACCAAAAAAGACCTCCCTATGTTACCTCTTTGTATTCTTATCCATCCTCCATGCCATCCACTGCTCCTGACCCTTGGAAACTGCTAATCTGTCCTCTATCTCTATAGTTTTACCATTTTGATAATATTATGTAAGTGGAATTATGTAGTATATGGCCTTTGGGGATTAGCCTAATTAGCAGTCTCATTTATTGAATTTTTCATTATATATATTTCATTATATTGTATTTCATATATTCATCACATATATTTTCATATATTTATATATTCCATATATGTGTGTGTATATATATATATATACATATATATATATATATATTTTACTTCTGAAAGTTCCATCTGGTTCTTTTTTATATCTTCCATTTATCTCCTACCATGTTCATGTTGTCTTTTAAATACTTATACATATTTATGATAGTTGTCTTAAAATTCTTGTTCAGACATCCCTTCATTTCAGAATTTATTCATACTGACTGCTTTTTCCTTTGTTTTTGGTTACATTTTCTTGCTTCATTGTAGGTTCAGTAACTTTGAGTTGGATGTTAGACATTGTGAATATTAGTGTCTGGATTTTGTCATTTTTTTAGACTATTGAACTTTTGAGGCAAATGAGGTATTTGTGAATCAGTTTGATATTTTTTAAGGTTTTACTTCAACTTTTTAGATGGATGTGGAGTATCTTTTGTTGTTTAGTTACTAAGTCATGTCTGACTCTTTTGCGACCCCTGTTGGATTTCTCAGGCAAGAATACTGGAGAGGGTTGCCATTTCCTTCTCCTGGGGATCTTCTTGACCCAGGGACTGAACTGGCATCTCCTTTGTCTCCTGCATTGGCAGGCAGATTTTTTACTTCTGCACTACTTGGGAAGCCCCTGGGGTATCTTTTACTCTAAGCTAATTTAACCTCATTATTTAGGTGCAATTCTCTGCTGTCTCTACTTATTGCCTTAGCCATTCAACTGGAACTCTTTGCTCTTGCTGGTCAAAATTCTAAATGTCTCCCAACTATCTATTGAACAATAGAAATTGTTCAGTTTTTGCTTTGCCTCATTGAATTTCATGTGTTGCTTAGAATTTGGCAACAGATGAAGGGGACTTCCCCCTTTTGCAGATTATTGGACCTCTTTTAATGTGGCTCTGTTCTCTTCATAGCCTCCCCTCATATCTCCTCTTCACAATCTCTAACTGCCTCATATGTTAACTGAGCTCAATCTCTAACTGAGCTCTCATATGTTTCACCAACTTAGCAGGCTGTGGTTTTCTTCTTGGGTTTTCCTCCTTGTCATGCAAGTGCTTTCACTAAAAAAGGCAATTCTAGGGCTTATATTTATTACAGTTTTGTGTAGTTTTGTTTAATGCCCAAGTCAGTTGTTTCAAATATATGTTTTTTCAGTTTTCTGATTCATGCAAGAGGATAAGTCCTCCCATGGTTAGTTCATCATGTGCAGAGCAAAAGTCTCCTCTCTTTGTGTCATTATTATTATTATTTTGTGGTAAAATACACATAGCATAAAATTTACTATTTTAATCATTTTTAAGTATAGCTAGCACTAATTGGCCACCTAATGCAAAGAACTGACTCATTGGAAAAGACCCTGATGGAAAGATTGAAGGCAGGAGAGGAATGGGACGACAGAGGATGAGATGATTGGGTGGCATCATCAACTCAATGGACATAAGTTTGACCATACTCCAGGAGATAGTGAAGGGCAGGGAAGCTTGGCGTTCTGCAGTCCATGGGGTTGCAAAGAGTCAGAATGACTGAGCAACTGAACAACAAACCTCCTTTTAGGATCCGACATGCTTATTATGTTTATGTCTCTCCCTGCAAGAGCTTCCCTGGTTGTGCAATGGTAAAGAATCCGACATAGGAGATGCAAGAGATACAGGTTCGATCTCTGGGTCAGGAGGATCCCCTGAAGAAGGAAAGGGCAACACACTCTAGTATTCTCACCTGAGAAATCTCATGGACAGAGGAGTATGGTAGGCTACAGTCCACGGGGTCGCCTAGAGTTGGACATGACTTAGTGACTAAACAGCAGCTCTCCCTGCAAGTCCTGTTCTCCTTATATTTCCTTACTTTGCTGTATCTAACCCAAAGTAGATACTCAATAAAGATTAATTTAAGGAAGAAAAGGCATCAGTATCTGCAATCATGGATGAAGCTAGTGACTCATTTGTATCAGACTTTATTTATTGCCTCTGATTTCTTCCTGTTCTTTCTTGAACCCACTGCATCTGGATTTCTCCTGTTTCTCCACAAAAACATCTTTGTCAGAATTCACTAAAGACCTCTTTGACTTTGCTCAATCCAGTTGTCAATTATCAGTCTTCATTGACCCATCAGTAGCATCTGAATCCAGGTCATTGTTCCCTCTTCCTTAGGACATTTTATTTGTTTGGCTTCTGGGACACTCCTTTCTCCTAACTTTTCTCTTAAATCTCTGATTGCTTCTTCTCAGTCTTTTTGCTGGTTCCTTCTCATATCTTACTTCCCTGGTGGCTCAGATGGTAAAGCGTATCTCAGTCTTCAGTGGAGAATCCAGGGCTACATCCTTGGTACTCTTTTCTTTTAACCTCCTTCCCTCAGTGATCTCACCTGATTTCATGGCTCTAAATACAACTGTGCCCTGATGAATCTTAACTACATCTTTCTAGCCTGAACCCTAGCCCCTAAACTCCAGGCTCATATGCATAAGCCTATATAACACTGCCATTTGGTTTTATGATGGGTATCTCTTATGTCATATTTGAAAAACAACTCAATCGTCATTCTTTCCCCTTAGCCTGCTTTTTCCTAAGCTTTCTTTAGATTGGTTGTTGCCAACTTCATTCTTTCACTGGTCAGGCTAAAACCCTGGGACTCATCTTTACTTCTATCACTCCCATGTTTGATACACCTGCAATTTTTGTCTGTACTTTCTTCACAATACATTCAGGATCTAACTGCTTCTTACCACCTTCACTGCTATAACTGTGGCCCCAAGCCACACTTTTCTCTCACCTAGATAATCTCTTTAACTTTTTAACAGGTCTTCTGGCTTCAGTTTTTTCCCAGTTACAGGTGATTATTCCCATAATAGTCTGAATGATCTTTCTAAAAATAGTTGGTTAACTTCTTCCTCTGGGAAGAAGGAGTTGATGTACTTTTTCCTATTCCTTCTTCTAAGTACAACTGAAGAACCTAGATGTTATATATTAAACAAACATGGACTGTGGATGATGCTGAGAAGAAGGTAGGCCAGCCAGGGACCCCAGGACCCAAGGAATGACATGACAGTGAATTTCTTGAGTGTTCTTTTTGCCATATATATCACAGACTTCAATCTGAGATGCTGGCAACCCATAAATACTAGTGCAACAGAAAGAAGCCTGCTCTCTCTAGCCAAAGGACCAAGAAAGAGACAGCTTAGCAAGACAGAAAGCTGTTAGATAATAACTGCTGTTCTCCAGACAAACAGCACAGAAATCTTTAGCCATTATTTCTTCAAGTACTTTTTTTAGCTCTGCTATTTTTCTCTACTTCTTTTGTGACTGTGATGGCATGATTGTTAGTTCTTTTGTCATGGTGCCACAGGTCTCTTAGCTTCTATTTATTTACTTTCAGTGTATTCTCTTTGTTCTTCAGAGTGGGTAATTTTTAAAATTCTGTCTTCCATTTCACTGATTCTTTTTTCTGACTCCTCCTTTTTTGCTACTGAGCCCATCCATTGAGTTTTTTAATTTTGGTTACTGTGTTTTCCAAAAGATATAAAAGGAGTGAACAGTTCCCAATTCATTTTATAAAGCTAGAATTATTCTGGTATTAAAGGCAGAAAAAAGACATTAAAAAATACAGACTAACATCATTCATGAATATAGATGCAAAAACCCTTGGCAAAATATTAGCATACAGAATTCAGCGATACATACATAGAATTGTACGCTAGGACCAAGTGGAGTTTGTACCAGGGATGCAAGCCTGGTTCAATATTTGAAAATCAATTAATGTGATATACCATATTAGCAGAATAAATAAGAAAAATCAAATGATTGTATCACTTGATGTAATGAAGCATGTAGCAAAATCCAACATCTAATTAAAAGCTCTCAGAAAATGAAGAATAAAGTAAAACTTATTTAACTAGATAAACAGTACCTATACAAACATACAGCTAATATTATACTTACTAATGACTGACTGAATGATTTTTCCCAAAGATTAGGAATAAGCAAAGATGTATATTTGTATTCCACATGGTCCTGGAAGTTATAGCTTATACAGTAAGACAAGAAAATAAAAGGCTTACAGATCAGAAAACATGAAATAAAGTTGTTCGCATCTGCAGATGACATGTTTATCTATGTAGAAAATCCCAAAGAATCTACAGAAGCAAAACAACTCCCCCAAATCTAGAACTATTAAGCGAGTTCAGCAAGGTTGCACAATACAAAATAATCGCACAAAAATCTATTTTATATAGTTAATGAACATGTGGACACTAAAATTAAAAATTCATTATACTTCCTGAAAAATAAACAAATGTAGGTATAAATCTAACAAGACAGTTATAGGACTTTATGCTGAAAAATGCAAAATCCTAGTGAAAGAAATCAAAGTGTATCTAAATAAATGGAGAGACATACCATGTTCATGGATTGGAAACTCCAACACAGTCATGATATCAATTCTTCTCAAATTATCATATAGGCTTAATGCAGTTTCTACTAAAATTACAGCCAAAATTTTTATAGATATCGACATGTTGATTCCAAAGTAAATATGAAAAACAAAGGAACCAAGATAGTTAAAGCAATTTTGAAAAGAAAGAGTAAAGTGAGAGGAAACATTCTGCCCCATTTCAAGACTTATTTTATAGCCATAATATTCAAAATTATGTGGTATTGTTGGAAGGATAAACACAGAGGTAAGTGGAACAGTGTAGGGAACCCAGTATAGAAAATAATGTAGAGAACCACAGCAGTATGCGGTGGCTTCTCTTGTGGATCATGGGCTCGAGGGTGCACAGGTAGTTGTGGTTCCCAGGCTCTAGAGCACAGGCTCAATAGTTGTGGTATATGGTATGCTCCGTGATATATGGCATGCTCCGTGGTATATGGCTGCTCTGTGGCATGTGGGATCTTCCCAGATCAGGGATCCAATTCTTGTAATCTGCATTAGCAACCGGATTCTTTACCACTGAGCCACCAGGTAAGCCCCTAACCAACAAATTTATGGAGTGTTTACCAAGTGTCAGGCCCAATAGGCGCTTGGGCACTCTCCGTGAATGGACTGGATGGAGCCCCCCCACCCCCACCCACCCAAAGGAGCGTCATTGTCAGGAGAGATAGGAGTCCGGTAGAGAGGTTGTAATAAGGGAACCACTGACTTGTTCTGGAGGGCAGTGCCGGGATGGGGTGGGGCAGGTTGGCATGCAGGGCTGCCCTGGTGGAGCAGGTGACACCCGAAGACAGGCTGGGGGCAGGTGGCTGGAGGGAAGAGCACTTCCAGAGGCCAGAGGACAGGAGAGGTAGGTGTGCTGGTGGTGGTGACTGAGAGCCTGTGGGCTGGGCCGAGGCCATGGTAGGCGGGGCCGAGGCCATGGTAGGCGGGGCCGAGGCCAGAATGGGCGGAATCAGGGCGAGCAGAGCTTGTTAGGGGCCTTGGCGCAATTGGAGGATTTGGCTTTTACTCTTTGGGAAATCGGGCTTCCCTGGCGGCTGGTGGTAAAGAATCCACCTGCCAGGCAGGAGGTGCGGTTTCAGGCAAGGGAGGGGGAAGATTCCCTAGAGGAGGAAATGGCAACCCTCTGCAGTATTCTTGCCTGGGAAATGCCATGGACAGAGGTGCCTGTCTATGGGGTCACAAAAGAGTCAGACATGATTTAGCGACTGAACAACGACAGACTTCGGGAAAGGGGCGCCATTGCTGGGTTTTGAGCAGAGCAGTGGCATGAATGGACGTAGGCTGTAATGGGCTGACTCTGCCTGCCCTTTGGGGGGTGAGGACAGGATGGGGAGCCCATCTCGTTAACCCAGGGGAAGGGCGATGGAGGTTCGCACCAGGATTGTGTGGAAGTGACGTTTTGATTCTGGGTCCTGTTGGATGGTAGCGCTCACGGTAGCACACAGTCAGACAGGAGATGTGGAAAGGAGTGAATTTTGGCCTGCTAGTCTGGGAAGCAGGCATTTGATGGTCATTGTGGGGAAGCCCTCAGGACCCCTGGTGGGGAGTGATGGGCGGTCCAGGTCCCTGTGTGGATGAGTCATACTGGAGGTGGGAACAGGCTACTTGCTGCGGATGAACAGGGGTTTGGGAGAGAGGACTAGGCCTTGGAGACAGAGGTGTGGGACTGGTGCGCATTCAGGTGGATGGATGGGGCTCCTGAAAGGGAAACAGAGAGGGTCCAGAGCCTTGGACTGAGGCTGGGCCCTCTGGTGTCGAAAGGTCAAGGAGACCTGCTGAAAACAGCAGGTCAGGTGCAGGGAGAGCCCAGGGAGCAGGAGTAGGTGGGTGGCTGGTGTCAGACGTCGGGGGTGCTCAAGGGGTGCTGGCAGCAGGACCCTGCGGTGTGGAGTGGCTGGGGCTAGGGGAAGGACAGGCAAAGCTGGTGAGGTGAGAGGAGGAGATAGCCAGGCTTGTGCCCATATTTTCCTTCCAAAGAGAGTAAGGCGTATGGTGGAGGGGGTGGGGGAGCGGGGCCAGGAGCAGGGATTTTCTAAGTGCAAGACTTTCTGGCTTCTCTTGACGGTTCAGCGGGCTTGCTGCGAACCTGTGGCTGAAGGGGCCCCCCTGCCTGTCCTCATGGGCTCCCACCCATATGGGCGCCCAGAGGGGCTCCAGGGGGAGCTGCCTGCAGCCGGGAGGTAATCGGATATGGGAGGAAGGTAGACATGGAGACGTAAAACACTGTCTGAATGAAGGGCAATCGTATTTGAAGTAATTTGAAGATTGACAGGAAATTCATAAAGGGAATATGGAGTTCCATTTACAGCAGCAGGAGATTGCCTTGTCCATAGCTTCCTGACCTCTGGAAGAACAGAAGTTGCTGCTGGCAGAGTTCCAAAACATGAAAATGTAAAATGGAATTGAATAATCTCTCCTAAATCAATTTTGTGAGCCAAATGACCTACAGAGGGATGTGATATAGTGCTAGTGTGCGGCCGACCACTCCTGTCTGCTGAATGCATTAGGACAATTGATTCTGGAGATTCGAGAAGGCTGCTTTCTTTTGGTCCTGGTCCGGGAGCCTGGCTGCTGCTCTTGTCGTCTCCAGAGGCTGGTCTGGGAAGCGGTGCCACTTGTTCTGGTTTGCTGAGTTGGTTGCAGAATCTGCCAAAGGGTCTTCAGGCGGCTGTGGACAGGGGCTCTGGCCCAGCAGGAATGTCTCTGCTGGCTCTTCTCTTCAGCGCTTTGCAGCCGTCTGCGTGGCAAGGCTCCTGAGTGTGAATACTCTCGTGTGTTCTGCATTCTGACATCCTTCCCCACCATCAGCCAGTGCTGAGGGGGAGCTCAGCTGTGTTGGTCCCAGGGCTGAGCAGGGACGTTGCCCTTGGCGCTTAGTCCTGGGAGGGAGTCTTGGCGCTTTCCTGTGGCTGTTGTTTGGTAGTCAGGGCCTAACATGATGGTGTGTGCTGAGTTTATTAGTCCCGCTGGTGCTGGTTTCCACCCCGCCCCCATCTTCCTCTCACCCCACCCCATCCCTCTTTCCATAGCAGAAAATACTCTTGAATAAGGAGAGGTTTTAGCTTAATCAGCAAATGCTGTTCAGTTAGCACAAATCCCAAAGGCACAGGAGGGCCTTTTAGCAGCTTAGAGTAAGAAGCTCTGGCCTGTTGGCAGAGGCAGTGCTGGCCCACATGAACATGTAGGGATGAGCTCAGAAAAGCCTGTGGATTCCTGTGCCTTTTATTCTCCAGTTTGAGACTGTTCCAGTTCCCAGGGGGACTTAATTCTAGGAATAGGGTACTTGTTTATTTTGAAAAATCAATACTTAGCTTTGCAAACTTGGATCAAATAGAGGAGAAAGTGCTTAGAGGGAGGTTGGTTAAAAAAGACGACAAATTCTCCTATGAGACTCGTCATTGTCAGCACACCTTTTTTCCCCCTTTTTACAAGTTTTATTTCCAGGGCCTTGAGGCAGTCTCCATTTACTCTCCTTGTAGACTGAATGTGCACACATGTTATTAATAGCAGGTGTGGGAAAGAAAGAATGCTTTGTATTCTGAAATACTCCCTGACTTCCTGACTTTGGACTTGAAATCCTATTTGTCCCTAGGGATCGAGGCCAGTGCTTCTCAGACTTTACCCTGCACGTGAATCACTGGGAGTCTTCAAATGCCAATTATGATCCAGTAGATTCGAGGCAGGCCTGGGACTCTTCATTCCCAGTGAGCTCCCCTGGCCCCCCTTGGAGGGACTCTGGTCAGCGCACATGGTCTGTCTCCAGGTATCTGTCACCAGCTTGGTGTCTGAGGGAAAGTACAGGTTATGGTATCAGAGCGAGGCCCCTGAATGAAGGAGATTGCCTCTGGCTTCACTGTGTGCTGTCTGTCCGTCATCAGGCTCCTGGAGCAGGTGGGGTGGGTGTGCAGGCCAGGGGCCAGGCAGCTGAGTGGTGCTGTGTGGGTGCTGTGTGCTCCCCTGTGTTGCCCAGGAACTGGCTGCCCAGGGGAGGAGGACACTGTGGTTTAGAAGAGTGGAGAAGGTTTAGAAGGTTGTTCTACTAAGAAATGTGTCAGGATGCAGCCCAGGCCTCTCAGCTGTGCTGAGAGCCTGGTCCTGCTGCACCATGGGTGACCACCAGGGGACTGGGGCCAGTTGGCATGACTCAGAAAAAGCTGCCCCAGAGGACCTGGCCCTCCCGGGCCCCTCCTCCTGAGGGATAGGAAGGTGGAGGACTGGAAAGACTTGGATTTGGAAATAGCCTGAGAGAAGTTCAGTGTGAGAGGAGCGTCAGTGGTTAGACTCACAGCGATGGCCAGCTTACCTTGTGGGCGAGCTCGGGTTGGGGGGCATCTGGCCACCTTGGGGAGGGAGGTGGCAGTGGGAGACTGGGCACCAGGAGCCCCGCGCTGGGGCAGAGGGTTAGGTGACGTCTAAATACCCCGAGTGGTTCTCTTGGGAGACTTCAGGACTTCCGTGTGCCCCTGTGGTCTGTGACTCCCTGAGCCCTCGCACCACTGCACGTGGGTCCCGCAGCCAGGAGGGAACCACGGTCTTTGCTGCATGACGTTGAAGAACCACAGAACTTTTGGCAGCTGAAGGGAGTCCTCCTGACATACGGGAAGTAGAGTGAAAGCTCTGCAAAACAGCTGTATCCAGGTAACCTTAGTGAGACAGAAGGAGATCAGTGTCTCACTGAAGTATTACTGAGACAGCAGAGCCAGCAGCTGGAGTGTACGGGAGGGGTGGATTTACTGCCGTAAAGGGTTAATCCTTTCAGAGGTTCAGAAATACTTTTAGGGAATTAATGTCCAGGATCTAATGGCATATTGATAACTGTGATGCATGTGGTTCCGTAAAAGCTTTTAGACTCTGGCTCTGTTTCAAGGGCACAGATTTAAGATGACTCCTGATCTTTCTCCATGTAGGAAGAGTCCTTTGTTCCCCCAGGAGCATCCACACTTCTCATGAAAATGTCGACCTGACAGGAGCTCTGCCCATGGCCAGGCCAGGCTCTGGGTGGCAGCCACCTTGCCATGTTCCTGGGCCCTCGAACAGAGTCTGGCCTGGCTGTAGTTCCTGGCAGCGGGGAGTTCAAAGACTGGTTCTCTCGCTTGCTGGCTGTGGAGCTGTTGGACAAACCATTCAGCCTTATTGATGGCCTGCCTTCTAGAATAATCAGCGTACCATGCTCATATTTAGTGTAAGAATTTGAAATAATCTTACAAAGCAGGCACTTTGGTCTGCTTCCATTACAACTAAGCAGATCACCTACCTTAGCGGGAGGAGAGACACTTCGCATCTCAGATACCTGCTGGTTACAAGGCATGCAGATGGTGAAATCTGAAGCAGTTCCTAAAAACGTGGACCTTCTGGCTTTGCAGTGTCCGTGTCTTCAGGTCCATGACACGCTCTCTGAACTTGAGGAAGTTGCTGTTGAACATGACTAATGAAATACCATGACCAGACTACTGAAAACTTGGTGACCTTGGTCTTTTTCTTCCTTTAATTACTGTTTTTATATTAAAAAACAACCCCAAACTTTTCTTTAAAACAGTTTTAGAGTTACAGATTTATTATAAAGATAGTACAGAGAATTCTCACAGCCAGTTTAATGGTTTATATTAGTCAGGTCCATTTGTCATAATTAATGGACCAATGTTGGTACATTATTATTCACGAAAGTCTATCCTTTCAGTTTTCTTAGTTTTTCCCTAGCGTCCTTTTTCCATCCCAGAATACGTTTGTCATGTTTCTTTAGGCTCTTCTTGGCTATGATACTTCCTTAGGCTTTCCTTGTTCTTGATGGAGTTTTGGGTAGGACTGGTCAAATGTTTTGTAGACTGTTCCTCTACTGACATTTGACGTTGTCTCATGATCAGATTGAGGCTGTAGGTTTTTGGGAGAAAGTCCACAGAGGCAAAGGGCCCTTCTC
The DNA here is from genome assembly GCF_019320065.1 of Cervus canadensis. NCBI lineage: Eukaryota > Metazoa > Chordata > Mammalia > Artiodactyla > Cervidae > Cervus > Cervus canadensis. The sequence continues at coordinate 22,876,094 of NC_057392.1, forward strand.
ATCATGTCCTTCCAGGGTGGGTGTCCTCACATGACCTACATGGTGGACACTGACTGTGGTCACCTGGCTCCTGTGTGTCTGTCTGGTCTCTCTACTGCATCGCTGTCCCCCCTCCACCGTTCTCTGGAAGGAGGTTGCCATGCCCACCCTGTACCTGAGGAGGGGCTGCTCCCTCCCCTCCCCAGGATGGAGCAACTGAGAACTCATGGATTTTCCCGCAGAGCAGATTCCCTCTTCTCCTCTTATTCTCACTTATTCACTGACACTCACTTGTGTCAGTTTGGATCCGTGGGTATTTGTTTATCCTTTGGTGTAGAGCCCTGCACTTCTTTATTCAGTTGCTCAGATTGCTCTGGTTTTGATGGATGGGAATTCATTCATTGGCTCCTGTGTCCCTTTGATGTGCCCCCCTCATTGTGTGTGTGTGTGTTTGCTCTGTTTTGTTTTTTAAGCGTATCTTTCCTTTCTTGTGCTATAAGATACTCCAGGCCCATTTTCTGTGTAGCCTGCCTCTGTCCTAAAAACCAGGAGCCTGGTTCCTTTGATCAGAAAATGGTATAAGAAACCAGTGTCTGGAGGCTGGTGTGGATGTTGTTACTGAGGTGCAGTTACTTCTAGGCACTCCTGGCTGACAGCACAGGGGAGATGTATGTACATACTAACCTGTGTATCCTGACATAGCTGTCAATATTTCTGTGTGTAACCATCTGTATTGGTATAAAGCTGAACATGAGTTCATGCTGACATTTGCAGCGCCAGTTCACCCAGCCTCTCCCCTTCCTGTGTATAACCTCCCCTCAAACAATGGGACACCTGGCTCCTACCACCGGGTCTACTTTTGCTTAATGACTTAATTCCAGCACACATGCTCAGCAAGACCAGAATCCTTCATCAGCGTACATCTCCTGGGAAACAACCTTATCAACTAGAGCACAGCGTTAAGCACAGTTCCTTTGCCTTTACTCTATGGACTCCACTCATTTCCGGAGTTCCTCACCCCAACTCCTTATTCCCCACCCTCTCCAGGGAGGCTGATGCAGACATTTGAAGTGCAGTTGAAGTCTTTTGTCACATTCCACATTCCATCTCAGGAGTCTCCTGACATCCTAAATGCTTTTAAAATTGCATACATTAAGGTTTATTTTTTGTGCTGTAAAGTTCTGTAGCTTTTGACAAATGCTTACTGTCTTGTAGTCACCATTGCAACATAACACATAATAGTTTCACTGCTCTAAAAAATCTCCCGTGCTTCCCCTGTTAAGCCCCTTCCCCGAGCCCTAGATAATCACTGATCTGTTTATCGTCTCTGCAACTGTGTCTTTTCCATAATGTTATATAGTTAGAATCATACAGTATGTAGCTTATTCAGACAAATCTGTTTCACTTAGCAGTATGTATTTAAAGCTTCATTTATTTTGTTTATATGTGTGGTTTGATAGGTCATTTCTTTCTTATTGTTGAATAATATTCCATTATACTAACATACTGTGACTTGTTTGTCTGTTTACCTATTGAAAGATGTTTCTGTTGCTTCTAGCTTTTGCTGGTTATGAATAAAGCTTCTATAAACCTTTGTGTGCAGGTTTTTTTGGACATGAAGTTTCAGTTCATTTGGGCAAGTACCAGGGAGCACAGTTGCTAGATCACATTGTAAGACTGTATTTTAGTCCCTCTATGAATGAATGAGAGTGACCTCCTGCTTTTCTGCTTCCTTGCCAGCATTTGGTAATGTCAGGATTTTTTAGACTTAAATAATCCTAAAAGGTGTATAGTTGTATCTCATTCTTTTAATTTGAAATTTCCTAAATTCCCCAAATTTGCAGTTTTGCTCTGTTTTTCATTTGGTGAGTCAGTCCTGACTGACTCTCTTCTGCCGCTTGCAAATACAGTAGCCTCCACTGTCTGCAGTTTTGCTTTTCACAGTTTCGTTTACCTGAGGTCCAAAAATAAACAATTCATCTTTTCATGAGTCTGAGGAGCATGATGAAGTCTTGCACTGTCCTGCCCTATCCTGCCCGCGCCGTGGATCACCCCTTTGCCAGTGTGTCCTGCCCTTCGGTCACTTAGCAGTCCTCTGTGATCAGACGGCTGTCACAGTATTGCAGTGCTTGCGGTCAAGTTACCCTTATTTGACTTAATACTGGCCCCAGACTGTAGAGTAGTGATGCTGGCAATTCAGATATGCCAATGAGAAGCCGTCAAGTGTTTCCTTTAAGTGAAAAGGTGAAAATTCACATCTTAATAAGGAAAGAAAAAATTGTATGCTGAGGTTGCTAGGGTCTACGGTAAGAAGGAATCTTCTCTGCGTGAAATTGTGAAGAAGGAAAAAGAAATGTGTGCTAGTTTTGCTGTCGCACCTCAAACTGCAAAAGTTACGGCCATGGTGTGTGATAAGTGCTTAGGTTAACATGGAAAAAGCACCAAGTTGGGGGAAAGACAAAAATAAAAGGTGTGTTCGAATTGTTGGCAATGTGTTGGGACAGAAAGCATGGTTTGTAAGAAGTCTTCGGCAAGGGAGACATCGAAATGAGTGGCCCCAGCCACTTACTGCACATAGGGTTGGGTACACAGAGTCAGGACTAGGTTTGGGCTGAAAAAATATAAAAATTACTGGAGAAGCTATTAGATATTATTAATCTCTTACTGTGCCTAAACTATCACTTAAATTTGATCATAGGTTTGTGTGTTTAGGAAAAAGCCTAGTATACAAAGGGCTCACTCCTCTCATGATTTCAGGCATCCCCTGAGGGTCTTGGAACATAGCCACTGTGGATAAGCAGGACAACTGTGAACTCTTTCTTTTCCAAGCAGGCTGTTTCCATGTCTTCTATTGACAGTGTGAATGTTGGTTTGTGGTCAGCATCTTTCTAGCTTGAGCTACTTTCAGAATCTACATTCATATACTGATTATGAAGATCCATTTTAGGGAGAGTTGCTTCTGTATCATTTACATTGGTGAAATACACAGGTCATCTTCTGGCACTGTGTGCGGTTTGGGGACAAATGTATTATAGTTACTCCGATGGTAATATAATTCCAGGCGTCTGGATGGAGTCTGGGGACGAATGTATCACTGGACTTTAGGAAATCACTCCAATGGTAACATAATTCCAGGTGTCTGGAAATTGAAACTCCTGATTTCTGATCAGAAGTTGTCCTTGGCATCCTGAATCTTTCAGGAAAAACCCAGGCTCGTGAGCTCCTGCTCCACACACTCTGGGGCCTCTAACTTTGGCTGCAGCTGTGCTTCCAGTGGAACCCCCACTTCGCCCCTTCACTTCTTCAGTGTTCCAGCCGAACTGGGCAGAGCCTGGGCCCTGTTCTTGCTTTCCATCTGTTGGGACTGCCCTCTGAACTCTGCATGTCAGTGTTGCCCCCGGGCCTGGCAGAGCGCTCTCGTCCATCCACGCAGCTCTCCTGGCCTGCCCAGAAGGAAGCAGCCTGTCCTGAACACCGTGGCTCACTGCTTGTTACCTCAGCCGGGCAGGGAGATGTGCCTGCCTTGCATCACGGCTGCTGTGCCCCCACATCCGCTCCTCTCATGGGGGCGCTGCATGGCCTCTCCCCCGCACAGTGGGCTCCTCCAGGCTGTGCCCCCTGCCCGGCCCCCGAGCCGCCTCCCTGGAGCCCAGCGTAGCGGGACCACTCTCGGCTGCTGCCATCCTGCCCTCTCATGAGGGGCCCGCGGGCTGAGGGTACGCATCACCTAGCTGGTGGGCTCAGAGACGACAGTGGCAGTGAGGATGACTCTAAAGATGGAGGGCCGTGTGACTTCTGATCCACACGGACCTGGCCAGGGGCAGCAGAAGCCCTCAAGCCGGTTCAGATCTGGCTCTCCTACCTGCCCTGTGGTCACATGCAGATGCCTTTCCTCACCAGCTGATTCTTTATCTGCTTCGGTCACTCTTCCCAAGGGTCACTCCTCCCAAGCCCGCTGTCCCAGCTCCGCCCAGGTTTCTCTTTTCTTCCTTTGTCTGTTGAGTGCTCCTGGTTGGCTTGGGGACGGGGGCTGTTGCCAGGACAGCTGCCAGTGGGGCTTGCCCAGAGTCATGTGTTAAACTCTCACTGCGTTTGTAGTGTGTCTCAGTTTGTGGTTGGGAGGATATGGATGTTTCACATTTCCCTTTCTTGCTTTGTCTTTCCCCTGGAGGGCTGGTGGCCTCCACAGCAAGTGGAGAACATTTTGCCCTCACTCCTATGTCTCTCCAGTGTGGCTGCTGGTGCCCCAATTTCCCTCATTCCTTCAGGGTCTTACCCACTTTCTGTTTGACAGCTGCCACCGGGGTTTCCCCATCACCTTGGACTGTTTGTCTGCCTCTTTGACGTCTCCACTCTCAAGGCTTATGAGCATCTCAGACTTTGCAGGTCCAGAGCTGAACTCTTGAGCTTCCACTGCAGCCCTCATGTCTGTCTTGATGGAGCCGAGGCCTTGGAGCCTCCCTGACATTACTTCTTATCTCAAACCTGCCTCCAGTCCTCTGGGAAATCCTGTGTTTCAGGGTGCCCAGCGAGCTGATGAGGAATGTGGCTCTTAAGACTGGATTTGAATGACACAATACCAAATCCATTCAAATGCTTTTAATAAAATCATCCAGGAGAGAGTTTGATAATTTATATAAAGAAAATGTACTAGGCACTTAAAACTGGGGTCATCTGTTAGTGTCACATGAACACATGTAAAGATAGAAGGCTTTTTAGTATAAGATGTACTTTATGATGATGAAAGAAAATAGTTATGATAAAGACAGATTGATTCTGAATTTATATATTTGTAATAACTAAAACAGATTATATAGGAAAATTGGCTGATTTATAAGGTGAAGTTGATAAATCTGCCATCATATGGACTGCATTAATGTTGCTTTCTCAGGAATTGAAAGATCCAATACACACATGAGTAAAGTGTTCAAGATTTGAACAACTCTATCTCTTGGTCATATAAAAAAAAATGCAGCCATTAGGGAATACAAATGCATGTGAAACAGTTTCAAAATCTGACTTTGTATTTGGTCACAATGTAAATCTCACATTCTTTCAGGGTATATTCTCTGACCAAATGAAACTAAATCAGCATTCAGTTATAAAAGCGTAAAGAAATAAAGTTTATGTATTTGGCATTTGTGTTAGTTGCTTAGTTGTGTCTGACTCTTTGTGACCCCATGGACTGCAGGGTTCCTAGTCCCATGTCTTGCCAGGCTCCCTTGTCCATGGATGAAAAGCAAAACTGAAATTTACAGAAGACAGAAGGCTGTCTTTGACATCTGGATGAAGATGAATTTCTTAAACCAAGCACCAACTGTAAGGAAAAAGACTGGTTTATTTGTCTATATGAAGTAGAAAAGTCATCTGTGTGGTGGAAGATATTTATAGAATTAAAAGACAGACTACAGACAGGCAGATACATTTGAAAGTCATATAACTTGAAAAGGATTGACATCAAAGATCTAGAAAGAATAAGCTTACAGTGGATAAAGGCTATAAAAAAATCCCAAATGAGGAAGTCATAAAAGTTATAAATGTATGAAAACTGTGTGATTTTTCTATTAATCCATGAAATGTGAATGAAAACAGTGAGAGACCACTTCTACTCATCAGATTTATAAGCGTGATGCCAGTTAATAAGTATCAGTGACATGTGGGTACACGGGAACTCTTCCACCTTGCTGTTCAAGAGTACAGGTTGGTGTAACCACTTTGGAGACTGATTTGGTTACATTAGTGAAGCTAACAATGTGCACCTAGTAGGACCCACCAATGCCATTTTCAGCATTTGTTTTAGAAAGTCCCATGAGTACCTGAGGACATGGTCCTACAGTGTTTGCAGTAACAAGACACTGGAAACTACCCAATTGGCCTCAATAAGTGGATCCAAACATTTGTTTTCTTCAGACTGTCAAAAATTATTCTTCGTTAAAAAGAATGAATTAGATCTCTGCATATCAAGATGCATAAATCTCAGTAACAATGCTGACTGTGAAAAACCAAGTTATAAAAGTATGGGTGCTGTATGGTATCTTTGCTTTTGCATATTTACACAGCCAGTAGAGGTATAAACACCTGAATGTGAATGATGTGTTTAGATTATGTCATTACTTTCCTATAGAGAGGGAGAGATGATCAGTAGGGTGTAGGGCTTCAGTGGCATCTGAAAGCATTTTAAATCGATTTCTGAAGCAAATAAAGCAGAATGTTGACAACTCTTTATTCTTCATTGTAAGTACATAGATGTCTACTGTGTTTGTTTTTTGATTTGAGATATAATTCACATACCATAAAATTTGCTTGATTAGAGTGCCTCATTGAGTGGTTTTTGGCGTATTTACAGAGCTGTGCGTCTATCACAGCTATCACCATCTAATTCCAGAACATCATCTACAACCCAAAAAGATACGTCATACCCATTAGCAGTCACCTCCCACTCTCCCCTTCTCCAGTCCCTCCCCACCATTAATCTACTTTCTATCTCTATGGATTTTTCCGTTCTGGACATTTCATATAAATGGAATCATGTAGGATGTGGTACATGGACTTTTTCATTTAACGTAATGTTTTCAAGGTTCATCTATGTTGTAGCATGTATTAGTACTTTATTCCTTTTTATGGCTGAATTATATTCCATCCTACGAATATAGCATTTTGTTTATCCTTTCATCCATTAATTGATCATTAGATTGTTTCTGTTTTTTAGCTATTGTGATTAATGCTGTTATGAACTTGATGTACAGGTTTTTGTATGAATGTGTATATCTCATTCTCTTAAGTATATAGGAATGAAATTGCTGAGTCACAGGGCAATAATAGATTTAACTTTTTGACAGACTGCCAGAGTGTTTTCCAAAATGGCAGGAAAAGTATTTCCTGCCAATATTATATGAGGGTTCTATTTTCTGCATATCCTCACTCAGTCAGTTCAGTTCAGTTGCTCAGTCGTGTCCGACTCTTTGCGACCCCATGAATTGCAGCATGCCAGGCCTCCCTGTCCATCACCAACTCCCGGAGTTTACTCAAACTCATGTCCATTGAGTCGGTGATGCCATCCAGCCATCTCTCCTCTGTCGTCCCCTTCTCCTCCTGCCCCCAATTCCTCCCAGTATCAGGGTCTTTCCCAATGAGTCAACTCTTCACATGAGGTGGCCAAAGTATTGGAGTTTCAGCTTCAGCATCAGTCCTTCCAATGAACACCCAGGACTGATCTCCTTAGGATGGACTGGTTGGATCTCCTTGCAGTCCAAGGGACTCTCAAGAGTCTTCTCCAACACCACAGTTCAAAAGCATCAATTCTTTTGGCGCTCAGCTTTCTTCACAGTCCAACTCTCACATCCATACATGACCACTGGAAAACCTTAGCCTTGACTAGACGGACCTTTGTTGGCAAAGTAATGTCTCTGCTTTTTAATATGCTATCTAGGTTGGTCATAACTTTCCTTCCAAGGAGTAAGCGTCTTTTAATTTCATGGCTGCAATCACCATCTGCAGTGATTTTGGAGCCCAAAAAAATAAAGTCTGACACTGTTTCCACTGTCTCCCATCTATTTCCCATGAGGTGATGGGACCAGATGCCATGATCTTAGTTTTTTTCTGAATGTTGAGCTTTAAGCCAACTTTTTCACTCTCCTCTTTCACTTTCATCAAAGGCTTTTTAGTTCCTCTTCACTTTCTGCCATAAGGGTGGTGTCATCTGCATATCTGAGGTTATTGATATTTCTCCCGGCAATCTTGATTCCAGCTTGTGCTTCCTCCAGCCCAGCGTTTCTCATGATGTACTCTGCATATAAGTTAAATAAGCAAGGTAACAATATACAGCCTTAACATGTACTCCTTTTCCTGTTTGGAACCAGTCTGTTGTTCCATGTCCAGTTCTAACTGTTGCTTCCTGACCTGCACATAGATTTCTTGAGAGGCAGGTCAGGTGGTCTGGTATGCCCATCTCTTTCAGAATTTTCCACAGTTTATTGTGATCCACACAGTCAAAGGCTTTGGCATAGTCAATAAAGCAGAAATAGATGTTTTTCTGGAACTCTTGATTTTTCAATGATCAAGTGGATGTTGGCAATTTTACCTCTGGTTCCTCTGCCTTTTCTAAAACTAACTTGAACATCTGGAAGTTCACGGTTCACGTATTGCTGAAGCCTGGCTTGGAGAATTTTGAGCATTACTTCACTAGTGTGTGAGATGAGTGCAATTGTGTGGTAGTTTGAGCATTCTTTGGCATTGCCTTTCTTTGGGATTGGAATAAAAACTAACCTTTTCCAGTCCTGTGGCCACTGCTGAGTTTTCCAAATTTGCTCACATATTGAGTATAGCACTTTCAGAGCATCATCTTTCAGGATTTGAAATAGCTCAACTGGAATTCCATCACCTCCACTTGCTTTGTTCGTAGTGGTGCTTTCTAAGGCCCACTTGACTTCACATTCCAGGATGTCTGGCTCTAGGTGAGTGATCACACCATCATGATTATCTGGGTCGTGAAGATCTTTTTTGTATAGTTCTTCTGTGTATTTTTGCCACCTCTTCTTAATATCTTCTGCTTCTGTTAGGTCCATACCATTTCTGTCCTTTTTTGAAACCATCTTTGCATGAAATGTTCTCTTGGTATCTCTGATTTTCTTGAAGAGATCTCTAGTCTTTCCCATTCTGTTGTTTTCCTCTATTTCTTTGCATTGATCACTGAGGAAGGCTTTCTTATCTCTCCTTGCTATTCTTTGGAACTCTGAATTCAAATGGGAATATCTTTCCTTTTCTCCTTTGCTTTTTGCTTCTCTTCTTTTCACAGCTATTTGTAAGGCCTCCTCAGACAACCATTTTCCCTTTTGGCATTTCTTTTTCTTGGGAATGGTCTTGATCCCTGTCTCCTGTACAATATCATGAACCTCCGTCCATAGTTCATCAGGCACTCTGTCAATCAGATCTAGTCCCTTAAATCTATTTCTTACTTCCACTGTATCGTCATAAGGGATTTGATTTAGGTCATACCTGAATGGTCTAGTGGTTTTCCCTACTTCCTTCAATTTAAGTCTGAATTTAGCAATAAGGAGTTCATGATCTGAGCCACAGTCAGCTCCCAGTCTTGTTTTTGCTGACTGTATAGAGCTTCTCCATCTTTGGTTGCAAAGAATATAATCAATCTGATTTCGGTGTTGACCATCTGGTGATGTCCATGTGTAGGTACATCCATGTGTATCATCTGGTGATATCCTCACTAACACTTGTTATTGTTAGTCTTTTTGATTATAGCCATTCTGGTGGGTGTGACATGGTCTATCATTGTGAGTTTTGATTTGCATTAGCCTAATGACTATGGTTTCCCTGATGGCTCAGCGGTATGAGAATCTGCCTGCAATTCAGGAGACACAGAAGACACGGGTTCAATCCCTGGTCAGGAAGATCCTCTGAAGGAGGAAAACAGCAACCCACTCCAGTATTCTTGCCTTAAAACATCCCATGGACAGAGGAGCCTGGTGGGTTACAGTCCATGGGGTCCCAAAGAGTAACTGGGCACTGAGTAACTGGGCACTCATTTACACCCTAATGACTAATAATGTTTCAAATCTTTTCACTCGCTTATTGGCCATTTATATAGATTCTCTGGGGAAATGTACATTCAAATCTTTTGCCCGTTTTTAATTGAGTTGTCTTTTTTATTGCTGAATTGTAATTCTTTATGTATTCTGGATGCTTATCAGATTTATAGAAATTTTTTCCCGTTTTGTAACTTGTATTCTCCCTTTCTTTATTTATAGTTTCCTTTGAGGCACAAAACTTTTCAGTTTTGATCAAGTCCAATTTATTTTTCTTTTTGTGTGTGATTTGCAATTTTTGTATTTTTTATTTTATTACATTTTTTGGGTTATTTTTCTTCCAGTTTTATTCAGACAAAATTTACATACAGCTCTGTGCAAGTTAAGGTATCCAGCATAATGATTTGACTTAATCATGAAATGATTATCACAGTATGTTTAGTGAGCATCCATCATGTCATATAGATACAAAGTTGAAAAAAATAAAAAAAATGTTTTCCTTGTGATTAGAACTTTTAGAATTTAATCTTATAACAAACTTTCACATATAACGTACATCAGTGCTATTTTTATCCTGTTGTACATTGTACCCCTTGTAATTATTTATCTCATAATTCAAAGTTTGTATCTTTTGACTCCCTTCATGCAGTTCTCCCTCCCAAACCCCTGCTTCTGGTAATCACAAATCTGATTTCTTTTTCTCTGCTTTTGTTTGTTTTTGAAATATAATTGACCTCCAGTACTATGTTAGTTTCTGTTACACAACATAGTGATTCTGTATTTCTGTATATTTCAAAATGATCACCGTAAGTTTAGTTATGATATGTTACCATACAAAGATATACATGATTATTAACTATACTCCACACACTGTACATTTTGTATCTGTGACTCATTTATTTTGCAACTGGAGGTTTGTTCTGCTTAATCTTTCTCACCTATTTCTCTCCTTCCCTTTCCTTGCTCCCTTCTGGCAACCACCCGTTTGTCCTCTGTATCTATGATTTTGTTTCTGTTTGTTTAATCATTTTGTTTTTTTGAGATTCCACATATAAATGAAATCATACTATATTTGTCTTTTTCTGTCTGATTTTTTTTTACCTAATCCTCTCTAGGCCTGTCAGTGCTGTCACAAATAATAGTCCATTTATTTATTTTATTTTAAAAATATATGTTATTTTCAAAAATATATTTATTTTTATTTATTTGGCTGTGCCAGGTCTTAGGATCTTCAGTCTTGCAGCACATAGGATCTTCAGTCTTCAGTAGGACATGTAGGGTCTTTAATTGTGGCATGTGGAGTCTAACTCCCCAACCAGGGATTAAACCTGGACCCCTGCATTGGGAACATTGAGTCTTAGCCACTGGGCCACCAGGGACGTCCCTTCCTTTGTATTTCTATACCACATCTTCTTTATCCATTCATCTATTGGTGTACACTTGGGCTTCTTCCATATCTTGTCTGTTGTAAATAATACTGTAGTGAATATGGAATGTATATATCTTTTCTAATTAGTGGTTTTGTTTTCTTTAGATAATGCCCAGAAGTGGAATTGTTGAATCATATGGTTCAGTTCACTTCAGTTGCTCAGTCATGTGTGACTCTTTGTGACCCCATGCGCTACAGCACACCAGGCCTCCCTGTCCATTATCAATTCCTGGAGCTTGCTCAAACTCATGTCTGTCGAGTAAGTGATGCCATCCAACCATCTTATCCTCTGTCATCCCCTTCTCCTCCTGCCTTCAAACTTTCCCAGCATTAGGGTCCTTTTCAATGAGTCAGTTCTCTGCATCAGGTGGCCAAAGTATTGAAGCTTCAGCTTTAACATCAGTCCTTCCAATGAACATTCAGGACTGATTGCCTTTATGATTGACTGGTTTGACCTCTTTGCTGTCCAAAGGACTCTCAAGAGTCTTCTCCAAGACCACAGTTCAAATAAGCATCAAATCTTTGGTGCTCAGCTTTCTTTATGGTCCAACTCTCACATCCATACATGACTACTGGAAAAACCATCGTTTGACTATATGGACCTTTGTCAGTAAAGTAATGTCTTTGCTTTTTAACATGCTGTCTAGGTTGGTCAGATTGATTATATTGCTGGTTATTGGTTGCTGTCAGATTGATTATATTCTTTGCAGTCAAAGATGGAGAAGCTCTATACAGTCAGCAGAAACAAGACCAGGAACTGACTGTGGCTCAAATCATGAACTCCTTATTGCCAGATTGAAGAAAGTAGGGAAAATCACTAGATCATTCAGGTATGACCTAAATCAAATCCCTTACATCTGTACAATGACAAATAGATTCAAGTGATGAGATCTGATAGAGTGCCTGAAGAACTATGGATTGAGGTTCGTGACATTGTGCAGGACCAGCAAGACCATCCACAAGAAAAAGAAATGCCAAAAGGGAAAATGGTTGTCTGAGGAGGGCTTACAAGTAGGTGAGAAAAGAAGAGAAGCAAAAGTCAAAGGAGAAAAGGAAAGATATACCCACTTGAATTCAAAGTTCCAAAGAATAGCAAGGAGAGATAAGAAAGCCTTCCTCAGTGATCAGTGCAAAAAAATAGAGGAAAACAATGGAATGGTAAAGACTAGAGATCTCTTCAAGAAAATTAGAGATACCAAGAGAACATTTCATGCAAAGATGGTTTCAAAAAAGGACAGAAATGGTATGGACCTAACAGAAGCAGAAGATATTAAGAAGAGGTGGCAAGAATGTACAGAAGAACTATACAAAAAAGACCTTCATGACCCAGATAACCATGAGGGTGAGAAGATTCACCTAGATCCAGACATCCTGGAATGCAAAGTCAAGTGGGCTTTAGGAAGCTTCACTACAAACAAAGCAAGTGGAGGTGATGGAATTCCAGTTGAGCTATTTCAAATCCTAAAAGATGATGCTGTGAAAGTGCTGCACTCAATATACCAGCAAATTTGGAAAACTCAGCAGTGGCCACAGGACTGGAAAAGGTTAGTTTTTATTCCAATCCCAAAGAAGGGCAATGCCGAAGCATGTTCAAACTATGTTCAAACTAAAGCCAAAGCACAGTTCAAAAGCATCAGTTCTTCGGCACTCAGCATTCCAATTCAGGTTCCTTTGATTTCTTTTTCTTGTTTGATTACTGTGGCTAGGACTTCCGATGCTATGTTGAATAAAAGTGGTGAGAATGGGAATCTTGTCTTGTTCCTAATCTTAGAGGAAATGCTTTCAGCTTTTCATTGTTGAATATGATGTTAGTTGTGGGTTTGTCATATATGACTTTTATTATTTTGAGGTGTTCCCTCTCTATCCACTTTGTAGAGAGCTTTTATCATAATTGGATATTGAGATTTGTCAAAAGCTTTTCCTGCATCTATTGAGATGATCATGTGATTCTTATTCTTCAATTTAGTAATATGGTATATCACAGTAGTTAATTGTGGATATTAATCCATCTTTCCATCCCTGGGGTGTGTCATACCACTTGATCATGGTGTATGATCCATTTAATGCATTGTTGAATTTGATTTGCTAGTATTTTGTTGAGGATTTTTTATCTGTGTTCATCAGTGATATTGGCCTGTGATTTTCTTTTTTTGGTGATATGTTTTTCTGGTTTTGGTGTCAGGGTGATAATGACCTCACTGAATGAGTTTGGAAGTGTTCCTCCCTTTGCAGTTTTTTTGGAATCAGTTGAGGATAGGTGTTAACTCTTCCCTAAATATTTGGTAAACTCACCTGTGAAGCTGACTAGCCCTGACTTTTTTTGTTGAGATTTTCTAAATTACTGATTCAATTTCATTACTGGTAATCTGTTCATATTTTTTATTTCTTCATGGTTCAGGCTTGAGAGGTCATACATTTCTAGGAATTTGTCCATTTCTTCTAGGTTTTCCGTTTTATTGGCACTTAGTTTACCATAGCAGTCTTTTCTGATCTTTTGTATTTCTGTGGTGTTAGTTGTAACTTCTCTAGTTTCATTTCTGATCTTACATATTTGGGCTTTTCTCTTATTTTTTCCTTGATGAATCTGTCTAAAGGTTTATCAATTATGTTTACCTTTTCAAAGCACCAGCTCTTAGTTTCATTTATCATTCATCTTTTCTGTTTTTTTTTTTTCCAGTCTCTAGTTCATTTATGTCTACCCCGAGCTTTCTTATTTCTTTCCTTCTAATAGCTTTGAATTATATGTGTCCTTTTTCTACCTCCTTTAGGTATAAGGTTAGATTGTTTATTTCAGATTTTTCTTTCTTCTTGGGGTAAATTTGCATCGCTGTAGATGTCTCTCTTCTAGATTCTTCCATTGAAATGTCTGTATATCATTTATATATATAGATAGAGATGATATAGTATACAGTATACACTATAATGTATAGTATAGTTTATCTATAGTATAGTATATCATCTATATCTATCTTTATTCAGAGATAGATATTATCTATATCTATCTCTATAGATGAGATAGATATATCTCTATATACGTTGTATTTTTTTTCTTGAGTCACTTGTCAATTTCAGGCTCTCTGCTACCTCCTGCCTCAGTTATAGAAACAAAAAGAAACAGCAAAGGATGTTTTTTCCTTTTGTGGAATGTAGTGTTAGAGGCTAAATCTTGACTCTGGAGCTGCACATGGGTGTTTGTGGTAGCCCTGAGTTCACACTGATTCCATCCCAATTCAATTCAGTTATTACTAGGTTATTAAAAATGTTTAATTCTAATATTAAAAACACATGAATTTCATATTTTCTACAATAGATTTACTTAAACTTGTTGAATCTTTGGCCATAAATTAGTTATGTGTCCTTTTTATAATCATGGATTTCATTGACTCTCATCTAGTTGCTTTGCTGGTGGTTTACAAAAGGAGCACAGATACCAACAACCATGAAAAGGTGCCAGGCCTCCTTATTTATTAGTGGACAAATGCATGCACCTCATTCTCTGACCCTCTTGCTGGCATATATGTTGAGAAGGTTTATACAAAGGAGTTTTGGCAAGGAATCACAGAGATCAGACTCTGAGCCGTCACTATTTTGTGTCTCAGAAAGTGACTGAAGGGAGACAAGTTTCTGGAGAGCTTTGTCCTTGTGTATCACAAGCTTTAAAAACATCAGGCACTTGGCTTAAAACTCTACTGTTGACTTATCTTCAACAATCAGATAAGCATTACGTTTATGTACAGAGGATGTTCACTACATCATTAATTTACATAGATAATAATTGGAAGCACCCCAAATGCCCAGTAATAGATGATTTAGTAAATCAGTTATTGGACTTATACACAAAATAGACTATTAGGCAGCAATTAATGTTTATAGGAATGATTCATAACATGGAAAAATGAGCCCAGAATATGAAGTCAAAACACAGGTAAAAGCAGCGTATTTGACAAAAAAATAAAGGTGTATGTGTGTGTATTTTAAAGGCCTCGAGGAGGTATACAACCAAAGGGTTATATTGTCTGTTTCTGAGAACTGGGATCATTGCTAAAATGTGTTTTCATATATTTCTGAGTTTTCTGAAGTGAACCCACATTGCTTTTATACTCATAGGAGAAACTATATATATATATTCTCCTTTTGTTGTTGGCTGCCCTGGGTCTTCACTGCAGTGTGCAGACACTCTAGTTGTGGCATATGGGATCTTAGTTCCCCAGCCAGGGATCCATCCCATACCCCCTGCATTGGGGACACTGGACCACCAGGGAAGTCCTTTTTTTTTTTTTTTTTAATTAGAGAAGAAGTATGTGAAAATTAGCCTCATCTTTGATATACGGAAGCATTGTTCTAGGCATAAAAGCAACACAAGTAATTTCAAATAATAGATGTTTGATTTTCATAGACATATTTCTTTGAATTTCAATAAACAGCTGTTGTTTAGTCACTCAGTCATGTTCAACTCTTTTGTGACCCCATGAACTGCAGTGTGCCAGGATCCTATGTCCATGGGATTTCACAGGCAAGAATACTGGAGTGAGTTGCCATTTCCTTCTCCAGGGGATCTTCCAGATGCAGGGACTGAACCCACGTCTCCTGCATTAACAAGACGATTCTTACTGCTGAGCCACTAGGGAAGCCCCTCAATAAACAGTTTAAAAGCTAAAACAAGCTGTTGTGAACATTTTCTGCAAGTATTACAGACACAGATGTATTATACTGTCCTGAAAGCATATATATTCTGCCTCATTTAAAAATACGTGAATGTTACGAGAAACTACCAGAAAAAAATACCCTCTACTGCTGTCATGGCTATTGTTTGGGAATTGGAGATGCTTTTAAATATTGGGTTGGCCAAATGTTCATTCAGGATCCTGAACGAACCTTTTGGCCAACCCAATATATTTCTAGTGCTTTTCTGCACTTCCTAAGTTTTCTACACAGAAAGCAAGCATGTGTCCTGCAAGGATCTGCAGTCGTTGTCGTAAAGAGCAGGGCTGAGCACATGGCCTCTGTCCCTACCAGGACTTGCTCTTGCCTGGCACGTGCTCTCCCGGACGGTCCAGGGTAGGGGCCTGCAGAACTAACTTTCTACCACTGATTGAAGTGCTTATATTTGGGGAGTTGTTGTTTAGAAAGTCTAGTAGATGTGTTTTAGGCAACTTCAATACCTTGGTGAGAGGCCAAGCAGATTTCTTGGGTCTGATTCTGGTAGAAAGTGACCCACTCAGAAAAGTGAGACAGTAAAAATTGCAGTTTAAAATATTAACTTAATAAGTCCATGTGCTGAGATTGAAACAAAATCCTTTTATAAATTCTTGCTTGTTAGTAGTGAGTGAAGTCCATCAGCATAACTTAAAAACACTGAAATGTGGGCGTGCACATCTATATTCACATACATTGAGTGTGATCTATCATAAATAGGAAAATAAAACAAAAATTATCTCATCATGAGACATGCATGGGTGCTGTGAGCATAACACTGACCTTCTAAGCAGAGAAATTTGTGATCAAGGGTATGTGGACAAGTTAAAAACATGCTCTCCCAGGCAAGGGAGTGTGTCTGGACACACTGGGCAGGACAATGCTGGGCTAGGGCTCAGGTCAGGCCTTTTGGGGTCTTAGCTTCTGGTTCCTTGGTGATCATATTACCAACATGCATTGGCCTCAAGATGCTATTTTTTGAGGTAGAGGAGTAAAGAAGTTCAACCCCCTGCCGCCTCCTTTTCTTTTCTGCTGAGACCATCACCAGGAGTGTAATTACTTGGACACAGTAATTGCACTGGTGGATTCTATGATAGAAATGGAGCTGAGTCATCCTTGCCCGTCCTCCCCCTAGAAGCTCTTTTAAACTCTAGTTATCCTGTCTTCATGTTGGCACTGCAGGGCTCTGAATGTGCTCTGTTGGAGGGGGTGAGTTAAGGAGACACTCCATCCCCCAAACTGGGAGAATTCAGTCCACTAGAAGTCATATCTTTGCTATGGCTGATTTATTTTTTTATTTATTTATTTATTTTTCTTTTCTTTTTTTTTTTCTTTTTTTATTAGTTGGAGGCTAATTACTTCACAACATTTCAGTGGGTTTTGTCATACATTGGCTATGGCTGATTTAGTTTTGGGTAAAAGCAGTGGCATTTGCTCTTCTTCCTTTATTGAGATCTCTCTTGATGTGAGTTCCCATTTAGCAAAAATGGGAACCGTGAGCAGATTCCTAGAATCTGCAGTTCCAAGAGTGTCCCACTGTGAAACCATCAGCATTACCAGAGTCAGCATCAGTGGAGAAAGAGTATTTGTGGCTATAGACAGGGTGGGCTCACTTGGGGCAGTGTAGTCCTCCTGGGGAGGAAACTGTGTCCAGAGCTGCCTGAATGCAGTGCTCCTGCCCCAGGCCCCTGCTGTGTGCCCACCCTGCTCACCTCCCCAGGGTCCCGTGCTTCCCCTTTCTGTGTTTCACAAGCTGCTGGGAGCTCTTGATCCAACCTGGGCTGCCTGTCCCTGGTGCACTGTCTCCCTCTGGGAGGTTGGTCTCTGTTTCTACTTCTTTCTCCTTGGTGTTCAGATTTGGAAGAGTGTCTCCACGTGACCTGCATCCATGCTGCACTCCTGTGCTGCGTTCCGGCTGGTCTGGCTGGTGTGCCTTCCTCTTTTCTCACCAGCCCATCTTTCTGTGTCCTTATTTGCCATCCACATACTTTCTCTGGTGAAGGAAGAGATCAAATATTTTGCCCATTTAAAAAATTAGGTTGCACAATGAGGTACCATTACATGCCAGTCAGGATGGCTGCTATCCAAAAGTCTGCAATGCAATAAATGCCAGAGAGGGTGTGGAGAAAAGGGAACCCTCTTACATTGTTGGTGGGAATGCAAACTAGTACAGCCACTATGGAGAACAGTAGGAGATTCCTTAAAAAACTGGAAATAGAACTGCCATATGACCCAGCAATCCCACTTCTGGGCATACACACCGAGGAAACCAGATCTGAAAGAGACACGTGCACCCCAATGTTCAGCGAAGCACTGTTTATAATAGCCAGGACATGGAAGCAACCTAGATGCCCATAAGCAGACGAATGGATAAGGAAGCTATGGTACATATACACAATGGAATATTACTCAGCCATTAAAAAGAATTCATTTGAATCAGTTCTAACGAGATGGATGAAACTGGAGCCCATTATACAGAGTGAAGTAAGCCAGAAAGATAAAGACCAATACAGTATACTAACGCATGTATATGGAATTTAAAAAGATGTAACGATAACCCTATATGCATAACAGAAAAAGAGACACAGATGTACAGAACAGACTTTGGGACTCTGTGGGAGAAGGCGAAGGTGGGATGTTCTGAGAGAACAGCATTGAAACAAGTATACTGTCAAGGGTGAAACAAATCACCAGCCCAGGTTGGATGCATGAGACAAGTGCTCAGGGCTGGTGCACTGGGAAGACCCAGAGGGATGGGATGGGGAGGGAGGTGGGAGGGGGGATCGGGATGGGGAACACATGTAAATCCATGGCTGATTCATGTCAATGTATGGCAAAAATCACTACAATATTGTAAAGTAATTAGCTTCCAGCTAATAAAAATAAATGAAAAATAAAAAATAAATAAATAAAACTCAGAAAAAAAAAATTAGGTTGTTTTCTCATTGAGTTTTAGAGTTCTTTGTATAGTCTGGGTACAGTCCCTAATGGAGTACATGTTTTGCAAATATTTTCTCGATTTTGTAGCTTGACTTCTCATTTTTATGTGTATTTTGAAAATCAAAGGTTTGACATTTTCATGACATCCCACTTATCAGTTTTTTCTTTTTATAAAAGACATCATGTTTTTAATATCATACTCATGAATTCTTTGTAAAACTGGAGATCTGTTTTTATTCTTCTTTCTCTTATTTTTTCCTTTGGAAACTTTATATTGTGGCTATTATATCTAAGTCTATGATATATTTTGAATTAATTTTATATCCATAGAACTGGAAAAGGTCAGTTATCATTCCAATCCCAAAGAAGGACAATGCCAAAGCATGTTCAAACTACCACAAAATCGCACTCATCTCACACACTAGCAAAGTAATGCTCAAAATTCACCAAGTGAGGCTTCAACAATACATGAACTGAGAACTTCCAGATGTACAAACTGGATTTAGAAAGGGCAGAGGACCCAGAGATCAAATTGCCAACATCTGTTTGATCATAGGGAAAGCAAGGGAATTCCAGAAAAACATCTACTTCTGCTTCACTGACTACGCTAAAGCTTTTGACTGTGTGAATCGCAACAAACTGTGGAAAATTCTTCAAGAGATGGGAATACCAGATGACCTTATCTGCCTGTTTAGCCTGCTCTCACTTTGATTGAAATCACATTGAATTGATAGATGAGTTTGGAGCAGTTGACATCCTGTTGGATAGAAGTGTTGAGAGGGGACATTCTTGCTTTGTCCCTGATCTTAGAGGAAAGTGTTCAGTCTTTTGCCCACATGTGTGATGTTATGTGTAGGTTTTTACTGGAGCTCCTTTATCGGGTTCACAAAGTGCTCTTATTCCAAATCTGCTGAGGGTTTGTTTTCATGAGTGGTATTGAATTTTGTCAAATGCTTTTTCTGCATCTTTGAAGTCATTGTATAGTTTTTCATTTTTTTCTGTTTATAAGGTCCATAAACAATTTCGGGCATACCTCTGAGATACTGTGAGTTTGATTTCAGACCACAGCAATAAAGTAAATATTGAAATAAAAAGTCGCAAGAATTTTTTTTTGTTTCCCTATGCACATATGTTATGTTTACAATATGTTGTTGTTGTTCAGTTGCCCAGTCATATCCAACTCTCTGTGACCTCGTGGACTGCAGCATGCCAGGCCTCCCTGTCCCTCACCATCTCCCAAAGTTTGCCCAAGTTCATGTCGATTGCATCAGTGATACCATCCAGCCATCTCATCCTCTGATGTCCCCTTCTCCTTCTGCCCTCAATCTTTCCCAGCATCAGGGACTTTTCCAATGAGTGGGCTGTTAGCATCAGATGACCAAAATACTGGAGCTTCAGCTTACTTAATGTTTACACTATGCTCCAGTCTATTATGTGTGCAATAGCATTATGTCTAAAAAATAATGTATACCTTAAGTTGAAAATATTTTATTGCTCAAAAATGCTAGTCATCATCTGAACCTTCAGCAAGTGGTAATCTTTGTATTGGTGGAGGGTTTGAAATATTGCATGAATTACCAAAATATGACATAAACACATGAAGTGAGCAAACACTACTGGAAAAAATGTCACTGATAGACTTACTTAACGAAGGGTTGCACAAACTTTCAATTTGTTTAAAAAAAAAAAAACAATATCTGAAGCTCAGTAAAATGAAGTGCAGTAAAATGAGGTTGCCTCTACATTGTTGTTTTTTGTGTTTTTTTTTTTTTTAGTATAGAATCAGTTGCTTTTCTAGATAGAAATCCACTTTGTTATGATATATTTTTTATATTGTATGATTACACATGCTAAATGTAAGAGTTTTGTGTCTCTATATATGAGGAATATTGGTTTACTTATAGTGTCTTTTTTTTGGGTTTTGCTATCAAGTTAACTCTTGCCTAACAGAAGGATTTGTCTAGTGGTTTCTTACGTTCCATCTTCAGGACAAGTCAGTAAGAAACTGCTATTATTTATTCCTTGAATATTTCTTCCATGGAAGCCATCTGGATTGGCTCTTTTATTGGTAGGAAGATTTTTAACTTGAATACTTATAGAGTTATCTGATTTTTCTTGAGTGAGTTTTGATAGCTTTATTTTTCTAAGAATTCCATTTAAGCTGTTAAATTTATTGACATGCAGTAGTTTCTCACATTCCCTTATTATATTTATTTTCTTTTTACTGAAGTGAAATTCATGTAATGCATAATTAATCATTAGAAAGTGTACAGTTCAGTGAATTCAGCGGTGTTGAGCAACTACCACCCAGTTTTAGACTTTTCAAAGTCTGAGACTTTTTCATCACCCCAGAGGAACACCACATCCCTGTTACGTAATTACTCTCCATATTCCTTGTTCCCCATAACCTGGAAACTACTAATTCTCTTTCTATCTCTGTGGATTTACCTATTCTGTATATTTCATGTAAATGGAATTATACAGTATGTGACCTCTTTGATTGAGCATAATGTTTTCAAAGTTCATCTGAGTTGTAGCATGTATCAGCACTTCACTGCTTTTTATGGCCACAGAATATTCCATTGTTTGGACATATTAGTGTTAGTTTATTCATTTGTTGACGGACATTTGGGTTGTTTCTACATTTTGGCTATTGTGAATAACGATGCTTTGAACAAGTGTCTGTTTGATTCTTTTAGTTCTTTTGGATATATACCTAAGAATAGAAAGGCCAAGTCATATGATAATTCTGTTTTACTTTTTGAGGAACTGGTAAACTGTTTTCTGTATAGGCTGCACAATTTTACATTCTCACCAGTGATATATGAAGGTGCTTGTTTCTCTAGGTCCTCCCCAACACTTGGATGTATATTGGTTTGTTATTGCATGGAGTGCTCTATAAATGCCAGTTATGTGATATTGAGTGATAGTGTCGTTTGATAGTGTTCTTGTTCCTATATCTTTTAATAATCTTATATCTAGTTGTTTTGACCCCTTTATTATTATGTAATGCCTTTGTTTTTACTTCTGATAATATTCTTTGCACTGAAACCTCATTTTTCTGATGTTAATATAGCCATTCCAACTTCCTTTTGATTAGGATTAGAGCGGTACATCTTTTTCCATCCCTTTTATTTTAATCTATTTGTATATTTATTTTTAAAGTGGGTTTCTTATAAACATTGTAGTGAGGTCCTGTTTTTTTATCCAATCTTAAAAATGTCTGTATTCTAACTAGGTTGTTTTAGACCATTTATACATAATAAGGGACTTGCCAGGCAGCACTAGTGGTAAAGAACCCGCCTGCCAGTGCAGGAGATGTTAGAGATGCAGGTTCGATCCTTGGGTCAGAAAGATCCCCTGGAGGAGGTCATGGCAACCCACTCCAGTATTCTTGCCTGGAGAATCCCATTGACAGAGGAGCCTGGTGGTCTACAGTTCATAGGGTCACAAAGAATTGGACATGGCTGAAATGACCTAGCACATACTTAATATGACTACTGATATGATTGAACTTAAATTTATAATTTTGCCATTGGTTTTCTATTGGTCCCATGTGCTAGTAGGTCCTCTTGTCCTCTTTTTTTGACTTATTTTGTGTCAAGTACTATTTATGATGAATTGTATCACCTTTACTAGCTAATTAGCTATATCACTACTTTGTTTTTATTAGTTTCTTTGGGATTCATTGTGTATATCCTTAACTTATCACTGTCTGTCTTCAAATAATGTACTAGTTCACTTACAGTATAAAACCCAACAGCAATATACTTCCATCTCACTTCTCCTGACCTTTATGTTACTGTGTCATGACATTTTACTTCTACACTGCTCTAAACCACACAATACATTGTCATTATTTTTGCTTTATATAGTCTATTATCTTTTAAAACAATCTTATAAATTAAGAAGAAAGTCTCTTATATTTATTTATGAATTTTGTTCCCAGTGCTTTGCATTTCTTTTTGTAGATCTAGATTTTCTTCTGATGTTATTTTTCTTTTGTTTGATGGACTTTTAATTTAATATTACTTGTAGTTCAGAAGTGTTGGTGATGAATTATTTTAGCTTTTGTTTATTGGGAAAAAATCTTCATTTTGCTTTTGTATTTGAAAGTTATTTTTACTATTTATAGTTTTTCCTGTTGATAGCTTTTTCCTTCATTATTCTGAGATGTTATCTCATTGACTTCTGGCTTGCATTATTTCTGGGAAGTCCTTGTCCACCATGTCTGTGTTCCTCTGTACATACATTTTTTTCCCTCTGGTTGCTTTGAAGATTTTCTCTCTGGGTAAGTCGATTATGATATACCTCGATTTTATTTCCTTCATGTTGTCTTCTGCTTAGGGATTGTTGACCTTGAATTTATGGATTCACAATTTTTGTCGATTTAAAAAAAAAATGTCATTATATCTTTAAATACATTTTGTCCCATCCTGTTCTCCACCCCTGCCCTGAGTGTTCAATTACACAAATATTTCTGTGTTTTTAGGGAAGAGGGAATCTTTCCTTGTGTTTCATTTTAGATCATTTCTGTCTTCACAGATTGTTTTGTCTGCTCACTGACTAATCTTTCCTTTCCTAGTGTCTAATGTGATGTTAATGCCATCTAGTGTGTTTTTCACTTCAGATGTATTTTTCATCTCTATGTGTTTAATTTGGGTCTCTTTAAAAATGCTTTTCATGTCTCTCCTATAAGCTATGCTTTCCTCTATCTTCTTGAACATGTATAATGTGTTTATAGTAGCTGTTTTAGGGACTGCATTTGCTAATTATTTCCTGGGTAATTTCTGGTTCCTTTTCTTATTGATCAACTATCCTCCATATGAGATATATTCTCATGCTGCTTTGCATCCCTGGTATTTTTTAAATGAACAAAAGACATCATGATTATATGTTGCTGGGTTATGCATTCTTTTAATTACTTTAGATTTTCCTCTTGAAATGGACTTGTTGCTTGGAAAGTTTAGCCCCTTTGGTGGCTTGCTATTGAGCACTGTTAGGCAGCACCTAGTGGTCTGTGCTCTCCCAAGTGCCTGGCCCAGTGGTCCCTGTGTCATAAGTTCCCTGGTCCAGTTGGTGGCAGTGAGGTCCACTCCTGAGACTGCACCAGTGATGGCGACACTTTGTCCTGCTTCTTGCTGTTGCTCATTCCCTGGCCTCAGTCCCACGGGTTGACCAGTGTCCTGGCGAAGAGTCAGGTGCACCCCCACCGGTCTCCAGAGCACGTCTTAGCGCTCTCCTTTCTGGTCTTCCACCCTGCTAGTTCTCGCTGCCGTCGGCTCCTTGAACCTCAGCTGTTTCCTCACCTCAAGACTCCCCTGACTCTGCCTGGGTCCCCCTTCTGGCGCTGTGGCCTCGAAACCTCCCCAACTGTCATCTGCGCAGCCAGCATGCATCCCATGTGTTTCCCGCTGAGGCTCCTTGTTCTGTGCTGCCTGTTGTCCCATTGCTGAGCACCTTTGTCTCATGTCTTCTGTCTGTTTCTTCACTGTTTGAGGCTGGGGAGTCCATCTGGTTCCTCCTTGCTGTCATGCTGGAAGTGGATGTCTCTTAAGTTTCCCTGGCCTTCAGCCCTCCCTGGATGGATGCCTCAGGGCTCCCAGAGGAGGCCCAGGCAGAGCTGTTTACCTGCCGTGGAGTCTGCACAGGCCGGGGTCCTAGGTCCTACTGTCCAGGCACAGCGTTCTTCAACTTGGAGCTGAAACCGTGTGGGTGGGCATTGAAGTGGGGGGTCCTGTTTACACCTCACTGCGCTCTTCTCCTTGTTGCTCCCCATAGACCTCAAGGGCTGTAGGAGTCAATGCCACCCAGACTTTCACCAGGGTTAGGACTGTGGGCCAGGGTTCAGGGGAGACCACACTCTGAGTGCTTACTGGTGTCTTTCAAGTTCCAGACTCAGTTTAGAATCCAACCATCTTTCATGGAATTCTTTTTCCTGGAGACTATCTTTGGCCTTCTAAATAACTGACTCATGGCTACATTCTTCTAAAGCATTTATTTAGTTTGATAAAATTTGATATCTAAGGTGATGGAGCATTCTTTGGGTTATTTTCTACCATGATTTCCAGTTATAATAATTTTTTTAACCTGTTTACAGGGCTGCCTACAGAGGGAAGCTCTTCACATGGTTCCATGTAAGTAGTGCTTCTTGTGATGCCTTTGGAGAGGTATGTCTTTAAATTGAGTGATTCTTTCCACATCAGTTGAGTTGTCAAGTCTTGCTTGCATATGAAGCCATGTGTCTTGCTGACTCTCCTTGAGGCCTGGCCTCATGTCACACAAGGGCCCCATCACAGGTCAGGAGCAGCGCCCTATCAGTGGTGTGTGTCATTTCCCTCTGGTTTCTGGAGAACCAGTATGTAAAAAGAGGTAGTTTCCTCCTTTCCTAAAAACCTTCTTCTTCAGAGTCACCCTGACTGCACTGTCCAGCAGGGGCCTGAGAACCAATTGTTCGCCTGGGCCGAGCAGACAGTGCCTTCGTCCCAGGTTCCAGCAGTGACCAGTGTGCACTGTGGCCGTCATGGTGTCATGTTCAGGCCCCAAGGACACCTCTTTGTGGCTGTGACTCCAGTTTTGCAAAACTACCTTGAAAGGATTCCTTTTAAATTTATCCTTAAGATGCCTTCATTTTTCTAAGTTTTCAGTGGCCTTGCTGGGAAGGCTTGTGGTCCTGGTGGCGCTGGTCCGTGCCCATCCTCCTCCGAGCCCCGAGCCCTGCCCCGTGGGGTGGTGCTGCCCTTCTGTTCACTTTCCAAGGCTTGGCAGGCAACATCACTGGTCACTGTGCTTGCCGGTGGTGAGATGGGGCTCTGAGGCGAGGCCTCTGACGTCATGAGCTCACATCCACTCATATCCAGTGGTGGCAGGATAACTGGGAGCTGCCTTGATGATAGAATGTAGGCTCCAGGCTTGGTATCTGCCCTTCTAGGTGATCTTCACCACAGCCCCGAGTGGTCCTGAGCTCACCCGATCCGGATCAGAGCGCTAGAGCGCCACTGTGACCTTCCAGGGTCTGCCACCAGCAGCCCCCTCGGGAGACATGAGAGACAGGGGCAAGGAGGCAGAGAGCACGTGCACATGGGGCTTGGGGCCGGTGGGTCACCAGATGAACAGTATTTGAAGAGAAAAGTTCTCAGGTTACAGATTGCTTGAGCAAAGACCTTGATGCATTTGTTAAGAAAATATTGACAGAATGCTTGTGATGGGCTGGGCATACTTCTGGAATCACAGCCTTCTTTATTACATCCTCGTGGGCATATAAAACATACGAGTAATACGTGTGCCGGGTGGTGACGCTTGCTGGGGACGAACAGAGAAGAATTGGGGTCTGGAGGCACTGATGGGTGGTCAGAATAGCCCTGGGAAGGGGCATCTTAGCAGAGCCTTGGAGGAGGCATCAGAGCCGGCCCTGTGGCTGGTGGAGGGGAAAGAGCTCCAGGCCTAAGGGAGCCGAGAGCGCGAAGGGGCGGGGCCGGGAGGAGGGCGGGTCCGGGAGGAGGACAGGGCAGACACATCTCTGTCCTTTCTCACTGCCGTGATGCTGAGCAAGGGAGCAGGGAGCTGGGTGGTCTTTTTCCCTCTGTGTTGAATTGTTTCAGACTAAAGCTGTTATAATACCTGGTTCTTAGAGGACATCCAGATCCTCGCTGGCGCGGGACCAACTTTGTAATTGTGCAAATCTGGATCTAATTTTCACAGAAATCTCCAAGGAAAGGCTTCTGGAACTCAGGCATATAAACAGCACCCTGTGTGTGCCGGGCCTCTCTCCCCTGGACTTTGCTGTTGCCCACATATCTCCCCCAGCAGGCAGGAAAAGTGGGTTCAGATCCGGCCGCCAGTTCTGGACACATCAGCATGCTTGGGAGGAGCGAGCTGGCCAGGCACCTCCCCATCCGCGTGTGCACAGCCCGTGGGCCGAATGTGGGAGCTGAGGCCGCCAGCACCCCGGCAGGACAGTAGCTCCAGGGACTGCGGCTTATTCTGGGGCTCCCCTGAGGCCTGGCTAAGGCAAGGCGCAGGCTTTTTATAGGGCACCTGTCCTTCCTCTGCGGGTGGGGAGGGAGCCGTTAGGAGCTCTGAGCTGGTTGGAACAGATATGCCTGTCTCTGGTGAAGGCGTCTGCATCTTCCTGTGGGATCCAGGGGACTGACGAGCCAGAACGGAGCTCATCTGCCCCGGATGTTTCCCAGGGGACAGTAGCCCAGGAAGAACGCGGTTTTCCATTTGCTCGTCTTCCGAGAACTTAGTGCCGTGGAGCAGCTGCAGATGGGCCTTTCTCCGTCTCCGTGTGCCTGCGCTCAGACCCCGCTGGGCCCCTGACCCGCTTTGTTCCACAGGCATTTGGCTCCCCGCCGGGCTGGAGACTGGGCCATCGACCGCACTAGGATCAGGGAATTAAGAAATCATGATCACGAACTTTGGTGACGTCTTATTCACTCTAGTCTTTTATTCTTCATGATACTGAGAATGATTATTTGCTTTCAAACTCGCCCCCGCCCCTCTCCCCGCATTAACATGACTACCTTCACTACAAAATTGGGAAATATGAAAAAGAACTTTAAAACTCACCAACAGTGAGTGCAGACAGAGTCCTGCCACGGGATTCCTCTATTAGGGCCTCCCCTCACTCCATGTCCTTCTTGGTGACCCCTCCGCCTCCAGCCTATGGTTCACGGGGCAGCCCTGTACTACCACCTTCTCACAGACACCAGGTCCTTCCTGTCCTGCCTCTGTCCCCTCCACGCCACAGCAGTGTGCTGCTACCAGAGACCACACGTCCCTGAAGACTGGTCAAGGACCTCACCCCGCCCCGACCCCTAGGAGGTTTGATTTTATCTGAGGCCCTTATTGTGCCTCCAACCTTTCTTCTGCTGCTTGCTTCTGTCATCAGCTTTCAGCCTCAGCTGATGCCCGCGCCTGGTAATCCAGGGAGAAAAGCGGAAATAGGAAGACGGTGGAAAGCCTGTTTAAGAAGCAGTCAGACTTGGCCCCTCCCACAACGGTACACACCCTTTCCCCACCCTGGCTGAAGACTGGAGGGTGGAGCCTTGGCCGGGGGCTCACACAACAGAAGGTCCCAGACGGGAAGTATGGCCACACTCAAGTGGCTTATGGAGCCGGTGACCCCAGTCCCTGCTCTGTTGGCCCTCGGAACAACAGGAACCTGGGGTGGGCTTTTGGGAGCAGGCAGGGCTTCACTTGTAGCTCAGCCGGTTAAGAGGTTAAAGAACCTGACTGCAATGCAGGAGACTCGGGTTTGATCACTGGGTGGGGAAGATCCCCTGGAGAAGGAAATGGCAACCTACTCCAGTATTCTTGCCTGGACAATCCAACGGACAGAGGAGCCTGGCGGGATACAGTCCATGGGGTCGCTAGAATTGGACATGACTTAGCAACTATATGTAAGGGGACACCTTAGAGCTCTGCCATTTGGATGGAGGAGCAGGAAGATGGGGCTCCCAGAGGAGCTGGTGGGCTGTTCCCTGCTGTGTTTGAGGGGTTGGATGGCCACAGATCCCTGGCAAGAGTCTGGAGATGAATCAACAATAAGTACACAGAAAATTATGGGAGGCCGTCCTTTACTCCAAGACTCGCATGTACAGGAGGGAGGTGCAGTGTGAGGAGTGAACCGCCTGTGGTCCCTGCTGGATGGTGGACGGAGGTGTAACAGAGGGATAGGGGAGAGGGAGGGGTGGAGGCAGCTAGTGGATGACACACAAGATCCTGGAGTCAGGAAGAGCCATACAAACTGATCGTTAGAACTGGGGATAGAAATAGCAAGAGGGTAAAAGATAAAAGAGCAAGAGCCCATGGAGCTGACACGGAGAGACGGCAGGCAACACTGTCATCTTCAGTTCTGTGGAACTCTGACTTTCAAAACTAGGTACATTTGTAATTTTGTTAACAATAAAACGTAAAGGGTTGTACAGCAAATACTATTTCACACACACACACACACACAAACACAATGAAAGCAGCCTTCTACCCGATTCAGCCTCTGCTTCTGCTGGGGCCAAGTGCCACGGCCATCTGGCCCTCCCAGCGGGGCTGTGTCTCTGCTCCATCATGTGGCCTCTGCCTCGCCGAATCCTGTGGAAAATCTTTCTCCTTGGGGAGCTGAGCGCTGCAGCTTCTTATGTTGTGTTCCTTCAAAGGCTCCAGGACCCTGTGCCCTCTCGGTTTTGCATGTTTGTTGTGTGTTTCCGCCTCCTCCCCCCTTGCCCCCATGCATAACTGTCACAGCACCTTGGTGCTCAGAGGGGACCCTGCTGATGGTGGTGCTCGGGGGCTGCGGGGGCTGCAGGGGCTGAGCCTCTGCTGAGACAGTTTGCTCTATTTCACTCCAGGCTTCGCCTCTGGGATTAAGCGGCATGCACATTTCTGTGCCCTGCTTTCAAACGCAGCGGTGTACCACAATATGTTCCAAGTTACCATTTGCAAACATTATTTATTAAAAGTTGCGCAGTTTCAACTATAGGGATATAGGTATTATTTTGTTAAATCACTCCCTTTCTGTTCGGTGTGTTTGGACTGTTTGCAGATCTGTCACTAGAGCCAGTAGTCATGAGCCAGTAGCCAGTAGACATCCTTGTGCATCAGTTGGCCCCCCTTCCCAAGGCAGTATGGTGGTGTTCGTCCCTGTGCAACCCGGGTCAGAGGAGACAGACGTTTTAGAAGGGGTGTGACGGGCGACTGCCCAGTTCCTCTCAGTTGGTGAATTACAGCAGCCTGAGTGCCTGGGCTCCCAGCCCCTGAAAACCCTGGGCTTTATGCATCTCCCAAAGCAGAAACACACCCAGTACAAGCAGCTGAGCCTCTCCTCTAGAGCATGTGGCCCTTCTCAAGTGTGAGCATCCTTGTGCACTGAGGACATTCAGCTTTCATGTTCCAGGCTTTTGCTTTCCCTGGAGCCATTCACCTTTTACTCTGATGTTGGCCGTCTGGTGCTGTCTATCAATATGCTACTCTGTGACGTCATCTTCTATGGTGTTTGCATTAGGAATATCCTTTCCCAGCCTGAAATGTGGGTAGTCACTTGTGTTTTCCTTTCTGCTTTTACTTTTTGCTTTGACATATGCAGTCCACTTGGGATTTAATTTGATATATGGTATTTGTTGTTCAGTTGCTCAGTCATGTCCGACTCTTTGCGACCCCATGGACTGCAGCACGCCAGGCTTCCTTGTCCTTCACCATCTCCCAGAGTTTGCTCAAACTCAGGTCCATTGAGTCGGTGATGCCATCCAACCATCTCGTCCTCTGTTGTCCCCTCCTCCTCCTGCCCTTAATCTTTCCCAGCATCAGGATTTTTTCCAATGACTTGGCTCTTTGCATCAGGTGGCCAAAGTTATGTTATTAGGTGAATATATAACTTGCTTACCAGTATTGAACAAATAAGTTCCTTGTAAATGTTGAAAACACTATTTGTTGAAAATTACGTCATTTTCCCAATGGTTTGTTTTGCTACTTTTGTCCTATATGAAAATATTGCATATACTAGTATCTATTTCAGAATTCTCTAATTGATCTGTTTGTTCTTGTGCCAGTTGTTTAATTGCTAAGTCATGTCTGATTCTCTTGTGACCCCATGGACTGTAGCCCACCAGGCTTCTCTGTCCATGGGATTTCCCAGGCAGGAATACTGGAATGGGTTGCCATTTCCTTTACCAGGGGATCTTCCTGACCCAGAGATGGAACCCATATCGCCTGCATTGGCAGGTGGTTTCTTTACTGATGAGCCACCAGGGAAGCCAGTATACTGGTTTAATTTAGTTTCATGGTATATTTATTTTGGTTATTCTTGGCTACTCAATTTCTAGATGAACTTTAGGATGATTTTTAAACCCCAAGCTAATCAGATTGGGGTTTCATTTCAAATGGATCAAACCTATAATTTAAATGATAGACAGCTGGTATTTTAGCAATATTCAGCTTCTAAAAGAGGAAGATATTCTGTTTCTTCATTTATTCCCTAATTAGCCTTCAGTTATATTTTATAGCTTTTTTGCTATATGTTTTCTCTTTTGAGCTCTTTCCTGACTTATATTATCTACTTATTCGAATTGGAATTTTCCTATTACATTCCTCTAGTATTTAATAATGTATAGGAAAGCTATCAATTTTTCTGTATTTGAACACAGCCATGCTTTTACTTGCAGTGGGTTTCTCAGCTGAGTTTTGACTCATTCCTAACTTGACCTGAATGCTCCTTCACTGTGAAGTGTGCTTGCGGCAGCTGGCTGTCCAGTACATAGTGTTCATCAAGTTACACACGTTTCCTTCTGTTGCTCTTCTATTAAATTTTTTTTTAATAAAAAATAAAAGTTACATTTTAATGAATGTTCATTGCTGCCATTAAGAGAGTCATAGGATTGTCTCCTTTTATCTCTTAAAGATAATTACATCAATGAAATGCCAAGTGTTGATTGTTGGAATAAATCCTGTTAGGTCTTACTGATGCTTTTTAATCTCTTCCCAGTTGTAATACCTTTTCAGTATCTTATTTGGGCTAGAATTAGGACTTCTCTGTAGCTCAAGTGGTAAAGAACCTGCCTGCGATGCAGGAGACCAGGGTTTGATCCCTGGGTTGGGAAGTTCCTCTGGAGAAGGGAATGGCAATCCACTCCAGTGTTCTTGCCTGGAGAATTCCATGGACAGAGAAGCCTGGTGGGCTACAGTCTGAGGAGTTGCAAAGAGTTGGAGAGAAGCCTGGCGGGCTACAGTCTGAGGAGTTGCAAAGAGTCGGACACGACTGAGCAACTAACACACACAATAAGGTTGGGGCTGGAGCTAAGGTTAAAGGATTGGGGTTGTGTGAGCAGTAGTTACTGTAGAGGTTAGTGTGAGGGTTAGGATCAGGGCCAGAGCCAGGGTGGCACGCTCTGTAAGTTTCTGTGTTGGACCCAAAGGAGAATGACCCTGGGCTTTAGGAATACAGGCTCCATCCTGAGGGGGTCCACTCAGAGCGGCGATTATGGAGAGCAGCAGCCAAGCCCACGGGGACAGGACTCTGCTGGAACACAGAGCACCCCAAACACGGTGTTGTTGTTCAGTCGCTGAGTTGTTGTCCAACTCTTGGTCACTTTACAGATTGCAACACGCCAGGCCTCCCTGTCCATCACCATCTCCTAGAGTTTGCCCAAATTCATGTCCATTGCGTCAGTGACGCCATCCAACCATCTCATCCTCTGCCACCCTTTTCCCAAACATGATGGCTTTGACCAGATTTAGCCAAAGTCAATTCCTTTGGCTGTAACAGGTCTGGGATGGGTGGGCTAGGCTCCACGTGGCCCCTGCCCAGAGACCATGCCCACTCCAACTCTGGGTGGCCTGTCGCTCTGTGTGCTCTTACCTGGCTCTGTTCTCTTGACCTCTAGCTGCACTGAGCCAGCTGATGGGAAGGAGAAGTGTTGAGATGGAGGGCGGGCAACTGCTTTTAGGGACCAGAAGCCTGAGTTACACCCACTGTCACAGTCCACAGGCCCTCTGAACGCCAGCAGTGTCCATGAGACCAAGTGCATTCCTGCCGTGATGTGAGGATGGCTGTGTAGCAGCAGCGATACCTGGGCAGGTGTGTGCTAGGGTGTGGCGCAGGACCCACAGCCCCCGAGGCTGGGCCAGCCCTATGCAGCCACAGCTCCTGCTCTGAGAGGGCAGGAAGGAGGGCAGCCCATATGGGCCTGGCCCCGCTCCCCCGCCTCCCGAGGTTCTGACTTGCCCTTCATCCCGAAGATGCTTCTCAGGCCTGGCTGCTCTCCTGAGCACAGACAGAAATGAAGGGCCTCGGTGCTGCCCCCTGGTCCTGCGGAGGGCTCAAGGCACCCGTTCCCTCCCTCCTTCCTGTTCTTGGTTTTCCTTTTTCTTTCCTTGGCGTGTGTTCACTCTGGGCTCCTCTGGCGAGTGCTGTCGACCCAGAGCAGCCTGGCATGAAGGGGCTGATGCCTTTCCAGGAGAGGACTCACTCCTTCCTCTCTCGCTGCCTGCCGCATGGCTGGGCTGTCTGGTGGCCCCGTAGAGACAGCAATGGATCCAGAGCTGTGTGGCTGGCCAGGGATGGCGTGTGTTGCTGAAGGATTACTCGCCCCCAGCTACACCTCAGACAAGCGGGAGCCAGCCTGTCTGCATCCTGCGCATGCAATGCACACCCACAGCTTCACCCGCACTCCGGCGAGAGTGGGTCCGTTGTGCCCAGGTGTGGAGGGCTGCGCCCCACTTTAGCCCCTGCTGGGGTGGGCTGGTGTTTTCTGCCCTGGGGAGTGCCCTGCACGGTCACAGGGGCCAAGGGTACTTCTATCTATCCGGTTAAACACACTCACTCTGCTTACTCAGGCCCCCGTATTCTTCCTCTGAAATTCCTGTGACACTTAGGGGTCATACCATTAGGTATGCCCTCCATGCTCCCAGGCGCTTGTCTTCTCTTTGGACATGAGGGGTGAGCATTGGTGAGCTCCAGTTACACCGAGCCAGAAAGACGTTTTCAGTGAGGGCTTTCACCTTTTCCAAGAGCTCTGGCCATTTCAGTCTTTTGGGGCCTAAACCTATCACTGGGCAGCTTTGTTCACCCCATAGTTGGGTCCACGTGCTGGATTTTGCCCTTCTGTCTCTGGCTCTGCACACAGCATGCTGGTCATGAGAGGGCTCAGCACCCCGGAGCCCCCGTGGGCCGTCTGTCTGTGCAGAACCGGGGCCTCAGGCCAGACCGGCTGGCCAGAGCACAGCTGTTCCAGGGTGCCCGGCAGTCAGCTCCTCTCATCATCCCCGGTATTCATTTGGCAGAGTGGGGTGAATATTATGGAAAGAGAACCTTCCAGTAGGAGCCTGCCTGGGCTGGTGGAGTCAGCCTGGGGATCTGGTTTTCTTCCAGCCCTTCTCCTGGATTCCCCTGTGAGCTTGGCACCTTGCCAGGTCTTCGCCCATCTATGCTGTTTCTCCATCTGTGAGACGCAATCGCCTTATCTGTCCTGCCCAGTCCCAGAGAAGGAGATTCATCGTTCAGGCTTCCACAGAGAGGGCAGGGGCATTGGAGTCTTTCCAGGGGTACGCATATGACCACATGAGAAGACGGTCACAGTGCTTGCTGTGTTCCAGGAGAAGCTCCTCACCGGGCCTCCACAGTTCTCCAAGGCCTCTGAGTATCCAGTTTCCAGTGAGGACACTGATATCAACACCAGAGCAGAGTCCAGAGCTCCCTTTTCAGAACTCTTGGATTTCACTTCACCACTGTTAAGTCCTGGGAATTCAGACTTCAAGTCTTATGGCCAAGTTACCTTCCAGGAAACTGGGCCATTTTCCATTTTCATCAGTAGTTTTAGAGTGCCTGTTAGAGCCCAAGGTAACACTGTACACTGACACAAAACATGTTTCTTTTTTGTTTTTTCCTCTATCAGTGAAGTTGAAGATTTTAAAAAATTATAGTTGATTTACAATTTGTGTTAATTTCTGCTATACGGCAACATGACTCAGTCATACATATACATTTAAAATATTCTTCTCCATTGTGGTTTATCACAAGATGTTGAGTACAGTTCTCTATGCTATACAGTAGGACCTGGTTGATTAACCATCCTATATAAACAGTAGCTTATAATCTGCTAACCCCACCTTGCACTCCATCCCTCCATTACCTCCCTAGACAGCCACAAGTCTTTTCTTCATGTCCATGAATCTTTCTGTTTTATAGATAAGTTCATTTGTGTCGTGTTTTAGATTCCACATATAAATGATATTATATGGTATTTGTCTTTTTCTTTCTGACTTAATTCAGTCAGTATAATAATCTCTAGTTGCATTCATGTTGCTGCAAAATGACAGAATTTAGTTCTTTTTTATGGCTGGGTAATATTCCATTATATATATGTACCACATCTTCTTTATCTGTTTATCTGGTGATGGACATCCAGGTTGTTTCCATGTCTTTGCTATTGTGAAATAGTGCTGCTGTGAATGTAGGGGTGCATGTACCTTTTGACTCAGAGTTTTGTCTGATATGCCCAGGAGTGGGATTGCTGGATCATATGATAGCTCTATTTTTAGTTTTCTGAGGAACCTCCACACTGTTTTCCATAGTTGGTACACTGTACCAACTTAAATTTCCACCAACAGTGTAGGAGCATCCGTTTCTTCCACATCCTCTCCAGTATTTGTTATTTGTAAAGTTTTTAATGATGGCCATTTTGAGGTGTGAGGTGGTACCTCGTAGTTTTGATTTGCATTTCTCTAATAATTAGAGGTGTTCAGCATCTTTTTATGTGCCTATTGGCCACTTTTATTTCCTCTTTGGAGAATTGTCTCTAAGTCTTTTGCTCATGTTTTGATTGGGTCACTTCTTTTTTTGTTGTTGAGTTGTATGAGCTGTTTGTATATTAGAATTTAAGCCTTTGATGGTTGCATGTTTGCAAATATTTGCTCCCAGTCTGTAGGTTGTCTTTTTGTTTTATTTGTGGTTCCCTTTGCTGTGCAAAAGTTTATAAGTTTGGAGGAGGGTGGGGCCGCTGTTCACGTCACAGGCTTGCTTCAGCTGGCGGAGCAGATGGTGGTTGTCTTTGGTCCTCAGCAAGGAACAGACTGTATGGACACCGTGAAACTGCATCCTGAGATCACTTTAAATTTGGATCATCATTTAAATGCTTTAAGTGATCTTTTCTTTTTTTTTCCATTTATTTTTATTAGTTGGAGGCTAATTACTTTAAGTGATCTTTTCTTGTTTCACTTTGCTTGTGACACTTCATCAGCTATCTGATCATTTTTGTATCTGAACTCATCAAGTAAAATATACGGAGAGGCCCAGCACTTGGAGAGGCTGAAGATACGGTGGGAGCTGAAGGAGCTGCAGGCCTAGCTGCTTGCCCATGCCAGCAAGGCTCTTCCGTGTAGTGGAGTCGATGGTTTATAAGAAGAAAAAACTTTGTCTATCAGCTCCACTTGGAAAAATTTTGAACTACCAAATCTTCATACAAACACTTTCTCTATTCTCCGTGAAAAAAACTGTTTAATTCAGGGGGAGAACAAGATGGCAGAGGAGTAGGTGGGCGTGGAGTACATCTCTCTCCATCAGGAATACACCTTCAGACACAGAAGTGCATGCAGAACACCAGAGCAGACAGGCGTATCTGACCAGCAGAAAAGAATATATAGACCCGCATAAAACTTGAGATCAAGCCCTGAGACTTTGGAGGCGGAGCACTGCACCGAGACCCTAGATTACCAGAGAACTAACCCTAGGGTATCAAACAGTGAGAACTCATGCAAAGGAAACCCCTGGAATACAAGACTCAGCATCACCCAACCACCAACAGCACCTTGCGCAGGATGCCTCATCTAAACAATAAGCAAAACAAAAATACAAACCCGATCATCAGCACACAGGATTGCCACCTCACTCAGCCTTGCTTATCAGAGGAGAAACAAACAAACAAAAACTCAGCACAGATCTCACCCTATGAGAAGCTTACACAAACCACTGGACCAACCTTAGAGGGCAGAAACCAAAAGGAAGAAAGAATTCAACTTTGAAGTCTGGGAAAAGGAGACCTCAAACACAGTAAGTTAAAAAAAAAATAATGAAAAGGCAGAGAAATACTACACAAATGAAGGAACAAACTAGAAACACAGATGTCCAAATAAATGAAGAAGAAACAGGCAAACTCCCTGAAAAAGAATTCAGAATAATGATAGTAAAGATGAACAAAAATCTTGAAAGCAAAATGGAAAAAATGCAAGAATCAATTAATAAAGACCTAGAAGAATTAGAGAATAAATATGCAGAGACAAACAACACAATTACTGAAATTAAAAATACTCTAGAAGGAATCAATAGCAGAATATCTGAAGCAGAAGAACGAATCAGTGAGCTGGAAGATAAAGTGGTGGAAATAACTTCTGAAGAGCAGAATAAAATAAAAAGAATAAAAAGAACCGAGGATAGTCTCAGAGAATACTGGGACAATATCAAATGCACCAACATTTGAATTATAGGGGTCCCAGAAGAAGAAGAGAAAAAGAAAGGGTGTGAGAATATTTTTGAAGAGATTATAGTTGAAAATTTCCCCAATATGGAAAAGGAAATAGTTAATCAAGTCCAAGAGGCACAAAGAGTCCCATACAGGATAAACCCAAGGAGAAACATGCCAAGGCACATACTAATCAAACTAACAAAGACTAAAGACAAAGAAAGAATATTAAAAGCAACAAGGGAGAAGCAACAAGTAACATACAAGGGAAACCCCATATGCTGATCTTTCAGCAGAAACTCTGTAGGCCAAAAGGGAATGGCTGGATATATTTAAAGTACTGAAAGGGAAAAATCTACAACCAAGATTACTGTACCTAGCACGGATCTCATTCAAAATTGATGAAGAAATAAAAAGTTTTTCAGACAAGCAAAAGTTAAGAGAATTCAGTACCACCAAACCAGCTTTACAACAAATGTTAAAAAGGACTTACACAGTCAAGAAATACAAGAGAAGAAAAAAGATCTTCAAAATCAACCCCAAACAATTAAGAAAATGGCAATTGGAACATATATATAAAAAATTACCTTAAATGTAAATGGATTAAATGCTCCAACCAAAAGATACACACTGGCTGGATGGATACAAAAAAAAAAAGACCCATATATATGCTGTCTACAAGAAACCCACTTCAGACCTGAAGACACATATAAACTGAAAGTGAGAGGATAAAATATATTCCATACAAATGGGAAGCAAAAGAAAGCTGAAGTAGCAATCCTCATATCAGACAACATAGGCCTTAAAATAAAGAAAATTACAAGAGATAAGGAAGGACATTACATAATGATCAAGGGATCAATCCAAGAGGAAGGCATAACAATTGTAAACATCTATGCAACCAACATAGGAGCACCTCAATACATAAGACAAACACTAACAGACAAAAAAGGAGAAATTGACGTAACACAATAATAGTAGGAGACTTTAACACCTCACTCACACCAATGGACAGATCATCAAAACAGAAAATTAATAAGGTAACACAAGTCTTAAATGATACATTAAATGAGATGGATCTCATTGATATATCTTCAGCACAGTCCACCCAAATGCAGAATACACCTTCTTCTCAAGTGCACATGGGGCATTCTCCGGGATAGACCACATCTTGGGTCACAAATCAAACCTCAGGAAATTTAAGAAAATTGAAATCGTATCAAGCATCTTCTCTGATCACAGTGGTATGAGACTAGATACCAATTACAAGAAAAAAATTGGTAAGAAGCACAAACACATGGAGATTAAACAACATGTTTCTAAATAACCAACAGGTTACTGAAGAAATCAAAAGAGAAATCAAAAAATTTCTAGAAACAAATGTCAATGAAAACATGACAACTCATAACCTATGGGATGCAGCAAAAGCAGTCCTTAGATGGAAGTTTATAGCAATACAACCCTACCTCAAGAAACAAGAAAAACATCGAATAGACAACCTAACTTTTCACCTAATACAACTGGAAAAAGAAGAACAATAAAACCCCAAAATTAGTAGATGGAAAGAAATCATAAAGATCCAAGCAGAAACAAATGAAAAAGAAATGAAAGAAACAATAATAAAGATTAATAAAACTAAAAGCTGGTTCTTTGAGAAGATAAAATTGACAAACCTTTAGCCAGACTCATCAAGAAAAAAGAGAAGAATCAAATCAACAAAATTAGAAATGAAAAAGGAGAGGTTACAACAGACAATGCAGAAATACGAAAGATTATAAAAGACTATTAGGAGCTGTATGGCAATAAAATGGATAACCTGGAAGAAATGGACAGATTCTTAGAAAAGTTCAATCTTCCAAGACTGAACCAGGAAGAAATAGAAATTATGAACAACCCACTTATAAGCACTGAAATTGAAGCTGTGATAAAAAATCTCCCCAAAACAAAAGCCCCGGACCAGATGGCTTCACAGGAGAATTCTATCAAACATTTAGAGAAGAGCTAATTTTTATCCTTCTAAAACTCTTTTTAAAAGTTGCAGAGGAAGGAACACTTCCAAACTCATTCTATGAGGCCACCATCACCCTGATATCAAAATCAAAGACAATACAAAAAAGAAAACTACAGGCCAATATCACTGATGAACATGGATGCAAAAATCCTCAACAAAATTTTAGCAAACAGAATTCAGCAACACATCAAAAAGCTCATACACCATGATCAAGTTGGGTTTATTCCAGGGATGCAAGGATTCTGCAGTATACACAAATCAATCAATGTGATATACCACATTAATAAATTGAAAGATTAAAACCATATGATAATCTCAATAGATGCAGAAAAAGCCTTTGAAAAAATTCAGCACCCATTTATGATTAAAACTTTTCAAAAAACGGGCATAGAAGGAACCTACCTCAACACAGTAAAGGCCATTTATGATAAGCTTACAGCAAACATTATTCTCAGTGGTGAAAAACTGAAAGTGTTTCCCTAAGATCAGGAACAAGACAAGGGTGTCCACTTTCACCTTTATTATTCAACATAGTTCTGGAAGTCCTAGCTACAGCAATCAGCAAAGAAAAAGAAATAAAAGGAATCCAGATTGGAAAAGAAGTAAAGCTCTCACTGTTTGCAGATGACATGATACTGTACATAGAAAACCCTAAAGATAGTATCAGAAAATTACTAGAGCTAGTCAGTGAATTTAGCAAAGTTGCAGGATACAAAATCAATACACAGAAATCACTTGCATTTCTATATACTAACAACAATGAAAAATCAGAAAGAGAAATTAAGGAGTCAATCCCATTCACCACTGCAACAAAAAGAATTAAATATCTAGGAATAAACTTACCTAAGGAGACAAAATAACTGTACACAGAAAATTATAAGACACTAATGAAAGAAAAGTTCATCCTAAAGGAGATCAGTCCTGGGTGTTCATTGGAAGGACTGATGCTGAAGCTGAAACTCCAATACTCTGGCCACCTCATGCGAAGAGCTGACTCATTGGAAAAGACCATGATGCTGGGAAAGATTGAGGGCAGGAGGAGAAGGGGACGACAGAGGATGAGATGGTTGGATGGCATCACTGACTCAATGGACATGTGTTTGGGTGGACTCTGGGAGTTGGTAATGGACAGGGAGGCCTGGCGTGCTGTGGTTCATGGGGTTGCAAAGAGTCGGACATGACTGAGTGACTGAAGTGAAGTGAATGAAAGAAATCAAAGTTGATATAAACAGATAGAGAGATATTCCATGTTCTTGTGTAGGAAGAATCAATATTGTGAAAATGACTATACTGCCAAATGAAATCTACAGATTCAATGTGATCCCTATCAAATTACCAATGGCATTTTTCACAGAACTAGAACAAAAAATTTCACAATTCATGCTGCTGCTGCTGCTGTGTCACTTCAGTCATGTCCAACTCTCTGCGACCCCATAGATGGCAGCCCACCAGGCTCCTCTGTCCCTGAGATTCTCCAGGCAAGAATACTGGAGTGGGTTGCCATTTTCTTCTCCAATGCATGCATGCCTGCTAAGTCACTTCAGTTTTGTTCGGCTCTGTGTGACCCCATAGATGGCAGCCCACCAGGCTCCTCAGTCCACAGGATTCTCTCAGCAAGAATACTGGAGTGGGCTGCCATTTCCTTCTCTGTCACAATTCATATGGAAACGCAAAAGACCCCGAATAGCCAAAGCATTCTTGAGAAAGAAGAATGGAGCTGGAAGAATCAATGGTCCTGACTTCAGATTATACTACAAAGCTACAGTCATCAAGACAGTATGGTACTGGCACAAAAAAAGAAATATAGACCAATGGAGCAAGATAGAAAGCCCAGAAATAAACCCATGCACCTATGGGTACCTTTTTTTTTTTTTTTTACAAAGGAGGCAAGAATATACAATGGGGCAAAGACAGCCTCTTCAATAAATGGTGCTGGGAAAACTGGGCAACTACATGTAAAAGAATGAAAGTAGAACACTTCCTAACATCATACACAAAGATAAACTCAAAATGGATTAAAGGCCTCAATGTAAAACCAAAAACTATAAAACTCTTAGAGGAAAACATAGGCAGAACACTCAGTGACATAAATCAAAGTAAGATCTTCTATGACCCACCTCCTAGAGTAACAGAAATAAAAACAAAAGTAAACTAGTGGGACCTCATTAAACTTCAAAGCTTTTGCACAGCAAAGAAAACTATAAGCAAGGTGAAAAGACAACCCTCAGAATGGGAGAAAATAATAGCAAAGGAAACAACTCACAAAGGATTAATTTCCAGAATATACAAGCAGCTCATACAACTCAATGCCAGTAAAACAAACAACCCAATAAAAAATTGGGAAGAAGACCTAAGCAGACCTGTCTCCAAAGGAGGCATACAGATGGCTAACAAACACATGAAAAGATGCTCAACATTGCTCATTGTTAGAGAAATGCAAATCAAAACCATAATGAGATATCACCTCACAACCATCAGAATAGCCCTCATCAAAAAATCTACAAACAATAAATGCTGGAGAGGGTGTGGAGAAAGGGAACACTCTTGTACTGTTGGTGGGAATGTAAACTGATGCAGCCACTATGGAAGACGGTATGGAGATTCCTTTAAAAAACTAGGAATAAAACCCCCATATGACCCATCCCACTCCTAGGCATATACCCTGAGGAAACCGGAGTTGAAAAAGACACATGTATCCTATTGTTCATTGCAGCTATTTACAATAGCTAGAACATGGAAGCAACCTAGATGTCCATTGACAGATGAATGGATAAAAAGTGGTGGTACATATACAAAATGGACTATTACTCAGATATAAAAAGGAACACATTTGAGTCAGTTCTGATGAGGTGGATGAACCTAGAACCTATCATACAGAGTGAAGTGAGTCAGAAAGAGAAAGATAAATATCGTATTCTAATGCACATATGCAGAATCTAGAAAATTGGTACTGAAGAATTTACTTACAGGGCAACAATGGAGAAACAGACATAGAGAATAGATTTATG
Organism: Cervus canadensis; assembly: GCF_019320065.1. Classification (NCBI taxonomy): domain Eukaryota; kingdom Metazoa; phylum Chordata; class Mammalia; order Artiodactyla; family Cervidae; genus Cervus; species Cervus canadensis. The sequence goes on from NC_057392.1 coordinate 22,917,643, forward strand.
GAGATGGGGAGAGGGGAGGAGAGGGTGAGATGTATGGAAAGAGTAACATGGAAACTTACATTACCATATATAAAATAAATAGCCAACGGGAATTTGCTGTACGGCTCAAGAAACTCAAACAGGAGCTCTGTATCAACCTAGAGAGGTGGGATGGGGAGGGAGAGGGGAGGGAGGTTCAAAAGGGAGGGAATATATGTATACCTATGGCTGGTTCATGTTGAGGTTTGACAGAAAACAACAAAATTCTATAAAGCAATCATCCTTCAATAAAAAATTTTATAAAAGCTTTTAAGTTTGATTAGTTTATTTTAAAAAATTTTTGTTTCCATTTGTTTATTTTCATTTCTATTGCCTTAGGAGACTGACCTATGAAAAAATTGGTAGGATTTATGTCAGAGTATGGCAAAACTTGTTTCTTTTTTCCTGGTCAAGAGGGAGGAAAGTGTGGTAAGATGAGGATGGAAGATGTCCGTCGGGTGTGTTGTGACTCAATAACACAGGGAGGGAGTGGGAACGTCAGCTCACTGCTGCCAGAGCATGCTTCAAGTGATGGAGAGAGAACAGATGGATGGCTGTTTAAATGTCTGACCCTGAAAACATGGGTCTAGAGAAGAGTTGTCTGCTTGTTTTTTAATAGGAACTATTTGAATACATGTAAAACCTGAAAAGGAGTTAATAAAGAAACAAAGTTTGAAGCTTGAGGATATACAGCAAGCCTGGAATGCTACTAAGATGCTAGTCTCCAAGGAGTCTGGCTGCGGCATTTGGGTTTAGGGCATGGAATGCTGTTTGCCAGGAGTGGGACATTCTCTTACGCAGTCAGGTACCAGGCTTTGACCCACAGACTGCGATCCAGTATCTTCCGTTGGTTCAGTGCTGTCTGCGGTGGGGCTTCCTCTGGTCCAGATCTGGTCCCCATCAGGTCCAGGGTCTGGTCTCCAGTTTGTGTCACACTTCGTTGTCTGGGGTCTTTAGTCTCCTTTAATCTAGAACATTTTCACAGCCTTTCTGTCACTTTTCTGATGTGGAAATTGTGAAGAATATGGTGATATATGTTGAGATATTTTTTTCCATTTATCTGTTATAAATATTTTCCCATGGCAATTTTGCTATGCCAAATGTTTTTATTTTTTATAAAGTTCAATTTATCTGTCTTTTCTCTTATTACATCCAGTGTTTTTAGTCATAGCTAGAGAGCCTTTTCCCAAGCTCAGATTAAAGAGAAAATCACTCATTTTATCTTAGTACTCGTATAGTTTAATTTTTTATTTTTTAAAGCATTTCAGTAAGTTGGTTTTTTTATGGGAGATTTATTTTTTTATTTCATTAATTTCAGTTTTTATTTTCATCCTTTTGCTTTTTGTGGTTCATTTTGCTGCTCTTCTAATTTATATTGGATTTTTGTTCATTGATATCTGGCATTCTTTTCATATAGACTAATTTATAAATAAATTTAATTGATAAATTTAATTTAAAATTAAGCATTTCTAAGTACAGCTTGTTGCAGTGCACAAATTAAGATATATACAACTTTTATAATCCTTAACTTATAGATGTTATGTTTCTACTATGGCTTTTTTCTTGACTTATAAGTTATTAAGAAATGTTTCTCAATTCTGAACACATGGAGTTTAAAAAGTGTATTACATTAAAACATACACTGATGTTTATATATGCACTATTTTAAAATATTTTAATTTCTTGGTTCACTGCATTGTTGGCAAGGTGGTCTCTGTGTTCATCAGCTTTGAATGTGTGGAGGATGGCTCATGTGGGCAAGCATCAGCAATATTCTGTGCTTCAAAGTAGAACATATTTTGCTGTTTTGAGTGTAAGCTCTGTGTATGTCCAGTGGACATAACTTGGAAATCTTGTTTAAATTTTTTCTGTCCTTTTGTATATTTTTTCCTCATCAGTTTTCTCCTTCACATATAATTTTGGTTTTTCTTATTTTCATGTTTGTCTTCCATGTGTACTTGATTTATCAGTGTTTAAAGTTAATCTTTAGCCACATCTCAAATGATACAAGACTCTTAAAATGCCTTATCTGTGGTTATCCTCTCCTGCCTCACGTGTTATTTTCATTCTCTGTTGTCGCATATATCTGATGCCACCCTGCCCTGTTTCATTTCCCACCAGCTCTGCCCGTTTAGATGTGCCCACGCCTCTTCATTGTCTTGGCTCTTCTTTTCGTCTTCTTTAGGTGCTGCTGCTTCTAACTGCTGCTGCTTCTGCGTCATGGTGAGAATGTTAGCAGAAAACAATTTTAAACTGCATTCTTCTTTATTTTCCTTTTATCATATGTTTTATTTTTAATGTTCAAAACATATTTAATAAGTCATGTTGAGGCGTTTTACCTAACATTGCTTTCAAAAATGAAAATCAGTTCTAATGGGAAAAACTGGCATGCACTGTACTCTTCTTTAGGAAAAGCTTTGTTTACAAGTTCAGGAGTAGTGATTCATCTTTGCCTTGTAAATATATATAAGATATTGCTGTAGTGAAGAGGGGGTATCACAGAAATATTCAGGTATCCAGTAAAAAATTAATATCAGGCCAAGAAATCTTTTCCATTGAATTCTGGAAGTCTACCTGTCCATCCTAAAGAAGATCAGTCCTGGGTATTCATTGGAAGGACTGATGCTGAAGCTGAAACTCCAATACTTTGGCCACCTCATGCGAAGAGTTGACTCATTGGAAAAAACCCTGATGCTGGGAGGGATTGGGGGCAGGAGGAGAAGGGGACGACAGAGGATGAGATGGTTGGATGGCATCACTGACTCGATGGACATGAGTTTGAGTAAACTCCGGGAGTTGGTGATGGACAGGGAGGCCTGGTGTGCTGCGATTCATGGGGTCGCAAAGAGTTGGACATGACTGAGTGACTGAACTGAACTGAACTGAGTGTGTTGACTTATTTGTTGGCATCTTGCCAGTGGGTTTATTTATTTATTTGTTTGGTGATTATTTTTTCCACTGACTCATTTCCTTCTCTGTGGTTGTTTAATTTTGGTGTTAATCTGCCAAAATCTGTCTGTGTCTCTATTTATGACTCCTAGAAATTATTTTCAGTTTTTAGCAGCATTTTTTAATTTTCATTTTTTCTCTTGGTACAGCTTGAAAATCCTCACGAGTTTTCTGTTGAGCGTGGGATCTTCTCACAGTGCCCTAAAGATGTAGATGGAACTTCCCATGATCCCGTTGTTGTTCAGTCGCCAAGTTGTGTCCAACTCTTTGCGACCCCATGGAGGGAAGCATGCCAGACCTCCCTATCCCTCACCATCTCCCAGAGTTTGCCCAAGTTCATGTTCTTTGAATCGGTGATGTCATCCAACCATCTCATCCTCTGTCATCCCCTTCTCCTCCTGCCCTCAATCTTTACCAGCATCAGGGTCTTTTCCAGTGAGCTGGCTTTTCACATCAGGTGGCCAAAGTACTGAAGCTTCAGCTTCAGCATCAGTCCTTCCAGTGAATATTCAGGGTTGATTTCCTTTAGGATTGACTGATCCTAGTTCAGTCTTTAGTAGAGGCTGAAGATTCAGTAACAGAGCAGTTAGTAGCAGTTCCTACCCCTAGCCAAAAGCAATTAAAACAAAAATGTCTCAAAATAACATTAAAATTATCTTCCACTTTATTATTAAAAAATGTGTAAGAAAGGTATTTCTTAACGTTCTAGGTGGAAAGTTACTTTCTTGGAGTTGGCAAAGATTGTATTCTGCTGTCTTTGGCTTTCCTTGTTGTTGAGAAGCTATGTCTTAATCTAAGTGATACTCATTTCAAGGAATTTTTGAAATTGGTTACTTTTAAAATATTCTGTGTCTTTGGTGTTATATAGTTTTACCATGGTGTGTTTAGGTATAATGTGTTTAGGTATAAATTTCTTTATGCTTATCTCGTGTAGGAGTCATCTAGATTTCTTTATGCTTATCCTGATGGGAGTCATCTTATTCCCCCCCTGCCCCACATCAAGATTATTGAAGTATAATTTATGTAGTATAAGATTCACTTTTTTATGGATGCAGTTTTATGAATTTTGACAAGCTTATGCAAATATTAGTTATCAACACAATCATAATATAGTGATAGAATATCTTCCTTACCCTCAAATTCCTTCCTATCCCTTCTCCCTTCACCTCAAGCCCCAAATGCTGATCTGTTTATTGTATCTGCAATTTTACTTCCATAGAATATTGTGTGAATGGAATCACAGTATGTAACTTTCGAGTCTGTTTTTTTTTCTCCATTTACCCATAATGCCTTTGAGATGTGTCCATATTGTTGTTGAGTCATTTAATGAATGTACCACTGTTTGTTTATCCATCCACTGATTGATGGATGTTTGGAGGTTTACAGTTTCAGAGATCTTAATAATAAATAATAAATAAATAATAAAATAAACCTGCTATAAACTTTCTCATGTAGGCCTTTATGTGGATGTATGTCCTCATTTGTCATAGGTAAATCCTGGGAGTGGGCTTTTCTATGTCATATAGTAAGTGTGTGTGTTTAACTCTGTTAAGAAACGCCCGAGTTGTTCTCCTAAGCTACTGCACTGTTATCCCCACAAACACTTGCTCTTGAAATGTTAGCTCTTGATGTCAGTTTTTAAAATTTTATTCTTTCTAGTGGGTGTATAGTGGTATTTCTGTTTTCAATTGCATCTTTCTGGTGACTGATGATATTGAACGTTTTTCCTATGTTTATTTGCCATCTGTGTGTCTTCTTTGGTGAAATGTCTGTTCAAATATTTTGCCTATTAAAAAATTCATACTAATCGTGTTATTATCACTGAGTTATGAGGATTTGTTGTATACTCTGGGTAATAGTCATTTATCAGACCCTTATTTTCCAAATATTTTCTCCCAGAGTGTGGCTTAAGTGTTTATTTTCTCAATAATGCCTTTCAAACAGCAGTGTTTAGTCTTGATAAAGTAAAATTTGTTGATTTTTTCTTTTATAGTTAATGCTGTACATCCTAGCCAAAAATTCTATGCCTTCCTCAAGGTCACAAAGATTACTTCCTATTTTCTTTTTTCTGGAAATTGTACAGTATTGGGTTTTACATTCTCCCCCTCTGATCCATTTTGCGTTTTTCTTTTGTTTTGTTTTTAATATGGTGCAAGCTACAGGTATAGTTTCTTTTTTCCCCTGTGGATATACATTTCTTTCAGCATGGTTTGTTAAGTACTGTTGTTTTCTCTGTTAATTGTCTTTTCTTCATCAGTTGACCATATATGGGTGGATCTATTTCTGGACTCTGTATTCTGTTTAATTGCTTTATACACTTGTCCTTTCACCAACAATGCAGTATTTTGGTTGCTGTAGTATTAGAGTAAGCCTTGAAATCAAGTAGGATGAACGCTCCAACGTTACTTTTCCATTTCAAAATTGGGTGTTTTTACTTTTTTTTTTTTTAATTGGAGTATAGTTGATCTACAATGTTGTGTTAGTTTCAAGTATACAGCAAAGTGATTCAATTATGCATACAAATATATCTATTTTTCTTAGATTCTTTTCTGCTATATGTCATTGCAAAATATTGAGTATAGTTCTCTGTGCTATATAATAGGTCCTTGTCAGTTATCTATTTTGTGTATTTGTTAATCTGTATGTTTGTTAATCCCAAACTCCTAATTTATCCTTCCCTGCCCCTTTTCCCTTTGATAGCCATAAATTTGTGTTTTATGTTTGCATCTATTTCTGTTTTGCATGTAAGTTCATTTGTGTCATTTTTTGAAATTCCACATATAAGATATATCATATGATATTTATCTTTCTCTGGCTTACTTCACTTAGCATGATGATCTCTAGGTTCATCCAAGTTGCTGCAAATGACTTTCTTTCTTTCTTTTTTATGCCTTCTTAGGTAGGTTTATTCCTAGGTATTTTATTCTTTTTGATGTGGTGGTACAATGGGATTGTTTCTTTAATTTCTCTTTCTGATCTTTCATTGTTAATGTGAAGAAATGCAACAGATTTCTAATTTTGTATCCTGCAACTTTACTGAATTCATTGATGAGCTCTAGTAGTTTTCTGGTAGAATTTTCAGGATTTTGTATGCATAGTAGCATGTCATCTGTTTTCCTATTCTAAGTCCTTGGCTTTTCCATAGAAATTTTAGAATTAGTCAATTTCTACACAAAAGACTGATTGGAATTGTGTTGGATCTTTAGATTCATTTGAGGGTAATCAGCATCTTCTTTATTTTTATTTTATTTTGGGGATAAAATTGATATATCATGGCTGTCACCATTTTAAAGTGTAAAGGTCAGTGGTTTTCAGTATATTCACTAGCTTATGCATCCATCACCACTGTCTAATTCCAGAACGTTGTCGTCAGCCTTAAAGGGAAGGGGGTGACACATCCATTAATAGTCATTACCTATTCATTCCTTTCTCCCAGTCCCTAGCAACCACTGATCTACTTTCTGTCTCTATGAATTTGTTTGTTCTGGATACTTTATGTAAACGGAGGCATGTATCACCTTTTGTGTCTGGCTTTTTCACTTAGCATAATTGTTTCAAGGTCTGTGTATAGTACAGTATCGTTTAGTACTATATGCCTTTGGGGCCTAAATAATAATCTGTCATAGGGATATGGCACACTTTCTTTATCTGTTCATCAATTGATGGATACTTAAGTTATTTCCACCTTTTAGCTGTTATAATTATTTATGAATATTTTTGTATGAATATATGTTTTAATTTATTGGGTTTCTATCTAGGAGTGGAATTGTGGGACCAAATGGTTACTCTTTGAAGAAATGCCAAAATATTTTTCAGTGTGGCTATACCATTTTACATTTCCACCAGCAATGTTTCAGTGTTCCAATTTCTCTGTATCATCCAATTTTGGGGTTCTAGCCATCTTAGATGGTGAGAAGTGGTATCCCATTGTGATATTGATTAACATGTTTCTAGTGACTAGTGATGTTAAGCATCTTTTCGTGTGTTTGTTGACCATTTGTATATCTTCTTTGGAGAAATATCTATTCAACTTCCTCTCAATTTTTAATTGGTATGTCTTTTTTTATTGTTGAATTTATAAATTCTGAATACTAGACCCTTAGATATATAATTGATATAGTTTTTCTCCCATTCTTCTTTGTATTGTCTTTTCACTTTCTTGGTAGTGTGCTTTAATACACAAAAGTTTTAAATTTTAATGAAGTTCGATTATCTAGTTTTTCTTTGGTTACTTGTGCTTTTGGTAGTGGGCTTTGATACACAAAAGTTTTAAATTTTTATGAAGTCCAGTTATCTATTTTTTTCTTTGGTTACTTCCAAATCCAGTGTTATGAAGCTCTTGTCCTTTTTTCTTCTAAGTGCTTTATAATTTAGCTCTTATATTTAGGTTTCTGATCCATTATGAGTTAATTTTTCTATATGGTGTAAATCAAGAGTCCAAATTCATTCTCTTGCATGTGGATATCCAATTGCCCCAGCTCAATTTGGTGAAAAAACGATTCCTTCCTTCACTGAATGGTCTTAGCATCCTAGTTGAAATTCACTTGATCATAGATGTATGGGTTTATTTCTAGACTCTCAGTTCTAAACCATTATCTACATGTATACTGTTATGCTAGTATTGGGTTGGCCAAAAAGTTCATTCATTTTTTTTCTGTAAGATGTTAAAACTTTTTGGCCAACCAGTACTATGCAGTCTCAAATTCCATAGAATTGTAGTAGGTTTTGAAATTGGCAAGGGTGAGTCTTTTGACTTTATTCTTCTTTTTCAAGATTGTTTTGAGTATTTGGATATTCTTTTGTTGTTGTTGTTGTTGTTTGTTTTGTTTTGCAGTTCCATATGGGTGATAGGATCAGCTTGCCCATATATGTAAAAAAGGATAGATGGACATTTGACAATGATTATCTTGAATCTGTAGATAAATTTTGGAGTATTGCCTTGTTAAATATATGAAGTCCTTCAATCCAGGAACAGAGGATGTCTTTATTTAGGTCTTTTGTAATTTATTTCAGTGATATTTTTTAGCTTTCATGATACAAGTCTTTGTTGTTTTTTGTTCAGTTGCTAAGTTATGTCCGACTCTTTGCGACCCAAGACTGTAGCACACCAGGCTTCCCTGTCCTTCACTGTCTCCCAGAATTTGCTCAAACTCATGTCCATTGAATTGGTGATGCCATCCAACCATCTTATCCTCTTCCACCCCCTTCTCCTTTTGCCTTCAATCTTTCCCAGCATCAGGGTCTTTTCCAATGAGTTGACTCTTTGCATCAGGTGGCCAAAGTATTGGAGCTTCAGCATCAGCCCTTCCAATAATATTCAGGGTTGATTTCCTTTAAGATTGATTGGTTTAATCTCTTTGCTGTCCAAGGGACTCTCAAGAGTCTTCTCCAACACCACAGTTAAAAGCATAAATTCTTCAGCGCTCAGCCTTCTGTATGGTACAACTCTCACATCCTTACATGAATACTGGAAAAACCATAGCTTGGATTAGACAGTCGTTTGTCAGCAAAGTAATGTTCTGCTTTTTAATATGCTGTCTAGGTTTGTCATAGCTTTTCTTTCAAGGGTCAAGCATCTTTTAATTTCGTTGCCGCAGTCACTGTTCACAGTGATGTTGGAGCCCAAGAAAAGAAACTCTGCCACTGTTTCCATTTTTTTCCCCATCTATTTGCCATGAAGTAATGGGACCAGATGCCATAATCTTAGTTTTTTGAATGTTGAGTTTTGAGCCAGCTTTTTCAGTTTCCTCTTTCACCTTTATCAGGAGGCTCTTTAGTTCCTCTTCAGTTTCTGCCATTAGGGTGTATCATCTACATATCTGAGGTTGTTGATACTTCTTCTGGCAATCTTGATTCCAGCTTCTGCTTCATCCAGCCCGACATTTCACTTGATGTACTCTGCATAGAAGTTAAATAAGCAGGGGCCAGTCCTTTTTCTTTTTTTGGTTTTCACAATACAAGTCTTACATTTTAGTTAAACTTATTCCTAAATGTTTTATTATTTTCTATGCCTTTGCAAATGTAATTGTTTTCTTTATTTTATTTTGAAATTTTCTTATTCATGTAGATAAATACAGCTGATTTTTGTATACTGATCTTATGTCTATTTCTTTTACAAGTTCCAATCCGTATACTCTTTATTTCTTTTACTCCCTTTATTGTGCTTGGAATCTCCAGTCTGATGTTGGTTAGAGATGGTGAGAATGGACATCCTTGCCTTGTTTCTCATCTTGCGCGGATAGCATTCAGCTTCTCACCATTAAGTATGACGATAGCTATAGGTTTTCCATAGACGCCTTTATCAGGTTTGTGCTCAGTTACTCAGTCATGTCTGACTCTTTGTGACCCCATGGACTATAGCCCACCAGTCTCCTGTGTCCATGGAATTTTTCAGACAAGAACACTGGAGTGGGTTGCCATTTCCTACTCCAGTGGATCTTCCCGACCCAGGGATTAAACCCGCAACTCTTGCATCTCCTGCATTGGCAGGCAGATACTTTTTCATTAGCGCCACCTAGGAGGCCCTTTTATCGAGTATAGGAATTTAAGAATTTGTATCATGAATGCTTGTTGAATTTTGTAAAATGCTTTTTCTACATCTATTAAAAAAATGGTTTTTAATTTTTAATCTGTAAAATGGTAGATTACATTGCTTGACTGTCAAATGTTGAACTTACATTATTGGGTCAAATCCTACTTAGTTATGATGTATTATATAAAAGGGATTTGTTTAAGTATTTTTGTATGTATGCTCATGAAGGATTTGGGGGCGTAAGTTTCTTTCCTTGAAAGTGGTTTTTGTGGTTTTGTTGTTGATGTAAATTTGACCTCAGAAAATGAGTTGAGAAGCAACTTTTTTATTTTATTTTTTTTATTTTCTGGAGGAGTTTGTGTAGAATTGGTGTACTGTATTTCCTAATTGTTTACTAGAATTTTTCCATTAAAGCCATTCGAGTGTGGTATTTTCTTTGTCGGAAAGTTTTAAACTATGAATTCAATTTCTTTGTTGTGATACTCGTCACTTTTTTGCGTGGATCCATCAAACAAAAGTTTCTGTTTGATGCCATCATCCTTCTATTGGAGCAGTCTCCTTTAACATTTCATGTGATTTATCTTGTCAGATATCTTTTGGTTAGCCAGAAAGTTTGTTTGGGTTTTTCTGTACTTTGTGAGTAAATTGTTCAGGAATAAGGACACAGTAAACACATTTTGTAGAAACAAAACCTGAGATAGCTTGATAGGTGTAGGCCTTTATTAAAAGCATTTCTATAGGATATACTTCAAGAGGAAAGAACGTTTCCTGTACAGAAGCTCTGAGATTTAAGAAGAAATTAAAAACAAAGAAGGTTGAGTGGATTTCAGTGACTCCAAATATACATTAAATGCTTAAAGCAATGAGGCAAATGTCTCCTGGGCTTAACGACAAAGAGAAGAACTAAAATGCATGACTAGGGCCACATGAGGGAGGAGGGAGTGGAGTTACAGCATCTTAAGACCCAGGGCTTGTAATGGGTGGAGAGAGAAAATATCAGACTTTGATAGTTAGGAACTCATGTGATCATTTTTAGGATAAGAAGTAAAAAGAAAAAACTGTATAAAGTGGTAGAGGGAAATATCTACAAGAAGGCAAAATGTATGAAGTATATAAAAAATATCTACAAGAAGGCAATAAAGGAGACATAAGAAACTTAAGAAATGTAGAAAGCACAACATACAATGGTATATAAATCTAGATATACCAAAGCTTCTGTACTATCAGTGGCCTCCATGCTTTATGGAGCTGCACTGAGAGACTGCCACTCAGAACTCCTGTCTCCACAACCCCATGGTGATGCCATCGGCGAGCTTAAGATTCGCTCCTCATCCTTGATTTTCTTGGTTTAATCAGAATATTATTTCTGGGTCCTCTGTGTTCTTTCCTTCTGGGATTTAAGGACCTCTTCTTCGTGTCTTTCATACCTTCTTTCTCTTTTTCCTTTCACTCTGCGTTCTGGAAAGTTCCTTAGCTTCATCTTCTTTCTGCTTCACTCTGAAGCTGTGTCCAATTACACAGTACATGTCCATAGTTTCTTAGGTTTTTTTACAATATCGTTCCCCCTCAAGTTGTCTATCTGTTTCTCCCTCCTGTATGGAAAATCATGTCCAATGCTTTGAACATAGAAATTGCAAGTTTATTGTTTGCCCTGTGATTCTCAGAGACTGCCATTATTTTGAGCTTGGTGTGTCTTTTTCATCACATTGTGCTGTGCTGTGCTTAGCTGCTCAGTCGTGTCCAACTCTTTGCAACTCCATGGACTGTAGCCTACCAGACTCCTCTGTCCGTGGAATTCTCCAGTCAAGAACACTGGAGTGGGGTGCCATGCCCTCCTCCAGGGGATCTTCCCAACCCAGGGATCAAACCAGGTCTCCCTCATTGCAGGCAGATTCTTTACTGTCTGAACCACTGGGAAAGCCCTTTATCACATTGGTTTTCTTCAAATGCTGTTTCTTAGTTGGCTGATGAGGTTTGCATTGTGAGAATGCCTGTCTCTGGTGAGTCCGGTAGGAGGTTGCCAGGTGTGTGGCCAGGATGGCTTGTCCCAGGCACCCTGCCTCTCTCCTCGCACCCTGCCTCTCAGGAGTGGGGACACTGCTGCCCTGGCGGGAAGCTGCTGCTTGGGCAGCACTCTGCAAGCCTCTCTGGCCTCCTGCTCTCAGTTCTCTCCACTTCTCTGACTTCTCCACACAATTCTCTCACCTTCCTGACTCAGGCTTGTATTCTGTACTCTGCTTTTCTTTCAGTCATTTCTCCATAGACTTCCCCTCCTCTGCTTCCTTTCAGCATTGTTTTCTGTTGCTGTGTAATAAGTCACCCACGACTGGGTGGCTTAAAACAACACATATGTACTATCTTGGGGATTTGGTGGGTAAGAAGTGAAGGGGTGGCTTCACTGGTGGTTCTGGCTTTGAGTCTGCCACGAGGGTGCAGGTGTGGCTGCACTCTGTCACCCGCAGGTCAGCTCGGCCAGAGGCCTTGGCTCCCAAGGGCGGCTCCATCCCCTGAAGTGAGAGATCCAAGACTGGGAGAGAGGAGGAAGCCACATCCTTGCCCCAGGTGGTGATGGCACTCGGCTCCCTCGTGCCCCACCGTGTCCTTTACAAGGTGTTACCAAGGGGAGGGCGCTGTGCTGTGCTTTTTTCAGGGAGAATCCCTGGGTGTATCTGCACCTTGCCCGCTGGCTGAGGAGCCTCTCCGGTGTCCTCAGGGGCGGAGGATGTCTCTCCTCCTGGACCACCACTCACCTTCAGCTCAGTGGATGAGCTGGGCTTTTCCATGTCTTACAGTTGTGGTTATCTTCATTGTCTTGTCTTTAGTTATAGGCTTTTGTCTACGTAACTTAATTTTAAAAACAGTGTGTGTCTGACTTGCTTTCTTGCTCATTGTTGAGCCAGACACACCGTTTCCAGGAGTTTCCAGGCAGCTTACTCTTGGGCAGCCAGTGCCGCAACCAGGCCTGCCCTGCCCTTCCTCTTACCCACAGTTTAGCTGGAGATGAGGTACAAATGGCCAGGGCGTTTCTATTATTCAGGACACATTTTGCGGTTCCCTATTTTTGGCTTGGATGACATATTGGATGATGATTTATTTATTCAACACCCATTCGGTTCTGACTGTGCTCTGGTCATGCCCGGGCCCTGTGCGGCACTCTGGGCACAGTTTTCCAGCCATAGCTCCCCACCTGCTGAGGCTCCAAGTGAGGTGAGCCCTGGCCCCTCAGTGCTGGCGCAGTGGTGCCCGTGGTCATGGAGGAACTTGCGCTGCAGGGCTGTGCACACAGATTTCATTTCTGCTCTCCTTCCCCCCTTTCCCCTGAACTCTGCAGAGTACTCGGCAGTTGAGAAGGTAGAGGGGCAGGATTAACTTGAGTGCCTGGCAGGGGCGAGGGCCAGAAGGGGTCTCCCAGATGTTGATGGTGTGGCCGTGGTGGCCCTGGTGACCTGGGCTCAGGTGCGTTCACAGCTTCCCACGTGGGCACTTGACCTCAGACCTCATCTCAGTGCTGTCAGCCCTGTGGGAGCGGTTTGTTTTTCCTGGGCTGCAGTGGGCCACAAGCTCCACACAGCATCTGACACAGCCACCTTGCTCTTCTCTCGAGGCCTCTGCCCCGCGTGTCTGCTCCCGGAAGCCTTCATCTGGTCACTGTTTCTGGGGTCTGGTCTGGCCTTGCTCAGGACTCAAGGGGCCTGAGTCCATCTTTACCAAACAAGCGGCTAGCTTAGCTTCTGATCATACAGTGCATCTACTGCTGCATGTGGCTTTCACCACTAAGAACCCTGCAGAAAGACAGCTTTACTATTGTGAAACTAGCTTCAAGCCCCCTTCCCCTCTCTTATTCTTCTTGAAATCATTGTTTCTGTGACATACTTTCACGTAGACGACGGTGCTGAGCAAAAGCAGCTGGCTGTGCCCTTGTCGCCCCCTGTGTGTGGGCTGTGGGGTGTCCCGACCCCACTTCTGTCCCCGTTCATCTCACTGCTGAAGCCCCTCTCAGAAGCTTGGCTTCGGGGTGGGGGGGCAGTGCACTCATGGGGCAGCTTCTGCTGGGGGTGGATGTGCCCTCAGAGAGTTTCCTGGGAGGGAAGGCAGATGTGGTTAGTGCCTGGGAACCAGGGTATGGAGTCAGCCACCCTGAGAGTACTTTCACACTTTTAATTTAAGCAAAGTCATAGAACGTAAAAGTCAGCTTTAAAACGTTTGTTTCTCTTTGCCACATTCTGGCGAGGGGGAGCAGTGCCATCAGCCTGTGTTTGCTAAGTGATCATTGCCAGCAGGAGACAAATGTGAGCTTCCTGGGTGCTGCCTAGGGCCGGGCCACAGACACTGTTCCCTGGGGAAGGCGGGCTGTGGCCAGGGCCCCAGAAACGTGGTCTACGCAGGCAGGGTAGCTGATGCAGGCCCAGGGTGGTCCTGGGCAGGGCGTTGACTCCCTCTCCCCTCCCCGTGGGCACAGCCTGGAGGACCTCCTCCCTGCACATGCATGTGCCCTGCACACAGGGAGCTGCGAGGAGGGCCTGGTCCAGGGAACTAGAGGGACATGGGTGCAGCAGGCCCCTAGAGATCTAGACAGGTTTCCAGATGCCAAGTGGAAATAAGTGTGTGTGTTAGTATCTTGTATGTAAAATAAGACAGAGATGAGTGTGGCGATCTCCCTGTGTCTCTGGCATGGGCATATGCACACCCCCTGCAGTTGCACATCCAGCCCACACCCAGCCTGATCCAGAACCACCCTGCCTGGGAGCCGCCCCTTTTGGGTGTGGCCTGTGCCTGTTTGGCTTGGAGGGGCTGTCTTAAGTACTCCTCTGTCTTTAAGGCTCCATCTGTGGCCAGGTGGTTTTGCTGGGGGCTGGGATGGTGGGTGGCACTGGAGGTGCCCAGTTGGAGGTGCAGCTGTTTCGGGTGGCACAAGGTGGAGCACCTGCTCCAGGTGGAAAGAGCCGTGGGAGCTGGCGGCCCTTGTGGGCCAGATCACTGGGGCTGCTGGGTGCTGTGGATGGAGGTGCGGCGGGGGAGCCTTTGGTTGGTGTGAAGCAAGGAGTGACGTGATCAGATGTTTTGTTTTAGAAAAATTATTTTCCTGAAATGAAGAAGTTGGTAGAAACAACAGCTAAAAATGTTAAGAAGACAACACACATGAACAGGGAAAAGTGCTTGGGTGGAACTCAAGTCAGTAACTGTGTCCCTGCCAGAGGCCCTGTCCCTGCCAGAGGCTGTGATGAGCTGCTGGGCTCAGGGGACTCCCTGTCGCTCCCACCCCCACTGGCTCCTGCAGGTGAAGATGTTCTCGTTTAGAATAACGACTTTGCTTTTACTTACAGTAAATTGCTGAGGGCATTTCAGTTACACAGTGAAAATCATTAGCAGAATTCTCGTTGTTTAGCATCAGGCTGTGGGGTATAATTGTGCTTTCTGATGGGTGGCAAAGCAGATACATTTGAAGGGAGATTTATTCAGATTTTCCAGTATATCATTATCACATTCTTGTGTGATAGTTTCCTGATAATTCAATGTGATTTAGTAAAATATATCAGCTCCACTTTCCCTTGTAAGTTGCTGAGATTTAAATCTGTTTAGCAGATTCATGTGCCCATTTCATGTGCCCTCAGCCTGAGCAGCTGGTTCAGTTCTACCTAAACTGCCCAGTGGAGGGGATACGGAGATGTGCCCTGTTCTTCCAGTGGCAGCCCTGATGTGTGAGTGCGAATCTGTAGGAGGCAGCAGGCTGGGCTTTCCTGGAGCTTGGGATGATGCCCTGCAGATCTTGTGTCTCCTCCTGCTTTACTAGGCCCTGCTAGGTGCTGAGGTGGAAGGGCCTTCCCCATGCTGCTCTCCTGCAGTCTGTGACCAGTGCCTCCCTGTCCTCCCGAACCTGTGCCTGGGTTGCGGGGCTCTGTGTGTGTCCCCTCCCCGACAGGAGGGCTCCCTGTGTGTGTGTGTACCCCCTCTCTGACAGCAGGACTCCCCATGTGTGGGGCTGGTTGTCAGTCCCCCACGGAACACCTGACCCCATAACCACCCAGGCAGTTGTTCCATTTGTGTCCACAGAGAGGGAACTCACCATTTGGGTGATTTCAGTAACTTCTTGGAAGGGCTAGAAAATGCGAGTGGCCAGGGAATGTGTGGCCTGGCGCTGCTTCCCCTGCCCCGCCCCCCCCCCACCCCCACCCCTTGCTCCCGCTGAAAGTTCTCTATCAGGTCCTAGAGCGCTACATTTCTTTACAGCTTGTCTAGACTTGATTTTGTCTAAAGCAATTTTAAATTCTATTATAACTTTGTTTCTTGATACACTAATTGCTCTTGCTTTTTGAATGCCATCTTATAATTTTTTGATCTCCCGTTTCATGAGTTTTTGTTTTCTTTCTCTGAAAGCACATGGCAGGCTGCAGACTCAAATCACTTATGTTTCTTTCTGTACATATTTCTGAACATATGTTCTTCTTCTACCTCCTGCTGTGTTTTGGTGTTGTCTTTGTGTGGCATAAGTTTTTTCATGGCTTCGGTGTTTCTCCTCCCTAAAGCAGAAATCAGCTTTGTCTCCCAAGGTGGTGGACATATCCTGCATGGGCCGCCCGAGTCCTGTCCCAGGTCTGTGGACTTTGAGCTGGGCAGCAGTTCACTTGGGCTGGGCCTCACATCACTGTGGGGGCCAGCAGCCTGTAGGGTGCTGAGAGGAGGCTCTGTGGCCTCTGATTCCTTCTGGTACCCGCTTTGGCTGGGACCCTGGTCTCCCCAGCCCCAGCCTCCACACACACTACTTCTCTGGCAGGACTGCAGAGGGGCCTCCCAGCTACCTGTGCTGTCACCTCAACGCGTGTGGTGTGAGTGTTTGTTGTCTTGATTTCTTAGCTTGACTGATTAGAAACTGGGGTGGTGGGGAATAAAAGTGCCTTCACTGCCCTCCAGCACCACTCAGAGGGTTTGTTTTCTGCTCTTGTGTAGCCTGGAGTCTGCGTCACTGTCTGTGGAGCGACACCTTCCTCATGACACTGTGGCTCTTGTCACCTGGGACCAGTCTGTGGATTTTGTGACATTAATCTTTCCCATGTCTGCATCAACAGATGGTATATTTTGAGGCCAGGATGCTGGGCTAAGTAATGACTCCATACAGGGCCCCACAGGTGATGTGTTCAGTGAATGCACTAGTTTCGTTTGGAGCACTTGGTGGGTATTCAGTGATGGCACAGAGAAATCTGAGTTGACGGTAAACTCAGCCGTGTAGTGTGGCAGGTGGCTAAAGAGTTGTTGTTGTTCAGTTGCTCAGTTGTGTCTGACTCTTTGTGACCCCTTGGACTGTAGCACACCAGGCTCCCCTGTTCTTCACCATCTCCAGAACTTTGCACAGATTCTTTTCCGTTGAGTCGGTGATGCCATCCAACCATCTCACATGCTACTGCCCTTTCTAAAGAGTAAACGTCAGTTTTAAGCCCTTTCAGAGCAGCATGTTGTCCCAAACAATATTAGTGGGGTGGGGGCTGGGCAATGTCACTGAAGAGTGTGGCCACGAGGACAACCACTCTTGTGCAGCTCCACCCCCATGCCAGACTGGAGCAGAGCAGGGAGAACTGGGGGCAGCTGGTGCATTAGGTCCCATGAAGTGTCCTTCTCCAGGTTCCTGGGGCTGTGAGAGGGCGGCAGGGAGGCAGCGGGGCTACCCCACTTATAGCCTCTGGGACTGGATACAGTGTAACTGGAACCCATGGTAGGAACCCAGGGGTCCAGAGCAGACTCAGGGTAAGGAGACATTGGAAGGATTTCAGAGACAAACCATGAAGGTGGGAGGCACTGGGGGGCCATGTCCATGGTCCACAGTCAGATGACAGAGGGAGGTGGTCAAGTGTGGGATGAACCCAGGTGACTCAGGATAGCCATTCAGTTCTTAGGTCATGTCATCACCTGGACTATTTTAGATGGCAAATTCAGCTATATGCATTTCCTCAGGTAAAGCATATCTGAGTTTAGTTGTTATATTTGAGGGAAATAGGACAATTTGGTTCAGGACTGGCAGCGCCCTGTAGTGCAAGGGGAGTTCAGTGTGCAGCAGAGAACCCCCTCCCTTCCCTCCACTTGGCTTCATAGCAGGCTTGGACTCTAGGTTAAGGAACAGTTTTCCTTTTAAGATTTGCATTACTTCCCAAATATTAGCTAAGTCCAGAAAGGTACAAACCCTAGATGTTGGAGCAACCAAGCCTTCTCCAGTCAAAATGACCTACTTTTCATATTTTCTCTGAAAGTCTAACTTTTCTGATGAAGTCATATTTTCCCTCCCATACCTTTGGGATGCACAGTTTTCCCAGGGAATTGCTGCCCTGTTCACCCATCACCTATCCCCTGAAAACGTGGTGAGCACCATTCTTCACCTTGGCTTTCCTGGAGTTGCAGCTTGATACGGACAGAGCAGGAGCACAGCGGCCATAGTCATCCGCTGCCATCACCACCATGGAGACGTGCCTCCCGGGAGCCTGCAAACGCCTCCCCTCCCTAAACTTCTTGTCCAGGGCCAGCTGTGCCAGGAGTAGAGCACTGGGGTGGGCGGCATATGAAAGAGGGTTTAATCTTAGGCAGTTCATGTTTGAAGTGTGATAGAACCAATCTGAGCCATAAAATAAGTTTAAATGATTTCACATTCACACCAGCTATGTTCTCTGACCATGATGGACTCAAACTAGAAATCAGTTATAGAAAGGTATCTGAAAAATCCTCAAATACTTGAAATTAAATGTCAAATTTCTAAATAACCTATGGAGCAAGAAAGAACCAAAAAAGAAATGAAAAGTGCTTATTTTGAAATGAATGAAAATGAAAACACAAGCACATCACAGTATTTGCCATGTAGCTAACGCAGCACTTGAAGTAAACTAAGGGTATGAAACACCTCATTAGTAAAGAAGAAATGTCTTCAGCTTCTACCTCAAGGAACCAGGAAAAGATCACTTTAAAGTAAGCAGAATAAGGGAAATCATAGGAATCAAAACAGGAATTAATGAAATACAAACTAGAAACAATGATAGAGAATATCAGTGAAAGCAAATGGTAGTTCTTTGATAAAAATCAATGAAATTGATCAACCTCTAGCCAGACAGGAAAAAATGGATACATTATGATCAGCCTTATGCCAACACATTAAGTTACTTTAGCGGAAATGCATATTGTTTTTTGAAAGAAAGTATCAATACCAAAGCTAACTCAAATACAGGTTGATTATCCTGATTCTCCAAAATAGATTTAAAAAGTGAATTTTGTTGTAAACCACTTCCTCTGGCCCAGGAAAAACCTCTAGGACCAAATGACTTTACTAGGGAATATTATTAAATATTTAAAGAAGAAATATTGCCAATTCTATAGAAACTCTTTCAGAAGATTGAAAAGGAGGGAATACTTCCAAAATTATTCTGAGTCCAATATTACCCTAATAATAAAGCCAGGCAAAGATATTAGAAGAAGAGAAACTGTGGACAGGTATCTCTCATGAACATATATGAAAACTCAACAAAATTTTAGCCAATCAAATAGAATAACTGATTTAACTTTATCCCAGAAATTCAAAGTATCATTTACATTCTAAAATTAATCAATATGTTGTTTGGTTGTTGTTCAGTCACTCAGTCGTGTTCAACTCTTTGTGACCCCATGGCCTGCAGCAAACCAGGCCTCCCTGTCCTTCACCATCTCCTGGCGCTTACTCAAACTCATGTCCATTGAGTCGGTGATGCCATCCAACCATCTTGTTCTCTGTCGTCCCCTTCTCCTCCTGCCTTTAATCTTTCCCAGCATCAGAGTCTTTTCCAATGAATCAGCTCTTCGAATCAGGTGGCCAAAGTATTGGAGCTTCAGATTCAGCATCAATCCTTCCAATGATTATTCAGGATTGATTTCCTTTAGGATTGACTGATTTGATCTCCCTGCAGTCCAAGGGACTCTCAAGAGTCTTCTCTAACACTACAGTTCAAAAGCATCAATTCTTCGGCGCTCAGCCTTCTTTATGGTCCAACTCTCACATCCATACATTTCTACTGGAAAAACCTTAGTTTTGACTATATGGACCAATGTCTGTGCTTTTAACACTGTCTAGGTTTGTCATAGCTTTTCTTCCAAGGAACAAGCGTCTTTTAATTTCATCAATATAATTCACCCTATTAACAGACCAAAACCCAAAAAACTGTATCATCTCAGTACCCGGAATAAAAGTATTTGATACAATGTAACACCCACTCCAGGGGCTTCCCTGGTAGCTCAGATAGAAAAAAAAAAATCTACCTGCAATGGGAGAGACCCGGGTTTAATTTGTGGATCAGGAAGATCCCCTGGAAAAGGGAATGGCAACCCACTCCAGTATTCTTGCCTGGGAAATCCCATGGACAGAAGAGCCTGGTGAGCTACACAGTTCATGGAGTCGCAAAGAATTGGACATGACTAAATGATTAGCATACACAACATCCACTCCAGGTAAAAGCTTTCAGGAAACTAGTAATAGAAGGAGGCTTCCAGTGAATGGCATCAGTGATGGGTTCACAGCTAATGCTGTCAAGGTGGTGAAACAGTGACTCATTCCTCTGCAGTTGAGAGTAAGGCAAGCACACGTGTTCTCAGCTCTTCTATTACATATTCTCCAGGAGGTTCTGTAAAGTTCAGTAGGAAATAATAGACATTGAAATTGGAAGGAAAGAAGTAAGACTGTCTTTATTCTCAGTCAACATATTTGTCTATGTAGAATATCCTATAGCATCAAAAGGAGGCTGCAAGAATAACTGGGTTTAGCAAGGTTGCTGTATACAAGATACAAAAAATCAAGTGTATTTCTCTATACTATCAACAAATAATTAGAAATGGAAAAACAGTACATCTAATAGCTAAACATTGCTGAATGGAATTATTGAAGACAGATAAATGGAGAGCTATACATTGCACAAAGACTCAGTGTTGTTAAAATACTAAGTCTCCTCAAACTGGTCTGTGGGTTCAATGGACTCCCAAGGAGAATTAAAAATAAAACAAGGAGATTTTGATAGAAATGTGACAACTAACTCTACTTGGTTCCATGATTTATTTTTGAAATAGTGTAATCACGACAGTGTGATGTTGGTGTTAAGAGAGACAAATTGACCAATGAGTCAGAAATAGACTTGCACATAGATGGGCAGTTAGTTTTCAACAATGGTGCCAAGGTAGTTTAATGGGAAAGGGCTAGTTTTGTTAAAAAATGGTGCTGGAATAATTGCACATTCAAATGCAAAAAAAGAAAGGCAAAAAAAGACCTTTCATCCACATCTCCCATCATGTATAAAAATTAATTTGAATCAGATCAGAAATCTAAACTTTTGTACACCAAGAACAAAACATGAATTTTTTTGTGACCTTGATTAGGCAAAGTTTACTTAGTTAAGACATTAAAAGCATTATCCATCAAAGAAACAAGTTTATAAATTGGACCTCATTAAATTAAAAAAATTGAAATTTTCTACTTTCCAAAAGACAGTATTAAGAAAATGACAAGACAAACCACAGACTGAGAGAAAATATTTGCAAATCTAATTGACTGGAATGTATAACTGACTCTTAAAATGCAATACTAAGGAAACAAACAACATAATTAAAAATGACCAAAAGATTTGACCATCCACTTCACCAAAGAAAATGTGTGGATGGCAAGTAGGTAACATGAATAGAATTTAAGCATCACTAGTCATTAGCTAAATGCAAATTAAATTCACAGTGAGATATTACTTGGTGTGACCCATCTGCCAAGCACTGGCAAAGATGGAGACCATCCCATACTGCTTGTGAGAATGTAAAATGGTACCTTTGCTTTGGAATCATTTTGGCAGTTAAGCCAAAAAGCTAGTTAAATATACACCCGCCAGCCATTCCACTATGAGGTGTTACCCAGTCATAATGAAGGCACATATTCATACAAAGCTTTGAGCAAGAATTATTTTTTTGGGCTCCAAAATTACTACAGATGGTGACTGCAGCCATGAAATTAAAAGACGCTTACTCCTTGGAAGGAAAGTTATGACCAACCTAGACAGCATATTAAAAAGCAGAAACATTACTTTGCTAACAAAGGTCCAGCTAGTCCAAGCTATGGTTTTTCCAGTGGTCATGTATGGATGTGAGAGTTGGGCTATAAAGAAAGCTGAACGCAGAAGAATTGATGCTTTTGAACTGTGATGTTGGAGAAGACTCTTGAGAGTCCCTTGGACTGCAAGGAGATCCAACCAGTCCATCTTAAAGGAGATCAGTCCTGGGTGTTCATTGGAAGGAATGATGTTAAAGCTGAAACTCCAGTACTTTGGCCAGCCACCTGATTCGAAGAGCTGACTCACTTGAAAAGGCCCTGATGCTGGGAAAGATTGAGGGCAGGAGGAGAAGGGGATGACAGAAGATGAGATGGTTGGATGGCATCACTGACTCAGTGGACATGGGTTTGGGTAGACTCCGGGAGTTGGTGATGGACAGGGAGGCCTGGCGTGCTGCAGTTCATGGGGTCTCAAAGAGTCGGACACGACTGAACGACTGAACTGAACTGAACTTGAGCAAGAATGCTTGCAGAAATTTGTTTTTTAATAAACTGAAATACTGGAAACATCTCAAATGTCCATCCATAACTGAATGACTACACAAATTGTGGTGTATGGTCACATAGTGACATTGGGGAATCCCAATTATGCTGAGTAAAAGTAGTCAGACCAGAAGTGTGCATCCAGTATGCTTCTATTTATATAAACTTTTAGAGAACGTGAGTTCTTTAGTGTCAGAGAGCAAGTCAGCGGTTGCTTGGGACATGGTGGTTGTTGCCAAGCAGAGAGGAAAGGATTGCAGATGGCCACAGAGAACACCAGAGTGTGCCTGCCCCTTGTCCTGACTGGTGATGACTTCATGGAGGTACACATGTGATGAAACTTTTCAGTGTGTACACAATATATGCACATCTTAGTATATGTCCTTTATATCTCAAAGCTGACTGACTGATTGATTTTTTTTGCCAAGAAGAAAGCAGGACCTTTTTATGGAGCAAGATAACATTGTCTAGAGCCCAAATTATTTTCAACCACAATGTCCAATATTTAGTGAAACATTAGAAGTGGACCAGTGAGCAAAAATCAAGAGCTGAGGACTAAACAAGAGATGAGAAACTAAAATCACAGAGGATTATATAATTGCTCTACCGGACAAAAACTTTAAAACAATGAAGATTATTAATTCCAAAAAAGAATATATTAAAAATAGAAAATTTCAAGTGAAATCATAATCTATGATGTCATAATCTATGAATATCCTATGACTTAAAAAAATATAGGATCTGAAATGAATAATTTCACTGGATGTCTGTAACAGAACACTGGACTCAGGCTTCGTGAAGTGGGCAGTGGTTCAGTGAAGTGTTGAAGCACAAGAGAAAAGAGACTAGAATAATACAATGTGAGAGACCTGTGGGGTAGAGTCAGAAGATCTCATGCGTGTAATGAGTAGCCCAGGAAGAGGGGAGATTTCAGAAAAATATTTGAAGATATAAAGGCCGTGGAGTTTTCCAAAGCATTGGAAGATATGCTTGATTCTGAAACAGCTGACCCTGAAATGAATAAATAAAGAAGCAAGCAAACAAGCAAACAAAGCTAATTTTTCATGTAGGGGCATCATTGCTTGACTCTTAAAAACTACAGCAAAGAAAACCTTCAGAGCGACCAGAATTAAAGATGGCCCATTGCTCTCAGGGGACTTCCCTGGTGGCTCAGATGGTAAAGAATCTGCTTGCATGCAGGAGACCCAGGTTCAGTCCCTGGGTCGGGAAGATCCCCTGGAGAAGGGTATGGCAACCCACTCCAGAATTCTTGCCTGGAGAATCCCATGGACACAGGAGCCTGGTGGCCTATAGTCCACTGGGTCGCAAAGAGTCAGACACGACTGAGCAACTAACACACACACACACACACACACACACACACACACACACACACACACACACACACACACACACACATCGCTCTCAGAGCAGTATCTGGTGTGTCTCGTGGTCGGTGCATGCACACACTACTCTGGGTGTGTGTCCTGAGCAGAATTGCCACATCCTGGCTTATACACTCATTCTACTTTGCTGGCTGAGGCCTCAAAGTCTGTACTCGTAGCAGCAAAATGCAGACCCTACCACACATTTCAGGCAATCACCTCTTCCCACTGCTTCTTAAAACTACACCAAATTTTAGAGAGCAGCATCCTTTTTCCCCTCTCTACAATGACTTTTTTACCTCCAAATTAAGTAAACAAACTATTAGGAGTAGTGTTATAACACCATGGCTCCAAAAAAGGGACATTCACCAATTCCCTGTTGTAACCATTTCCACCAGAAAAATCCTTCAAGCTAGGCTCCAACAGTATGTGAACTAAGAACTACCAGATGTACAAACTGGATTTAGAAAAGGCAGAGGACCCAGGGATCAAGTTGCCAACATCTGTTGTATCATAGAAAAAGCAAGGGAATTCCAAAAAATAATCTACTTCTGCTTCATTTAAAATCTACTTCTACTTCATATTAAAGCCTTTGATTTTGTGGATTACAACAAACTGGAAAATTCTTAAATGGATGAGACTACCAGACCACCTTATCTGTCTCCTGAGAAACTTGTATGCAGATCAAGAAGCAGCAGTTAGAAACAGACATGGAACAATGGACTGGTTCAAAATTGGGAGAGGAGTACATCAAGGCTGTATATTGTCACCTTGCTTATTTAATTTATATGCAGAGTACATCACGCAAGATGCCAGGCTGGATGAAGCATAAGCTGGAATCAAGATTGCTGTGGGAAATATCACCAAAACTTCAGATGTGCAGATAATACCACTCTAGTGGCAGAAAGCGAAGAAGAACTAAAGAGCCTCTTGATGAAGGTAAAAGAGGAGAGTGAAAAAAGCTGGCTTAAAACTCAGCATTCAAAAAACTAAGATCATGGCATCTGGTCCCATCATTTCATGACAAATAGAAGGGGGAAAAGTGAAAACAGTGACAGGTTTTATTTTCTTGGGCTCCAGAATCACTGTGGACAGTGACTGCAGCCACAGAATTAAAAGATGCTTGCTTTTTGGAAGAAAAGCTGTGAGAAACCTAAACAGCGCATTGAAAAGCAGAGACATCACTTTACAAACAAGGACTATATAGTCAAAGCTATGATTTTTCCAGTAGTCCTGTATGGATGTTTGAGAGTTGGACCATAAAGAAGGCTGTGTGCTGGAAAACTGATACTTTGGAATTGTGGATCTGGAAAAGAGTCTTGAGAGTCCCTTTATAGCAAGGAGATCGAAACCAGTCAATCCTAAAGGAAATCAACCCTGAATATTCATTGGAAGGACTGGTACTGAAACTGACGCTCCAGTACTTTGGCTACCTGATGCAAAAAGCCAACTCATTGGGAAAGACCTTGATGCTAGGAAATATTGAGGGCAGGAGGAGAAAGCG
The DNA here is from genome assembly GCF_019320065.1 of Cervus canadensis. Classification (NCBI taxonomy): domain Eukaryota; kingdom Metazoa; phylum Chordata; class Mammalia; order Artiodactyla; family Cervidae; genus Cervus; species Cervus canadensis. The sequence continues at coordinate 22,942,596 of NC_057392.1, forward strand.
GTGACAGAGGATGAGATGGTTGGATGGCATCACCAACTCCATGGACATAAGTTTGAGCAAGCTCCAGGAGATGGTGAAGGACAAGGAAGCCTGGCATGCTGCAGTCCATGGGGTTGTAGAGTCAGACACGACTGACCAACTGAACAACAACCAGAAGACATGGCAGGAATGTCCTTGTGCACATGTCTAGATGAGTAGCAGCACCCTATGTGTGTCCATTCTGTGAGAGGATGTAGACAGACCTTCCCAACTCGTGGTTCTGGGTCTGGTTCCGTGTGTCTCGGTTTTCCCCAGGCTGGGACCCATCCTTAGATACTAATGTGCTTGGCTATGCTGGAACTCTACCTGTAAATGCACTCAGAGTACAAAAGAACTGTGAACCTCAGAAAGGTTTATAAGTCTGTGAAGAAAATAGTGCAGAAATGAGGATGTGCCTCCCAAAGGGACTGTCCTGCAACAGGGTTCCCTGGGAAGCCCCGCCTCCCCAGCTCAGACCATCAGCCTTGCTTACATCCCATTCGTGCAAGTGCACACTCTGCTTATTTACTTCTCATCTGCTTATTTCTTTTATAAGTTTGTTTTCACTGTTAATTTAAATACTTTTCTACTTGTAAAAATGTTTGGTTATCTTTGGTTGGGATTGAATGCATCATAACTTTTCTAATTAGTGGATACATGTTTTTTTCCTGTATAGTAGAGGGATTTTTCAGAAGAAAATAGTAGCCTAAGTGACTGGTGTTTAGAAGTTCCCAGTGCACCTCGCCCTCTCCAGCACCTGGTAGGGTATTGCCAGACCATTATATTAAGGCAGTGTAGTGGGCATGTGAAGTGAAAGTGAAAGTCACTCAGTTGTGTCCAACTCTTTGCTACCCCATGGACTATACAGTCCATGGAATTCTCCAGGCCAGAATACTGGAGTGGGTTGCCTTTCCCTTCTCCAGGGGAATTTTCCCAACCCAGGGATTGAACCCAGGTCTCCTGCATTGCAGGAGGATTCTTTACCAACTGAGCCATCAGGGAAGCCCAAGAATACTGGATTGGGTAGCCTTTCCCTTCTCTCGGGGAATCTTCCCAACGCAGAGATCAAACCCAGTTCTCCCGCATTGCAGGCGGACTCTTTACCAGCTGAGCCACCAGGGAGGTCTGTGTATTTGCATCTATTTCTGGTTTTAGTTTGCACACCTTTGACCACTATGAGACTGAGCATGTTTTCATGTGCTTGTTGGCCATTTAGACCTCTTCGTTCATGAAGTACTTTTCTCAGTTCCTACGCGTTTTGCTATTTATGTTTATATCATGTATAAGGGAGAGCAATCAGGCTTGCCCCGGATGTTTCCACGGCAATTTTCACCAGAGACAGTATACAAAATCTTTAGGGAAGAAAGAATTTTCTCAATAATCCATTTTCAGACATGTGAGGACCTGGGGAGAAGTGATGCTTATGCACCCTCACTGGCAGGGCTCCTTGAAAATGGAGCCAGACTCCAGACAGCGCAGCGGAGTCAGGGAGAAGGGCCACAGACAGGCTGGTGGGGACCGAGGAGCAGGGTTCCAGGTGGGGGGCTGTCGGGGTCGGGGATCTGGTATTGCAGACCTTGTTCATTAGGTGGCAGCAGCAGAGTCCACAGCAGTGACGGGAGGGAGGCAGAGGCAGGGTGTGCAGAGGGGACAGGGGCGCCAGTCATGCGCTTCATGCGCTTCAGGCCAGCTAATCAGTGCACAGGGATTTAAGAGCATCATCCAGAGTTACTAGCAAAAGATCCAAAAATAGCTTGAGGACTCACACTGGGCAGTGGGGGGTTGTAACTGTGGTCACTCCTGACTCATCCTTGTGAGTCATCGCCTGTCCTGCTTAGTGGATGAGGCCCCACACACAGTACAGATACTTGGTAAACATGAGGAAGAGCTCAGCCTCATTCAAGATGTTTACAGCTTTCAAGTGTCAACAATTAAACTGTGGTAACAGCTTTCGTCCTTCAATTTGTCAGAGTTCGGAGTGTTTGAGAGTGAATTGCATTGGCAGTGGCTAGAGAAACAACACTCAGGAATTTGATGGGGATGTAATTTGCAGAGACCCATATGGAGATGACTTTGGTTAATTTCTCTGAAATTAAAAGTGTACAGTATTTCACATCTCATGCCAAGGTACCTCTGATTGTGTTGAGTCAAAAAGTTCTAAGATGCATTAAAGAATCACATGCCAGGTGCATAATGGACACGCATGTTCCTTCCATGTGCATGGAATGTGATGGATGGATCCACCGGGCGGTGTTTAACAGTGACTGAGCTCAGAAATGTTACCAGAGGGTCTTATTTTTCATTGTTTAAATGTTTACTCTTTATATTTAAGTATCTATAGTTTTGAAGAGTTATGAAAACCACCCAAGACCAAGAAAAGTTTTAATAGTTACATTAATAAAGGAATCTATATGCATTGCCAAGGTCATGTCAAATTCATGATGTGTTAATATTATTTAATAATTGAAACTTGAACCATGAAGTAAGTCAGCCATCACTGGGTAACACGGCGAGTGGAGAGTATTCTGGCATCATTGGTGTCCCTACGGAAACGGGACACAGAACACAGTCACTTGAAGTGCTGTGAAGGCCACAAGCCCCACCCTTGCCCGTGCCCTCTGAGGGAGCATCCCCGCCCCCACCAGGAGAGTGCATGCATCCCAGAGCGGCCCGAGCCCTTGGAGGGTCTCCAGCCAGGTCACCGAGAATCTTCTGGTGGGCATCGCCAGCCCTGCAGCTCTCCGCTGAGCCCAAGGCTCCTCTGTGAAGTGGTGATGATGACTGCTCCCTCACCCTGCCAGAGTGTGTGAGAGAACAGGTGTGAGAGTGCTGGGAAGTAACAAGTGCTTAGAAATTGTTAGTGTCTCTTCCTTGTAAAGACTTTTTGCGCTTTCATAACCCAGCCTGTATTTCTGGAACATTCTTCATTAGGTAGGATTAGAAAAATGACTGGACCTTGCGGTTTTAGAGCGTTTTGGAAGTGTTTCCCTGCTGCTGGCATCCACTGAGGAGCCTCGGGAGGGTAACCCCGTCCAGGGCAGGGCCCCCTCCTCCACACTTTACTCCATTAAGGGGACGCAGCACTTGGCTGGGCCCAGAGCACCTGGACACCTCTGAGTCTTCAAGTGTGTTGCCAGCTTTTAAATGTATTTCTGTTATAACAATTGCTAACGAATGCAAAATAAATTTCACGTATAAAGGTGTTATGAGCCTCCACGTGTGAGGATGACCAGGAACAAGCGGGGCTGAGCGGGATCTCGGGCATGCCGAGCTCATCAAGTGACGTGACATTTTTCCCTTGCTTTTTGGTAGATGGACAGTGTCCTTGCCCACGGGGAAGCAGGCGGGCTGGCAGGACAGGCGTCCCCAGGCCGGGAGGAGGAGCCGCTCGCAGGTACTCTCATCTACCCCCGCTGGTGACCTGCTCGCCCGGCCCCCCCGTTCCAGCCAGTGACGCCTGTGACCCCCGCCTCCCCCTGGCCTGCTCTGCCACCTGTGCCCTGCCTGCGCCCAACCTCAGTGCCTGTCGGTTGACCCACCTCAGCCCGGATCTGACCTTCCCCTCCCATCCCAACGCCGGGCCTGGTCCTCACTTCTGGTTGACCCTTTGCTTGACCACTTCTCTCCAGGTTCTTAACTCTCAGTTGTGCTATGACTCCCAGTAACCTGGCTTGGCCACCAGGCACGTGAGAGGCCCCTGTTGGGGGTGGGCTCCCACCTGCTGGTGCTCACAGCCTCTCAGATGTGCTTTTTATGTGTTCATTTCCTTCAACAGGGTGGTTTGTAGAGAACTGAGAAGGAACGTTGGTTCCTGCCGCGATGCGGTCGGGCTGCGTGCTGCTGCCCCTCCTGAGCCACAGAGAATGGCCCAGTCTGTCACTGGCCTAGGAGCAGAGTGAAGGAGATGAGATGCTTCAGAATCAGAACTGATTTCAGGAACAATTTTAGATGAGGCTGGGAGGGTAGGGCTGCTGTCCCAAAGTCTGCAGAGTCGCTGGGCAGACAGCTCAGATCTGCTATCTGTACCCGGTCTGGCTCTGGGAGGGGTCACATCCATCAGCAGACACAGTGATGGGCTCTGTTCCCAGAGACAGCGTCAGAGGTAGACACAGCCTAAGTAGCCTGGAGGTGAGGCACTCCGTGTGTAGGGAAAGGGAGGGCGGGGAACAAGCAAGTGCTCGTGCTCCCCACTGGGGCCGTCCCCATCGGGGCTGTCAAGCATCCACAGGAGTGTCAGGGTTGCCTCACTGAGGTGACATTTTAAGTAAGGGTGAGGGAGCAAGTCATGGATGGGGAGGCAGAGGGAACAGCCTGTGTGAAGGTTGTAGGAGAGGAGGCTGCAGAGCAGGTGGGGGCCAGTGTGGCTGGAGCAGTGGGAGGGTGGGGCACTGGGGCCAGATAGCAGCTTCTACTCGGGGTGGGGTCCCAGGTAAACCTTTAGAGCCGAGCAGACTCCATCCTTCCTGTGGGTGGGGGAGGAGAACTGGGCTTCACCCAGGTGGTCTGCAGAGACAAGGTGGAAAGTGGGCGCACGTGGAGAAGAGAGGGGAAGAGCAGGGCAGGAGAACAGGGGCTTTGATGACTGGCTGCAGCTGGGAGGGGGGAGTGAGGGGGAGCCCAGGGGAGTGTTGTCAATGAGCGAAAACAGGACTGGACCTGTGAGGGCAGCAGGGGGGCTGAGGGGCCACGAAGTCACGAAGCAGCTGCAGACGTGCTGGACAGCAGGTCTGTCCCAGGAAGCTGAGAGGGAACCCGGGAGCTGAGAAGATGGGGAAATCCTGTGAGATGCGTGTGGTCCTCATGAACCTCCAGTGGTCGCCCATTGGTGACACACAGGACGCCCTCATGTGGGCCAGCTTACAGTTGAACTTCTTCCGGCCTATGGGCATGGTGCAGGGATGTTCTGGGGGCCTTTCTGGGCCGGGGAAGGGCAGGGTGGGGGGCCCTAGGCTCCACGCCATCTGTGGTGTAAGAAGAAGTGGCAACCTGGGGAGAGGCGTGGCACTGTGGGGCTCTGGGCTGTGGCTCTCATCAGGCGGGAGGAGGAAGCAAGTGAGGACAGAAGGAGTCAAGTGCAGGCGCAGAGCTGATGTGGCTACTCCCCAGGTAGACCAGGAAGGGGCCTTCCTGAAGGGAGAGCAGCAAAGGCGGGCAGTGACCATGGTTGACTTTCTCTTCAAGTTGGTGGCAGTTGTAAATTGATCTCTATCAAAGTAGAATATAACTTAGAAATATTTAAAAAATACAACCGCCTTTTCCAGTTAGAGAACAGTACTTGGTTTCTATGGTAACTGCCAACCATTTAACTAGGGCAAGTGTTACGTGGTGACATGGGGTAATTACAGACAACGGGGAAATTGCAGGGTAAGAGTTACATAAATACAGAGTGGCTGCGTGGTTAGCTTCTGCTGCTGAAGTGAGGCTGTGGCCGTTTCCGGCTGTCTGTCTGCTCCAGAGCCTGCCCTCGGGCTGGGCGGTCACCTTGGGGCAGGGGCCCTCTCTGTTCAGCCTCTTGCATGTGAGTCCCACTCTCCTCCCTGCTCTGCACTGGGACCTCAGGCAGGTCATCCCGAGGCCCACTTGACCTGTGCCTCTGTGAGGCCCTCCCAAGGCCAGGCTGGAAGCAGATGGAGGCTGTACATTGGCCCCAGGCCATGGCCATTGACATTAACTTATCAACCAGAACTTAAGAAGGGTGTTTCTGGACCTTTTTTTAATCAACTGGCTATGAAACAACCCCTAAATAGGGTAAAAAGACAAAAATCAGAGCACAAATCCATCTCTCCCAGATTGGAACAGGATGGTCAGAACACTCACCTACTGTCCCCCCTACCAGAATCCTCCAAAGACAGAGTTTAAGACCACAGAGTCCATGCTGTCCCAGGAAACAGGGGCCACCAAGTCAGAAGCTCAGACTTCAGGTTAATTACCAAGAGACAGAAGCAAATAACATTTGTGAATGAAAACATCACAGGAGATGTGTGGCGAGCCTACTGCAGGTAAGTGTTTGAATTTGGACACTCGCAAAACCAGTATCCATGCAGGCGAGTCATGTCTCTCAAAAGCAGACTGTGGGCAGAGCCGAGAACTGTCACACACTTGAGAACCACAGAGCAGGGGACAGAAGTACCAAGTGCAATGAAAGAACATGTTCCAGGGAAGACCTAATGGCATGAGGAGACGAGTATTCATAAAAGAAACAGCTCCTTCAAAAGAGACAGGCAAAGATTTTGGAAAGAAAAGTTAAACCACAGAGCAGGGGAGAGAAGTACCAAGTGCAATGAAAGAACATGTTCCAGGGAAGACCTAATGGCATGAGGAGACGAGTATTCATAAAAGAAACAGCTCCTTCAAAAGAGACAGGCAAAGATTTTGGAAAGAAAAGTTATGAAAATGAAAAAATCTTGATGGTTTAAATTGCAGGACAGACAGAAATGAAGAAGGAATTAGTGATTGGACAAATGAACCAAGGATTATTCCAGAATGCAGGCCTAAAGCACCCAGAGCTGTTCCAGATGCAGGTCTCAAGGGCTGACAGGTGGAGTGTGTAAGAGAAGAGGGGGAGCCCATGGGGAGTTTGAGAAACTTGCATGGTTGTCAGGAGGATTCTGAAAAGGAGAGAGTGGAGAAGATTGAGAGAGGGTGATGAACGCGTCTCAGAAGAGGCCTGTCAGGGCACAGAGCATGTCAGGGATAAAATGTTGGCCGAGATGGGGTGGGCAGAGAAACTATAAGAACTGGGAGGCAGTGGGATGGAATTTTAGGATAGGACCAAAGAGAAACCCCAAAGTGGTCAGCAAGAGGAGCAAAGGTCTCGCTATCAGTTGACATAAAATTCTCTACGCCACACGAGTATTTTAGAGTTAATTGGATCAATATCTTCAAAGTACTTGAGGAGAAAAGATTCCAAACCTGGAATTTGAGACACAGCCATAATCCAGGTTGAAGGGCAAAGGAAGGGCGCATGCATGTCAGACAGTCAAGGACTCGGAGGTTTCCAGCCTCACCCCCAAGACTGACAAAACAAGGGAGACAGCCATCCACAGAGAGGGTGGTGTTTGGTCCCACTGACAATGGCGGGAAGGAATCCTGGGCAGCATACAGCTACTCTGAATAATCATTGATGCCTGTTGGTTTGCAAATTAAAGTGATAGTTGAAAAATTTTGGTAGCTTCCAGTGTTTATTGTCCCTGGTTGTTCAGCAGTTACTTGTGATTTGGTGTTCTCCTAAGAAGTGAACTCATGTCTTTGTACTCCACCATCTTGTCTCCATCCCACAAGCCAAAAAAATCTTACATATATGTATTTATATAGTGATAGCTCCATTGGTAAAAAATCTACCTGCAGTGCAGGATACCCCGCTTTGATTCCTGGGTCGGGAAGATCTGCTGGAGAAGGGATAGGCTACCCACCTCAGTATTCTTGGGCTTCTCTTGTGGCTCAGCTGGTAAAGAATCTGCCTGCAATGCGGAAGACCTGGGTTCAGTCCCTGGGTTGGGAAGACCCCCTGGAGAAGGGAAAGGCTACCCCACTCCAGTATTCTGGCCTGGAGAATTCCATGGACTGTATAGTCCATGGGGTTGCAGAGAGTCAGACATGACTAAGTAACTTTCACTTTCCACTTTCCTATGGTGATGAGAAGGAAAAGAGTGAAGGTTTCTTAGACTTCGGTTCTTCTTCTGGGGGAAGATGTAGATACTGCTCAAGCCTATAGTGTATGAATGTGCATTTGAACACACGGTTTACCAGGAGCCACCAGGCATAGGCACAGATTGTGTAACTTCAGCTCTTGTAGAGGAAGAACTCTGGAACAACCAAAAGGCAGAGAAGAAAGAGCAAATTAGAAATCAAAGTGTTAAAGCCAGACATCTTGTAGGCATTAGTTCAAGTATATGTGAAATTTCTCTATTAAAAAACAAAACTCAGATTGTCTTTAAAATGACACAGAAACAGAAAATGTATTGGGAGGATACTAAGCAAATGCTAATCACTGGAAAGCAGGCCAAGCAACATTATTTTCAAGAAAAAGATGAAAAGCATTAAATGGGACAAAGATACATCATTTTGATATGTTGTAATCCCCTAAGAAGATATGATATTCATGAACTTTTATGTACATAATTACATAGATGTAAATTTTATGAAGGAAGAGCCTCTAAGAATAGGAAATGGACAAGTCTTGTACCGTAATGGGAAACTTTAATTGAAAAATCGGGAAGATAAAAAGTGCATATGGTCATGATGAACCTGAATAGCATTCCTGACAAACTCTGCACCAGACACAAAACATACCTTCCTTCTTTCCTCCCTCCCTCTCTTGCTTCCTTCCCTCCCTCCTTTCTTCCTATTTTTCAAACACACCAAGACCATTCACAAATATATTCACCATGTATTTTATTTTAAAGAATACCATATTTTTCAACAGCAGAAATCATTAAGTACAATAAAAATGGAAATTAACCACAAAATGACAACCAAAAGCAGCCCAGACTCTGTTATTTGGAGTCTGGAGATTTGAGGATGCTTTTAAATAAAAGCATGAATTGTATAAAAAGTAAGGAAAATGAGATAATACTGAACATCAAAACATGAAGGATGCTGTCAAAACAGTTCTTAGGAGAAAATTTTGGAAAACCAGAAATATTTAAATAAAGAATTAAGAAATAATTCAGGACAAAGTAGGGCAAATTAATTAAGTTAAAGGTAGAGGTGAACACAGCAGAATGTGAAAACATGGTGCTGAGTGTAATAAATGCTGGTAAAGAAATATAAAACACTTAAAACAGTTAGCAACTCTGGTCCAGGGGGAAAAGACAGAACTTTAAAACTTGGGTGACCAGGGAGTAGATATAAGATGTGGAAGCTCTTAAAACTTTCAGTCAACATATATGCACTGCTATATTTAAGATGGAAAACCAACAAAGCCCTTCTGCCTATAGCACAGGGAACCCTGCTCAGAGTTATGTGGCAGCCTGGATGGGAGGGGAGTTTTGAGGATAGTAGATACCTGTATATGCATGGATGAGTCCCTTTGTTGTGCACCTGCAACTATCACAACATTGTTATACTCCAATACAAAATAAAAAGTCAAAAAAATAAATCAATAAAACTTCAAAAAAATGTTAAAGCAGTAAAGAAAACCTCTGAGATGTTTACAACTTTATGCAACAGAATTGGAAAATCTTCAAGATGGATAATTTTCTAGAAAAATGTAAATCAAGAAATTTGCCACATATGATGTAGAAAGTCTGGGTAACTATGGGAGTGACTGAAACGGCACTCAGTCTGTACTAACGAACGGCTGGGCATCCTGCTCTTGGCATGTCCCCACATATCCGAGAGGAACCACAATCCTTATTAGGTATGCAAACTGTTTTAAAGAATGGAAAAAGTCAGAAATTTCGCCAACCATTTTTATGAAATCAGCCATGCTATAATGCAAAAATCATGTGAGTAATCCTAAAATAATCAATAGATAACTCTGCCTTGTGAGACAGGTATGCAAGCCCTAAAAAAATGATCAAAAAGCAGATCAAATCCAGCAGTGCGTTTTGTTTAAGGTACATCTTTAATTTAACAGGAGTGCTGGCTTGGAGAAATGCCTGGTCCCCTGCCTTTGTCCTCTCTGCCCTGTTCCTGTCTGTCTGGCCTTCTTGGCATGCCTTCTCTGTGTATCCTTCTTCTTGAATTCCTCTCATTGCTTTGTTTTTGACTTTTTAAAGAAATGTTCTCTTTCTTCAGTTTTCCTCTGCTGTATTTATTAAATTGCATGTCTTCTGATTTCATCTGGATTTTTGAAACATGTTTTTTCTTTTATTCCCAATTCTTTCCTGAGTTCTATGACATAATTTTTGAGTTTTTCTAATTCTGGTTTATGTTTTTTTCATTGCTTGCATCATTATCTTAATGTCTCTTAATCAACTTAAAGATATTAGATTATAGTTTTTTGTTTTGGTCAGCATGGCTTTATGGTTTGTGTTTATTGTCAGTAGGAATGTTATTTTGTTTCTTATTTTGTCTGAAAGAAAATCTTTGTATGGTACTTGACAGCACATGAAATTTGTTTTCCTGAACTTTTAAGAAGGTACTGTTTAGGATAGCTTTGCTGATTTCATGGCTCTAGAATGCCCTCTTCTGTTCATTTTAAGAAGGTGAAGGATGAGAACCTGAGGTCGCAGTGTGTCCGCTGAGGGCTGGGAGCTGGGTAAAGACCTTGTGTTGCCGTTAAACGCTCTGGTTTAACGGCATAACTACACTTGGTCTACCCAGATGCCCTCCTCTTTAGAAAAGACGCTCTAGAGTATTTGGGGTCAAGGCAGGTGCTGTCTGTAGTCACTGTCGTGGTCTGTGCGCAGGTTGGGAAAGAATTTCCAGAAACAAAGCATTGCAGAAGGGAGTAAGTTTATTAAGAACAGAGCAGAGATACTGTGGGCGCTGCAGCACAGTGGGCCGGCCTCCTGAAAGACCAGGCAGAGCCCCCCTTTTGTTGGGTCAGCAGCCAATTTTTATAGCCTCAAAACAAAGAAACTCCCTCCTAGAAGAGTGGCGTTAGGTGATTGATTAGGGTGCTATGGGATGGGTGTTTTACCTAATGAGTCGGGGGATGGCCAGCTGAGGTAAGGGAGGCTCATGGCAATGGTTGCTATGGGGCTCAGTCAGTTCCAGAGATGACCTTGGTACAGGGCTCCACACCTGTGACCTTGGTATAGAGCTCCAGTCACTCTCAGCCTGTGTGCATGATGGGGAGTGAACTGATGTGTGACAGGTGAGCCGGCCTGACCATGAGCAATGGGGGTGGGGGGGACAGCTACAGGACACGCAGAAGTGCATTGTAATGATCACACAACTCTAATCCAGGTTCCACATTACAACTCAATAAGAAGTTGTCAAATAAGCAAGTAAAATGAATTATTCAGCGAAAACACAGAGGCCCTTCTCTTCCAAACGGGTCTCCCGGGAGGTGGCAGATGGGGTCCTGGGTGAGCCAAGGGGGCGCCGGGCTCTGGGCTGCTGCGAGAGCCACTGTTCCAGCTTCTCAACACTTTGCTCTAACTGGAATTTTAATTAAAAGCAATGTCTCAGAATATAAAATCTACTGAGAAGAGGACAAGCATCCTCTTGAAGTGACCTGGGGTTTCGGGACCCAGGAGGCCCAGAGGGAGGCTGGTGAGAGCATCTTCCACTGTCCCAGGGTCACTGGTCACCAAGCGCACTGGACCACGCTCTGTGCACTTCTCCGAAGACTCAGGAAGTGCCTGGAGAGTCTCTGAACTCGGGGAGGGGGTGTGCATGGGGCACTTGGGGGCCCTTCCACCACCTCGTGGCTGTGGAGAGCAGGATGCAGAAGCCACCCGCGCTGAACCCTGCAGACCACATGAGCCATGTGAAGGGGAGAACGTGGCTGAGAAGGTCGCGGTCCGGTGCAGGGAGGGGGAGGCGGCAGCTTGCCAGACGCACTGGCGCCTACTCTGTGCTCAGGAGGGACGTCTGGAGATGCAGGCTCTGTGGTAACCCTCTGAGCCAGCCTCACAGGCGGTCCTGGCCGCCCCCTCCCTCGCTCTCTGCTCTGTTGCCCTCCTCCCGCCCTGGCCCCCCGGGTGTCTGGGCGGGATCACAGATGACCCCACAGCCGCGCCGCATGTGCCCCTCTCCAAGGCTCCAGGCTGGTGTCCGGCTGCTTGTGGTCACTCTGTCTCCCTCCATGGAAGCACACCTCTTCCACGCGGCTGGTGGCTAGGGATTCTTGCAGACACACCCCACTGCGGGCTTCTGGCTCCTTCTGTGCCCTGGGCTGGCGTTTTCTCCTGGGGGATTCTGGGCTGGGGGTTCTCCTGGCGTCAGGACAGCCACAGCTCTGCGGCCCTAGCTGCTGTCTGGCTCGGGCAGCGGGAGGTGAAACGGCCCAGCAGGGAGACACAGTTGCATGAGTCACACCCACACCATCGTGCCCTGCCGTCCAGCAGAGTTCAGCACAATCATGTTACAGAAACTAGTCACGTCTCTAACGGTGGTGCACGCCCCTCCTGCGTCTCTCTGTGACACTGACTGAGCTGGTCCATCGTCCTGTGGTGCTCACGGTCCATCCAGAGCCTTGGGGCCACTTGTGGCCTCCGGGCAGCAGCAGGAAGGGCGCCCAGAGGCAGCTAAAGCTGAGCTGGGCCTGGGAGACAGCACTGTCCACCTCCCTCCCATCTCCTGCGGGAGGAGATGTTCAGCGGGAGGCCTAGCTCTTGGCCCCCGTCCCCCTCCCCGCACCCACAGGCTCCTGGCCCCACGCACATGGGGGTAGTCAGTCCCACCGTGTCCCCTCAGAGCACAGACCTCCTGTCTTCCCAGCTCCAGCCCCAGCAGACACTTGGCTCTGGTCCTGTCCGGACCTGGCCGCTCTCAGAAGGAATAGTCAGTGCGTGCGCTCCTCACTCTGCTTTGTCTCTCGTCTCCACTCTCACTCTAGAATTATCCTGGCAAAACAGGCTTCAAGTTCCTCATTTGTAGAGCACTTTGCAATTACAGAATACTTTCCACATCGCTGAAAAGTGGGTGTTTTCTCTTTCATATTTATAACATGGAGCTGAGTTGAGAGCAGCCGAATCGCGGGCATTAGCCTGGGGTTGAGATGTGGGTCCCCTAGAGCAAGTCCCCAGGGGCTGAGTCACAGGCCCCAGAGAGCGTCGCCTGGGGTCAGCGGAGCCGTTGACTGGTGGAGGTACAGCAACGCAGGCTCCGGGTCCTGCTGCAGGGCCGCCTTGCTGCACGGGGCTCTCTGCCCCATCCCCACCACTGCCCTGGCGGCCTGCCTGGACCTCCCTCCAACACTTCCTGTGGCGGAACCTACCAGAAGTCAGCCCAGGACGAGGTGTGGTGGGCTTTTCACCCTAGCCTAGCAGCCGTGCTGAGCTTCACCCCTCGAGAGTGCGTGGAACTTGGGCCGTGGTCCTGGGACTGTGTCACGTTGCCTGGCAAAGGGGTTTTGTGGATGCCCGTCAGGTTCCTAGTCAGCTGACCGTGAGTGACTCAGAGGTGGTGCCCTGACCCGACCTCAGGAGCCCTTCAGTCGGGATGTAAAGTGCGAGGTGGAAAAAGCCAGCGATGGAGGTGAGGGGAGTCCAGCCAGGAGACCAGGAGGCGCAGGCAGCCGCTGGGAGCCACACAACCTAGAAGCTCCCGGCACCCTCTAGAGCTGTACACCATGGAAGCCTGTCCACCCTGCTAAAATAAGTGGAAACTCGTATTTTGGGGCACTGTGGCTGAGTGGGGAAGGGGTGCCCTTGAAGCCGAGGGTAAGGCCTGCCCAGTGAGTGTCCCGGCTGGGCACTGGGTCCTGAGCGGCCCCCACGTGCTGCTGGACTGAGAAGCATCAGGCGTGGTTGCCACCTGCCAGGAGCGCACAGGGGGGAAGAACCACCCGTTAACCAGCTAACCTCCTGTTCTGCACCAGAGATGGAGCAAGACATGGTTAGTCGAGGCTTCCAAACTAAGAAACTTCCGACATCCTTGTTCCTGCAGGGGACGGGCTGTGCAAAAGTGGAGTCAGTTCTTGCACCAGATGGAACCCCCTCATTGTCCTCACTGGCTCCGCGCCACCCCCACCCCCACCCCCACCCCAGGGCCTTTGCACGAGCCTGCCTGCTGGGTGCTCTGCTCCCTGATCTGCATGTGGTAGGCTCCCTCGCTTGTTTCAGGTCCTCATTCCAAAGTCACCTTAGTGGGCCTTCCCTGCCCCTTGGTGAGGCCACCCACAACCTGTCCGGAGTGCTGTCCTGACCCTGCTCTCCCTGCTCGGCGCCCTGTTGGGCTTGCTTTTGTCTTGCATGTCCTCCATCTCGTCCCCTCAAGTGCAGCCTCCCTGAGGTGGGTGTTTGTTCCACGCAGCACTGTTTCAGGCACCGAGGCCAGGGGTGGGGGAGGGCGTGTCAACTCGAGTGAGGCTCCCAGTGACCAGAGACTCTACTCTCTGAAAGGAGGGAAGAGCTGTGGCTTCTCGGGGTTCCCCTGCCACCCCCTGAGCCCTCTGCCCCTGGCGGAGGTGCACGTGTGGACCGGCCTCTCTGCTCATACCCAGGCCTGTGGTCAGGACTGAGGGACGCTGCTTGCTGTCAGACCGACGCTTAGGGAAGCCTGTAGCCGGAGTTAAGAGCAGGTCAGCCTACGATTCTGGAAGGGTGGGTGGGAGACGGTCCCGGTTTTGAGGGACCCCCGCAATCTACCCATCCACTCAAGACTGCCATCGTAGGGGGCGTGGCTGCGAACCGGAAGCCGGCTGGCGGCGGGAGAGAGGGCGACTTGTTGTCCCCCACCCTCCAGCCCCTTCTGTTTTTGCAAATCCTTCGCGAATTGTTTTCTTTGAAGAGCTAGGCTTTGGCCAGTGGAGCTCTGCTGCCCCCTAGTGGCTAGTGTTGCTGAATCCAGTCACGTGCGTGCTCAGTCGCTCAGTCGTGTGGGACTCTGTGACCTCATGGTGGCCCCCAGGCCCCACTGTCTACGGGATTCTCCAGGCAAAAATACTGGAGTGGGTTGCCGTTTACTTCTCCAGGATCCAGTCACATCCTTTCGTCTCCAGGGCCGCCCGTGTGCAGGGGGCAACTGGGGCTCCTACAACACCCTGGTGGGAAGCGATTTTCCCACTCAGCTGAGTTCAGGGGGCTCTGGCCTCTGTGGAGAGGCCCATGGAGATGCCTCGGAACCGACTGCAGGGCCGGGCTGAGCGTCTGCCAGCGTGGATGCCCACGGAGGGGTGGGGCTGCCTGTCCTCCTTCCACCTGTAGCCTCCCTGCCTGGCAGTGGCGGCCATCCCTTCCGTGGTTCAGGTCTCAGGCCCCTCCAAGGAAGGCTGTAATCCCTGATGCCACAGGTTGCAGGGCAGGGAGTGGCCCTGGAAGGGATGCCAGTGTCCAGGGCTGCCCTGACCTCTGTCCTCCAGAGCTCCTTAGCCTCCGGGGCTGCTCAGGAGCGAAGGACCAACACCCACCCCCTGACCCCAGGGCTGGGGGAACCGCAGGGCACCTGTGGGGCTTCAGGCAGAGGGAAGGTGGGAGATCAGGAGGGGAGGCCAGCCTGTGCTCAGGTTCAGGGGTCTGGCCCACCCTGTGACCTTGGACTTAGCGTCCAGGGAACTTGGGCTGACATCAGCAGGAGATGGAGTTTCAGGCCACCGAAAAGGGTGGGGCGGGGGGGCTGCCTGCGACTCAAGAGGCTGTGCCTTCAGCAGGGCAGTGAGAGGTGAGGCCACCTCACAGAAGGGGTGGAGACCACACTCCACCTCAGCCCCCAGCCTGCAGCTCCCAGAGAAATCCCCTAGAGATGTGGACCTGGCGCCAGACCCCTGTTGCAGAAAGACTGTCCTGAATGGGCAGCGCCCAAGGACGGGCAGGAGCAGAGGGTACAGTAATGTCTGTGCCTTATGCTGCCTGCAGGCCTTTAGGCCAAGGTAAGGTCTTAGACCCAGTGAGGTCCAGTGGAGAAGGTGTGTGAGGCTCCTCACCCAGGCAGCACAAACCTGGCGGAGGGCCTTTCAGCTGGGAGGCAGGCAGATGACCTTTGTTGAGGGTGGTGGCCAGTCTTCCCCATCCCCAGTGGGCTTGAGGACCAAGTGCCTGAAGCCAGGCAGGGGCTCCCCACACAGGCTGGCCCCCAGCTGAGCTTGCCCGGCGTGGGGTAGGGGGCAGTATTCATGAGCATCTGGGCCCTCCCCTCCTGGTAGGGGAGCAGGCAGGGGCCGACCCCACCAGCACTGCCCCATCCAGCCATGGAGCTCTCTCTGCAGCCTGCAGGCCTCGCTGTGGGAGCTGGGGTCCCCGACCAGAGCCTGATGGGGGACAGGCGGGGGTGCTGTGTGCAGCCAGTAGTATCATAAGGAAGGTTGGTGTCCTCGGCCCACACTGCTGGGCCTGGAAGTTTGCACTCACTGAGTTACCTGTCTGGCAAGACACAATGTGTGGTGTTGATGTTTCTCAAAGTAATGAGTTAAAAATACCATAATTAACCTCAGTGGCCAAACTGTGGGGGGATTGGTGAAATGTGAGGGGTTCCTCTGATGCCGTTAGAAGGATTTTGGAGAAGAAAATTTAAGAACGTGGGAAAACGTTCAGCATATAAAGTGCTTTTGGTCCGACTGCTTTCTCAAAAGGCCATGTCCTGTGAAGGTGGTGGGCCCCTGGCCGGGCCAGGCTTCCACGACAGGGCGCCCCAGCCCCTGTGCATCTCGCTGGCTGCAGACGAGGGTTCCAGCATCTCTGGTTGTCACAGAGCTGGCACACACCTTAGTCACATGCTTCCAGTGTCTGATTTATATCTAAGAGTCCTCTACATGTTCTTTCTGAAGCATATTATGCAAATGTTTTGCCCTCATGTTTTGTTGATAGTAGCTTTTCGAAAAAAGGCTTTAGAACAATTTTAGCTTTACAGAAATGTTAAAATGAGAGCACAGAAGAATATTAAATGTAGAAGAAACAATCTGATAAACAGCATTCCAGTAGGAAAAGAAAAGAATACTGTACCACATCTGGGCTTGACCACTGTCTCCCTGCCTGGACACATCCTGATTTCAGATCTTGACCCCTGGACTCCTGCATTTAGTAACTATTTCTCTTTATAGTAACTTTACTTTTTTGTTTCAGAAATAATCATGTTTGAAAAAATATACATAAGTAAAGAGAATATCTAATCACTGAACAGAAATAAATACTGTCGATAATTTGGTACATAATCTTCCAGTGTTTTGTACACATACTTTTTTTTTCATTTATTTTTATTAGTTGGAGGCTAATTACTTTGCAGTATTGTAGTGGTTTTTGTCATACATTGACATGAATCAGCCATGGATTTACATGTATTCCCCATCCCAATCCCCCCTCCCCCCTCCTGCTCCACCCGATTCCTCTGGGTCTTCCCAGTGCACCAGGCCTGAGCACTTATCTCATGCATCCAGCCTGGGCTGGTGATCTGTTTCACCCTAGATAATGTACATGTTTCGATGCTGTTCTCTCGAAACATCCCACCCTCGCCTTCTCCCACAGAGTACAAAAGTCTGTTCTGTACATCTGTGCCTCTTTTTCTGTTTTGCATATAGTGTTATCGTTGCCATCTTTCTAAATTCCATATATATGCATTAGTATACTGTATTGGTCTTTATCTTTCTGGCTTACTTCACTCTGTATAATGGGCTCCAGTTTCATCCATCTCATTAGAACTGATTCAAATGAATTCCTTTTAATGACTGAGTAATATTCCATGGTGTATATGTACCACAGCTTCCTTATCCATTCGTCTGCTGATGGGCATCTAGGTTGCTTCCATGTCCTGGCTATTATAAACAGTGCTGCAATGAACATTGGGGTGCACATGTCTCTTTCAGATCTGGTTTCCTCAGTGTGTATGCCCAGGAGTGGGATTGCTGGGTCATATGGCAGTTCTATTTCCAGTTTTTTAAGAAATCTCCACACTGTTCCCCATAGTGGCTGTACTAGTTTGCATTCCCATCAACAATGTAAGAGGGTTCCCTTTTCTCCACACCCTCTCCAGCATTTATTGCTTGTAGACTTTTGGATAGCAGCCATCCTGACTGGCGTGTACACATACTTTTAAATTTTTTATCAAAAGTGAAATAAGTCATCCTCTTCCCACTATTTGTAACCATCTTGTTTCATAACACTAGTTTCATTAGTTTCCTGTGTCATTAAATAATTACCTATTCAAAAAAAAAAAAACAAAAAAACAAAAAAGACCGCACAGAGGTTTCCCTGATGCTAACACCTCTGACATGTGGTTCACCACTGTTGATACGTCATCACCAACTACAGTCCATTCTGTTTTCAGAATTCCTCAGTTTTCCCCAGTGGCCTTTTTCTGACCCAGAGTACACTGTCGTGTCTCTTTAGGCTCTTCTGGGCTGTGATAGATTTAGACTTTCCTTGTTTTGACGACCTTGGCAGTTTTGAGGAGAGTGGGTCAGGGAATTTATAGAACATCCCTCTTTTGGGACTCGTGTGATGTTTTCTTCATGACCGGATGGGCATTGTAGGTTGTTGGGAGGAAGACCAAAAGTGAAGGGCCCCTCTCACCACATCCTGTCCAGGGGTCCAAGGACCCCTGGACATGCCGTCTGGTGACCTACACTGTGAATGCCGACCTCGGTCACCTGGTGCAGGTGTATCTGTCGGTCTGTCCACTGTGATGTCACTCTCTGTCCCCCTCCCCACGCTGTCCTCTGTGGTGGGAAATTGCCATGTGCAGCCCACACCCCAGGAGTGGAAAAAGGAGAGTTTAACTCTTGAAGTTCTGCTAAGAGTCTACGAAGCTGTGGTGTGTAAGGTCAGACCACCCTGATTTTCTACTTTTACACTAACTGTGCCACTCATGGTTACACTACGCCTCTGTTCCCCGAGAGTCCCGGGGTCATGGTGCTTCTTGTATCTGATGTGCCCATCCTCTGACGAGGTCCATTGAGCTCACCATGTGGCTGAACCAGGAGCACGGAGTGTCTTAAAGTCGGTTCTTTGTTCTTTGCAGTGACCTTTCACCCCATTCTGCAAGCTTCTCGCAGGTCCAGCTGGCTTTGGGTTTGGGCTGGGATTGTGATGGGTTTCCACGGTGGAAATTGTGGCCATTATCTCCAGACACCCAGCTTGCCTCCAAGAGGCTTCTCTGCCTTCCTCCACTGCATTCAGGGACTTGGGCCCCCTTCTGCCATCTGCAGACCTCCCTGAAGAAGTTCCACCCGCCTGCCTGCCCGTGGCCTGGGCTGGGTGTGATCGGAGTCCTGGAAGGCCTGGGGCTGGGAGTCTGGCCACTTGGCAGGAGTGGGCTGGAAGCATCATCTAAACCCACCGCTGGCGGGCACTGGATGTCCTCACCACATGTGTCCAGACCTCTTGGCATGGGTTTTCTCAAAGGACCCACAGTATTTTTGTTCTTGGATAAATGCAAACACATATGAGGTTTTCTTTATTTGTTTCTTTGAAGCTCAACAACAAGCTGTATAACTTTTAGCCTCTCAACTTGGAATCCTCCCCAACTCCCAGGACAGACCTCTGTCCCCCACATCCAGCGCAGGAAGGGGCTGGTTAAGAGGAGTGTGGGGTTCGAGGCAGAGCAGGTGTCCTTTCTAGCTCCTGTCAATGATGTGTCTTTGAGGTGAAGCCCTGCTCAGACTGAGGCAGCGAGTCGACCCTCCAGCCCCAGGAGCAATGGGCCCAGGAGTGGATGGCATCCGAGTAAATGTGTGGTCAGGGCCTATCTAAGAATACTGCTTCATCCTACGTTTTTCCTCAGTGAGATTGCTGCTTGCAGATTGAAATTTCTTTTCCACAAAAAAGGACCACTTTTGTGGCAACCCATGGCCTGGGAGCTCTGTGACCTGAGGCCTGGGAGGAGGTGGTGGGAGGTCTGGGCCCTGTGAGCAGCCGAGGCTCATTGGTCAACCCTCTCAGCACCTGGTTTCTCCCTGGTCTCATTGTAGGAAGTTAGGCTGTGGTGGTGCGCACACATGGCACCATGGTGCACAGACACCTGTGTGCACATGTGTGTGCATGAGCAGACCAGAGCAGGCCAGCATGCTGCGTGTGCTCCCGCATCCCTGGTGACATCTGTCCACGTCAGTGAGCAGTGGGGACGTGTCAGGCACACCTGAGCTGCGACAAGTGTTGTTGAGCCGCTGCACAGTTTTGAGTTTGCTGTGCCTGGAAAGCTGTGCCTGCCCCCGGCCTGGTACCCGTTTCTGCGCTGTTGCCATGCGCCCTGGGCTCAGCCGACTTCCTAGTGTGAATGCCCCTTGACTTGTCACGTGCTTTATGGTTAATTTCCGGCATCTTAATGCCTGTTTGGAAAGTTTTGTCATTGTATTTGGGGACAGCATTTGCCGAGCCCCTCATGCCACCTCCCAGCAGCCCACCCCCCTCCTTATCTCTCTAGAACACTTTAGACAGTTCCAAGGATCACCGCAGGCTTCTTGAGCTCAGCCGTTAAGAATCTGCCTGCAATGCAGAAGATGCGGGGGATGCCGCGGGTTTAATCCCTGGGTCAGGAAGATCTCCTGGAGGAGGACATGGCAACCCATTCCAGTATTCTTGCCTGGAGGATCCCATGGACAGAGGAGCCTGGCGGGTACAGTTCATAGGGTTGCACAGAGTCAGACACAACTGAACACACACGCACACATAGATCACCGAACTGGATTGAAAATTAGTTTGCAGAACGTGGGGTGCTTAAAACGTTCTGATTGTTGCTCCGTGTCTTGAATCTTGTTTCTTTGTTCTCATATGGGCTTCCTGTCCTCATAGAGGGCGGGAGGGTACTGAGCCAAATCCCATCAGAAAGAATGGCCTCCGAGGCTCATCCAGCCCCTCAACTCCATCGTGGAGGCAGAGGGTCACCCGGCGTCTCGGCCACATGCCCTCTGATGATTTCCAAGTCAGGGTTTCTGGCTCCCAGAGCAAGTGCAGGGAAACACTGCTTGCAGGACCCTCAGTCCCGGCTTGGGCTTCAAGGCCTGGGCAGGGCAAGGAGACCCTGTGTGGGCATCCAGGGCAGGGACATCTCCTGGGAAGACCGCAACGTCTGGCCACAGCTGGGCCCCTGCCTCATGCTCACACGTCCACCTTCTCCGTTCTGCCTGCCGCGTCTGCAGGGGCACGGGTCCCTGTGTGTGCAGCAGGTGCCCTGGGAAAACGGAACAGGACCTTTTAACAGAGAATGTGTGACAAAGGGAGGACAAGAAGAAAGAGCGAGGGTGAGACAAGTCCGGGCAGCATGAGTCACAGCAGTAAACGTGGGTGGACGAGCCTGGCTTGTAAGAGTCAAGCCCACGGGGACAGGTTCACAGGGCAGCTGGGTCACAGGCAGGGTGCCCAGCAGGAACCCGTGCTCCATGCTTTCCTTCCTCAACGGCCTAGCCAGGTGGGCCAAGTGTGGGGACAGAAAGCCTGTCCGCGGGCCTCTACTCCTTTCCCAGTCCCGCAGGGGTTGCTCAGGGCCTGGGTTGAGCTGCATAAACAAACAATCCTCAAGTCTGAGTGGCTTGTAAACACACAGGTTGTTTTGCACACTCGGGTCTACTGTGGCTCTTCCAGTGTTGACTTCACCTCCTCCCTAGGCTAATGGCTCAAACTCTCCCTGGAACGCCCGGGACTGTGGCAGGAGGAGAGAACTCAGAGAACTGTGTTTGGCCGTGCAGCTTCTTCCTGAGGGGTGCTGGGCGGCCAGGCTGACCTCAGCACTGGGGCAGGCAGGAGTGTCCAGGGGATGAATGGCATGCAGACATCCACTCCCCTCCTGTCCCCTGCCCCAGTGCATTCTTCCTGGTGGGGCTGTCGTCTTGTTTGGCTCCAGACATCCCCCTCTTGCTCTGGGCACCTGAGGACCAGAGGGGTTGCTCACTGCCCTCCATGTCCACAGGTGGGGGCTGCGTGCAGTGACTCAGACCAGGCCCTCTCGGTGAGCAAGAGTGGGAGGTGCCCACACTCTGCAGGTCTGAGAGCCCCAGCAGTGACCTTCTCAACAGGCCTTGGTTCTGGCCCTGGGGTCCCTCCCAGCCCGCTGTCTTGAGTTCTCTCTGCGCCTCCCCAGACCTCTGTCTTCTGGGCATCTGGATTTCTGTGTCAGACCAGAGGACTAATACCTGGGCACTGAGGTGCCTCGAGGTCTGTGTCCATCACAGGGAGAAAGAGCCCTGCGTGGCCCGCACACTTGGGAGCTTGGCTGGGCATGAGTGAGCTTTCTTCAGGAAACCAGGGTACGGTGGCACACCTCCAAGGGCGCGGGAGGCTGGGGGTAAAGGTCAGGGGCGGGATCACACCTCTGAGGGCGCGGGAGGCTTGGGGTTGAGATAGGTGTGGGAGCACACCTCAGAGGGTGCGGTAGGCTGGGGCTTGAGGTCAGGATGTGGGAACACACCTTGGAGTGTGTAGGAGGCTGGTGGTCAAGGTCAGGGGGGTAGTACACCTCGGAGGGTGTGGGAGGCTGGGGGTTGAGGTCAGGTGTGGGTGTACACCTTGGAGGGTGCAGGATGCTGGGCGTTGAGGTCGGGTGTGGGAGCACACCTCAGAGGGTGCGGGAGGCTGGGGTTGAGGTCCAGGTGGGAGCACACTTCAGAGGGCGTAGGAGGCTGGGGTTGAGGTCCGGGTGGGAGCACACTTGGAGGGCACGGGAGGCTGGGGTCGAGGTCCAGTGTGGTGGGGCCAGGCCCTCCTGTGGCCTTTCGTCACTGTGCAGGTGGCTGTCCTCTCCCTGATCCTCCTGTGACCTTTCCTCTTGAGGGCTCACTCCCCTGTCCCTTCTTCCTCTTAAAAGGGTCCTGTTGGGTAGGACCCCACCCCCTGACCCCACTGACTCTCCTTAAAGCCCCGCCTCCAAACACAGTCAAGCTGGAGGGGTGGAGATTCACCCTGTGGATTTCGGGGACACAGTCGGTCCACAGCACACTATCCCCGCTGCTGAGTGACACTGCCAGGTGGGAAGGGAAGCCTGACCGGAGCCTTCTGGAGCTTTCCAGACCCCAGCTTGCAGCAGCTCTGTCTGGAGGGAGGGGTGCTCAGGAAGAGCCAGGGGTGCAGCCACCAGCACTGTGCCTTGTGAAGTTCTACAGGCACCGCCCTAGCTGAGGGGCTGTGGGAGGAGCAGGCGCAGGCTGGGACACCCACCTGGCCCCGAAACAGGGACCTCTGGGTGAGTCTGCAGACTACAGAAACCAGCCCAGACAGCCCCCTGGTTCAATCCTTGGTTCAGGAAGATCCCCTGAAGAAATCATACTGAACATCTTTCCATGTGCTTATTTTCCATGATTCCATCCCACCATCTTATCCTCTGTCACCCCCTTCTCCTCTTGCTCTCAATCTTTCCCAACATCAAGGGCTTCTCCAATGAGTCAGCTCTTCACATCAGGTGGCTAAAGTATGGAAGCTTCAGCTTCAGCATCAGTCCTTCCACTGGACATTCAGGGTTAATTTCCTTTAGGATTGACTGGATTGATCTCCTTGCTGTCCAATGGACTCTCAAGAGTCTTCTCCAACACCACAGTTCAAAATTCTTTAGCGCTCAGGCTTCTTTATGGTCCAACTATCACATCTATACATGACTCCTGGAAAAATCATAGCTTTGACTATATAGACCTTTGTCAGCAAAGTGATGTCTCTGCTTTTTAATACTGTTTAAGTTTGTCATAGCTTTTCTTCCAAGGAGCACTAGCCATTTGTAGGATGCGTGGCTTGCAAATATTTGCTCCTAATCTGTAGTTTGTCTTTTCATTCTCTTAACAGGGTCTTTGGCAGAGCAAAAGTTGTTGATTTTGATTAAGTCCTGTTTATCAGTTTGCCTTTCATGAATCATGCTTTCTGTGTCAAGTCTAAGAACTCTTTGCCAGGCCCCTAGGTCCTGAAACTTTTTCTCCAGTTTTTCTGAAAGTTTTGTAGTTTCCTGCTTACCTCTGTGCCTGAGACCCATTTTGGTTTGGTATTTGTGTGAGGTGTGAGGCTTGGACGAGGGTTCCGTGTCCCAGCACCTTTCATTGGGGGACCACCCCCCTGAGCCAGACTACTTTTGTCCTGTCTGAGAGGAGCCAGGCCTGTGCTGGGTCTGCTAGGCTCTCTTCTCATCCACTGACTTATGTAAATCCTCGATGCCAGCATAATGCTCTTTTGAATGCTATAGCTGTAAAGTAAGCCTTGTTATCAAACTGAGGGATTTTTCCCCTTTTATTCATCTCTTTCTATATAAATTTTAGAATAAGCTTGTCTGTGTCTACAGAGGGCTTCCCAGGTGGCTCAGCGGTAAAGAATCTGCCTGCCAGTGCAGAAGAGGCAGGAGATCCCCTGGAGGAGAAAATGGCAACCGTCTCACGTATTCCTGCCTGAAGAATCCCATGGACAGAGCAGCCTGGTGGGCTGCAGTGCATGGGGTCGCAAAGAGTCAGACATGACCGAGTGACTGAGCACACACACAGCTCATGTCCACAAAACCTTGCTGGGACTTTGGTAAGAACTGCCTTGAACTTATAGATTGGTTTGGAGAGAGCCGATATCTTTACTGTGTTGAGTCTTCCAGTCCATGGAAATGGAGTGTCTCTCTACTTATTTAGGCTTCTTTGATTTATTTCATCAGCATTTTGCATTTTTCAGCATACAGATCCTGCATACGTTTCATTAAGTGTGTACATAAGGATTTCACTTTATTTTTCAGTGATTTTAAATATTTGTTTTGCCTGCTAAGTCACTTCAGTCATATCTGACTCTTTGAGACCCTATGGATTTTAGCTTGCCAGGCTCCTCTGTCCATGGGATTTTCTAAGCAAGAATGCTGGAGTGGGTTGCCTTGCCCTCCTCCAGGGGATCTTCCTGAACAGGGATAGAACCCAATTCTCTTAGGTCTCCTGCACCAGCAGGCGAGTTCTTCACCACTAGTACCACCTGGGAAGTCCTTGGTTTATGTCCAGAAATGCAGTTAATTTTTGTGTCTGACTCATCAGTTCAGTTCAGTCACTCAGTCGTGTCCGACTCTTTGAGACCCCATGGACTGTGTAGCATGCCAGGCTTCCTTGTCCATCGCCAACTCCCGGAGTTTACTCAAACTCATGTCCATTGAGTCGGTGATGCCATCCAACCATCTCATCCTCTGTCATCCCCTTCTCCTCCTGCGTTCAGTCTTTCCCAGCATCAGGGTCTTTTCAAAAGAGTCAGTTCTTTGCATCAAGTGGTCAAAGTATTGGAGTTTCAGCTTCAGCATCAGTCCTTCCAATGAATATTCAGGACTGATTTCCTTTAGGATGGACTGGTTGAATCTCCTTGCAGTCCTCAACACCACAGTTCAAAAGCATTAATTCTTTGGTGCTCAGCGTTCTTTGTAGTTCAACTCTCACATCCATACATGACTACTAGACAAATCATAGCTTTGACTAGATGGACCTTTGTTGGCAAAGTAACGTCTCTGCTTTTTAATATGCTGTCTAGGTTGGTCATAACTTTTCTTCCAAGGAGCAAGCGTCTTTTAATTTCATGGTTGCAGTCATCATCTGACTCATATTCTACACCATTCTGAACTCACTTGTTATTTCTAGGAATTTTGTTTTGTTTTGTAGATTCCTCAAGATCTTCTAGGTAGAAAATTATGTCATCTGCAAACAGCGATGGTAGTTTTTCTTCCTCTTTTCAGCCTGTGTGCCTGTGGATTTTTCCTTACTTGTTGCAGTGGCTGAACTTGCAGGGTTATGGTGGATACAAGGTGACAGGCAGAGCCTACTTGTCCCCACTTTAGTGGGAAGCATTCAGTCTATCACCATATGTGTGATGATAACTGTAGTTTTTTTATAGGTGCTATTTATCAAGTTGACATAATTTCCCTTTATTCTTAACTTGCTTTTATTTTTATCATGAATTAAGTATTGAATTTTGTCAAATGCATTTTAATCCGTGAGTTTATATAGTCATATGGTTTTTATGCTTTTGCTTGTTGATATGGTAGATTATATTGATTGATTATTTTAATATGGAGCCAGCATTGCACATCTGGATAAATCCTACTTGGCCATGGTGCATAACTGTTTTACACTTTGTGGGATTCATTTGTTAATTTAAAAGAACATTTAATCTATTTGTGTTGATGTTCATGAGAGAGGTTGGTCTACATTTTTCTTTTCCTGAGCTGTCTCATCTCCAGTTTTGGTATCAAGGTAACAGCAGCCTCACAAAATGCACTGGGAAGTATTCAGTTTTGTATACAGGGGTGCCTAAAGCTCATGTTCATTCTTTCTTAAACGTTTGGTAAAATCCCCCAGTGAAGCCATCTGGGCCTGCAGATCTTTTTTTTCTGGAGTGTTTATTACAGGTTTCCATCATATCCTTAATGGCTGTGGATATACTGAGCTTATTTCATTTTGACCAGTGTTTGGTAATTTGTGGTTGCTCTTCAGGCTTCCTACTTCTTTGCTGAGGCTTTTAGAGGCTTGCTTTAGCCTGTTCACACATGCTCACTCAGCAGTTTTGTGATGGATGCTCTGAAATCCTTGTTGGAAATTTCTAATATCTCTGTCATCTCAGTGTTAGCATTTATTGATTTTCTTTTCTCTTTCATGTTGAGATGCTCCTAGTTTTCATTATGGCAGGCGACTTTTGTTTCCATCTTGGAAATTTTGACTCTTACGATGATATGTTGGACTTTATAAAGATCTGTCTTAGCAGGTCTCTGCTGACATGGGTGGGGGACCTTGTTCACAGGGGGCTGGGGGAAGCCAAGGTGCCCCCTTGGTCTCACTGATGCCAGGGGCAAGGAGGAGCACCTCTTACTGCAAAGTGGGAGCTCCTCTGACAGCACACAAATGTGTGTGTGTGCACGTGCATGTGCGGGTGTGTGTGCACAGGTGCATGTGTGTGTGTGCACACAGGCATGTGTGTGCACAGGTGTATGCACAGTGTATGTGTGTGCTCAGGTATGTGTGCGTGCATGTGTGTGCACAGGTGCATGTGTGTGTGTGCACAGGTGCATGTGTGTGTGTGCACAGGTGCATGTGTGTGTGTGCACACAGGCATGTGTATGCACAGGTGTATGCACAGTGTATGTGTGCGCTCGGGCATGTGTGTGCACGTATGTGTGTGCACATAGGTTGGTGTGTGCACACAGGCACACGTCTCCTGCTGGCCTTCCCTGGAGGGCAGTGTTCTCAAGAAGCTTCTGAACTCCTGAAGCTTCAGGAACCTGCTGGCTGGTGTTCAGTCCCCAGTCCTCTCCTGAGGGGTCAGAGGGAGGAGGACCATGGGGGAGAGAGGTGGCTTTTCTTGAGACTTTTTTGTGCATTCTTTGGCATTTTTCAGTTGCAGTTTTTTCCAGTGACCAGACTGGAATAAATTGGAAGGGAACAAAGGGAGACACAGAGGTGAGCTCACAGCTGTGTCGGCCTTCTCATCTCGGGACCAGCCCAGGTGCCTTCTCCTCACATCCGCATCTTTCTGAGGATTGCGTCATGGTTAATGCAGGGTTTTAGTTGTGCTCAGTGGGAATGCAGGGAGAATTGCATCTGCTTCTTCTTGTCCAGAACCAGAAACCCTGTGTTCTTTAACTACTCACATCATCTGTGCCTCCTTGATTACTTTCTTGATCAGTGTCATCAGAGGCTTGTGTATTTTGGGGACTTTTTTGAAGAACCAAATTTTATATTTGTTCATTTTCACGACTGGTTCTTATTTCATAATTTCTGATCTATTCTTTATTATAATTCAGTTCAGTTCAGTCGCTCAGTCGTGTCCGACTCTTTGCGACCCCATGGACTGCAGCACGCCAGGGCTCCCTGTCTATCACCAACTCCCAGAGATTACTCAAACTCATGTCCATTGAGTCGGTGATTCCATTCAACCATCTCATCCTCTGTCATCCCCTTCTCCTCTCGCCTTCAATCTTTCCCAGCATCAGGGTCTTTTCAAATGGTCAGCTCTTCACATCAGGTGGCCAAAGTATTGGAGTTTCAGCTTCAACATCAGTCCTTCCAATGAACATTCAGGACTGATCTCTCCAAGGAGATCAGGTTGGATCTCCTTGCCGTCCAAGGGACTCTCAAGAGTCTTTTCCAACACCACAGTTCAAAAGCATCAATTCCTCAGTGCTCAGCTTTCTTTATACTCCAATTCTCACATCCATACATGACTGCCGAGAAAACCATAGCCATGACTAGATGGACCTTTGTTGGCAAAGTAATGTCTCTGCTTTTTAATATGCTATCTAGGTTGGTCATAACTTTTCTTCCAAGGAGTAAGCGTTTCTCTATTTTGTGGCTGCAGTCACCATCTGCAGTGATTTTAGAGCCCAAAAAAATAAAGTCTGACACTGTTTCCATTGTTTCTCCATCTATTTGCCATGAAGTGATCGGACCGGATGCCAGGATCTTTGTTTTCTGAATGTTGAGTTTTAAGTCAACTTTTTCACTCTCCTCTTTCACTTTCATCAAGAGGCTCCTTAGTTCTTCTTCACTTTCTGCCATAAGGGTGCTGTCATCTGCATATCTGAGGTTATTGATATTTCTCCCAGCAATCTTGATTCCAGTTTGTGCTTCCTCCAGCCCAACGTTTCTCATGCTATACTCTGCATATAAGTTAAATAAGCAGGGTGACAATATACAGCCTTGATGTACTCCTTTTCCTATTTGGAACCAGTCTGTTGTTCCATGTCCAGTTCTAACTGTTGCTTCCTGACCTGCATACAGGTTTTTCAAGAGGCAGGTCAGGCAGTCCGGTATTCCCATCTCTTTCAGAATTTTCCAGTTTATTGTGATCCACATAGTCAAAGGCTTTGGCCTAGTCAATAAAGCAGAAATAGATGTTTTTCTGGAACTCTCTTGCTTTTTCGATGATCCAGCGGATGTTGGCAATTTGATCTCTGGTTCCTCTGCCTTGAGCTTGAACATCTGGTAGTTCACAGTTCACGTATTGTTGAACCCTGGCTTGGAGAATTTTGAGCATTACTTTACTAGCGTGTGAGATGAGTGCAATTGTGTGGTAGTTTGATCATTCTTTGGCATTGCCTTTCTTAGGGATCGGAATGAAAACTGACCTTTTCCCGTCCTGTGGCCACTGCTGAGTTTTCCAAATTTGCTGATACACTGAGTGCAACACTTTAAGAGCATCATCTTTTAGGATTTGAAATAGCTCAACTGGAATTCCATGACCTCCACTCGCTTTGTTTGTAGTGATGCTTTCTAAGGCCCACTTGACTTCACATTCCGGGATGTCTGGCTCTAGGTGAGTGACCACACCATTGTGATTATCTAGGTCGTGAAGATCTTTTTTGTGCAGTTCTTCTGTGTATTCTTGCCTCCTCTTCTTAATATCTTTTGCTTCTGTTAGGTCCATACCATTTCTGTCCTTTGTTGAGCCCATCTTTGCATGAAATGTTCCCTTGGTATCTCTAATTTTCTTAATGAGATCTCTAGTCTTTCCTATTGTATTATTTTCCTCTATTTCTTTGCATTGATCACTGAGGAAGACTTTCTTATCTCTCCTTGCTATTCTTTGGAACTCTGCATTCAAATAGGTATATCTTTCCTTTCCTCCTTTGCTTTTCACTTCTCTTCTTTTCACAGCTGTTTGTAAGGCCTCCTCAGACGGCCATTTTGCCTTTTTGCATATCTTTTTTGCGGGATGGTCTTGATCCCTGTCTCCTGTACAATGTCATGAACCTCTGTTCATAGTTCATCAAGCACTCTGTCTATCACATCTAGTCTCTTAAATCTATTTCTCACTTCTACCGTATAATCGTTAGGGATTTGATTTAGGTCATACCTGAATGGTCTAGTGGTTTTCCCCACTTTCTTCAATTTCAGTCTGAATTTGGCAATAAGGAGTTCATGATCTGAGTCAGCTCCTGGTCTTGTGTTTGCTGATTGTATAGAGCTTCTCCATCTTTGGCTGCAAAGAATATAATCAATCTGATATCGGTGTTGACCATCTGGTGATGTCCATGTGTAGAGGCTTCTCTTGTGTTGTTGGAAGAGGGTGTTTGCTATGACCAGTGCGTTCTTTTGGCAGAACTCTATTAGCCTTTGCCCTGCTTCATTCTGTACTCCAAGGCCAAATCTGCCTGTTACTCCAGGTGTTTCTTGACTTCCTACTTTTGCATTCCAGTCCCCTGTAATGAAAAGGACATCTTTTTAGGTTCTAGAAGGTCTTGTAGGTCTTCATAGAACTGTTCAACTTCAGCTTCTTCAGCATTACTCGCCAGGGCATAGACTTGGATTACCATGATATTGAATGGTTTGCCTTGGAAACAAACAGAGATCATTCTGTCATTTTTGAGATTGTATCCAAGTACTGCATTTCGAACTCTTTGTTGACTATGATGGCTACTCCATTTCTTCTAAGGGATTATTGCCCACAGTAGTAGATATAATGATTGTCTGAGTTAAATTCACCCATTCCAGTTCCTTTTAGTTTGTTGATTCCTAAAATGTCGACATTCACTCTTGCCATCTCCTGTTTAATCACTTCCAATTTGCCTTGATTCATGGACCTAACATTCCAGGTTCCTATGCAGTATTTTATTTATATTTATTATAATAAGTTCTTTTTATTTTCTATGAATACTTTCTCTTATTTTTTCTAACTTCTAAAGTTGGATTTTCTGTTTACTAGTTTTATGACCTTCTTTATCCCTAGTGCAGGCTATTAAAAGCTGTAAGCTTTCCTCTAAGTTCTGTTGTAGGTGAATGGTATGAATTTTGACATACAGTACTTTTATTATCATTGAGGTCTTATGACCTTCTGATTTCATCAAGTCCCATCCACATCTTATTTAGAAGCATTTAAAAAGTGTTACAGAGTTATCTCTTTGCTAATGGTTTCTAATTTAATTGCCCCCTGGGTGGAAAGCTGGTCTGTCAATTCCTGTCTTCAGAATTGGTGGAAACTTGCCTTGCGAGTTAGAATGCCGTCAGCTTTGGTTTTGTCTCTGAGAGCTTTAGGAGAACACACTACCTCTAAAGGTCAGGCGAAGCTTCACGCACACATGCTACTCCACCTCTTGCTCCGCGTACCCTGTCCTTGTGTGGAACATGACAGGGTGCCAGGATGTCCCTGCCAGATGGGCAGTGTGTCGCTCTGGCCCCCGGGTCACTGCTCGGATCAACCTCCCGTAGGGGCTGGGGGCTTCGAGGTGCCTCGTCAGCGTCGTGTCTCAGCTGGATCAGCATGTGATTCTCTCGTTTTCTCCCCTGCCCTGTCACATTCAGCAGCCAGATGACTGGTGTTAAGACAGCGTGGTTTATCAAAAACCCTCTCATCCCTGTTTTCCACAGGTTCTACATGCTTCCTCCTTCAAGGGCATCTGCCTGCCTGCCCTCATTCAGACACCCCTCCTCTCCTGACCCCTCCTCTCCTGCCCCCTCCTCTCCTGTCCCCTCCTCTCCTGTCCTCCCTCCTCTCCTGTCCCCCCTCCTCTCCTGTCCCCTCTTCTCCTGTCCCCCCTCCTCTCCTGACTCCCCCTCCTTTCCTGTCCCCTCCTCTCCTGTCCCCCCTCCTCTCCAGCCCCATTCTTCTCTTGTCCCCTCTCCTCTCTTGTCCCTTCTCCTCTCCTGGCCCACTCCCCTCCTGTCACCCAGCCTTCCTGGGAGGATGCTCAGCAGGGCAGAGGACAGCACTGCCCCTGGGCGTCTTCTCAGATATCCATAGAAGCCAGGTCCCACATGAAGGCGTAGATGCCAATGGGAGCCTCTCATGCCCCCACAGGCACGCGCATGTGTCTGCCTGTATGTGTGTGTGAGTCGTTTACGGCTCAGCAGGCCGCTTTGTCTGGACTGTGCTTGTGAGGGCACAAGCTGTCCTCGGGCTCTGTTCCTTTGAAATTGATTTGTTGTGGTGGTCTGTTCAGCAAGATGCTGAAAACCATCGCTCCTGTTGTCACCGAGTGGGCTGTGCAGTGAGGGGTGGCCGTAGTGGCGAGGAGGGGGTCACGGACCCCACATTATCTCCTCTGTCACCCCCTTCCCGACACCGGTTAAGTTTGGAAGAGAGAACGACAGAGGCTTTGCTCCGAGACCTTCCCGGCACTAACACCTCACTCTGCAGGGAGCTCGGTGCCCCCACCCTCTGAAGTGTGCTGCTGATATTGAAAGAAGTGGGTCACCACGCACACGGGTCTGTCACGTCACTTTCCAGCCTGCTGGTCTGGTGCCGTTACCAGACGTGGTGCCTTGTTGGGGCTACGTGTCTAGTAAGCGAGTTCTCAGAGGAAGTCAATTTCAAATGGAATGTCCTTCAGCTTGTTAGTTTCGGGCTTTCTTACATTTTCATCAGAAACCACTGTCACAGTCTTTCTACTCTGTGTGGCTCGCAGCGAGGGGGACCCTGTGTGCTGGGGCACCGGCAGCCCTGGGAGAGGCATGGGATCTCGTGTTTCTCCCGTTCTCTTCCCCGTGACAATCCCAGGTCCGCGTCGGCATTTCTATCCTGCAGAGTCACCCACTCCCGAGAGGAAACCTCGGGTTGTCTCGGAGTGCTGGATGGTGGCCACGGTGCTGTGGCACTCGTGGCCCCGAGGCTTCCTCACAGACCATTCTCATTGTCACAGTTGTTTTCACCTGCCTCGTACCCCTGGCCCGTGGAGCCACTCTGCACAGTCCTGCTCTTCCTGGGATGCGGGGTGAACAGCCAGCTGCCCCATTCAGCCCTGTTAGAGGCTGCAGTTTTCCTGTCTTTGCTTTGCTTCTCATTTACCTCGTGTTCACCCGTGTCCCAAATCCCAGGGGTGCGCTGACATATCTTTGTCGGTTCTCCTCTCTCCTCCTGACTTCTCAGTGCTTGTATGTCTGCGCCGTTTGTGAGCGTCATTCCGGTGCAGTTCCTTTAAGGGTGGAGTAGACACAGGGTAACTCTGTGATGTTTAATACAAGGTCTCTTCCATTCCCTTTATGACCCCATGGACTGTAGTTCCCCGAGCTCCTCTGTCCAAGGGATTCTCCAGGCAAGAATACTGGAGCAGATTGCCATTCTCTTCTCTAGGGGATCTTCCCTACCCACGGATTGAACCCAGGGCCTCTTGCATTGCTGGCATTTATTAATTACCTTTGTTTTTTTATTTGAGTATAATTCGCATGCCATACAATTCATACAAGTGTACATTTTAGTTGTTTTTAGCATCTGACAAAGGTGTGCATCCATCACCACTGTCTAATCCAGAATGTTCTCATTGCCCCAAAAGGAACCCCACGCTCATCTCACAGCCCTCTCTCCTCAGCCCTAGGACTGTGGGTCGCTTTCTGTCCTGGTTCTGGACGTTTACTCTAAACAGGATCACACACATGGCTTTCTGTGTCTGCCTTCTTGCCCCTCATGTTATGTCTTCAGGCTTCATCCCCATTGTAGTGCATATCAGTTCTTCACCCCTTTTTGCAACTGAATAATGTCCCGCTGTAAGGATATGCCACCGTTTGTTGATCCATCGTCATCAGTTGATGCATGCTGGGTTCCTTCCACTTTTCTGACTGTCTGGGACAGTGCTTCTGTGAACGCCCAGGTGCAAGGCTTTGTGTAGATGTACATCTTCACTCCCTTGGGTATGAGCCTCAGAGTAGGGTTGCTAGGCCATATGGTAACTCTAGGTTTTACTTTTTGAGGAGCTGCCAGACTGATTTCCCAAGTGGTCACACCAGTTTGTATTTCCACCAGCAATATATGAAGACTCCAGTTTTTCCATGTCCTTGCTGACATTTGTTATTTTCTGTTTTTTCTTATTATCATTTTCATTATTGTTACTGTTATTGCTATTACAGCCACTCTAAGTAGCTCACGGGCCTTTCCTAGTGGCTCATACGGTAAAGAGTCTGCCTGCAGTGCAGGAGACCCGGGTTCGATCCCCGGGTTGGGAAGATCCCCTGGAGAAGGAAATGGCAACCCACTCCAGTATCATTGCCTGGAAAATTCCATGGACGGAGGAGCCTGGCAGGCTACAGTCCACAGGATCATAAAGAGTCAGACATGACTGAGCTTCATGACATGAGCTTCATGACATCACTTCAAGTAGCTCACTGTGGTTTTGACTTACACTTCTCTAATACCCAATGATGTTGAGTTATTTTTCCCATGCTTACTGGCTATTTCTTTATCTTCCTTAGAGAAATATATACTCAAATCCTTTGTATATTTTTAGGTTTTTTATTATTGAGTTGTGGAAGCTCCACATACAGTCTGAATATTAACTCTGCTCAGGGGTCTGATTTGCGGATATTCACTCCTGTTGTGTAGGTTGTGTTTTCACTTTCCTGTTAGTGCCCTTCAATGCGCGGAAGTTCTTAATTTTGATGAAGTCCAGTTCATCTACTTGTTTGTTGCTGTCTGTGCTTTTTGGTGTCAGATCCACAAAATCATTCCAAATCCAGTATCATGAAGATTTTTCTTCCAGTATTTTCAAGATGTTTACAGTTTTAGCTCCTAAGCCTAGGTCTCTGACCCATTTTCAGTTAATTTCTGCATATGTTGTGAGGTAAGGCTCCAAGTTCACTCTTTGGCATGTGTGATACCAGTTTTCCCGGCACCGTGTGAAAAGACTGTTCCTTTCTCAGGGATTGTTTTGGCTCCCTTGCTGAGAATTCTTCCATTGCTTCCTCATGAGTTCCCACTCGTGAGCTTCAGGCCTCTCTGATCCTCCAGTCAGCAACACGCAGACTCTCTCACTGCACCAGCGGGGACACCGTCTGCCTCTGTGAAAGAGGGAGGTTTTGTTCAATGTCGTCTTTCATGGCGTTTCCTTACATGTCCTGTATTCTCATTTATTTCATTTCAAACCTTGACAGATTATATGGATAAGAATATTTGACCTTGAAACAGACACAGTGATGTTGTTTATTACCTAAAACGGTTACCTGATTGACACAGAGAAAGGCAGAGACGTTTAACACGGGCTTCTCTTTGTTTCTGGTGCTCTGACCTCACAATTCCAAAGGGTGGACGCCATTGTAACAAAGCCTTCTAAGGTGCAGAGGTCTGACAAGAGGGCGCGGAGATCTAAACATACTCCTGGACTTGACAAGCAGCAAAGAGGGTGACGTCATGACCACGAGTTCTTGTGCCTGGGGATGAAATTTCCTATTTGGGCAACAAACGTGGATCCAAAAAGTGAGAAGTCTAGAAACTTAGATCAAGGAGAAAATGGTACACTCTGGGAAAGACTAGATGGACAGATTGCCTGCTGAGAGGGAAGGGTTTCAATGAAATGATAATACCAGCTGTAAAAAGTAGGAAACCAGAAATGTACTTAAGTGAGTATATAATTTCATAATTTTAGAAAAAAAATCAGTATGTATGTATATGCTAAATAAGTAGGAGTTTGGCTGTTTCACTTATATTCTCAGAAGTGTGCACAGTGTGGCCAAGTTCTGCTTCCGTCCTGCTCGTCTATGAGACAGAAGCCCCCCGGTCTGTGGAGCCTCCTCCTTCAGGGCGGAGGGCTGGTCCCAGGATGAGCCCTCACAGGCACTTCATCACATCCCACACGTCTCACAGCCAAGTCCTAAGAAACGCTGCTGTTCTGTGGAGGCTTGGTCCGAGGTGCGAGGTGCTCACCAGTCAGCTCACGCGCCCCATGTTCTTGTGTTCCAGGTCGCGGGGCCCCACGACCCGCCAGCCCTCCCGCGAGTTGCCAGAGGCAGCTCTGATGCTCTAGGTCCCGAGGGTGAACCTGCGCGCTGTCTATGGATCTGCTCTGACGCGTCGAGCCTGCTTATGGGGGAAGGTGAGTGGCCAGGAAGCGGCGCGTGTCCGTGTGTCCAGTTACCAGGAGTGCAGAGAGTCAGACTCAGCCCTGGAACCAGGGAGTGTGCGTGCGTGGCGCCAGGCAGGTGTCGCTCTTTAACCCCTGAAGCGGCATCAGCCGGGGGCCATGCCAGGGTGAGAGCGCACGCCACGAGCAGGAAACCTGAGCGGAGAAGCGAGGTGCTGCACGTGACCCGGCAGGAGCAGCATTCCCACCGACCCTTGAAGGGTCGCATCCGGTGACACAAAGCTTGGAGAAGCCGGTCTCGGCTGAGGCAGACAGGGTTCTCCACAGCTTCTTCCCTGGAATGTCCGAGGCACATGGGACACCTTCCCCTATGTGTGCCCCGTTGCCAGGCCTCAGTGGCCTCACCCAGCAAGCGGGGAGTCTGAAGAGCCGGCCCTGTTACCGGCGCTGAGGGACTCCAGCCTCATGTAGGGCCCTGTTGCTCGTGCTGCAGGCGGCCCGGCCCTGCTGACCGTCCTGCCTCGTGGGGGTTGGGGGTGGGGGTGGGTACCAGAGCCCGTGTGCTTGTGTGCCAGAGCCTGCATGTTCCGCGTGCCACCTTGCCGTCTACCCTGCACCCTGAGGCCTGAGTTCTCCTAGGGCCTCCTGGGTCCCGAGCCC
Organism: Cervus canadensis; assembly: GCF_019320065.1. Lineage (NCBI taxonomy): Eukaryota > Metazoa > Chordata > Mammalia > Artiodactyla > Cervidae > Cervus > Cervus canadensis. Next base: position 22,978,452 of record NC_057392.1, read on the forward strand.
GTAGCACTGACTGTCTCTGACCTCAGCGTGTCACCTGTAAAGAAAGCCTTTGAGGTTTCTTGCTCAGCTCTCAGGCGTGGTCCTCTCCAGGCCAGTTCTGGTTTATTCACCCATGCGTTTAAGTTTGCAAGGGCGTTGCTGAAGCCTGAAGAGTACATTCCAGGCTGGGCGCCTAGTTTACCCAGGGCCGCAAGGCGGCCACTGAGGACCAATTTTCAGCTGTGATTTGTTAACCCAAATTCATGACATAACACGTCATATAGGTTCCGAGTCAGCCTGTCTCCAGGTGGTTTTCAGGAAGACACCTGTGTCTTTAAAATGTCACAAAACTTGGGCCTGACTTTCTGATATTTCAATGTTGTCCACTCCAGCTTCTCTCCTGCTGCCCAGATCTTGTCTGCCTGGCTTTATTTTGCTTTTTTACTTGCAGCTCAGCATGTTTAACCCTGTGGTGCCTGCACAGAGTTGTTTTGATCTTTGCTTTGTACCGAGGAAGGTGTAAACATTTCAGCCTCCAGGTACCTGTTTGCAGGAGAGTCAGGGACCAATTACCGGGAGGCAGTGCTGGGTCTGGACAGGAGCTGGATGGACGGTTCCTTCCACACAGCTGGCGCATCCCGGGCTGTGGTCAGGAGCGAGGCTGGTTATGTAAACCGACCATCTGACCGGGGTTCTTGGGGACCACGTGGAGGACAGACCAGGAGCACCCCCAGGCCGGGCTGCAGCTTGGCAACTGCAGGAGTCAAGGGGCCCCCACTGGCCTCTCTGCCTCCCCCAGTGTTTGCCAGCTGCCCCCATGGGCAAGGCAGGCACAGCTGGCAGGGCCATCCTGTCCTGACCATGTCTGCCCAGCTGCATCCAGCCCCACGCCCTGGATGCCACCATCCCCAGCTCCCCCAACATCCTGGCTGGGCCTCTGGCCACCTTTATGTCCCCGAGCCCTCACCTTCTCTTCAGCCATGACTCTGGTTCTTCATGCCCCCTGCTCACTGTTCGTGTCCATGTCACACCTTCAAAGAGTCGGCACCAGCCACCCCCTGCACCCCTGCACAAAGTCAGGCAGGCTCCTTGACAGCTCCTCCACTTGCTGTGAACCCCCCACCCTGCACAGCCTCACTGTGGCCACTTGCTCACCTTGCCCTCCCTCCAGGCCCAAAGGCCAGTGCCCAGTCCTTTCAGTGCTTCCCCAGTGACCAAGAGGGGGCCCTCGGCGGCCCATGCCCTCCGACCATGAGCGAACCCAGAGTGACAGGACTGCTCTGTCTGTCCCTCATGGAGCGGCTGTGGGCACTGGATGAGCCAACAACGAATGGCCTGCCACAGGGCTCCCGGTCTCCTCCATCCCTGCCCAGCCTCTGGCACTGGCATCCCAGGTCTCGGAGCTCAGTGGCACCGCTAACAGGCTCCCCAGGGTGGGCCGGAGCACAGGGAAGGGCCCTTCATCTCGGGACTGCTGCTGGTGGGCCCGTTTGTCACCCACACCAGAGCCTCAAGCACGTGTCCTTGGACCTTCCTTCTATAAAGAAACGTTCCAAGTTGATAAAAGATGACAGAGACAGGTCCGCCCAAAGATTACTATGAAAGCATTATTTAAGATAATGATTCAGGGACACAGAGCATACAGTCCTTGCAGCTGACTATATCCTTATGCATGAAAATGCTTAAAATTAAATGCACAAAATCTTATGCTTACAGTTTGATACCATGGGAAATTTGACCATTACTGTGCAGATTTATATACAGAAACATAGAAAAATACTTCATGTAAAATGTCAAGTAGGGAAAAAGAACAATCATGGGTGACTTGGTCCTATTTATGTTAAAAATACAATGATACATGCCTACTGGAAAGATGTCTGAGTAGGTCAACTTCAAAACACCCCATTCTCACTGGTGGTCTTTCTGGGGATGATGTTACTGGTGGTTTGCATTACACACATTTTCCATTTTTTCCTGTAACGAACAGTCAGGCTGATCTGGCAGCAAACTGGCATGCTGCCACCTGTGGGTGCACCTCTGCTGGCAACGCACAGTGCCCCAGCACCCTGCAAGGCTCTCTTAGGAGGCGCCCCCGTGCCCTGCGGGCTCTCACAGCAGGGCCTGACAGCACCCGGCAGAGCGAGGCCCATCCTCCCAGCCAGCGAGTCCTTTGGGTGAAGTTTCCCCACAGCCAGTTGGTTAGGGGCTTGGTCTTTTCATTTATCTGTATCTGATTTGGGGTGAGATGTCGAGAGAGAGAGAGAGGTAATAGTAGTCACTTCTCATGCATGGTGGCAGATGCCTGCTCTGATGGGGGACCAGCTGCATCCTCCACATAGTCTCAAGGTCTGGGTCAGTTCGTTCATCTCACCGCCTAGGTGAGAAGCCCACCGTCAGGCTGGCTCCTCTTGGGCAGCAGCGGGGCTCAGTCGAGGCTCAGCTCCTGTGTAACTGACTCCTGGGGCAGCATCTGGAAGCTCCTGACCACAGAGGAGGAAACGGGGAAGAGGAGCGGATTCGCGGGCCAAACCTTCCGGACGGTCGCGGAGGGACCCAGCCCGAGCGCGGCCACAGCTGAGAGGAGGCTGCTTGGGTCTGCAGCGCTGCATTTTGATTGACGGGGGCCTGAGGCCTCTGCCCCCCTCCTTTCCAGGGTGAGCGGCCACGCGATGTCCTGCAGGCACGGCAGTCTGTGCGGTGGCCCCTGTTGGGGGACGGAGTCATTGGAATGACAGCCTGTCCGCCGGGCGCACCCTCCTGCGGAACGAGGGGAGCGGGCAAAAAGTAGGTCACATGTGCCTGATCCCATGTCACGAGGTCTCCAACATGAGACCAATGGGAGCCGTAGCCTCCTCTGGTTTAGAACAAAACCCCACTCTGATGTTTCTCCTTTAGCCTTTTTATCTTCTCTAAACGGGGAGAGTGACCATCTGTCCCAGAGCCACGTCCATCCGGCCCTGCCGACCGCACAGGGTGGCTTTGTTCTGAGGTAAGGGGCTGTGGGCCTGGCCAAGGCCACACGGAGCCCAGACGGCACCATCCAGGGCCATCCAGTGGGCCATGCCGGGTGCTGACGGAGCGGGAGCTCGGGGTCCTCGCTGAGAGTCTGGGAAGTTCCCCTTGTCTGACAGCAGGGCTCCTCTCTGAGAGTCAGGGTCACTGTTAACACGCCACCTTAGTGAGCTGTGATGTAGGGAGTTCATAGGTCATTTTTCAACTGTCTGTGCTCCTGGGGCACATGTGGGAATACGACCCCCGCCCCGAGAGGCTGGTTGTCATCCCCGGGGCCCAGGGATCCACGCCCTCCGTGGACCAGCATCTTTGCTGGGAGGCGTCCACCCAGCCTGTAGTGACCAGGTGAGCCACCGGCACCCACGTGAGCGCAGAGCACATGTCAGAATAAAGTCCGTGCGTGTGTGTGTTGCAGCATGTGGAGCACATGCGCTTCTGGAGCCTGATGCTTAGATGAGAAATAACGACCCCCTATCGTCCCTGGGAAGCCAGTGAGTACAATATCCTCGTAAGGAAGCAGGGGTGGCGGGGGGCAGGTCTGGTACTTTGCAAGTGTGTGTAAAACGTGCTTGAGTTCTGTGGCTTACAAATAACAAAATGTTGTTTTTTACCCGTCCTGTAAGTGAATCGAAGTATTCCCCTAGCTGAGGATGTCTGCTGAAGGTGTTTTGCAGGTAGTGAGTGGAGCAGAGAGTGTTTGCTGTTGTCTGTGTACTGGGTTGACCACTGGCACGTTTAGACAGTTATACGTTCTTGTTTAGATTTGGGGGAAAGATGTTTCCAGAAATGCTTTCCCAGAAACCAGGTTGTATGGTATTTGATTTGAGTGTGTTCTACTGGAGAAAATGATTTTGCTTTTCAGAAATAAAATATTTAAAATTTGCATCTTAACTGGCTTTCCAGGAAACATGAGTCTATAGCCAAGTCCATTGAAGTGAATGTGGACACGTTCAGTGATAAATTCCTCCATGGTGAGATGTAAAACAACAGCTGCACCCTTGGTAACAAAATAAGACTTTCTCTCCTTATAGAAATGCGAGGCAGCCAGGGTGATACCCAGGCCCTTTCGGCTGCAGCCTTTCAATGAGTCTTGTGAACTCTTTCTAAAGGGCTCTTATCCATTTGCAATCTTGAAGAAAAGACATATTTTACTGTCTCATTAAGACAGAGCAGGAAATTTCATCTTCCTTGTGTATGTTAATGATGCTAATACTTCCTTCGTGCCTGGGAGAGTGCCCGGAATTTCAGTGCAGTTTCATTACTGTTTCCTTTTCCTGTCCCACCCGACCTACCTCCCAGCAACTGGGAGGACAGGGCCGGGTCATCATGTGGGGAGCAAGTTCATGTGTGTTCTTGTTAATGAGAGCGTAAGTTGCACCCCATTATTGTCTTTAGGGAAAATGAGACCCGGGGGTAAAGCCTGCACTGGGGCCGGTGTTGGGGCGTTGACTGTCCCTTGTTTACGAGTGGAAGAGAAGATTGTTTCTGCAGAAATCACACAGTCTCAGAGGGAGCTCCCCTAAGCCAAAGACCCATCTCTGTCCACGGCACCCCTCGTGTGCTCCTGACTGCCAGCGCTTCACCCTCGTCCTTCACGCTGGCCTGTGCTGGCCTCTGACGGACACTCATTGCTTTCAGTCTGGCCTCATCAGGGACTGAAAGGGCCGCTTAAGGAGCTGGGTCACCTTCTGCATGCACCCCGGGCCGCCCGTCAGTGTCCTGGTCTCGGGGAAACCCCCGCTCAATTGGAGGGGGCGCAGGAATGTACATCCTTGAAGACGTGTGCCAGCCTGGCAGCCTTGTGAAGGTCTGGGGCCCCGCACGCCTGGGGTGGAGCCTCTAAAGAGCCGTATTCACTCTGGCAAGGGGGGCTTCAGAGGTCGCAGTCTGAGGACGGGCAGGGGCAGAGCTGGTGTGCCAGGCGGTCCCGCAGGAAGGACCGGCTCCTTCTTCGGAGCATGACCGCACTATTCTAGTGGATGGTTCCCACCAGTGCTTTTCGGGAGATTCCTGAACCCTGGACACCCCCGAGAACCTGGAAAGACAGAGTCTCACCTCCCCCGATCCCACCACCTGAGTGAGGAACACCAGGCTGTGTCTGTGACCCGCAGAGCCTTCCAGGGGACACTGGTGCCCACGTGAGTATGAGAGCCGAGGGTGCTGAGGGGCAGACTTGGCATTGCTGGCAGCCACGGCCAGGAGGGTCACAGCCGAGCCAATGCGCTCATGAGCCCAGCTGAGGATACTGTGGGTCAGATGTGGAGCCCAGCGCAGGAACCTCACCGCATGTGTCCAGTTCCCCATGTGTGTCATGTTCCCCGCGTGTGTCCCGCTCCCAAATGTGTCCTGCTCCCCCGTGTGTCCTGCTCCCTGCGTGTGTCCTGCTCCCCTGTGTGTCCAGTTCCCCACGTGTGTCCTGCTCCCCCGTGTGTCATGTTCCCCACATGTGTCCTGCTTCTGAGTGTGTCATGTTCCCTGTGTGTGTCCTGCTCCCCCGTGTGTCCTGCTCCCCTGTGTGTCCAGTTCCCCACGTGTGTCCTGCTCCCCCGTGTGTCATGTTCCCCACATGTGTCCTGCTTCTGAGTGTGTCATGTTCCCTGTGTGTGTCCTGCTCCCCCGTGTGTCCTGCTCCCACATGTGTCATGTTCCCTGTGTGTGTCCTGCTCCCGAGTATGTCATGTTCCCCACATGTGTTCTGCTTCTGAGTGTGTCATGTTCCCTGTGTGTATCCTACTCCCCCGTGTGTCCTGCTCCCAAATGTGTCATGTTCCCCGTGTGTGTCCTGCTCCCGAGTGTGTCCTGCTCCCCCGTGTGTCCTGCTCCCAAATGTGTCATGTTCCCTGTGTGTGTCATGTTCCCCGTGTGTGTCCTGCTCCCTGCGTGTGTCCTGCTCCCCCATGTGTCCTGCTCCCCCGTGTGTCCTGCTCCCAAATGTGTCATGTTCCTTGCGTGTGTCCTCCTGAGTGTGTCATGTTCCCCGCGTGTGTCCTGCTCCCCCGTGTGTCCTGCTCCCGAGTATGTCATGTTGCCCACATGTGTCCTGCTCCTGAGTGTGTCCTGCTCCCTGCATGTGTCCTGTTTCCATGTGTCTCCTGCTCCCAAGTGTGTCATGTTCCCCTCGTGTGTCCTGTGCCTGAGTGTGTCATGTTCCCTGCGTGTGTCCTGCTCCCTGCATGTGTCCCGCTCCCGCGTGTGTCCCGTTCCGATGTGTGTCCTGCTCCGTGTGTCCTGCTCCCCGTGTGTGTCCTGCTCCCCGTGTGTGTGTCCTGCCCCCGTGTGTGTCCTGCTCCCGCGTGTGTCCTGCTCCCGCATGTGTCCTGCTCCCCATGTGTGTCCTGCTCCCGCGTGTGTCCTGCTCCCCATGTGTGTCCTGCTCCCGCGTGTGTCCTGCTCCCCATGTGTGTCCTGCTCCCTGCGTGTATCCCGCTCCCGCCTGTGTCCCACTCCTGTCTGTGTCCCGTTCCGATGTGTGTCCTGCCCCCGTGTGTGTCCTGCTCCCCGTGTATGTCCTGCTCCCTGCGTGTGTCCCGCTCCCGCCTGTGTCCTACTCCTGTCTGTGTCCCGTTCCGATGTGTGTCCTGCCCCCGTGTGTGTCCTGCTCCCCGTGTATGTCCTGCTCCCTGCGTGTGTCCCGCTCCCGCCTGTGTCCTACTCCTGTCTGTGTCCCGTTCCGATGTGTGTCCTGCCCCCGTGTGTGTCCTGCTCCCCGTGTATGTCCTGCTCCCTGCGTGTGTCCCGCTCCCGCCTGTGTCCTACTCCTGTCTGTGTCCCGTTCCGATGTGTGTCCTGCCCCCGTGTGTGTCCTGCTCCCCGTGTATGTCCTGCTCCCTGCGTGTGTCCCGCTCCCGCCTGTGTCCCACTCCTGCCTGTGTCCCACTCCCGCCTGTGTCCCACTCCCGCATGTGTCCTGTTCCTATGTGTGTCTTGCTCCCCGCATGTGTCCTGCTCCCGAGTGTGACCTGGCAGCGGGGTCCCTCTCACCCTGGAGTGACATGGGCTCTGCTCCCTCTGTGCCCTTCCTGCATAGAGACCCCGCTGCCCACAGTGTAGAACCAGAGGAGACCCTGTGGAGGAAGGCGGCTGGCCCGCCGCCCAGGCCGAGGCCACAGCCGCAGAGGGTGACCCTGGGAACCTGATCAGGAGCCAGAGCCATGGGGACCAGGGGCAGGGCCAGGGCTGGGCTCGCTCCCCTCTCCCTGAGGTGCGGGCTGAGGGTATTGTTCAGAATGATCCAGAAGAAGGCAGGAGAGGAAAGGGAAAGAAGCCTGTGTGGAAGTGTGCTGCCTGGTGGAGTACGGACCTGTGACGGGAGCGGAGGGGCAGGCAGGCCCGGGGGGAGATGGGCCTGTAGGAATGGTGGTGTTTCAGTCAGCAGGAGCAGACACATTGCTCAATAACAGGCATGGGTCCTCCAGGTCTCCAGACCAAACGCTGCTGTCTCTGCACCGAGGCATTGGGCTGAAGGGTTCAGAGATGTGTGGTGGCTTGGAAGGGTCTTGTCTGGGGATGGCCCCTGTGGGTATGCAGCCCAGAAGGCGCTGAGGGGCTCAGCCTGCAAGCCTGGCGGCCAGGCTGTAGCCGCAGCTCAGAAACAGCCCAGGGCCCAGTTTCCATGAGCTTGCGGGTGTCAGGGACCAGGGTGGCGCCCGCTGAGCAGCGTTCCAGGAGCGGGTGGGTCAGGAGGGCAGCCTGGCAGGGCCACGTCCCCATGCGGATGAGCACGGTCCTCACTCCAAGCAGGAGGCCTCTCCCCAGGGACGACAGGGTCGACCTCCTGTGACCACGCTTATGGCCTGGAGCCCCGTTCAGCAGGAGGAACCACAGAGCACTGACCTGCCTCGTCAGTGCTCAGACCTCCTCAGGGTCCTTGGGGTTGGGGGCGCCCCCACAGTGCTCACTGGGCGCTGGGGCTGAGCCCTGAGGCAGAGCTGTTCCTTGTCTGGGTTGGTGGTGGTGGTTTAGTCGCTAAGTCATGTCCAACACTTGCGACCCCCTAGACTGTCGCCTGCCAGGCTCCTCTGTCCATGGGATTCTCCAGGCAAGAATACTGGAGTGGGTTTCCATTTCTCCGGGGTTGATGGGTCTGAAATCCAGCTGTGATTTGAGGTTTGTGTGTTTTATAGCCTTTAAACCACCCTGCTTTTAACCTCAAGCCAGGAGGGCACGTGCTGTCTGAGAGATGTACGCAGAAGGTCCTGTGTGTCCCCGGAGACTACGACCCCCGGGGTGGGGCTCAGTGCTGCTCTGAGGCAGGGCTTTCCCAGGCCCCAGCCCTGTGTCCCCATGCGAGGGCCCGCAGCCACCCTGCCACGCTTGCACCTCAGCAGGGGTAGTGCCCTGCCCTGCGGTCTGACTTTTGACTCTGTTCTTTGTACTTGGTTTTCAAAGGATTCACTGTTGTTACAATTGGGTTCTGGTGACTGAAAAACATGTTTCTTCCACTTTTTGAGGTTTAAACACCACACAGTCTCCAGGGCGGTGTCCTGGGGCCCGTGGGTGATGCCCTGGGGTCGGGGACTCTCTGCCTGAATCAGGCTGGTGGGGAGGGAGGGGGCCAGGCCCTGTCACCTGGCCGTGTCCATGGGGCTGCCTCCAGAAGCCCGGCCAGCTGACCACCTGGGCCCAGAGCATCGCCCCGTCCCCTTCCCCTGCCCGTCCCCCGAGTGCAGCCCCTGGACACACGGACCCGGCCTGGAGCTGAGGAAACAGGTGAGCGGTGCCCAAACCAGGGGCCCGCGTCCTGTCAGCACCCAGGTGGATGGGGGTGGGGTCTGCTCCAGCAGCACTGTGGTCCCTCCCTGCCTGCTGTTCAGCCTCAGGTCCTGCTGCCCAGGGGCCTTGTCTCCCGAAGCTCGTGTGACCCACTTCCTCCCGGCAGAGCGGAGCCTGACGTGGACCCCGTACAGGGGCTCTGTGGGGCTGCCCGCACTGTGTGCGGACTTGGCTTTACAGATCTGCCTTTGTGTTTAGAAGGCAGGAACGGAGGGCCCCCCCCCCCAGCACACGCACCTGTCATTATGTCCCCCGCTCAGCTCAGAGAATAAGCTGGCCGTTGCAGGGGAAGGACCATGCAGGCTGTGCAGAGATGTGGGATTAACGGGCATCCGAGGATTCAAGTCAGAGGATTAATCCCAGTGGAAGCATCAGTGTTGGGGGCAGGGACCCACAGTTGGCGATTCTGCCCATGCACGGCTCTCATCTGGAGCCTGAGGGACCCTGGGTCTTTTTAGGAAACAGAAGCCACCCTTTCGATCGGGGGACCCCAGTTAGCACCTGAGGCTCCCTCACCCAGGAGAGGGCCCAGCTCCCAGGGCAGGGGGTGGGTGGGGGCTGAGTCCTCACATTACTGGTCCCTCTCTTCTCCCCCGGGGGCCCCCTCCTCTCAGCAGGGCCTGCGGGCTCCCTGCTCCAAGGAAGCAAGGTTTGTTTCCACCCTCCCTGCCTGCTCCCCAGGGTCCTGATGGGATCCTGGGTGGGGCAATCCTGCAGACCAGGGAGGCCCACCTCCTTGTGTGACTAGCGGGGAGGCAGGCCCCCCAGGACACGCCTTCTCGGAGCCTGGAGAGGAGACACAGTTCTGGGGATGTTTTCTGGGCAAGTCATGGGCTGATCAGCCCACCTTCTGCCCAGAGAGCAGCCCTTGGGAGGGGTCAGGGCTCTCTGAGCCCCTGGTTCCTAAGTGGAGGACTCTGTTCCTCTCAGGAATGAGGCCATGCCTTGGTCTCCCTTTGTGATGTCGACCAGCCTGCCCTGCACCCAGCCTTTTCCTTCATAACTGTTGAGTTTCATTTCTCCTTAAAAATCTCAAGAGCTCAGCTGATCTTGGCCTCCTTTGCTTTTCACACTAACAGGGCTGCATCCTTTCTTTTGTTACATTTATCTAAAATTATTCCCCAATTCCCACATTTTTCTTGATGTAAATGACCATCAGTGTCCCTGCGTTGTAATGAAAGCTGGAATTAAGAGCTCTGTGCCCCAGGGCACAAGCTCAAGACCAGGGCTTTTCTTGTTTGGGTAGATGCCCCCAACGTCCTGAGGACTTCTCCTCCTGCCCCTGTGCTGCCAGCGCCTCCCAGCACCTGCCTGGGGGCTGAGTCCCAGTTCTTCACTGCCCAGCTCATCCTGGCCCCCTGGCCCCAACCCCGCCCTCCTAGCCGGTCTGTGAAATGGAGGGAGGGGCCCCTCCCAGCGGGGCTGCAGAAGGACTGTGCCTGGCACACGGTAAACGCTGTGTCAGCTTTAGGTATTGCTGGTTAGTGTTTGATTGTTTGATGTGTTGATCCTGTGACCCAGCTCCCCACAGTGAGTCCCCGTCTGTCCCAGGAGAGGACCTCGCCGATGTGCAGTATCGTGATCAGTAGTCGTCCAGCGTTGCAATCGGTTTGCTCTTCTTCGACTCAGAGTCTCTAGCTGAGCAGAGGCTGGAACTGCTGGCTCGCAGCACACATGTGGCCAGCCCATGGCAGGACTGGCTCCCCGACCAGGGCCCGGCGGCCTGGGGGACTGTGGCTGTGCACCCCTCTGAGGCTCCAGGGGCTCTGCTTTGGCTGTCCCTCTAGGTGCTTTGCTCCACGCCCAACTCTTCATGAGGTCCTGGGTGGACACCCACACACACACACACGTGCAGGGACCTGTTGCTAGACGGCGGGGTCAATAAGCATGGCTCTGTCCACTGCCCCCCACCCCCTGCCCAGTCCTCTCCCACCGGCCTCCGTCTGATGTGCTGAGCCAGGTCACAGGACATGAGAAAACTCAAGCTGAGGGTGGACCCAGGCCTGCAGAGCAGCAGGTCCAGCAGGCGCGTTGGCTGGGCTCTGCCTGCTCCTGCCTTTGTCTGCCACTTCACCTGGCTCAGCCTGCCCACCGCTGGCTCCAGGGTCTCAGACAGCCCTGTCCGGGGCACGGATAGGAGGGAAGCCCCCCAGGCCCCCAGTGCAGAAGAAGCATGGGAATCTGCTCCAGCCTCTCGACCCTCACGTCTCCTGGCCCAGAGCCCATGACAACCCTCCTGCTCATCCTCCCAGAAGAGGTCCTTGCTGCTCTCTGACCGACTGAAACGGACGACCAAGTGGCGGGATGGGGACCAAACGTGGACTCAGCCTTTGGGACAGCCAGCTGTCCAGCCTGCAGACTGTTTCTCCCTAGACTGACCCCTCAAAGGTGGTGGCTGCCCCCTGGTTCTGCATCCCCAGCGCTGGCCCCAGCTGGACGCTGAGTGTTAGACCGAGGACCCTGCAATGGTCGGCCTCCAGCTGTGGCCAGAGGGTCGGGGGGCAGGTAAAGTGTGGGGACAGACCAAGCACCAGCTGTGTGCAGTGCCAGGCACATGGAGACGCTGGGCTTCTGGAGCCATGGCCTCAGGAGAGTCAAATCCACATGCAGGCCTCACCACAGGACCAGAGACAGGGCCCAGGGAGTCTGCTCTCCTCGCAGCAAAGATGTTACTGACCTAGATACAGTGTCTGACGTGATTGGAACGTGTGTGAGCCGTGCGACCTGATGTAGGTGACACCCTGGACCCTGGGCACTTCCCCAGATGTGGGACGGAGTGTGGGCGTTGTGGGTGAGGTCCACACCTTCCTGGAAGAGGAGAGACTCTGCTCCATGGCCTCTAGAGCAGGGACGGCGGTGAGCATGCGGCCCAGCCCGGCGCCTTTGTCTCTCACTGGACACTTGAGTGATGAGCTGGCAGACTGTGTGCAGTCAGGTTGTGTCGGCGTGAACATCTTTCTAATGTTAACTGAGACCAGAAAGAACATTTTCCTGCAGAAACCTCCCTCCTCTGCGGCCTCAAGGATGAGCTCTGCGCTATGAGCCTCCAGGGACAGAGAGCAGCCAAGAAGCTCTGGGGGTCTGTGCTGTCCCGGCCTCGAGCAGCTTGACGGGGCAGTGAGCTGTTAAACAGGATAAATCAGGTCTGCGCCCACCCCCCAGGTCCCTCCACGGTCTCCCCAGCACAGCTGAGGCCCTGGGCACAGCCCCAGATGGAGCACAGCTCACTGGACCGGCAGAGCCACCGAGCGCTCACGGCAGCCACGCAGACCTCAGATGGCGCCTGGCAGGCGGGACTCCAGCAGCTCCATCTCTGGGTGGAAATTCCCCTACTGGGGACCGCAGGCTGCCGTGAACTGCCTCTGTTTTAACATCCAAATCTCCGACCCTCTGCCCCCAGAACATGCCTCAGGGCTCGGAAGTCACCCCCCACTTTCGACTTGATTTCTTCCCCTCATATCTGAAACAGATGCCCTCAGCGGTTTATGTCTGATAAGCATCACTAGTGCCAAAGTCTGGTGGTCTGGAGCCTGAACTCTGGACCAGTTCGTGGTTACCCAGTTTCGTGGGGCTCATACGTGAGATAGGGCCGGGACTGGCCCCGTGTTAGGACGTGTTAGGATGACGCGCACTGGCTGCTCCTTCTGCTGTCACTGCTACACATCGCCTTAGGATGGCATTTACGGTGCTAGGATTCTTTTGCTTCAGATATTCCTCTAAAAAGAAGAACTGGAAAATTTGTTTCTTCAGAATTTCACTATATAGTACTGGTTATAGACAGATTTTGCCTATGGAGTCAATATAAAAGATCTGAAGAGGTTTGGGTTCTGGAGTGCTGGAGTAAGAAATGACTATCAATACCAACTCACATCAGAGTTAGTGGTGAAAGACTGTGCTTCCCTTAAAATCACCAAGACAGGATGTCTGCTCTCACCACGCCTGTGAACAGAGGACACAAGTTCTAGCCCATTCAACATGACAAGAAAAGAAAAGGCATACAGATCCGAAAGGAAGAAACAAACCAGTCCCTGTTTGTAAGTAACACTGTTGTCTGCCTTGTAAATTCCATTATGCTACCAAAAAAACTCCTGAAACTAATGGTAATGAGCAAGTTCACTTGTTAAGAATGCAGGACCTACAAACAGAAGTCTGTTCTATTCTATATATCACACAGTGAACAATCAGAAACCAGAACTCAAAATGCACCATTTACAAGAACTCCAAAAAGTTAGATACTTGCTATATGTCTTAAAAAAATATGCACAGGATTTATATGCTGAAAACTAGAAAATACTGATGAGAGGAATCAAAGACCTGAGGCAGAGCCCTCCTTGTTCACAGCAGGGACTCTCAACATTGCGGTGCTGGGGCCTCCCAGGGGGTCTGAGGGTGTAATGCCTCTCCCGTCAGATACCCAGCGGGAACGTGTGTAGATGCTCGCAAGATGATTTTTAAATTTATGTGGAAACACAAAGGAACTCATGGAACCAAGAAAGTTTTGAATTGAAATTGGAGTATTTTAAGTCGCCATAATGTTACAATTATCCAGACATGGTGGTGCTGGTGGGTAGGTCGGCATTTATGTAAACAGGATATGGCCCAGAATATAGCACACACATGTGGACAACAGATTTTGACAAAGATAATAAAGCAGTTTATTTCAGAAAGGACAGTCTTTTCAAAAAGTGGTGTAGAAGCAAATGGACAATGCATAAAACAGCAAAAAAAACCTTGGGAAACTTCACATCTTACATAAAATTAACTCAAAATGGATCAAATCTCTAAATGTAAAATCTAAAACTATAACCTATTTAGGAGAAAAATGTGAGAAAAGTGCTCATTCACAAAAGATGAAAGTGTTAAAAGTCATAAAAAATAAAATTGAGAACTGGTGCTTCATCACAGTTAGAAGTATTTGCTGCCTGGACGATCCTGTTAAGATATGAAAAGACAAAGCAAAGCCTCAGAAACGATCGTTGTCAATCACATCCAGTGAAGGGCAGTGTCCTTGGCCGTCAGAGCAGCCCTGTTAGCCTCCACAGAAGGATAACAGGACAGTCCAATTGGAGGACGGACAGCAGACCTGCGCACACACTTCTCCCAGCGGGATGAAGAGGTGAGAGGTATGCACCTGGGTGGGTGTTTAGGAGAGAACAGAGTCGCCACAAGGAGACATCACCACCGTCTGTACAGATGGCTGAAGTGACACGCTGACACCCCCAGGTGCTGGCAGGGTCGCCCAGAACCAGATCTGTCTCACCCTTGGGGCAGGCGGGGTGGGGTTGGAAAATGGTGCAGCTGCTCCGGCAAACGGTTTGCCGGTTTCCTACAAAGTAAAAAGTGAAGTGAAAGTCGCTCGGTCGTGTCCGACTCTCTGTGACCCCATGGACTATACTGTCCATGGAATTCTCCAGGCCAAATTTAAATGTACACTTAATGTACCTTTCAGTAATCATAGCCCTGGGTATTTATCACAGAAAACTGCAACCTTGAGTTCATGTGAAAACAAGCATGTGCTGCTTTATTTGTAATCCACCTAAGCTGGAGTCCACCCGGATGTCCTTCCTTGGGGAGCTGGACACACAGTCGTGTGCAGTGTGCAATGGGTGCCTCCCAGTCGCCACGACCGATGGGCCTCCATTACCTGAAGCAGCATCATTATGCTGAGTGACTGTCTGGTTGGATCTCCATGAAGTTCTTGAGATGACAAAGTTGTAGTGATATAGAGCAAAGTAGGCTTTCCCAGGGCTGGGACTGAGGAGAGTAAGTGGTTGCAAACTACCCACCGGACTCTCCACATGACCCTGCTCATGTGGGCAGTTAGGGAAATCTGTATGTGTGACAAGATTTCAGAGAGCCACATACCAACAAAGGTGTGTAGGAGCCCATGCTGTTTAGTTACTAATGTCTGACGAATGTCCATTACTGGTTTTGATAATGTACTGCAGTTACATCAGACATAAGCTGGGTGAATGGGCCACAGAAACTCTGTATTATTTTTGCAGCTACTCATGGATCTAAAATTATTTCAGAAGTATGCAACACACATATGTAATACACATACACAACAGACGTGAGAGTCGACAGTTATTACACCTAAACATAAAAAGTAAATTCCGGGAACAGATCGATTAAAAGTAAGAGATGGTCAGAGTGGAGAGAAAAGCACGATCAGTCTATGTGTGGCCAGCAAGACACCAACATGGAATATATAAAGCTCCTGGCAGTTTGGCTGAAAAGATATGTCATGTGAACACTGATCAAGACCAGCCTGCGGTGGCTGCACTAATAATGTGAGATGAATCAGGCTTCCGGACGAGGTGGCAACTAGGGTTAGAGGGATGTTGCATGAATATGAAATGGTCAGTTCTCTAGGAAGACATGCCCAGCCCAAATGTACATACACTGCTTGAAAGAGCCTCAGAACACAGAACAAAACCTGATAGGACAAGCTGGGGCACAGTCCCAGTTGTAGTTGGAGATATAGGTCTCCTCTGAGCGACTGACAGGGCAAGTGGCCTCGCAGGACAGTATACCCGGCCACCAAGGGACACAGCTCATGGGCACACAAGGTATTCCCAAGGTAGACTGTGCTACATATGAAAATAAAAGCCCAACAAATTTAAAACAGTTGAAATCACAAGAAATATATGTTCTGACCAGACTGCAATTGAACTAGAAATCAATAACCAAAGGTACAAAATTTCCCAAATACTTGAAAATCAAAGCACACCACTGTAAATGACGTGCTGGTCAAAGAGAAGGTAGCAGAAGAATGTAGGAAATACTTGGGAGAGAATGTGTACAATACACACACGTCTCTAAATTCTTAGGAATCAAGGGAGTCAGCGCCTCGAGAAACCTAAGCATGATGTGCTAACATGGGAAATGTTTGCAGACAGCTATCCAAGCTTTTACTTTAAGACACTAAGGAAAGAAGAGGAAAGCAAGAGGGAGGAAATGATAAAAGCAAGACCAGAAACCCATGAAACTGAGAACAAGCTCGGCTTTCCACACTGGAGCAACTCAGAGGAAGGGAGAATGTGGAGGGGGGCGGTGCTCCCCTTGGGCCAGGGACCTGGGACGGCTCTGCCTCCTGAACTTTTCTGCGGCCTTCTGTTGGCTCCTTCAGGAGTGTTTCCTCTGCCCTCTCCTGGGAACCGGGGGTCTTGTAAACTGACCGGATCCTGGGAGGGAGGAGGGGACAGGTCCCCCTCTGGCTGCGTAGGCAGAGTCCCCTGTCCTGTCCTGACTCTGCCTGGAAGCAGGGCCTCGTCCTGCCCTCCCCACCTGTGTCCCCAGGAAGCTCCCACCCATTACTCAACTGACCCCTGGTGAGCAAGTGAATGAATGGGAGCAGACGGAAGGGAAGAAAACACCATCTTGGATGCCCACACGCCCCAGTTCAGAGTAAGTTCTGTTCCAGAATGTCCTGTGAGGGCCTAGATATGGGCTGGACTCAGCATCCACCGTCTGTTCATCTGGCCTTTGAGTGGGTGCTGCGTGGGCGCCTGCTCACGGCAGCCTGGACTGGAGCTGGGAATGAGGGGTTCCACATTGAATGGCAGAGAGAAGCGTGTCCTCCACCAGCAGGCCAGGGCTGTGGGCGCTGAGGCATGGGAGGCAGATGCCGGCAGTCAGGGGTGCAGGTGGGGGCCTGTAGGGAGCACCCTTGGGGGAAGGCCCTGGCTGGGCTGGCTGGAGTCAGCCTGTCGCAGGAAGGAAGGCCCCGAGGCTAGGATGGCAGAGTAGGGACCAAGGCAGGCTGTGGTCTGCTCATTTCTCTAATTTTATCATTTCAACCATGTCAAGTAAGTGGAATTGCATAGTGTGTGACCTTGGGGGCTGGCCTTTTTCACACAGCATAATTCTCCCAGCCCCCCCGCCCCCAGTAGCTGAGCGCATGGGCAGTTGGTGCCACCTCCTGGAGGAGCAGGTTCCATGTGCGGTCTCAGTCCACTGCAGGGATGCCCCATGACTGTCATACCAACCACTGGATTAGGTGCTGGGTCCTGCTTTGGGCAATTACTAATACAATGAACTCACATTCAGGCTTTTGTGAGGACACCGGTCTTCACTGCTCTGTACTAAATCCCAGCTCAAATGGTAGATGCATGTTTATTGTTCCAGGTGACCATGCTACTTACTCCCTGCAGCACCCGATTGGCCTGCCGGTGGCTCCACACCCTCACCGGCAGGGCTGGTGTGGCCCCTGCCATTTATTTAGCCATGGTGATGGGTGAATGGTGGTTCCTCCTGGGCAGTAATTTGCATCTCTCTGGTGGCTAATGACACGAACATCTTTTCACATGCTTATTTGCCACCTAAGATCCTCTTTGGTGAAATGTCCATGTCTTTTGCCCATTTTCTAATTGGACTGCTTGTTTTCTACTATCAAGTCTGATCCCTGCATATGCTTTAAACTGGTTTCGTGGCAGACATGCAGCTTGCAAATATTCTCTCCCCATCTGTGGCTTGTCTCTTCATCCTCCTAACATTCTCTGGCAAAGCAAAGGTCTTTAGTTTGACACATCTCATTTATCAGGCTTCCCTTTCGTATATCATGTTGTTAGTGTCAAGTCTAAGAATTCTGCCTTACCCTGGACCCTAAGGGTTTTTTTTTCTTCCTAAAAGCTTTATAGCTTTATATTTTTCATTTAAATCTATTTCCTACTTTGAGTTGATTTTTACTCAAGGGATGACTTCTAGGTCGGAGTCCATTTTTGCCTCCAGTGTTCAGTTGCTCCAGCCCTGCATGTTGAAGAGCTGTCTTTCCTTCATCAAACTGCATTCACATCTCCGTTAGACATCAGCCGGGCATATCCGTGTGGGCCTGTTTCTGGATTCTGTGCTCTCTGCCTACTCCGTTGATTCCCTCTGCCGATACCACAGCTTTGATCATGGCAGCTGTTGGGGAAACTGACTCTTTCTACTTTATTTTCCTTTGTCAGAATTGTTTTAACTATCCTAGCTCCTTTGCCTTTTCATATAAATTTTACAATGGCTTGTCTGTATCTATGAAATTCTTGCTGGAGTTTTAATAGGAATTATGTTAAAGTCATATGTCAGCTCAGAGAGAACTGACATCTTTACTGTGATGAGTCTTGTGATCTGTAAACACATTCTGTGTCTCCATGCATTTAGATCTTTAATTTCTTTCATCAGCATTTTGTAGTTCTTAGCATATAAGTCCTACACATGTTTTGCTAGATTAATACCTAAGTGTGTGTGTGTGTGTGTGTGTGTGTGTGTGTGTAGGTGAGTTAGTTGCTCAGCTGTGTCTAACTCTTTTGCGACACAATGGACTATAGCCCTCCAGGCTCCTCTGTCCATGGAATTCTCCAGGCAAGAATACTGAAGTGGGTTGCCATTCCCTTCTCCAGGGGATCTTCCCCACCCAGGGATTGAATCCAGGTCTCCCGCATTTGCAGGCTGATTCTTTACCATCTGAGCCACCAGGCATCGGAACGGCTTTATTTTTTTTCCTTCTAATCAGGTTCCTCTCATCACCTTTCCTGCCTTGCGGCGCTGGCTGAACCCCTTAGACTGTGTAAGTCACAGTGGGGAGAGGAGAGGAGACATCCGTGCCCTGTTCTAAGTGACAGGATTCAACCCCAAGTGTGAAGTTGGACACAGGTCTTCGGAGATGCTGTTTATTGAGTTGAGGAAGTTCCCTTCTATTCCTGTATTTTTTACTGAGAGTTCTTTATCACGAGTGGGTGTTGAATATTGTCAAGTGCCTTTCTGCATATGATCAAATGATATTTCTTCTCTAGTTTGTTGATATGATTGATTTCATAAGTTGATTTTTGAATACAGTACCAGCCTTGAGTCACTGGAAGAATGGGCATAGTGTATATTTCTTTCTGTGCGTTGATGAATTCTGTTTACCACTGTCTTTATAGGATTTTTACACCAGTGTATTTGAGGGCAGTTTTCTCCTTTTGTACTGTCCCTTGTACCATCTTTTGTACTGATTTTTGTACCAGGCTCATGCTAGCTTCATCAAGTGGATTGGGAAATGTTTCTCTTCTCTTCTGTTTTCTGAAGTAGATTCTGTAGAACTGCTATTAACTCTACTTGAAACCATTGGTAGAATCTCCAGTGAAATGCTCTGAATTTGGAGATTTCTTTCAGGAGACTTTCAAGATTATGAAACCAATTTCCTCAACTGCTAGGTAGGGCTATTCAGATTATCTGTTTCATGTTAGGTGAGTTGCGCCAGTCTGTCTTTCTCAAAGAGCAAGCCAGTTAACCTGAGTCAGTTTGTTTGTGTGGCCTTGTTCTGAGTGCTCCTTTGTTAGCCCTTTGATGTATGCGAGGTTCTTAGCTATAGCTTCTGTTCCACTCCTTATAATGGTGTTCTGTCTTGTCTTCTTTTTTCCTCAGTCATCCTAGGAGTTTGTCCGTTTTATTAACCTTTTAAAAGAATCAGCTCTTTATTCTATTCATTTTCTTTAGTTTTCCTGTTTCCAATTTTAACTATTTCTGTATTCCTTCCTTCCTTCTGTTTACTTGAATTTATTTTGTTCTTATTCTAGATTCTTAAAATGAGAGCTTAGATTATTAAGACTTTTTATTTTTTTCTGATATGTATTTTGTGCCATAAATTTCCCTCTAGGCACTGCTTTGTGTTTTACAAATTTTGGTATATTGTATTTTTTCAGGTATATGTATTTTATTTAGGCATACATGATACAGGCTTCCCTGATAGTTCAGACAGTAAAGAATCTGCCTGCAATGCAGGAGACCCGGGTTCAATCCCTAGGTCAGGAAGATCCCCTGGAGAAGGGAATGGCTGTCCACTCCAGTATTCTTGCCTAGAGAATTCCATGGAGAGAGGAGCCTGGTGGGCTACAATCCACAAGGTTGCAAAGAGTCAGACACAACTGAGTGACTAACACACACACACACACACACACACACACGATACATTCAGGTCGACATTTTTTTTTTTTTTGACCCCGGTTGGATGCATGAGGCATGTTTTTATACTCCTTGAGACTGCCTCTTTGACTCAAGGATTGCTTAAATGGGTGTTGTTTTAGTTTTCATGTGCTTGGAGATTTTTCTGTTATTTCTGTGATTGATTTCTAGTTTTATTCCTTTGTGATCTGAGAACATACCGTATGATTTCGATTCTTTTAAATTTGCTGAAGTTTGTTTTATGGCCAAGGGTGTGGTCTGCATTGGTATATGTTCTGTGTGCTCTGCTGGTCCCAGACGTGCTGTGAATGTTGACTAGGTCCGGTTGATAGATGGTGTTGTAAGTTTTGTGTCCGTTCTGATTTTCTACCTAGCTGTTCTTTCAGTTGTTGAGATGGTGCTGAACTCTTCATCTGTAACTGTGAATTTCTATATTTTTCCTTTCAGTTCTGTCAGTTTGTGCTTCACATGTTTTACTGTCCTAGTGTTTGATTCATATGCTATTAGGACTGCTTGCTATTGCTTCTTCATGGACTGACTCATCATTATATAGTGCCTCTCTCCATCTTTGGTAATTTTCATTGCTCTGAAGCCAGTTTTATCTGATACTAATATAGCCACTCCCACTTTCCTTTGATTAGTGGTTGTACGACACATCTTTTCCCATGAGTTTATTTTCAGTCTGCTTACATCTTGGTAACTGAAGTGAATCAATTTTTTATCGACAGCATATGATTGAGTCATTTTTCTTAGTCCACTCTGCCATTCTGTTTTCTTTATTGGTAAATTTAGACTATTTACATTTAATGTAATTATTGAGAGGTTAGAACTTAAGTTAATGATTTCATTTTTTGTTTTCTGTTTGTTCTCCCTGTTTGTTTCTCTGTTTCCTTATCTCCTGCCTTCCTGTGGGTAACCCAACATTTTTAATGATTCCATTTTGATTTATTGATAGAGTTCTTGAGTATCCCCTTTGCAGCTCTTCAGTGGTTGCCTAGGTTGCGTTGTATGTGTATAACTAATAGGTTCTGCTCATGGAAGGAGGCATTGCCTCCACCTCCTCACCCACCACCCACCACCTGACTCCCAGCTCACTGCCCCGGGTGATTTCTTTCACAAAGAGCAGGCCCTGGGTTCTGTGGCTAGCTGGTTCCTATTGCCGGCAACCTCCCATAATTCCTGGCAGATGGAAGGAGGGAAGAGTTGGGTGGGAATTGGGACCAGTGGCTCCCGAACATGATTTTGCTCGAGAGGAGTCTGGAGAAGCATAACTGCAGCCTCTGGAACCACCTGGGTGTCTTGAGTCAGGCCCCGAGGGGCGGTACACACACCTTGCTCAGTGCCGACGCCTCCTTGTTCTGCCACCACAGACGCCCTGTTAGCGTAGGTGCTCTGTCGCCACAGGAGGCCAGCTGAGCCCTGGGCCAGCAGGTAGCCCTGGGATGCCGGTGGGGGGATCTCCTTTCCTAGACGTGAACCTCAGGGCTCCACCGCCTTCCTGGGATGGGACGTCCTGTGTGGCCGCTGCCCTGGGGGCATTCTGGGATTCCGGGCGACAGTCCTTCTCAGCGCTTCCCCGGGAGCGCGCCCAGCCCCCAGTTGCTGCCCAGGGTCTCATGCTGACCGGGGTCTGCCTCTCAGGGGGCCCCACGTTGGGGGAGCCGTGCTTGTGGGCCCAGCCCTCCTCCAGTTGCTCTGGTTCCTGTGTCACCATAAGGGCTTCCTGACAGGCCCTTCCTCCCTGTTTGCTCCTCTTTTTAGGACAGCACAATGCCTGGAGCTTAGTCATGGCCAGGGCATATGTGTTGAATTAACAAAGTTATTAATTACCAGTTTCCTACAAGGCGAATTTCAGTCTGCATCTTGCATGTATGCGTTCCTGGAGGAAAGAGCAGGGGCGAGAGCAGCTGGCACTGGTCCGGGCGCTGGCCTTTAACGACACGTCCTCTGTCATACCCAGAGGCGTGACGTACTCCCGGCAGGGAGAGGCAACAGTGGGGTGGGCCGTGTGGCTCCACTGGGTGGGTGTCCCTGGAGGGGCCATCAGCAGGCTTTCTCGGGTGCCTTCCCATTGGGGGTGGCTGCTCAGTGGCAGGATCATCCTCTGCGGTGACCAGCTGTGTGGCATCACGTGTAACTTCACCCTCCTGCTGGCCTCCTAAATGCAGCTTCAGTCATTTACCCAGAGCCACCCACCCCATGACGCTGACTTCTGAAAACCACCAGAGTTTTAAGTGAAATGTAAGTGAATGCATTTTACACATGTGAACAGAACAGTACTTTGATGATGACGAAGTTCCAGTGTTGAGTGGCCCTTAGGTGCTCGCTTCCTGAATGTACCCCTCTGGCCTGCTTCTTCCTTGGACATGGAGCAGTCGGGGTGGGGGAGTGCAGGCTGGAAAGCTCCGCGGAGCAGCCGGGGCCAGCGGAGGGTAGAGAGGAGCGTACTGGTCAGCTGCAAGCCTCCGGCTCCCCAGGGATAGCAGCACAGACAGCCCGTGCTCCTCCAGGAGAGGAGTCCAGTCACACAAAAGCCTGGGGTCCGCTTGGAAACCGTCGGGACTCTGCACTCTGCCCTGACCCACCCAGTCCTGAGTGTGGGGATGTGCGGGGCTCAGCGGGCTCCTCAGCCTCAGGCGGCCTTTCTCTCAGACAGACTCAGCAGTCTGGACCAGCCGTGGGTGAAAGTGGGGCTGCATCTGCCCACCCAGGGTCCCCTCAGCCTCTCCCCCAGCCCCCAAACCCTGCTCTGGGAGGCAGTCAGCACTGGGGACCCCCACAATGCAAACACAGGACTTGGAAATGGCTGCTGGATGCGCTCCTTGGCCCTGGGCACACACCCAGCTTTGGCCCCGGCATCCTCGAGGGAAGGACACATGAGTGCGTGAGATGTCCTGTGGGCACGGGATCGCAGTCCCAGGAAACCTGCACCACCCTCCCCCCAGTTCTCCCAGCCTGGCATCAAGAAAGACCAGGGGAGCTCTCACAGGCGGACGGAGCCCCCCAGTGACCTGGGTGCAGGGCCCACAGCAGGGCAGCCTGAGCCCTCCCTCAGACGCCACAGACGTGGAATGTCCCTGCCCCGTGCTGGGTGACCTGACGGGGGTGCTGGGGGCTGTGCTGGGCGCCACAGGCTTTCTGCACTGGAGGGGCCGGAGCCAACGTGAGATCTGGTTGGGGGAGACATGCAGCGGGTTCCCATCGCCAGTCAGCCTTGTCCCTGGGGCCAGCCTTTCCTTAAGTCTGGCTCAGGCTTTGCGTCAGGGGGCAAGGTGACACATGTCCCCGAGCAGAGGAGCAAAGCAAAGCGGTCAGAGTGGATTTGTGTCTCCTGAGCACTGGGTAGGGGTCGATCTGGACCCCCACAGTTGGGACTGAGCTGAGGAGGCGCCCTGGCCACGCTGAGGGTCCACGTCCATGGTTGGGAGGACTCACATGGTTTGGAGACAGAGTCAGACCTCAGGCTCATCCAAGGCAGCACTGGGGTCTCCTTCACCCTGGCTGGCAGGGTGTGGGCTGTGCTGCCCCTGGAAGTGACCGGGCGCCTCTGGGTACTCACCCTGTGACCACACGGCCAGCGCTCTCATCACCGTCATATGCATCAGGGTGACCTTCCCTGCCCAGCCCTCAACCCAGAAAGGACGACAGTTACACAACCCAGGCACGGGCACTGACGTTGTCCCTGTGACTGCAGCCTGTGTCAGGAAGTCGAGTGTGGCCGGTGGAGACGTGGGGGGCAGGGAAGAGCACCCAGGCTGCGTTTCTGGAGGTGACACAGCAGCCCTGAGATGACATGTGCACTGGATGTTCTGGGGGCGTGCAGGGCGGCAGGCAAGTGAGTCCGAGGCAGGAGCAGAGCCTCGGAGGTGAGCCTAGGGGCCAGGGGAGTGCGCAGCCCGGCATGCCTGCCAGGGGCCTGCACCGGCCAGGGCAGAGAATATGCTTGCAAAACTCAGCTGCAGTTTTCCCAATTTGATGGAAATTCTAAGACCACAGATCCAAGAAGTTCAGTGAGGCTGCAAGAACCCAAAACACAAAGCACCTCATAATCAAAACCAGTGATGAAGAGAAGCGCCTTTAAATATGCTCGAGAGGAGGGCTTTCCTTTCAAAGGACAAAGGGGAGACTGCGACAGACCCCTCCCCTCGGACACAGTGCAGGTGGGGCGGCAGGGAGCCCTGTCCGCCTGGGATACTGTGCCAGACGAGACAGGCTTCCAGAGACGGCGGCGTAAAGCTGCCCAGATGCTCCAGAGCTGAGAACACATCCCCAGCAGACCTGCCCGACCAGATACACGGGGAGATTCATACGGCAGAAGGAAAACGATAGCGGGGCCACACAGGTGAGCGTGAGAGACACTTTTATTATTATCCAAATCCCTTTAAAAGGGAGTTGACTGCTTGCACTTAAAAACAAAGTCTGTGGGATCTATAACACAGACATGTGGCAGTAACAGTGCAGAGGCCGAGAGAGGCAGGCACCGTGCCGCTGGTCATCCTGTGCCTGTCTGGAGGCGAGGCCGCAGCCCACGGACTGAGTCAGGTCCGGCGTCTGTGCACAAGCCCTGAAGCCACCCCCTGGATGAAAGGACCCAGAGTGGTGACTGGTAAGAGAACAAAGGAGATGAGGTGGAATCATACCGTGTGTGCCATTAATCCAAAACATGGCAGAGGAAAAGTAGACACAGGGAACAAAGGACAGATGATGGGGTGATAGACTAAAGTCCCCCACAGCAACAGTCACGCGAACAGTCTCAACAGCCCCAGTTAAAAGGCACATCATTAAAAAATAAAAAATAAGGACCAACTATATGGTGCCCACAAGAAACGCACTTTGAATATAAAGACACAAATGAAAAATTAGAGATGGAAGAAGAGACTCCCTGCTAATCACACTAGTGATTAGTAAGGTCAGGTGTCTGTGTTAATAACAAAGTAAATTTTGGAGTCAAGAATATTACCATAGATAAAGGAGGATCTTTCGTCATGATCCAGGAGTCACTTCATCCACAGAACATAACAGTACTAAAGGTTACAATGCTAATGATGGAGCTTAAAATACACGAAGCAAAAAAAATGCTAGAACTGCAGGAGAAATCGATGAATCCACGCTCACAGTCAGAGATGCCAAGATCCCTGCTCAACAATGGACAGAAGAACGTCACAGCCATCCTTGCTCTGGTCGAGTCTGTGTTACACCCCCTGCAGGTCAAAATTCCTGCTCAGCAATGGACAGAAGAGCATTGCAGCCATCCTTGCTCTGGTTGAGTCTGTGGAACACTCCACCCAGGTCAAGATCCCTGTTCAGCGATGGACAGAAGAGCGTTGCAGTCATTCTGGCTTTTATGTGGAACAGCCCACCCAGGCACACAGACCAGAGATAGACCACATTCTGGTCCATAAGCAAGTCCTTGATAAACTTAAATATCTCAAGTATTACAAGATATACTCTCCAACCATAAAGGAATTAAATTCGAAATCAATAGAAGAACACTATCTAGAAAATCTCCAAATATTTGAAAATTCAGTAACACATTTCAAAATATCCCATGAATCGAAAAAAGAAATCATAAGAGAAATTTGAAAGTTTGTTTCCCTGAGTGGACAAAAAGCACAAATATAAAAATTTGGGGGATGCAGCTAAAGCCATACATAGAGAGCAGCTTATAGAAATAAACATTTAGGCAAAAAGTAAGACTTTAAGTCCATTCCATTACCTTCTTTCTAAAGATACTAGAAGGGGCTTCCCAGGTGGCTCAGTGGTGAAGAATCCGCCTGCCAATGCAGGAGATGCAGGAGACGTGGGTTCGATCCCTGGGTCAGGAAGATCCCCTGGAGGAGGAAATGGCAACCCACTCCAGTCTTCTTGCCTGGAAAATCCCATTGACGGAGGAGCCTGGTGGGCTACCATCCATATAGTTGCAGAGTCAGACACAACTGAGCGCATACGCAAGGACACTAGAAAAGAGGAGCAAATGGGACCCTGCCGCCATGTGCCCAGTCTCAGGCCCGAGCAGAACTTGAAGACGAGAGGCGGGATGAGGGTGTCCGGCAGAAATCAGGTGCCCTGGGCGGGGGTGCAGGGTGAGACCTGGACTCAGGTGTCGTGGATGGTGTCAGCACAAAGTAGCATTTAGACCACTGCTGGACAGGCTTCCAGGGAGGCGGTGAGAAGAGGGCCCTGCCAGGTCTGATGGGGGCCATATCTGCTTCTTCTCTTCCTCGTATCAAATGGAATAAAATGCATTAAATCCCCAGCGTGGGGAGGATGGAAGGAGGGGTCCTTGCCAGGATCTACTGGTTTCTGAGCGCCCAGCACAGGGAGGGCTCTCTGATGACCCAGGCATCAGGCTGGGCCCCTAGGGGTGTGGCTGCTGCTTCTCGCCAAGCACCCCTGGCAGTCACAGGGGCAGAAGCAAGGCTGGCACGTGGGGTGGCCTCAGGTGGGAGGCGTCCCAAGCCTGGCAGGGCAGCCTGAGGATAGAGAGTCCTGCCTTCCCTGTGGCACAGGGCTGGCTCTTCAGGATTGAGGGTGCCCCCGGTGGCCTTATCGGCTCCCGGGGCTGCTCCTGTCTGCGGCAGTCCATGGAGGCGAGGCCTGGGACGCCCGCTTCTGGCACGTGAGGCAGGCTGGCACTCACTGGCGCGTGTGATAGATGGCGGTTGACAGCCCGCAGCCTGGAGCACCCCTGGCACTCGCTGACCCACTTTCTCCTCCGTCGCTGGAACATTTACGTAACAGATGGCCCCAGGGCCCTGCTGTCCGCCCCCAGAGGAGGTGATTCTAATTACACAGGAGGCGGAGGCACGTTGCTGGCCTGGCCGCCCTTGCTGGTTTGTGGGTGCCTGGCCGCCCTTGCTGGTTTGTGGGTGCCTGGCCGCCCTGTGCTGGTTTGTGGGTGCCTGGGTGCCTACCTGATTGCCCTCTGCTTGTTTGTGGGTGCCCACCTGGCCGGCCTGTGCTGGTTTGTGGGTGCCTGTGTGCACACCCCAATCTCGGGGAGACTGTGTGGGGTTGCTGTGGGGTGTCCGCCTGGTGGGGAGTAGGTATATTTGGCACCACTGTGGTCCTCTGAACGAGACCATCCCCTCCTTTCTGGGTCCTTCTTACCCCTGCCCCGCTGCCTGCCCCATCCAGAGCTCTGCAGAGATGGAGCGCCCTCCCCACCCTCGGACACATCAGCACGTGAGGCTGGCTGCTCAGACATGGCCAGTGAGGTTTTTATTTCAGTGTCAGTAACCCTGAGTGGTCGGTGGCTTCCGTACTGGTCAGTTAAGACAGAGCACATGAGTGTGTGAAGGTGATGTGTTTACACGCTGACATGTTACATCACCATGCACCAGCTGTCTCAGGACCTCTGCTCCTATGGGCGGGCGGGCGGCATGTCCCCCAGCGAAGGGGACTTGTCCTCCATCACCTGGCAGCTCTGCCCACCTCTCTGGTGAGCAAGGCTCCTCCTGGTCCTCTCCTGGACTTTTTGTGGAACCCCTGGGGCCCAGCCCTGGGCCAGTCATCCGGCATGGTCCCCCCGCCTGGCCTTCCCCCGCCTTCTGTCCACCAAGTGGTGCTCTGCGGTCAGAACCCTGTATCTGCTGCTTGGCCGAAGCCCTCCCTCTGTGCCAGCCGCCACCCGTGCACCCCACAGACACAGGCACAGAGACGCCTGATGGCGCTCCCAAAAGGCCGCAGCACCCGGCCCCTCCTGACCTGTCCCCACCGGTAGCATCACCTCTCATCCCTTTGTTCCGCAAGTCCCCTCCCGACACTGACCACCCGATTCTGCCCTTGCCTCCCTGACCTCCGTCCAGTCCTCATCACTGGTCTCCTGTGGCCGCTCCACATCCTGCGGGAGGTGGCCTGTCCCCCGGACCTGGACTCAGTGCCCACCTTGCCTGGGGGGGAGGTGCTCAGCTCTGTCCACAGCAGTCAGGCCGGGTTCCATCAGCCGAGTTCCCTGCACACCCCGTGCGCTGTCCCCATCCTTCAGCTCCCCTGTCTGTGACCGCGCCTTGTCTGCAATCTTATACCGGAGCCTGAATGTTGCCTGGAGGGTGAGGTGCTGACCCAAGGCTCTGCAGGAAGCGTACAGTAAGCAGACCGTGATACCGGATGTAAGGCATTTTCTGAAAACTTGGTATAGTGGGGGCACTCAGACATTTCAGTTTGGTTAGTGGAGACGAATCCACTTTAGAAATTAGGACAACTAAGGAGTCTCAACTCTAGACCTACAGGGACATGGATCTATGGTCTCCAAGTTTCTTAAGGCTGAAGGGAGTGTTCTGGCCCTGGTGTATTGGGCAATGGGTAGAGTCAAGGTGGCAACAGAACAGATAGCCCCCACACATGGAGGTCCCCAGGCTGACGGGGTCACCCCTTCCCCTCCAGCCACTCATGGTCCCTCATCACAGAGGCGACACTGAGGCCCAGGGCCCTGCATTAGTCAGCAGGCAGGCTGGGTCAATCCCTGGCGGCCTTTCCCTGGGACCTGTCTCCCTGCCATGTGCCTGCAGCCCCTGCAGGGCCCACAGCTCAAGTCCCGGGGTGCCCTTCCCTCCCTCGTGTGGCTGGGTGCCCTGGATCCGTCTGCTCAGAGCCCCGCCTTTCACCCGCAACGGTGCAGGCGGCCGTAGCCCAGCCTCAACCTGGCCCGGTGGCGCAGACCCGGCCCCTAACGTGAGCCCTCCCTCACCAGGTGACACCATCTGGGCCCCATCTGTCCTTCCTCACGGCGTCCCCGGCACCTTGAGCCACCACCCCCAGCTGCATTTTGGAAGAAAGATGGAGTCCAAAGTCTCGGAAGGTGGCCTGAACGTGACGCTGACCATCCGCCTGCTGATGCATGGGAAGGTATGGGCCTGGGGAGGTGGAGGCTGCCCCCGCAGGGGCTCGGTTCCAAACCAGGCTTCTTACAATTCCAAGTGATCGCGAGCTTGCACAGCCAGTGCATCGCCGTCCCACTTCTGTCCTCCTGGAGCCTCTCACACCTGAGCCGCGCTGCTGCCCCAGCCCTGCCGCCTCGTGTGTGTTCTCTACGCCAGGGCACTCTCCTCCAGGACAGGATGCTGACTGACACCACCCCACTTGTGCCTGCCGCCTGTCACCCCAGGGCTTCCCTTCATTCAGCACTCCCCACACTCCCTGTGGCTTTTGCCTTCGCATTCCCATCCAGCTCTTTTGTAGAAACAATGCCCCTCACTACCTCTTGTTGGCTTTTTCTGCTGTTTCCTCGCTGTTGGCAGAAGTGACCCAGAAGCCATCCTATCAGCCCAGATTTCAGGGCGTCACTTGGTGGGCATGCCTGCGGACATCTCCCTGCCTCCATGGTCATCAGGGGTCCTTGCTGGCGGCCGGTTAGGTGCTGCATGACTGCCAGTGTGCCCCCTCACTTCACTCACAGCTCCTGGACGTGGGGTTCACTGTTTGCTCCTGTCACCCCCACACTGTCCCTGTCCTACCATCACTGGCTCTATGCTCATGTTGCCCCTGACTTGGCCATGGGAGTCGCACCATTCTGACAGCATCACCTCTGGCGTAGAACACCGCTATCGCTCATCCTTCTTTTCTGCTGCTTCTGGAATTGGCCCAAAGACCCCGATTCCCCTGAGTGAGGCTGATGGGGTGGCCTTAGAAGCCCAGGTATGGGCGCATGGGGGTGTCCATGGCTCTCGGGCTTCTGTGGGTCCCAGGCAGAGCTGGAGAAGGTGTGTTTGTGTATATGCATGTGTGTCTGTGCACATTTACACACTACTGCTTTCCATGTTTATCTCTGTGCTGGGCCCCTGAGCTGACACCCCCTACTCCAGTCCAGCAGCGCAGACTCATCCTGGCTCCGTGGTCCGACCGTGTGGGCAGCAGGAGGAACCTGGGGCCCCAGAGGCTCTGGCCTCATGCCCGAGGCCCTGCTCTCCCTAGCTCTGTGGAAGCTGGAGCTCACACCTGGCACCCCCCTTTCTGTGGTGAAGGAAGTGTGACCACCTGCCCACTCCCGGGGTGGGGTGACATTTGGTTAAGGTTGTCAGAGGCTGGGTGTGTACCACAGAGGGCAATCTGTGGTCACTTATACACCCCACTTCCAGCAGCAGCTGGCACAGCGAGCATCCAACCCTACCCTGGGAGATGAGGTACCCTGACCACCAAGGGAGCCCCCACCCAGAGTCTGGCTGCCCCTGCTGCACACAGCCCGCACCGTGGCCCCACAGCACAGACCCTCCCAGCGTCTGCCCCAGGACATTGTCATTGCTGAGTGCTTCACTGGAACAACCGAAGATGAGTTTAATTGTGGAGGCTGCTCTCTGCAGCTAA
This sequence comes from Cervus canadensis, assembly GCF_019320065.1. Lineage (NCBI taxonomy): Eukaryota > Metazoa > Chordata > Mammalia > Artiodactyla > Cervidae > Cervus > Cervus canadensis. Next base: position 23,008,443 of record NC_057392.1, read on the forward strand.
AAGCCAGTGGGCCCTGCGTCCCTGGGCAGGGCTGCCCAACGGGACCCGAGGGTTTGTCCTGGGTAAGGAGGTGCCATGATGGGCAATCCTGGTGGTGAGCATGTCTGAACCATCATGAGCCCCAGGCTTTAAAACCATGGCAGTGTGTTCAGACATCTTTCGGTGTTCTCTGTGTGTGTGTGTCTGCGCATGTATGCGCGTGCTCAGTCGCTCAATTGTATTTGACTCTTTGCAACCCTATGGACCACGGAGAAGGCAATGGCACCCCACTCCAGTACTCTTGCCTGGAAAATCCCATGGATGGAGGAGCCTGGTAGGCTTCAGTCCATGGGGTCGCTAAGAGTCAGACACGACTGAGCGACTTCACTTTTCATTTTTCACTTCCATGCATTGGAGAAGGAAATGGCAACCCACTCCAGTGTTCTTGCCTGGAGAATCCCAAGGAGGGGGAGCTTGGTGGGCTGCCGTCTATGGGGTCGCACAGGGTCAGACACGACTGAAGTGACTTAGCAGCAGCAGCAACCCTATGGACCATAGCCCGCCAGGCTCCTCTGTCCATGGGACTCTCCAAGCAAGAATTCTCCAGGCAAATGGAGTGGCTAGCCATTTCCTTCTCCAGGGGACCTTCCCGATTCAGGGTTCAAACCCTCATCTCTTGCAGCTCCTGCATTGGCAGGCGGGTTTTTTTTTTTTTTTTTACCACTGAGCCACCTGGGAAGCCCCTTGCAATGTTTTACCTTTTTAAAAAAGGTCAAATAGCAATAGCAGTAAATTTTTACATCACAAGGTCATCGAGGGAGATTTTACCTTCACCTGCTTCTTGCAGGCTCCCTTGAGGCCTAAATGCACAAGTGATGCCTGCCAATATGTTTGTCTAGAAGGCAGCCTGCCATTCTCTCTGTCTGTCTGTCAGAGGCAGGGCAGCCCGCTGCCCTGCCACCTCCTGGCCGTCCGGCCTCCCCTGCCTGCCGCGCGTGTCCCGGCCAGCGGGCAGCCTCCCGCGCCAGTCACAGGCGTTCTGCTCCCTCTGTTCTGACATCACCTCTCTGTGCTTCCTTTCCTACAGGAAGTTGGCAGCATTATCGGAAAGGTAATTATTGAGTGAACTCTGCCTCTCTTGGGGTCTCAGGGGGAAGTGAGGCCCAGAGTGCCCGTGCTGGGGGTGGGTGCACACCTGTGTGCCATGCGTGCAGAGTGGGTCCCTCCAGAATCCTGCCCCCTGCCTTCAGGCTGCACCCCCGAGGCTGTCCCAGCACCTCCTGTTCTCTGGCCCTGCAGGTGCCAGGAGCCCTCCGCTGAGGCCACCCCATTCCCCAGGGCTCTGGCACCAGTCCTTCTACCCAAGTTTCACCCATACGAGTCCCCACATCATTCCTGGGAGCAGTGTCCCATCTCCAGCCTGGGTGTAGTGAGTCCGTTCACACAGAAATGCTCCCAGGGAGAGCAAGCACTGGTGTGGAAGCCCATGCTTGTGGGCAGGCAGTCCAGGACCCCCTCCCCGAGTCCTGCAGCCGTCTAAGGCTCCCTGTCCCACATGGTCCCTGAACGGTGGGGGTGGCCCCAGAGCCCAGAGTCAGGCTCTTTTTCACAAGCTGCTCTTTTTTGAGGGGTTGCCCGTGGGCCTAGTCCCCACTTTGCCTGTGGTGAGGATGGAGGAGGGTGCAGACCTGCCGGATGGAGCAGGTGCCCAGGTCAGGCGTGGAGCCGCGTCAGGTCCACAGGGCCAGGCCCACCCAGCCTGCGGCCTGGGCCCTGGACAAGGGTGCAGGGAGGGTTTGGGGGGTCACCTGTGCCGGCACCGAGTCTGGCTTCAAGTGCTGGGGTGTCCGGCCTCCCGGGCCTGTGGCAGAAGCCCAAGTGACCCCCTCCCTTGTCTGAACCTCTGTTCCAGAAAGGAGAGACCGTGAAGAAGATGCGTGAGGAGGTGAGTGGGCCCCCCTGAGCCCAGCGCCATTCCTGGGTGGGTGGGAAGGAGTAGACTGGGCCTCCTAGCAGCTCTGCACCCAGCCCCACAAGGCCTGGACCCATCAGAAGCCCCATACACCAGGGACGAGAGTGAGGGGCGACCATGGGGAGCCCCCAGTATGCTCGCTGGTGGTTCAGGCATCCTCCTGGGTCACGGCCAGGTCACAGCCTGCTCATCAGGATAGGACTGGTCATCAGTGCTGAGGTTCGGGTGCCACCAGCCTGCGGGCATCTCTGGTGGTCAGTAGGCCCAAGGACCCAGCCCGCTGCCGGCCCAGTAGCTTGAATCCAGTTTCTGAGGTTTGCTTGCCTTCCTCCCAGAGTGGGGCGAGAATCAACATCTCGGAGGGAAACTGCCCAGAGAGAATCGTGACCATCACGGGCCCCACGGACGCCATCTTCAAGGCCTTTGCCATGATCGCCTACAAGTTTGAAGAGGTAAGGGGTGCCTGGGGACCCCTGCTCTGGGCGAGGGGACCTCTCATTTCTTCTGCCTCCCCCGGGACCTCCCCACCAGTCCACCTGCTAACAGGCCAGCACCCCTCCTCCGCGAGGTTCACCTCCCTCACCGAGGGTTTCCTTGGGCCTGGCCCCCAGAGCACAAGCCCTCAGGGAAGGCCTGGCGCCTGGCAGTGAGGCAGCTGCATGGGGCCTCAGCCCTGTCCACAGCGGCTGACCCCTGGGGTGGGCAACCTGGCTCAGATGTGGGCAAAAGGAGCCCAGACGTGGGAACCAACACACCTTTATGTGTCTGTGCACTTCTGTGTCCGTCTGCCAGTGAGTTAAACCTTAAGATGTTTATGTGTTTCTGATGTTTTCGACATCGCTTAGAGTTATTTGATGTCTTTACTGAGAGGATGACCAAGCTGGGGAGTCAACCTTTCTGTCAAATGTATCACCTTCTGTCCAGGCCCCTTCTGCCCCACCAGGCCTGAAGGTCGGAGGTCAGAGTCTGAGCCTGGGCACTCTTGGGCCCATGCCCACCGCACAGCAGCACAGTGGCGCTGGGACAGGCCTCCCTCTCCTCGTCACCCGAGCCGGGCCCAGCCTCGCAGGCCCTGCAACCAGCCCGGCCCGCCCCCTCCCCCAGCCCATGGCAAGCCTCACAGTGGTGTGTGTGCCTCTTCCTCCCCAGGACATCATCAACTCCATGAGCAACAGTCCGGCCACCAGCAAGCCTCCAGTGACGCTGAGGCTGGTGGTCCCTGCTAGCCAGTGCGGGTCCCTGATTGGCAAAGGCGGCTCCAAGATCAAAGAGATCAGGGAGGTAACAGCCCTCTTCCCCCACCCCAGGGCTGCGAGCCGGGCGGGTCAGGACACCCCTGGGCAGAGCACCGGCCCCCTCCCTGCCAACCCTGCAGCACGGAGCTGGGAACGGGGGAGGGGCAAGCACAAGGCAGAGTGACCAGGGGACCCCCGATGTGGGCATCACGCACAGGCGCCAGGCCTGGCTCCTAGGACGGGGCCCCCCGCGCATGGGCTCTGCCGCCCCAGTGAGGTGCCTGGGAGACCGCTGAGCCACCCACTGGGGTGGAGGTCACCTGAGGTATGACCCCACATCCACATGTTCATCTTCCAAGGAAAGCCTTCCTCTCTCAAGGGAGGGCAGCCCCCGGCCTGACTCCCTCCAGGAAAGACGGCCATATAATTCAGGCCCCAAGACTGGAGTCCATCCTTGTCTGGGACCTCAAACTCCACAGAGAGGGACAATTCCAAATATGTGGGGAAAAATCCTGTCTGCTGAGATGCCCCTCCCTCCACCCAGCATCACCCCTCCAACACAGGTCCATGCTGGTAGCAGTGGGCTGAGCCAGACGGGTGTGGCTGCCCATGGGTGCTCCAGACGGAGCATGCAGCAGGCGTGGAGGGGTGACCTGAGGCAGCGCCTCGTGGGCATCCCGAGGGCAGTCAGGACGTGTTGCTCCAGTGCACGCCACCCACCTCAGCAGGGCCCCATCCAACATCCAGTCTCTCCAGTCCACAGGTGCCCAGGTCCAGGTGGCCGGGGACATGCTGCCCAACTCCACGGAGCGGGCAGTGACCATCTCGGGGACCCCGGACGCCATCATCCAGTGTGTCAAGCAGATCTGTGTGGTTATGCTGGAGGTACAGTCTGTCCGCAAGTCCGGGCTCCTCGCCCGCCTGCCCCTCTCTACACCCGGCCCTGCTTTCTGAGTGCTGGAGGTTCTCGGGTGCCCTGAGGATTCATTTGGTCAACGTTGCCTGGACTGGGCCTCAGGAATGGGCCCACGCCCCTGACCCAGGCTCAAGGCAACTTGAATAAGAGCTGTGCAGAGTGTGTGGGCACCGTGGGAGGGCTGCCAGCTCCGCCACCTCAGGATGGGGTCTCATCTTCACTGGGGATTTGGGGAGAGAACAGAGAAGGTGGTGGGGGCACGGGCCCTGCCAAAATCTATGGAGTTGAATGAAGAGTCCACGCAAAGGGGCAGGCCTTATGGTGCACCTGTGTCCTGAAGATAAGTCTGTGCTAAAGACAAGCGTGTGCTGGAGACAGATGTGCACTGGACACAGGTGTGCATGGGAGGCAAGTGTGCGCTGGAGGCAGGTGTGTTGGAGACAGGCCTGCACTGCATGCAGGTATGCACTGAAGTAGGTGTGCACTGGAGTCAGATGTGCACTAGGGACCGGTGTTTACCTGTGGCAGGTGTGCACTGGATGCAGGTGTGCCCTGGAGGTAGGTGTGCACTAGGAACAGGTGTGGCCTAGAGGCAGTTTTGTGCTGGAAACAGGTGTGCACTGGAGGCAGTTTTTCACTAAAACAGGTGCCCACTGGGGGCAGGTGTGCATGGAAGACAGGTGTGTATGGAATCAGGTGTGCATCGGTGGCAGGTTTGTACACGAGACAGATGTGCACTGAAGACAGGCCAGCACTGGTGGCAGACGTGAACTGGAGATAGGTTTACACTGTTGGCAGGTGTGAAATGACGTGTACTGGAGTCAGGAGTGCCCTGGAGGCAGGTGTACTTGGAGACAGGTGTGCTCTGCTGCAGATGTGCCCTGGAGGCACGTCAGGGCTGGAGATGCAGGTGGAGTGGAGTGGCCACACCACTGCCAGGACCCCCTGGCTGGACCATGTGCAGGCCCCAGAGACACTGCTGAGGTACAGCATGCTGTACTTATGAAAAGCACAGGAAAACGCCCAAATTGTGAAGACAGAAAGGAGTGAAGAAAAGGATTAGCCAAAGGAGAAGGAAGGAAGGTGCAGCTGAGCAGGAAGGAACCTCTCTTAAAATTTTGAGGAAAATCCCAAGATTTAAGTTTCAGTCCATACGCAAACTGCTACAAGATTAACTAAAGTTGTCAATAATAGTTGCTGGTCTTTTTTAAGCTAAAATGAAGTTATCATGCCTCTAACAGAAGGTTTCACTCTCTGTGCTGGTTGCCTGGCCATCAGGCCCTGCTCCCCCACAATGAAGCCCATGGAGGGTCCACCCTGGCTGATGCAGTCCCGCTCAGATGGTAGCCCCGGGGGCAGCAGGGACTGTCCCTCTCCTGTACTTGACCTGGTGCTAAAGCACCATGTCTGACTCCTTCGAAAAAAGTTGGTATTGGTTTTATTTTCCTGAAGTGTGATATCTGGAAGTCAAAAAGATTTTCCTGAACATTTTTTTCTGCAGCATCCCCCCACCACTGGTCCTGGTTATGAACAGTGTCCTCCTCAGTCCTGGTGCTGGGACCACAAGTGGCCAAGAGGGCAGGTGGCCAGCAGGGCCTGGCACCCCTAGTGTGGCAGACACCCCAGGAAGTGAGGAAGCCATGCCGGCCTAGTGGGTGGCAGGTGTCACGTGGGGGTGCAGGGCAGAGATGTGAGCCATCCTAGGAAGATGAGGTCTGAGCAGGACACATGGTCTCCTCAAGACTCCTCACATGTGGCCTTGCCTATGCCACGTTCATGGTCAGATGTGGCCCCACAGAAGAGCCTGGCTATAGTTGCTTGTGCCCCCGGGGCCGAGAGAGGCAGACTGAAACACACAGGCGAGTGTGATGGGTCCTTGTGGAGGTGGGGGGAACAAGGCCTCCTGTCATCGGTGTCACAGGGCTCCCAGGAGCGGCTGCTTACTGGGGAGGGAGCACTCTCACACCCAGAGAGTGTGAACCTGGCCTGGTGTTAAATGAAGAGTATATGGAGTTTTGAGCTCTGGGGTGGACCTCCACCCAAGAAATCCCCACCGCAGGAGGGCAGGGCTGCTGGAGGTGCAGCAAGTTAGGTGGAGAACAGGAGTGTCAGGGCCCCCGGGGAAGTGTGCTTAGAAGGCCTCCCTCCACCAGAAGTCAGAGGGGATGGGAGCTAGACATCAGGGCTGGTGGAGTGTGGGTGCTGCTGGTGGTGGGGTCAGAGGGCACCATGGAGCAAGGGTGATGGCTAAGGCTGAGCAGCACAGAGTCCAGCCCCACCTCTGGGACAGAGTGGGGGCAGCAGTGGACTGAACCCTCCGCTCGCGCCACAGTGGGAATGGCCATTCAGTGTAGTCACGCTTCCCTCCTGGTGACCACGAGGCACCCTGGGACTGCAGGGAATCCCCTGCGAGGCGCCTGGTCACAACCAAGGGCGAGCCAGAGATGAAGAGACGGCGCCCTCCTTTACCCAAACACAGGTCCTTGAAGCAGCCTCTCTGCGTCACACAAGGTCACACAGCACAGCCAAGGTCACACAGCACAGCCAAGGTCACACAGCACAGCCAAGGTCACACAATGTGTCTAAAGTCACACAGCACAGCCAAGGTCATAAAATGTGTCTAAGGTCACACAGCACAGCCAAGGTCACACGGACATCCAAGGTCACACAATATGTTCAAGATCACACAACACAGCCAAGGTCACACAGTGTATTCAGGATCACGTAGTACATCCAAGGTCAGACAGCATAACCAGGGTCACAGAGCACAGTTAAGGTCACACAGCACAGCCAAGATCATACAGCTGTGTTCAAGGTCACATGGACTTCCAAGGTCACATGGTGTATTCAAGATCACACAGTGCATCCAAGGTCACACGCATTCACGGGTCACACAGCATAACAGAGTTCATACAGTGCATTCAAGGTCCCACAGCATAACCAAGGTTGCACATGTTCAAGGTCACAGTGTGTCCAAGGTCACGCAGCACAGCCAAGGTCACACCACTGTGTTCAAGGTCATACAGCACATTCAAGGTCATACTGTGTTCAAGGTTGCAGTAGCAGGCCAAGGTTACACGATGTATTCAAGGTCACATGGTGTGGCCTGGGCTGCAGAGTTGAAGCCACCAGTCAGTCTGTGGTCCCCACACCCCTGCATGTGCCTCTGGTGGGGGTGCTCTGAAGTCACACTGCCTGGCAGAGGCATGGGCAGGGCCTAGGAAGGCAGTGGCCTCAGGAGCTCCCTGCAGGGACAGGCTGCTCTGGTCCCCAGGCTCTGCCCCGGGCTGGTGGTGCAGCTGACTTGGGCTCCAACAACAGCCAGGCCCAGCCCCGTGGACTCTGTCCCCAGGGAAGATAGTTGCCCGGGCAGTGGCTGGCAGCGGGCATGATTGCTTCTGACCCAGGGGTTAGGCTGACATCGTCAGACCCTGGCATACCTCTGGTACCTGAGAATATCGTGTACCCCAAGACACGAATCCTAAACTTTTGGACACAGAATAGTGGAAGGAAATTGTAGCAGATCTCATCACAGCTGTGGATTCTTTCATTTGGGCTCTGAGGTGTATTAAATGATGACTCTTCTGTCAGTAGTGAAGTTGGATGTTTCTAACTTGGCTGAGATGAGGCCATCTGAACATCAGCCCAGGCCAAGCGGAGCTCCATCCTGGGCACACAGTCCCAGGGCTCTTCCCGAGGACTGAGGGCAGAGGCGTCCCCTCCAAGCTCGGCTCCAGGGGAGGGTGGCGTGCAGGCAGGGCTGTTCCTGCCCCCCCCCCCCGCTGCCTCCTGCTGGGGGCTGTGTCTAGGGTGGTGGCTCCTGGAGGACCTGGGGGCTGGGGGCGCTGGGCGGCACAGTGGGTGGGGCTCGGAAGGAGGCCTCACGACTGTTGGGCTGCGAGGCCACTCTAACACTCTGTCTCCCTCTCCTGTCCCTTTTCCTAGTCCCCACCGAAAGGTGCCACCATTCCCTACCGCCCAAAGCCCGCCTCCACCCCTGTCATTTTTGCAGGTGGTCAGGTAAGAGCCGACCCGCTCGCGGCCTCCACTGCCAACCTCAGCCTTTTACTGCAGCCCCCGCCGCTGCCCGTTAGTGCACTCAGGTTTTCTCCCCCTCACGTGCACGTCTCCCCCACCCGCGCGGAACGCAGAGCTCTCCCCCAACAGCCCGGCCGGGGCTGAGCGCGGGTCCCGCGCAAGGCTGCCAGGCCGCGTCCACACACAGAAGGGGCCCAGGAGGACCCTGGTCTGGGCCCAGGCCTGTGCAGTTGGGCAGCACCGCCCAGTCTAGTTCCCTGGTGCTTTTAGGAAGCTCAGAGGGAAGAAGGGCCGGGGGTATTGCCAGGGGTCTTAGGACTCAGAATTGAGATGACTACAACTGTAAAAACGCCCATTTCCCCTGAGACACGCATTCCCACACACATGTCCCTCCCAGTAGCACGTGAGGGACAAGAGGAGGATGAAGGAGGCCCAGCCGGGCCTCCCGGTTACTCGGATGGTCCGTGCCCTCCTCCTTCCCCACACTGGCCGCAGGCCCAGGAGGCTGGGCACAGCCTCACTGCACACCTGGGGTTTGGGCAAGAGCCCCTGACCCTTCTCTCCCATCAGGAGGGGGTCGTGGCGGTTTCTGTCTTCAGCCAGTGGTTGGCCTAGTGGGGCCGACAGGCGGGCCCTGCCGTGTCTCCTGCCTTTGGGCACCGGCCTCCACGGCCAGGTCACCGCAGCTTCAGTCAAGGACTTTGCACACGCAGGCCAGTAGTACCAGGGGGAGCTCTGCGTCCAGGCGGCGGTGCTGTGTGTTTGTTCAGGGAGAGTGAAGACGGAGGTCCTAGGTGCCCCAGGGCGGGGGAGGGGCTGAGAAGGAAAAGAGGCAAATGCAGGTTGCTCATGTCTTCCTGCGCTGCCCTGCTCTGCTCTGTAAGGGAGCCTCATCAGGTGGCCCCTTCCCGTCCCCAGCCTCCCACCCCTCCCCCCAGCCCTCCCCCGCCCCCGTCCCTCACCTCTCCCCTCTCCGCCACCCCTGTGCAGCAACAGCTGGGTCCCTGCTCCTGCAGCCGCCTTTGGGGTGCTTCCCCCGGGGAGGGAGGCAGCGGTTCCCACGGCCCGTGGCTCAGGGCGGCCACAGAGGGCCGGCCCTATTCAGAGCTCCTCTCCTCGCCCGCATCCAGGTCAGCGGGCAGGTTAGTTACCTGCCAGGCCTTTGCCCCAGCGTGCGTGCAGGCAAGCCTGTGACGATTCCCAGTGGTAAAGCATGGGCTTTACTCAGAAGGGAGGCACATTGACAAGAGCTGGAGTCCGGGCAGCCTCCTGGCTGTCGCCTACCCCCAGGCAGGGCAGCAAGGTCACCGCCCCTGCGGGAGAGCAGCGCCTTAACCCAGCCCCTGTGCCCGGGGGACAGCACGAGTGGCCAGTGACGACTGGCCTTGTTCATCAGCACCGCAGGCAGCTGGGAGGAGGAGCCCGTGCACCAGGCTCCGGCCCCCACACCCGAGTGCAGGGTACGCTGCACGCCCAGCCTCAGAGCCTCTCAGCCAGACCTTTCCGGGGAAGTACTGGCCGGGCCCCTGCTGCAGAAAGGCGGCTGCTGCCTCCCCAGCAGGTTCAGACCCTAGAGTCTGTCCAGACAGAACCTACTGCTTGGGCTCGTCTCCTCCTATGTTCTGAGAGGATGGTGGGTGGCTGTGCACTTGGAATAGCACTAGCAACCCTGACACCTGAGTGAGGAAAAGGTGTCAGAAACTGAGGGTGCCTGGGCTGGAGAACTGCAAGTCGGAGTGCCTGTCTTACCCAGGGGCACAGTGGCGCAGTGCACAGTGGCATCTATATGACGCCTGCAGATGGGCCTCGAGGTCCCGCGGGCCCGGGCACGCACAGGCTCCCCCGTGCTCGCCGCCTCTGGTCAGGCTGCTTTCCTTCACTGTGAGGAGCCAGGCCTCACCCGACAGGGCTCCGCACCCACCCCACCAGCGGGCGAGTGTGGCTCTGCAACACGCTCACACATCCCAAGTCCCGGTGAAAGCCTTTGTCTTCACTCTCCCTCAACTCTGTGTGGTTTGTTTGTTGATTGGCCACGAGTTTCTGAAAGAATCTTTGCTGACGGACTGGGGGTCAGGGGGCTGGGTGTGGGAGAGGCTGCGGGTCCCACACTCTTGCTGTGGCTGCTCCGTGTCACCGTCATGAAGGCGAGTGACACGATGAAGCCCAGCAAGACTCCCTAGGGGCCGTACCACCAAGTGTGTGCTGCCCCCAGCCCGCTGGGGCCGGCAGACCTGCAGCTCGCCAGATATGGGGCCGGCAGTTCAGCTCGCCAACCTGCGGCTGATTTGGGCGCATTTCTTAAGTGGACATTTGCAAAGTGGGGTTTGAGTCACCTTTTAAAGATTTCTGTTTCATTGTTTGGTTTTCTTGGGATAAGTTATTTCCTGAAAGTGTGTACTCTGATGGCTGATTAAACTCTCCAGTGTTAATAACCATCAGTCCCCAGCAGGGGTCGACTGGATGGCGCGTAGCTATTTCCTATTGAGAAACAACAGGGTTGGAGGTATTCCACCTGGTCCCTCCACCCTGCCCCCACCCTGCATGTCTGGTTCTAGGTCCCGCCACAGGGGACACGGGACCCCCGCCCCCAGTTTCCGGAGGGAGGGATCACCTCTCCTATGTGAAGGGGAAAGCCTTAACCAGAGCGCCGGGGCCCGCTGGCAGGGGAACCCGCCCCAGGAGGCCCTCATTCTGTGAGGGCATGCGGTGAGGGGACGTGTGGCCGCCGCTTCGCGAGCTGACGGTGTCTCTCTCTCTCCAGGCCTACACGATCCAGGGACAGTACGCCATCCCCCACCCAGATGTGAGTTTTCACTCTGCCCCTTCACCTCCTCTCGTCACCACTCCCTCCTCCCTGCATGCTGCTGTCAGTCGCTACTAATATTAATATTACACAATAATATTAATACGTTCTCCGTGTTCTTGACCTCTGTCGTATCCATATGGCCCTGAGTAACCTTTAACCTCTTAGCACTAATTCTCCCATCTGGAGGACTTGGCCTGGTGTCAAATTGTCCTGAGTGTGGCTGCCGTCCGGCTGTTCCTCCACACCCGCCCTGGTGGGCGGGGACAGCTCAGGCCCTGTGTGCACCTGTCCGGGCAGGTGACGTGCCATCAGCAGGTGGGCTGGGACACCTTGGACGGGCGTTGGAACCTTTGGTGAAGCTGTGCGCTCCCTTTCAGCCCCAGTTGGACCAAAGTCCCTGCGCCCACGAGAGCCTGGCCATCAGAAGCCCATCGAGCAGACAAGGCTCTGTTCTCGTGTTATGACACGTTCCACACCCAGGGCTGCTCCGGACTGTGTTCCAGTCTGAGTGTGGCGCTGCTGCTGGAGGGCTGGGCACCCTGAGAGCCACGCAGGGAGAACCTCGGGGCCACAGGGCTGCAGATGCGCTGGGCAGTGCAGTCGGCCCCGCTGGTCCCGGACCACGGCACACTGCGGGGAGGAGGGGAGGGAACGGGCTCGTGTGCCACTGCCTCAGCTGCAGCGAGCGAGATCCCACCTGAGATGTGTCCTCTGTGCTGGGAGGATGCGTCCACGTGCTGCTTTGTGAGAGCCAGGGGGTGCGGGTGGGGCTTTGTCCAGGCAAAGGGGCCGCAGGGGACTGTGGTGCCCTCCAGTCTTCTGTAGACCCTCGCTTTTTTGAATTGGCAGCTTCAGAGCCAGTTGCCTAAGATACAGAGCAGGGCAGGGAGGGTTTTAAGAATTAACTGACGCTAAGTACGTGTATGTGTGTGTGTTGAAAGCGCAGAGATTCAATTCACTATCATTGCAGGAAATTTCTATTGAGTAGAAAAGAAATAGTTTTATCCTTTAACATTCCTCATAAGCAACAAGTCAGATGGCTGATGGACGCAGGGCTGGGGGACCGCCCCCACGCCATGTGGGGCTGCCTGCCCTCCTCGTCCCACTGACCGTCGTTGGCTGTGACCCGGGGAAGGTGGGGTGCTAGAACCTGGGGTGGGGGAGGGTGCGTCTCCATGCAGAGTGAGCGCTCGTAGTGCTGGGGGTGGGTCTGTGAACCCCGATAGAGCACCCGCAGTGGTGGCAGAGGTTAGAGTGGAAGCCAGCTTCTGGGGTGGCACAGCCTTTGTTCCCCACCGCTGGCAGTCTCTTGCCTTCGGAATAGCGTCTGTACAAAAGCACATTCAGAGCTCAGCACACAGCAACCTGGGTCAGAGGGACCAGTTTACCCCAGTGCAGCTCGGACCCGGACCCGAGGCTCAGACGTGCAGCGCTGTGTGGGGCCTGTGCTCCCGACTGAGGCCTCACATGCAGGCCGCTGATACCCAGGGGCACAGGCGCCTAGCGAGTCCCAGGGACTTCGATTGGTTTGGTGGATTGGTTTTTGTATCAGTCGGTTATTTTGCTCTTTCATGTGATGTTCTCAGTATCTCTTAAAAATGGGTAGTTTCAGGTTTTGTTTTTTTTTTTTAATTTTTAAACTAATGTATAGCTGCTGTTACGTAGTTGCCTTGAGGGCTTCTGTGATGGCCCCCGCGTCCTCCAGACCTGCATGTGCCATGGAGCAGCTGTTGGGAAGAGAGCAAGACTCTGATAAAACGCTTCTCCTGCAGAGCAGAGAGTTGACAGCTCGAACCGTCACTGACAGAGTCTGTTCCAAACAAACGGTAACGAGTGATGATGGCCAGGAAGGCAGTTTCATCTGAGCTTAATACTCAGTAGGATTTTTTTTAAAGCTTTATTTCTTACAGCAGACTTCCCTGGTGGCTCAGACGGTAAAGCGTCTGCCTACAATTTGGGAGACCCAGGTTCAAACCCTGGGTCGGGAAGATCTCCTGGAGAAGGCACTGGCAACCCACTCCAGTATTCTTGCCTGGAAAATCCCATGGACGGGGGAGCCCTGTAGGCTATAGTCCATGGGGCTGCAAAGAGTCAGACACGACTGAGCGACTTCACTTTCACTTTCCTTAGAGCGCAAATATGATAATTTTAGAAAGTACTCATTTATTTTACAAGATAACTGAATACACCATTTAAACATTTCAACCCCAGTGACTGACACAGTCATATTCCTGAATCAGGCGTAGACCACGAGGAAATACGTTTCCTGCAGTGTTTCTTCGTGTAGAATTAAAGCATGTGCAGTTTTTCCTGCTTTCTGGTTTACCCTACTTGAGAATGAGGGCCCCACCCTCACCAGTCTTCCTCCAGGTCCTCACCAGGCTCAGGCCTTGTTTCACCAGAATCCTCCTGGGACTAATAGCTCTCAGGCATTCAGAGAGGCCAGGAACGGCTGGGTGGCTGGCCTGGGTCATGGCCGGTGGTCTCGGTCACAGCCGGTGGCCATAGATTACGGCTAGCAGTGGAAATGCTCCAGGACAGCTGCCCACTCCCCAACGTGTCCTGCTCGAGGGGTCAGACGTGGTTTCAGACGCAAGGGAGGACGACGGCAGCCACAACTCAGGATGCGGGAGGAGATGCAGAGCATCATCACCGCTGTCTCCTACCTCCACTCTTCCTGTCCCTGTGCTGATTATACCAGGAAGGAACTGTTTTCTTCTGGGAGAAGTGAGTCACCCTCAAGCACCCCACACATGAGGATCTTATATCTAGTCTTCAGAGTTCCCAAGTCACTCCCTTGCTCAGCATCCCCTCCTTAAAGGGGCCTGGAAGCAAGCAGGATTGAGATCAGAAGTTGGGCTGGACCGACGGGAGCCTGGGTGGACACCGTCCCCCGGGGTTCACAGGGAGGACATGGAGCTTCATGGAGAGAGCTCCAGAGCTGGGATCCAAGAGCAGCAGAGCTGTGGGTCCCCATGATGCTGGGTCTCAGCAGACATATTGAGTACCTGGGGGTAGGTGGGTGCTGTGGGTCCCCACAATGCTGGGTCTCAGCAGAGGCATTGAGTACCCGGGGGAAGGTGGGCGCTTCTTTGGCCAGGTCATTGCTTAGCGAGTAAGCAGTGGGGAAATTGGAAACCCCTGTGTTATAGTGAGTGGAGGAAACCAGTGGATCCTGTGCAGACGGTGGTCCCTGGGACCCCCTCCTCACAGTGGACACAGCTAGGACAGAGCACCTTCCCTGCCTGCCTCCTCGGTGTCCCCACCGTCTCCCAGGGAGAGCCCTGCTGAGAGGGACCTGCATGGCTGCCCTGCTGATGCCCACACCTCTGGCTCCTTTTGGTGGTGGGGAGGCCTGCTGCAGAGCAGCTAAGAGGGCAGGTTAACTCCCCTCCCCACCCCTCCTCCAGGCCACACACCCTCTCTGGCCAAGCTGAGCTTCTTTTCAGTGGCAGGGCTCTCAGCCCACCCCTCCCAGAATCGGAACCTGGATTTTCACAAGACCCTGGATGACTTGTGTGCACGAAGGACTGAGAAGGAAGAACCCAGATCCAGTCAGAGCCCCAGGAAGAGAGGATAGGCGGGAGGGAGGGAAGACTCTATGATTGCAGAGAATTTCTCAGAATCAGTAACAACAGTCCTCACATTCAGCAATCATAACAAATCTCAAGCAAGATCAATCCAAATGCTTCTTAGGCATGTCCAAACAAAGCCACATGACACCAGAGACCAAAGCACATCTTCTGAAGATGGAGGGAGAAAGAATATCACAAAGGAGCAATGCAGGGGTCACAAGGTGGTGATGAAATAAAAGAAAACAACTATCAGAGGATCACCGAGGTACAGGTGTTTTTCAGACGAACAGCCGTGACCTTCTAAAGGACGCCCTTCAGGAAAAGCAAAATGACCGCAGAAAGAAGGCTATGAACACGAGAAAGAATGGTGAGCGAAGAAATCTACCATCTCTTTCCTTTTAAAAGAAGCACAAATCAGAAAGAAAACATTGATATTTTTGTCTACTAAAACGTAAACATCTGGATCAATGAAAACACACTTTGTAAAATCAAAATCAGTGCTAATTGCTGAGATTAACATACAGAACTAAATGGACCCCAAGAGCACAGTTAAGATTTAGGATGTGGCCAAGAGGATGAAAACATCCTAGGGCCACTGTAGCATTCAGGAGGAGGCAAAGACGCTGAATTAGATGTTAGACGCAGATGTACGTGTTACAGTTTCAGAGTGGTGTCTAACAGAAAAGTGTTCACTTTTGTAACTTCATTAAAGGTGTGGGGTGGGGGAGACATGGGTGACCCGAAAATATCATTAATCAACACAGCAGAAAGGGAAAGAGAAAAGAAACCCTGGACGATCAGGGCAATTAAAATAAGACAACAGAAATTACTATACGTCTATGGTGACCAAAGTAAGAGAAACTTTCCAGTTAAAAAACAAGGTCTGTCAGATGTTTTAAAAATAAATAAATAAGCAAACAAAAACAAAAAAGTTTTCAGTTTTATTTCAAAGGGCACATCTAAAGAAGAAGGACCTAGACAAATTTTAAAAAAAGATAGGAAAAATATAGGAAAATACTAACCCAAAGAAGCAATATACTATTATTATTATCAGTGGGGAGAAAAACAAGACTTTAAGGCAAATCACTTACTCATTACATATTGATAAATTGTTCAGTTCACTCAAAGAAAGCAATTTAAATTTGTATGCACCTAAAACACAGCTTCAAACATATATGAAGGAAAAGAGTTAACAAACCATTAGGGGAATCTGACAGACATTGCAGCAAGGAGCCTGAACGTGAAGGCCAGATAGACCAGAAGGAAGAGATTCTGACGGTCCCACCTGAGCCGGGTTAACCAGCATGCTCGGAGCACTCCCCAGCACAGCTGCCGGACCCATGAGAATGCTTACAAAGCTCCACGACACACAGAACACAGACTCACCGTCTCTCAAAAGCTGGAATCAGAGAGACAGTTCTCTCCCACAAAACAGTAAGTTAAAATCAATAGTTAAAAGGAGATTTAAAAAAAAAAATCTCGTCCTTATTGAAACTTAAAGCCGACCAGAAGAGCACAGTGAAAGGAAAGACACACGACCCTTCTGGTCGGGACATCAGGGGTCCTCCCAGGTTGACATGCGGATACTGCAGAAGTGACACGAAGTCCCTCCTGCTGTTTTATGTGAAAGAGCAAAGGCCCGAGCCAGCAAGCTGGTCACACCAAGAACATCTGATAGGAAACAAAACAAACACTCCGCCTGTACCGAGAACTTCAATGAGAGAGAAAGCTGTAGCACTTTTAGAAGAAAAGATAGAATATCTTTCAGTTCACAGAAGCGCAGGCTATTAAGGAAAACAACGATGAATCTGACCACATTAGAATTTTTAAATTCTCTCAAGGCTCCATAAGGAGATTGGGGGAAAGATCTTTCTAGTACATGAAGCTGAACTAGAATGAGAACCTGAAATACGTAAGTTTACATGAATCAGCAGAAAACAGCCCGGTAGAAAGATGGGCAAAGGACACCAGTGAGCCCTTCACAGGAGAGGAGACTCACAGCCGGAACCACGCAGCGGGTCCCCTGATGAGCGTGCAGCTGTGTGCTCGTGAGTTCCCTCCTGAGCACTTGTCTGTAATTCATACCCTGACACGGTTCAGTGGGAAGGGCGGGTCATGGAGAAACGTCTGTGATGTGGCACCACCTCCCCTCCTTCCTCTCCTCAAATCCTGGCCACATTTGTGGTAGAAATACCTCAAAAAGTGGGAAGTCCCCTCAGCACCCAGTGCTGCTTCTTCCTTCACAAAAGGAAGAAATGGAGCCCAGGAGGCCCGGTTAAGGACGAAACCAAGACAGGACATGTCAGCTGACATCCAGAGGTCCCCCACTAGGGGGGAGGGCTTCCCCGGGCACCCCCATCCGGCCAGTCCTTCCCCAGGTGTCCCCTTACATCCGTGGGTGCCGGTGGGGGTTACGTGTGCTGGGGCCACGTTTCATAAAAGGCAGCAGGTACGTGCCGGAGGACAGGTCAGGGTCGGAGCAGCTGAACTTCTGAGGGTCAGACTTCCCAGGTGTGAGCAGAGCCCTCCTCCTGGGTCCTCCAGCTGTGCCTGTAACACGCATGGTGGCGGGCTCATCCGTCTAACTGGGAGACAGAGGATCATCCCCGGGTGTGGGGCCCACGGGCAGCCCAGTGGGGAGCCTTGTGAGTGCGATGTTCCTTCACCCAACTCATGCAGCAGTGCTTCTGCAGCCTGCCTGCCACCCGCGTGGGGCCCGTCTACCAGCTTTGCCTGTGTCCGCAGCGCTGGTCAGAGCTGGAGCCGACTTGGGTCAGTTCTCCTGCCCCCAGAGCCCCGATCTGCCCCGCCGTCCTGTCCAATACACAGCTGTGCACTCCCAGGGACTCGGGGACAGAGGGAGAGGGCCCTGCCCTTGTGGTGACCGCACAAGCCTGGCCGCCAGATGCACAGACACCGGCTGGGATGGAGCCGTGGACCCGGAGCCGGGAGCAGCCCAGCCGAGGCCCTGAGGCCCTGCACACAGCGCAGGCCCACTCCCGGGGCTCCCCACTGGCCTCCGGACCCCAGGTGAAGGGGCTAGAGCCCCCAGGGGAAGGGCTGGTCCCGGCCAGGCCACTGTCCATGCCCCAGTGCGGTGTTTGCAAGAAACCCCAGTGAAGTGAGCACAGGTGGCCTGCCTGCACTACTGGGGCTGTGGACGGCCACCTGGATGTTTGTTGTCTCTGGACATGGGTTTCCTCCTCCATCCTGGGAGCTCTGTCCCCGCCTTTGGCCCCCTTCTAGCCCTCTGTGTAGGTGGACTCGGGGCACAGCACCTGCCCAGCGTCCTAGTGACCCAGGGTGACTTGCTGTGCTCTGGGGTGGGGTGGTTTGCAGGACAGAGTCGGTGCTCCCACCACTGTCGTCCTCATGCCCCCGGCGCCCGTGGGTCCTTGCTGTCTTTCTCTCGACACGTCTCTGGAAGGAGGAGCTGAGCAGTGGGGTCCCCGGCCCGTCAGCCTCTTGCACAGGGTTGTCTTGCCTGTGGCACAGCAGTTGCCGGTCACCGCTCATCTCTCATCCCCAGGGCGTGGGCTGGTGTCCCCATGGCAGCGATTCCTGGGTGTGCTCTCCTGATGCCTCTCAGGCTGCTTCCGTGCATGTCTGCTCAGGTCACCCTGAGCCCCGTGGTGTCGAGTTACTGGGCTGACATGCCAGGCAGCAGTGTGCTGTAAGCCCCAGCCCCACCTCAGAGGGGACTCTCAGAGCAGACTCTGACCCCGGGTCACCCTGTCCCCTCCTCGGAACCGCCAGACATGATGGCTGAGTGGGATGTGGCCAGTTCTCCCCGTGCCCCATCTCATCAGGGACTCTCAGAGCATGCCTGGCCCTCAGGGGGCCAGCAGCAAACCCACTCCTCTGTCACCCAGGGGCTCACCCTTAAAGGCCGGGATGTCAGAAATCCCAGTGTTTGTCCTTCTCTTCCCCCCACAGACTCTGCAGGATGGGACCAATGGGATGACTAGTCAGATCCACGTCTCACCTGGGGATGCCCACAACTCTCCTTGGGTGCCCCCACCTTCCAGCCACGGGGCTCGGTGGAGGCCTCAGTACCCTGGAGACACTCAGGCTAGATCATGGCATCCAGTCCCATCACTTCATGGCAAATAGATGGGGAAACAGTGGCTGACTTTATTTTTCTGGGCTCCAAAAATCACTGCGGATGGTGATTGCAGCCATGAAATTAAAAAACGTTTACTCCTTGGAAGAAAAGTTATGACCAACATAGACAGCATATTTAAAAGCAGAGATATTACTCTGTCAACAAAGGTCCGTCTAGTCAAGGCTATGGTTTTTCCAGTAGTCATGTATGGATGTGAGAGTTGGACTATAAAGAAAGCTGAGCACCAAAGAACTGATGCTTTTGAACTGTGGTGTTGGAGGGTACTTGAGAGTCCCTTGGACTGCAAGGAGATCCAACCAGTCCATCCTAAAGGATATCAGTCCTGGGTGTTCATTGGAAGGACTGATGCTGAAGCTGAAACTCCAATACTTTGGCCACCTCATGCAAAGGGTTGACTCATTTGAAAAGACTCCGATGCTGGGAAAGATTGAGGGCAGGAGAAGGGGACGACAGAGGACGAGATGGTTGGATGGCATCACCGACTCAATGGACATGGGTTTGGGTGGACTCCAGGAGTTGGTGATGGACAGGCAGGCCTGGTGTGCTGCGGTTCATGGGGTCGCAAAGAGTTGGACATGACTGAGCGACTGAACTGAACTGAGGCCTCCTTTGTGAAGGTCGGGTATTGCGAGCCTGTCCTGGAATGATCTGGCCCTCCATCCACTGGGCTGGAGAGGTGGGCCAGTGGGTGAACCAGGGCTAAGGACACATCCAGAAGTCTCCAAGGCCAGGGGTGGGGTTTAGACAGCCCTTCTTAGGTGGCCAGGGCTCAGCATGGTTACCTCCATTCTCTGTTGTTCTTAGTGCTTATTTAAGAAGTGAGGCTCAGATAAAATAACTAAAGAAACTGCGTTTCAAAGCCTCCCACAAAAGTCTAGGGTTGGGGAGACAAAGGTCAGGTCACAAGGGACGGGGGAAGGGTGCATCTTTGGCTGGCCCCACGGGAGCCCAGCACCCTCCTGGCGGCTCTGCAGCACCCTTGGCTCCATAGCACCTTTGGGTGGAGCCTTCCAGCCCTCTGCCTGTGATCCCGGAGGCCCAGGAGGCAGGCTGTGGGCTGTGGGCCTGCAGGGCCCCCCACTGAGTCACCTCACTGTGTAGAGTGAGGACCAGGCTGCTATCTGGACCAGGAGTGCAGAAGGGAGGGAGCGTGGGTCTCCCGCCCACACGCCTGAGTCCCGTGAGTGAAGTGTGACGTTGAGGCTTCTAGGGGCCCTGCGGGTCCTGCTCTGTAGCTCTAGACCTCCCCGGTGAGCCCGGGCGCCCGCCTGACCGGGGCTGAGGGGGGGAAGGACTCAGTGCCTGCCGACCGACCGTGGCCCATTGGTTATTCCAGGCCAAGTCCTTGCGTGCTGCTGCGTCCGCCATGTGTCGCATGGCCCCCTTTCTATCTGTGCAGACTTCTGTTACGCGTTTTTAATTTGGTGTGACTTGTACTCGATAACAATAACCTTCTTAGCTCTCGTGTCCCTCCTACCCCAGCAGTTGACCAAGCTCCACCAGCTGGCCATGCAGCAAACCCCCTTTCCTCCCCTCGGACAGACCAACCCCGCTTTCCCCGGTACGTACCCAGCCGCCCTTTCTGACCTCTCTTCTCACCCGGGGCCTTTCTCTCTCCGAGCGTCTGTGTTCAGGGCAGTGAGCGGAGCAGGTAGGGCCGTCTGAGTGCTGGGCACAGCGCTGGGCACGCTGCCACGGGCGGGCAGGGGTCTGTCTGATGTCTCTGTGCGGGTCAGTCACCCCACAGCTGGCCTTCCTGAAGGAGACGCCTCCCCCTCGAGGGTTTGTCCTGCTCTGCTGCCCACTGGCCGTAGGGGAGGTCCTCCTGCAGGAGGCCATACACCCACCCGCAGGGCGGTCTGCCCGGACGGCGCCCCCGTAGCGCAGGGCGGCGCACCAGTCAGACTTTGAGCTTCCCTAGTTGAAGTGACCTTGCTTCTCTCCTTGAGGGCAAAACATTAAATCTGTTTCTTCTTTGCTCTCCAGGAGAAAAGCTGCCTTTACACTCCTCCGAAGAAGCTCAAAATCTGATGGGCCAGTCGTCAGGTAAAATAAAGCCACGCTAAATGGAGAGCCAGCAAGCCAGGAAGGGACCTGGCGGGTGGAAGGGACCAGAGGGCCACTCGCTGAGCGCCTCTGGGGAGGGCTGCCGCCGTCCGGGGCCGGCCCGAGCGGCCACTCCAGGTCTGCCCACGCAGCTCCCGGTTGCCACCTGTGGCTCTGCAATCACGGTGATGGGTCAAGTCTCTGCCAATGTTCGGGGCACAGCTGCCTCGTCAGGTGGAAGGTCATTTATCCTCCCAGGGGCACAGCATGGGGGGCTGGAGGGAAGGGCCGACCAGGCTGTGAGTTTTCGTAGGAGAGAAGACCACTGTGTGGTGGATCTGCACTAAATTCCCCCTGACGTGGCAGGGTGGGCGTGGATCCCCAGATCCCGTCACCCAGGCTTGGAGCAGGGGGCGTGGCTCCTGACAGGCTGTTTGGGAGCAAAGCCACTGGAAGCATGTGCCCTGGACTTGGCAAGGGCCCTGTGACAGAGGCGCCCGCCACGCTCTGACCCACTCCCCATGCAGGCCTGGATCAGAGCAGAAGAGCGAGGGTCCGGCTTACAGGGAAGCCGGGGAGGGGCTCAGCCGCCACCCCCCACTGCTGTTCTGGACCTCAGGGCAACTGCCTGTTGTCTGTCCCTCAGGACCACAGGGGCCCGGCTGAGACCACGGGGCTCAGGGATTGTCTCTCAGGCTGAAAGCCCAGCTCTGATGCTCCGTGTGCTTGCTGTGGGTTTCTTCTCGGTGCGGCTTTTAATTAAGCTAATGGAGATTTTAGTGAGTGGAAATTAGAGGAAAACAGAATAATTTTGATTATGGAATTGGATACCAACCTCTGCACAGTTCCATATCTGGGTGATAACACGTGTCCAGGGCCTCTGTGCAGCCCTCTGCCGTTAATAGTGAGATTTCAGTAACCACCCAGCCCTGGTTTCCGGGAGACTGTCTGGCGGCCCCCAGGGCCTGGCCTTGCCAGGAAGAACGCTCCCTCACCACACCCCAACCCCACCACAGCCCTCCCAGCATGACCTCAGAGACAGGGGACTTGTGTTAACACATCCCTGTGACGACCTCCCTCTTCAGGGCCCCTGGGACCCTTGGAACTCAGGTGCACATACATCCCCATGCACACGCACACACCGCCCACGTGCATGGACACACACACGTGCCCCTTGTACATATGCATACACGCCCCACAATGCACATGCACACACACACACATGCACACGGGCACACACACTCCCCATGAATATGCACACACACACATACATCTATGCACATGGGCACACATATGCCCCCATGTACATGTGCACCAATGCCCCCATGCACATGCACACATATGCCCTCCCATGCACACATACACCCCCCATGCACACACACCCCCATGCACACACACCCCCCATGCACACACACCCCCATGCACACACACCCCCATGTACACACACACACACCCCATGCACACAGGCACTCACACCACCCCCGTGCACATGCACACACACGTGCCATGGCAGCGGGTCAGGAAGCTGGATGGGTTGTCCTCACTCTGAGGCCGCGTCACACGTTCCCCGGCATCTGGGACTTGTGCAGGAGAGGCAGTGCTTGCGACTCCTGAGAGGACGCTCACCCTGGGATGGCTTTAGCACTTTTTCAACAAAGTCCCCTCATTTGGAAAACACAAACCAGGAGTCCTTGCATGGTACTCAGGACCAAGGAAGTCTCTGAGGTGACGTTTTAAATGTCACTGTTGACTGAATGTGCGTACAGATGGACGAGGGGCTGGTAATTGTATTGAAAATACCTTTACAAAAAGAGAGAAAGAGCAGGAGCTCCAGGTTAGCTGCGTAAGAGAAACTGACGGGCGGCTCGGGGTGCGTTGGTTTGTTTGGCACAGCTGAGCCCGTTGCTCCACGGGCCCCGGAACAGCCTGCGCCTCGCCAGGCCCCCGTGCTCGAGACACCGGTGGCCCCCGCGCATCTTGTTCCAGGGACGTGGTTGCAGTGGAGGAGGACTTGCGGGCAGGGACCGGGCAGTCCCCTTTGTCAGGACCCCCTGGGCATGTGGGGATCAGGCTGAGGGGCAGGGACCATCGAGGGAGGAGCAGGGGGTGGGCAAAGGGCTCAGGTTGCAGAATGTTCCAGAGAGCGGCGCCTGTGATGCCTGGCTGCAGGGGTGAGAGGGGTGGGGCCGAGGCAGGACGGCAGGGTCGCAGCCACAGGCTTGAGCTTGAGCTGCCTCCTGACAGGGTGGAAGCGCCTGGCATGAAGGAGCACTCTGCCCGGTGATTGCCTCCCTCCCCTTGGGGCCCCTCAAGGCCCCCCGTTTTGTGGTCACTGTTTCTGAAGCAAGTGTGGGACTTGTCCTTGATCCTGAGAGGCTGGCTCTGACTTAGTGGGTCCTGAGCTGGGATTTGTAGAGTTGGAAGCTGCGATGTGTGAGGAACTGGGCCTGGGTGCTCACCTTCGGCCCACACACCCTGCGGAAAGGCACGTCTTCCCTGGCCCGGCTCTCAGTCCAGCCTCCCTGCCCCAACACTGGAAGTGCTGTGGGGGGCCGGAGCCACGGGGCCTGCAAGGGAAGTGGGGGGTGCCTGGGGCAGCAGAGGCGGCTGTGCTGGCGAGTCTGGGGCACCCAGGGCTGGTGTGACCACCCAGGCATAGCCACCAGGGTGTCTGAGCGACGTCTCAGGGGACTGTGCCACATGGCAGACAAGTGATGCAAGTTGCACCCAGAAGGAAAAGGGGAACCACCCCCTGCCAGGTTCCTTCTCCCTGTTTGAGAGATGCTGGGTCAGGAGAGGGGTGGCAGTTGGGACCCAGAGCTCACAGGCCCCAGCCCCCAGCTGCGCAGACCCTGCCCTGGGCATTCCCCAGCCCTGCCTGCCTGTGGCCAAGTGGGGAGTGGGGTCAGGTGCCCGCGTGGTGGGAACAGCCTTCCCCCAGCCTTCCCCCGTCTAACCCTGTCCTCTCGCTGTGCCCAGGTCTGGACGCCAGCCCCCCGGCCAGCACTCACGAGCTCACCATTCCCAATGATGTGAGTACGTCCAGCCTCACCCACCTGTGCCCATGTGCATCCCCCCATTAAGCAGCTGAATGCCCTTGGGGGTGGGTGACGTCACCCCCAAGTTACCAGACAGGGAGGAGCCATGGGGGCTTCAGGGTGAACTCAAGAATGAAGATGCCAGAGCTGCCTGGGGATCCTGGCTGCCCAGTGAAGGCCCTGCCCTGGTTCAGGATCACCCTGGGGACAGGTGGTCCAGGAGCACCCCGAAGGCCCTTAGAGGGCCTCCCACACTCCCCCCCACACACTCCCCTGACATGCTTCCCTCACAGGGCCTCACACACTCCCTTCACACACGCCCCCATACACTCTCCCCATGCCCTCCACCACACAACCCCTGATATAATCCCTCACAGGGTCTCCCATACACTCCTCCCACGCCCTCTATCCACACTTCCCCCACATGCTCCCCTCACACCCTCCCTTACACACTCCCTCACATGCTCCGTTACACCCTCCTTCACACATTCAGTTATCTCCCAACCATCCTCTGGAGCCTCAAGTCATCCTAAGAATGCCGACTCCAGTCTCCAAACCAAGACACCAGGGTGGGTGTGGATCTGGTGTCCTTGGAGGGACAGCAGCCTGGGGGGGCATGGTGATGGCTGGGGACGTGCCTCTCCAGCTCCTGTGTCCACTCAAACATCTCTCCAGCCCGAGAGTGCAGCCTAGAGGGGCCAGCGTGGCCTCAGGCCCCCAGAGGACCCTGAGCCGGGTGAGGGGTCTCCATAACTGCAGGCTCTTCATTTGACGGGACTTCCTACAGTCGAGGCCTCGAGGCTCCCACCCTCCAGCAGGATTGGAGGCGTGCCTCTTGGGGCAACCAGGGGAGGGACCAAGGCAGCAGGACCCCCAGCTCCCCTTGCGTCTCAGCTACACTCAGGCCGCAGTGGATTGTCTCCAAGATGCTCCTGCGTCCTTTCTTCCAGCTAATAGGCTGCATAATTGGACGCCAAGGGACCAAAATCAATGAAATTCGACAGATGTCTGGAGCGCAGATCAAAATCGCCAATGCCACGGAGGGGTCATCAGAGCGCCAGATCACCATCACGGGGACTCCAGCCAACATCAGCCTTGCCCAGTACCTCATCAACGCCAGGTGAGGGCCTGGGTGGGGCCTGGACTGACCTGACTCCCGGGGTTCTCTTCTAGGGGTGCTTGGGGAGTCTCCAGGTGACACAGGTCCACACGCACTCCTCTGTCCTCTCACACTAGACTTCCACCCTCCAGCCATGCCCACGTGGCCCCACACAAGTCGCTGGGCGTTGACACCCCGCATGGCACGCTGTGGGGAGCCCCACGTCCACACCTCCCTGGCAGGACGACTCCTGCAGCCCTCCCCGCAATGGCAGCAGAAAACGGCCGTGGCGGCCTGGTCCTGTCACATCCCCCTCACCCCAACCCCGTGCGGTGACTGGCATGCAGGCCCCAGGCTGGGAAGGAGGGGTCAGGACTCAGGACACCTCGCCCGTGAGAACACGGTGACCCGTGACCTGTGCCCTTGTCTCTTCCAGGCTGACGTCCGAGGTCACCGGGATGGGCGCTCTCTAACCCCACCGCGCCCCCACGCTCACCACCTGTGCAGACTGCCCCCCGCCCCCCGCAGATGTAGAGGTTTCTTTACCAACAGAAGCTATCTGTGCCTGCCCTAGACCTGTGCCCACAACGCTCCAAGTGTGTCGGGGGCCCCCGGCTCCACCCTGACACTGCTCCAAGTTCATTTACGCCTGCTCCTCACGCGTTGGCATGCCATGTCCATTATTTTAAAGGCTTTGTGGCCACTCCCATCCATGACGCTCTAGAAACGTCGTTCTGTAGTGTCCGTGTAACCTTTTTAAGACTTGGTTTGACGTGTGGACGTTGTCTCCGAGGCCCCAGAGCTGTGGCCGCGGGAAGCCGCGCCCCCCGGTCCCCTCGGCCTTGTCTCACATGGTCGCACGGGTCAGCACCGGGTGGGGTGCACATCTCCCTGTGTCTGAGAAGTGGAGGGCTCAGGGCTGTGACAGGGGAGGATGGAGCGGGCTGCTGGGCCCTGGGCATCTGTCTTTGGGGCTGACGGTGTGGACCAGCTGGGGAGGCACCTCTGCACTGGGTCCCAGTTCAATAAATGATGCGCGCTGCCCCTCATCTTGGACTCCTCTCTGTGACCCCCCCCCCGCCCCTCCCCCGCCTCCCACCACGCTCAGACCCCACACATACCGAGGAGCGGCTCCACCTTCTCAGACAAAGTGAGGTTCCACCTGCTCCCACCTTCAGGGTTCGGCTTGTATGAGTCTTGCTTGTCTTACTTCTGCCAAGCTGCTTGGATGGCAGAGATGTAACCCCAAGTCCAGCATCTGCAAGTGAGGCCACCCCCTCCTCCCCTGGTCACACTGTGCGCTCAGTGGCCCTGAGCTTCCCAGTGGGAGCCCATTCCTCTCCACTGCCCCCCCAGCTTAGCCCACCTGTGCTCACCCGCAGAGCCCACCGCACACCTCCCTGCTGAAGCCCGGGGGACCCAGGCCAGGGGCAGAGGGCTGCCTTGTTGTGTGACCCTGGGCCGCACAGGCACCGCCTCCTCGGGCCAGATCTGAGCTCACGGGCACTGTGGCAGGTGGGGGTCTGGAGGTGAGGCGAGGCCAAGCCCCTGCTGTGGGCACCACCCCCCTGCATGACCGAAGGTCCAAGCAGCCCAGGGGGCTCTTCCTTGGTGCCCACCCCTCAGTAGCAGCCCCTCTATGACTGCCCCATGAGAAGGCTGCCCTGCTCCTCAGACTCTGGCCAGGCCTTCCGTGCTCAGGCCATACAGGCACCCTGCCCCACCCTCCCTGGAGTTCGCTGGTGGAGGCTGGCTGCACAGCATAGAGACCCCCGGCTATACTGCAAGCCCAGCCGTCTAGGGCTGCAGCTCACTCACCCACTGGACACGTTGGCCAGGTGCAGGCCACAGTTCGGGGCCTGGAGGCGGCAGGGATGAGGTGGGCACCAGCCTTCCTCTGGGGACCTCAGTCAGCGGTGGGTGGCCAGCGGACAGGGTGAGGAGTGCCTTAGAGAGCCAGAGCCAACTGTGGGGGGGCAGGGGGATGTAGGAAGTGCTGTGTCAACGCTGGGGCTCGAGAAGCTGCAGGCCGAGGGGGAGCTGAGGCGTGGCCCCCACAGGGCACTCGTCTGGAGGAGAACAGCAAGTTGAGGGGCGGCCAGGGCAGCAGGAGCTGGTTCAGGGGGGCAGGGGGCACAGGAAAGATGGGGTGGGGCTGGGCCAGGGCACTGGCTCTGGAGGAGGAACACACAGTCTTCCCCTCGGATCTCAAGTGTGCTGTGGGAAAAAGAGGGTCTGGGCTGCTTGCACGGAGGCCCTCGCTCTGAGGCAACAGCAGTTTGCCCTCCACATGGGGAGACTGCAGCTGAGGGTGGGGGAGACGGGAGCTTGGTTGGGGACATGCCGGGGTTGAGATACGCCAGCCCCACCGTCCAGGCAGGAGAGGCGTGGAAGCAGCAGGCCAGGTGCCATGGGAGGAGCCCTGAGGGGCATCACACAGGACACCCCTGGGCATCAGGAAGAGGGGTCTCACTAGTGCCACCCGGCCTGGGACCCAGTGTGAGGCCCAGATGAGATGCCGGTGTACCCTCACAAATACAACTGCTGTGGATGTTCCGGTACAAGTCTTTGTCGGAGGTAAATACCTGGGAGTGAAGTGACCAGGGTGTATGCTGTGTGTGTCTAAGGAACTGTTGCGCTGTTGTCTGAAGTGGTTGTACCGATGTTTGTTCTCTCCACGTTGCATGAAACCTCCAGTTGCTCCACGTCCTCAGCAGTGTGAGGCGTGCTCAGGCTGCTTAATATTAGCCATTCTATGGGGTGTGAAATGTCATCTCTTCCTGATTGTAGCATTTCCCTTATGACACAATGTTGAGCATCTTTTCTCTGCTCAAATGTTTATTCAAATCTTTTGCCTGTTTCTTACTATGACTTTCTTATTACTGAGTTTTAAGAGTTTTTTTTGTGTTCTGGATATGAGTCATTTATGAGATACATCACATGCTTTGTAAATATTTTCCTCCATCCTATGGCTTGTCTTTTCATTCTCTCAGTAATGTCTTTTGAAGAGCAAAAGTTTTTGATTTTGATGAAGTCCAAGTTATTGATTTGTTTATGGATTGTGCTTTTATTCATTTATTTTTTTTCTGGATTGTGCTTTTAATGTCATATCTAGTAATCTTTGGCTAAACCAAGGTCACAAAGATTTTCCTCATGTATTTTCTTCTAGAAGTTTTGTACTTTTATTTTCTCACTGAATTGCCTTTGCTCCTTTATCAAAAATTAGTTTTCCCTATATGTACAACTTTATTTGGGGACTCTCTAGTCTGTTTGCTGATCAATTTGTCTATCTTTATTCCAAGACCATGCTGTTTTGATGACTGTAGCCTTATAATGTCTTAAAGTTGTTGTGGTCCTCCAACATTGTTCTTCTTTTCAAAGTTGTTTTGAGTATTTAAGTCCTTTTTCAATTTCTATATGAATTTTAGAGTCAGCTGATAATTTTACACACACACAAAAAAGTGTGTGCTCTGGTTTGGTTAGGATAGAGTAGAATCTATTGCTTAATTTGAGGATAATGACAGGTTAACAATATCAGGTCATTTGACCTGTGAACAAGGTATATCTCTCCATCTGTTTATGAGTTATTTAATTTCTTTCAAAATGTTTCATAGTTCTCAGTGTACAGGTTTATAAACTTTTGTCAGACTTACCCTGAAATATTTCATATTTTCCATACTGTTTTAAATATTTAACTTTAGTTTATAATTTTTCATTGCTAGTATATAGAAATACAGTGAATCTGTATGTGTGTGTGTGTGTGTATATATATATATATATATATATATACATCTGTATGTATGTATCTATAGTTTCTTAGAGTCTGTGCAAACAATAGAAAATATCAATGAAGCTAAGAGCTTATTCTTTGAAAACATAAAGAAAATTGATAAACTTCTAGCCAAACTCATCAAGAAAAAAAGGAGGGTCCAGATCAATAAAATCAGAAATTAAAAAGGAGAAGTTTCAAGCAATACCACAAAAACACAGAAGATCATAGGATTAATACAGTTATAAGTTCAGTTAAGTAGCCCAGTCGTGTCCGACTCTTTGAGACCCCATGAACTGCAGCACACCAAGCTTCCCTGTCCATCACCCACTCCCGGAGCTTGCTCCAACTTGTGTCCATCCAGTCAGTGATGCCATCCAACTATCTCATCTTCTGTCATCCCCTTCACTCTGCATAGAAGTTAAATAAGCAGGGTGACACTATACAGCCTTGATGTACTCCTTTCCCAATTTTGAACCAGTCCATTGTTCCATGTCCAGTTCTAACTGTTGCTCCTTGACCTGTATACAGATTTCTCAGGAGGCAGATAAGGTGGTCTGGTGTTCCCATATCTTGAAGAATTTTCCTTGGTTTGTTGTGATCCACATGGTCAAAGGCTTTAGCATAGTCGATGAAGCAGAAGGAGACATTTTCTGGAATTCTCTTGCTTTTTGTATGATCCAATGGATGTTGGCAATTTGATCTCTGGTTCCTCTGCCTTTTCTCAATCCAGTTTGTGCATCTGGAAGCTCTCGGTTCACACACTGTTGAAGCCTAGCTTGAAGGATTTTGAGCATTACTTTGCTAGCATATGAAATGAGTGCAATTGTGCATTAGTCTGCACATTCTTTGGCATTGCCCTTCTTTGGGATTGGAATAAAAACTGACCTTTTCCAGTACTGTGGCCACTGCTGAGTTTTCCAAATTTGCTGGCATATTGAGTGCAGCATTTTCACAACATCATCTTTTAGGATTTGAAATAGCTCTACTGGAATCCCATCACCTCCACTAGCTTTGTTGGTAGTGAGGCTTCCTAAGGCCCACTGGACTTTGCACTCCAGGATGTCTGGCTTTAGGTGAGTGATCACACCATCGTGGTTATGTGGGTCATGAAGCTCTTTTTTGTGTAGTTCTGTGTATTCTTGGCACCTCTTCTTAATGTCTTCTGCTTCTGTTAGGTCCATACCATTTCTGTCCTTAATTGTGTCCATCTTTGCATGAGATATTCCCTTGGTATCTCTAATTTTTTTTGAAGAGATCTCTAATCTTTCCCATTCTATTGTTTTCCTCTATTTCTTTGCATTGATCACTGAGGAAGGTTTTCTTATCTCTCCTTGCTATTTTTTGGAACTCTGCATTCAGGTAGATAAAGGTTTCCTTTTCTCCTTTGCCTTTCACTTCTCTTCTTTCCTCAGCTATTTGTAAGGCCTCCTCAGACAACCATTTTGCCTCTTTGCATTTCTTTTTCTTGGGGATGATTTTGATCACGGCCTCCTGTACAATGTTACGAACCTACATCCATAGTTCTTCAGGCACTCCATCAGATCTAATCCCTTGAATCTATTTGTCACTTCCACTGTATAATCACATAGAGATTTGATTTAGGTCATACCTGAATGGTCTAGTGGTTTTCCCCACTTTCTTCAATTTAAGTCTGAATTTGGCAATAAGGAGTTCATGATCTGAGCCACAGTCAGCTCCTGGTCTTGTTTTTGCTGATTGTATAGAGCTTCTCCATCTTTGGCTGCAAAGAATATAATCAGTCTGATTTCGGTGTTGACCATCTGGTGGTGTCCATGTGTTGAGTCTTCTCTTGTGTTGTTGGAAGAGGGTGTTTGCTATGACCAGTGCTTTCTCTTAGCAAAACTCTATTAGCCTTTGCCCTGCTTCACTTTGTACTCCAAGGCCAAAACCTGGAGGGATCTCTTGACCCTACTTTTGTGTTCCAGTCCCCTATGATGAAAAGGACATCTTTTTTGGCATTAGTTTTAGTAGGTCTTCATAGAAACATTCAACTTCAGCTTCTTTGGCCTTAGTAGTTGGGGTATTGGATTACTGTGATAAAATTATATGTCAACAAAATGGACAAGAAGAAATAAGCAAATTTCTAAAAATATACAACCTCCCGAGACTGAACTAGGATGAATTAGAAAATATGATCACAAATAACCAATAATGAATTTTTTATATTTATTTACTTATTTGAGTATTTAATTATTTGGTGGGGGGTCTTATTTGTGGCATGGGGGCTTAGTTGCTCTGCAGTATGTGGGATCTTAGTTCCCTGACCAGTAATTGAACCAGTGTCCCCTGCACTGCAAGGCAGATTCTTAGCCACTGGACCACCAGGTAAGTCCCACAATAATGAAATAGAATCAGGAAAACAAACAAACAACCAGGAAACAGAAGCCCAGGGCCAGGCGGCTTCATAGGTGATCCTCCACACATTAGAAAGCATCTTTCCTTCTCAAGTTATTTCCAAAAAATTGCATAGGAAGGAATGCTTCTGAGCTCATTCTACAAGGCCAACATTACACTGATACCAAACTAGACAAAGATATTACCAAAAAAGAAAATTACATAGATGCAGAAATCCTCAACAAAACACTAGCAAACTAAATTCAAAAATACATGAGAAGAATCATACACTGTAATCAAAGGTAATTTATCCCATGGATGCAAGGATGTTTTCATATCTAACAAATGTGATATGCCACATTAGCAAACTAGAGAATAAAAATCATATGATCACCTCAATAGATCTAGAAAAAGGTTTTGACAAAATTCAGCAAAGATTTATGATTTAACAAAGCCTCAACACAGTGGGTATAGACAGAACATATCTCAACATAATAAAAGCCGTATATGTCAAACCCACAGCTACCATCATACTCAGATGAAAGCGTTTCCTCTAAGATCAGGAACAAGACAAGGATGCCCAGTCTCACTACTTTTCTTCAACATAAAGTTGAAAGTCCTAGCCACAGCAATCAGATGAGAAAAAGAAAGAAAATGAACCCAAATTGGAAATAAAGATGTAAAACTATTACTGCTTGCAGATGACATGATACTATACATGGAAAATCTTAAAGATGCCACCAAAAAGGGGTCATCAATGAAATCAGTAGTTTCAGGATACAACATTAATATACAGAGATCAGTTATATTTTATATTCTAACAGCAAGCTATCAGAAAGAGAAATTGAGAAATCAATCCTATTTACAATTTACATCAAAAGGAATAAAATTGCATAGGAATAAATCTAAGGAGATAAAACACTTATATTCAGAAAACTAAAAGACACTAATGAAAGAAATTTGGAAGACAACACAAACAGATGGAAAGGTACACTGTGTTCATGGATTGGAAGAATTAATATTGTTGAAACACCCATTCTACCAAGCACTCTACAGATTCAGTGCAATACTTATCAAAATACCAATGGCAATTTTCGTAGAACTAAAATAACCCTAAAATTTTTATGGAAACATGAAAGACCCCAAACAGCCAAACAATCTTGAGAAAGAACAAAGCTGGAGGAACCACGTGCCCTGATTTCAAACTATACTACAAAGCTACAGTAATCAAAAGAGTATAATACCAGCACAAAAAGAGACACATAGATCAATGCAGCAAAATAGAGAGCCCAGAAACAAAGCCATACTTTTATGGGCAATTAAGCTTTGACATAGGAGGCAAGAGTATGCAGTGAAGAAAAGATAACCTCTTCTATAAATGGTGTTAGGAAAACTGGATGGCTACATGCAAAAGAATCAAATTGAAGCACCTTTTATTACACTATATTAAAAAAGATAAACTCAAAATGAATTAAGGGGCAGAAAGATCCCCTAGAGAAGGGAAAGTATTCTGGCCTGGAGAATTCCATGGACTGTTTAAATTCCATGGATTAAAGACTTAAGTATAAGACCTGAAAACAGAAAACTTCTACAAGTACACATAGGCAGAATGCTCCTTGACATAGGTCTTTAGTAGTAATTTTTTTTGGATATGTCTCCTCAAGCAAGGGTAACAAAAGCAAAAAGAAACAAATGAGGTCACATCAAACTAAAAAAACTTTTGCACAGTGACGGAAACTATCAACAAAATGAAAAGGCTGCCTACTGACTGGGAGAAGATATTTGCAAACAATATATCCAATAAGGGGTTAATATTCCAAAATATACAAAGACTTTATACAACTGAATAGCCAAAAAGCAAGCAATGCAATTGAAAAGCAGGCAGAGGATTTGAATAGACGTTTTTCCAATGAAGACATATGCAAATGGACAAAAGACACATGGAAAGATGCTCATCTCTGATCATCAGAGAAATACAAATCAAAACCATAACCAGATACCACCTCACACCTGTCAGAATGCCTATGATCAAAAAGACAACAAATATCAGTGTGGGTGAGAATGTGAAGAAAAGGGACCCTCCTACATGTTGATGGGGGTGTCAGTTTTTTCAAGTGTGACAGAGAAGTGCATGGAGGCTCCTTTAAAAATTAGAATATGATCCAGGAATTCTACTCCTTGGTATTTATCTAAAGAAAAAGAATGCTAATTCGAAAAGGTATATGCACCCTTGTGTTTATTGCAGCATTATTTACAATAGTCAAGTTAGGAAAGCCACTCAGGTGGTCATCAATAGATGAATGGATAAAGAACGTGTGGTGTGTATGTGTGTGTTTGTGATGGAATATTACTCAGCCATAAAAAAAGAATGAAAACTTGCCATTTGCCACAGTATGGAAGGACCTTGGGGATATTTTGCCAAGTAAAATAAGGCAGACAGAGAAA
Source organism: Cervus canadensis (assembly GCF_019320065.1). NCBI lineage: Eukaryota > Metazoa > Chordata > Mammalia > Artiodactyla > Cervidae > Cervus > Cervus canadensis. The sequence goes on from NC_057392.1 coordinate 23,041,845, forward strand.
AACAAATATTGTATGATTTTGCTTATATGTGGAATCTAAACAACAAATGACCAAACATAACAAAACTGAAGCAGAGTTATAGACACAGAGAACAAGCAAGTGGTTGCCAGAGCAGGGGAGGTGGGCAGAGGAGAGAAAGAGTTGAGGGAGATTAAGAGGTACAAATTTCTGGTTGCAAAATAAATGAGTTGCAGTATGAAATGCAGGGGTTTCCCAAGGTGGCTCAGCAGTAAGCAATCTTCCTGCCAGTTCAGGAGACCCAGGTTTGATCCCTGGACCGGAAAGATCCCCTGAAGAAGGAAATGGCCACCCACGCCAATATTCTTGCCTGAAAAATCCCACAGACGGAGGAGCCTGGTGGGCTATAGTCCATGAGGTCGCAAAGAGTTGGACATGACTTAGTGACTAAACAACAACAATGAAATGCAGTGTGTTGGGAATATAGTCAATAACTATGTAGTATCTTTGTATGGTGACAGATCGTAACTAGACTTATCATGGTGATCAGTTTGAAATGTATAGAAACATTGATCACTATTTTGTGATAACAGGAACTAACATAGTGCTGTAGGTCAATTGTATTTCAAAAACAAACAACCTCATAGGAAAAGTGATCAGGTTTGTGGTTACCCAAGGTGGGCAGGGAAGGGGGATTGGATGAAGGTGGTCAAAAGGTAAAAACTTCCAGTTATAAGACAAATAAGTACTAGAGATGTAATGTACAACATGAGAAACATGTTAACCCTACTGTACATTATATAATGAAAGTTCTTAAGAATAAATCCTAAGAGTTCTTATCACAAGGAAATTTGTTTTCTATTTCTTTTTTTTTTTTTTTTTGCCTTCTGTACTCTTATTATTCTCGTAGTCTTTGCATCAAGTTATATAGCAATGATAGCAGATTTCTTTTTAAAGTTTAGTATTAAATATTAAGCATCTTTCCCCACTTTAATTTTACATTACTCTGCCAAGAAAAAAATTAAAACTCCAGTTATCTGAAGCCCGGACACACTTCCATGATTAGCCAGGCTATGTAAAAGTTGGTGGCTTTGTTCTTCCTGCTTTGTGAGCAGGCCCAGGCCCTAGAAAGATGGGACCAGGTTATAAGTGTTTTTGAAAAGAATGCTACAAAAATGGATGGCCTGTTACAAGCCAGATTACAAAGTCAGGACAGAGGTGATGGAGGGACAGTTTCTTCCAGAAACGGAATTTCTGAAGAGTCCCAGTCCATCTCTTTTCCCCAGAATGGTGGGAGGAGGGGTCAGAGCTCACCGTGAGCTTCACAGCCCCATCTGCGGGAGGCGACAGCAGGTGCCTGGCTGAGGGGGCGGCCGGGGGCAGGATGGCCACGCCTGCCCTCCCCCACCTTTCTCAGCGAGGAAATGGAGAGGTTATTGCCCAGTGAGTGTGAAGTGGGCTGAAGCTTGGTCGGTACTGAATTCTCTGAGGTTTCTTCTAGAAACAGACAACTCAGACTCTTCCTCTCACTTCAGCAAAGAAGTTATTTTAAAAGCACTTGGGAATTTCCTCCTGCACCCTTGGGGGGCAGCTCAGAGGAGAGAGTCATCAGTACAGCCCCCTTCCAGGCCATATCGGAATTCCGGAGGGTTGGAGACACCACAGAAGTGGATGAAGGCAGCTTCCACTACCAGGACATGGAAGATCTGATGAGACTGGAAGCATACGTCGAATTTTCCAGGGAAGAAGCGCTCGGGAATGTGTGCGGCACAGAGGCCGGCTATGGTGATGTACATCAGAGACATGAGGAAGAACCAGCCGTCTGGCCCACCATGGACCTTGATGAAGTCCTCTGTGATTGTGAACTGCATGGCAGGCACGACACCACTCAAGCTAAGCCCCAGGAACATGCCTGCTCTTGTCTGCCGGTGCTTAGGAGTGGGGAGCCGGTCCCACTGTGCCACGATGATGGAAGAGATGCCCGGAACACAGACGATGGATGCAGATGAGCTGTGGCTGTGGGCAGCAGTAGAAGGAGTAGCAGAGCCAGGGGCCAAAGCTCCCCATAATCAGTAGGGTAATCCCTGCATAATCCAGTTCTGAGAAAGTCCGAGAGACTTTCTCGGAATGACAGCAGACAGTGTAAAAGAGCCAGGAGAAGCTGAGGCAGAGCACTGCTCCCAGGAGGAACATCCCAAACACCACCTTCTCCTGAAGTGGGGGCCATGAAGTTCATGTTTGGTCTGAGCGTGGTCAGGATTCCCAGAAAGAGAAACAGCACAAAGCCAAGCAGGAGGATCAAGATGTTGCCAGTCTCTGTGTAGACACAGAAGATGCTCTTGAAGCAGGCCCGGAAGGAGGGCATGGGCGGCCAGTGGCCATGCAGCAGGTAGCCGTTGTCCTTCAGCCAGGCTGGGAGCACGTCGTATGGGATGACCGTCTAGCACCCCTCCCAGACCTCATATACAAACTCCTCCTCCTTCTCCACGGCATGGTGGGCCTGCAGGGGCCCACACCTCCGCCCCCTCCTCCTGAGGCCCTGGGTATGCCTGCTCCTCTTCAGCTTTGGTTGGGTTGCTGATTGTCCACTTGCCCTTTTTCTCTACCAGGGCTCCCAGCTCCGCCAGCTCTACTGTGTCAGCTGCCCTGTTGCCGGCAGGAGCCCCGTTGCCCTGGGCCGCCAAGGGTCACTTGTGAGACAACATCTGACTGGTACCTCAGGGCCCTCCGGCTTCAGCTTGGGGAAAGGGTGGGGTCTCTCAGCCCCAAGGGGCAGAGAGCTCCCTGTGGTGGGAGACAGGCAGGCAGAAGGCTTTACTGGGGGGCATGCACCCAGCGCTACATCCTCCGTCGCTGGAGGCAGCCTGTGGCTGAGCCTTTTTTCTATTTCTTTAATTGTATGTCTGTATGAGACATAAGAGATGTGGGTTCGATTCCTGGGTGGGGAAAATCCCCTGGAGGAAGGCATGGCAACCCACTCCAGTATTCTTGCCTGGAGAATCCCATGGACAGAGGAGCCTGGTGGGCTACAGTCCACAGGGTTGCAGAGAGTCAGACACGACTGAAGCGACTTAGCACGCACACACACATGAGATGATGGTGTTCACTAAACTTACCGTGATGATCATTTCATGGTCATAGAAATCAGATCAGTCCGCTGCACCCCGTAAGCCAGACCATGCTGTAAATCTGGCTCTTGTTTCTTTGGAGAATCTGCTCTCTCCCTCTGGAATGTTCACACATCACCCCAAAATATCCAGGCCCAAGCACCCTCACAACCGTTTCATTCTACATGCCACTGGCTCTTCTACGCGCACTGTGAGGGCAGAACGTTCACCTTTCTGTAGTTCTAGCAAGTGTGTTTTCCTTATTTCTTTAGATAGTTCTTCTGCTGTGTGTTTCATCCTGACACTTCTGTTTCCTGGAACTGAATTGTTGCCCACACTCAGCCCACTCCCCTTCTGGCTCTTCTCCTCTGTTCTGCCTCCAAGTGCCCCTGTCTGATCCCCCAGTGCTCCGATCAATTCTTCAGCCAACACCATCCTGTTTTGGGGCCTGTCTGTTCACTCTCGCTGGCTAATACCCAGCTACCTCTCATGGTTTCTTGCTCTTATTCCACACTGTGAAGGACCACGCGTGAGTTTTCAGGTATATTTCCTTCCTCACACTTATATGGCCTTGAGACCCAGAAGGGTCCCCCGTCCTGTCCACTCCCAGTTCAGGGAACAAGATCAGGGCAGGCAGACCCCTCCCAGGGTGACCCAGCCTCGGCCTCCTGGCCTCTTCCAACACAGCGGTCAGTGTAGGGGGCAGGCTCCACTACTGGGCATCCCCCAGGATGGGCAGGTGAAAGAGGAAAGAGCCGTTAGTGTCACAGACCTGGGCCCCAGGCGCCCTGCCAGAAGGATTCTGGGGTGCCTTGGTTCTGGACCAGGGCCATGTTCTCCACGCAATGGGGGGTTCGTTTGGTTCTGTCGCCACTGAGTAAAAGGTGTTTGTGGGACAGTCGGAGGTTCTACAGGGCATGGCCCTTGTGCAATGACCCTGGAGGGCACTATCGATGGCATGTAGTCTTGGGGGCAGGGCAGCAGCATAAGCACCCACTGGCCTCCCTGCCCACGCCTCCCCAGGTCCCCGTGGGCACCCAGCAAATGCCCTCAGGAGGAACAGTTGTGTCCACAGGGCCCAGGCCTTCAGGACACAGGGGTCAACCTGTGTGACACCACGCAGCCCCCGTGGCCCTGGCCTCTCCCAGGGTGACACCCACTCCTGGCTGCAGCGGGACCTGGGCTGGGTCACAGAAAGGGGCTTGATCCCCCCTGGTCCTGACTTGCTGTTGTGTCAGAAAACTCAACGAAGCAGGAGACCAACGAGGAGACCACAGGCTGCTGTGTCAGATGTCCTGTATGAGGAAGGAGCAAACCTCCCCTTGAATGGACCTGGAATTGCTCACGAGGTCTGCCCTCATCTCTGCATGGCGCTCCCTCCTGGGAGTGAATCCAGCTGCTTTAGGAGAACAGAGCGTGAAGTACTCCCTAGAAGTCTGCTGCGGAGCTGGGCGGTGGCCCGGTTTTCCTATGAAAGTAATGAATTCAATCACAGGAGACGCTGTTGGGAATTAAAGAAAAGCAAGCGTTTTTGTACGTCGCGAACACAAACCGGGCCTGCAGCCAACGAGTCTTGGTCCTGTTGGCTTGTTACACATCAGAGAAATAATTCCATATCACACTGGAAATGTGTTAATGCACTTATATTCCTCACATCACACTTTTCACACCTGCTCCTTGTGAACTCGCAAAATTGCCTGGATTTGCTCTGGAAGCAAGCAAGTGTCTCCAACCCAGGCTGAGGAGCCTCAGGCCCCTCACGGGGCAAGTCAGCAGAGTAAGGGACTCTCAGGTGGGGGCAATTCCGGGGAGAGAGGGAGGCGCCTGGCACTGGGTGAGGCCCCAAGAGGAACATGTCCGCAGAGCTGGACAGAGTGACCACACATCCTCACAGCTGGACAGAGTGACCACATGTCCTCACAGCTGGACAGAATGGCCTCACGTCCCCACAGCTGGACAGAGTGACCACATGTCCTCACAGCTGGACAGAGTGACCACACGTCCTCACATATGGATGGAATGGCCTCATGTCCTCACAGCTGGACGGACTGACCTCACGTCCTCACAGCTGGACAGAGTGGCCTCATGTCCTCACAGCTGTAGAGTGACCACATGTCCTCACAGCTGGACAGAGTGGCCTCATGTCCTCACAGCTGGATGGAGTGACCACATGTCCTCACAGCTGTAGAGTGACCACATGTCCTCACAGCTGGACAGAGTGGCCTCATGTCCTCACAGCTGGATGGAGTGACCACACGTCTTCACAGCTGGATGGAGTGACCACATGTCCTCACAGCTGTAGAGTGACCACATGTCCGCACAGCTGGATGGAGTGGCCTCATGTCCTCACAGCTGGATGGAGTGGCCTGGCTGCTCTGCTGGGCGCACCAGGGGACAGAGGCAGTGGAGGAAGGGGGAGGGTCCAATGCTCTGGTGCTGCTGGTGACCCAACTGTGGTGCTCCAGGGACTATGACCTGGGGGGACGATGCACCTCAGCCTTGGAGGAACCGCTGTTCCCAAAGGATTTGGGGGGCCACCCTGGAGGAGGAAGTTCATGCCCTGATTGCCCCCTCATGCAGCAGCAGCAGGGAGGGTTTCTCCAGCCAGTCCGTCTCCCAGAGCAGACCTGAGAAGGCTCCACAGGCCACCAGCCACTAGAGAGGCCTGGGCTGGTCAGAGGGGCAGGAGCCCTGGTGTCAGGACAGTCTCAGCTGGGCTCCGTTCCTCACTCATTTGTTTAAACTTCTCCCCCATCCCTTTCTCAAAGGCACCCTAGTGCCTCCCCACCAATACCTCCTCCCCCCCACCATCTCCCCCTCTCACCATCTCCCCCCTGCCCCCCGCCTGCACCATCTCACCCCCACCATCTCCCCCTCTCACCATCTCCCCCCACCCCCTGCCCGCACCATCTCCCCCCCACCATCTCCCCCTCTCACCATCTCCCTCCTGCCCCCCGCCTGCACCATCTCACCCCCACCATCTCCCCCTCTCACCATCTCCCCCCACCCCCTGCCCGCACCATCTCACCCCCACCATCTCCCCCTCTCACCATCTCCCCCCTGCCCCCCGCCTGCACCATCTCCCCCCCACCATCTCCCCCTCTCACCATCTCCCCCCTGCCCCCCGCCTGCACCATCTCACCCCCACCATCTCCCCCTCTCACCATCTCCCCCCACCCCCTGCCCGCACCATCTCCCCCCCACCACCTAAGGGTCCTGAGCTGCCCCTCGGTGTTTCAGCTGAGCCCAGCTGGCACCCTCACCAACCAACCTGGCCAAGAGCCAAAAACAAAAGCAGTGGCAGAGAATCCAAAGAGGAGAGTCAGTGAAAATGAATTTATTTCACCCCATGACATTGACTCTGGGAGCCAAGAAAAGGTATGCCAGAGTCTATTCAGTCCAGAAAGCAGGTTCTCAGCCATCTGGGCAGGGTCTCCAGGACTCTGAGGGTGCAGCTCAAATTATTCAAACCCTGATGCTCAGACAACTAGTGTCCGTTTATTGATAAATATGCCTCCAAAGTCCTGTGTATGTGTGTGTGTGAGATTTAAAGGAGGTCATTTAGAGAAAAGTCCCCATATTTTCTGATGGATAATCGTGGTTTGCAAGAAAAAGAAATTTGCAAATTTCACACTTGAGATGACAGTAGTTTATATGTTCCTGGCTTTGGAATCACTGTGAAATTTAAATAAAACAGTAAAACCATTGCTCTTTCCAGGCATTTAAAATTCAGAAAGAAAATCATTATAAATTTGGAAGCACCAAGTGAAGATGAATCCAAGTGGAAGGCTAGTGTCTAGTGATCAACCTAGTGGATGGGAACAACAGCTCCCACCTTGCCCACTTCCTGCAGCCCCCCAGGATCCACTCCATGGGAGAAAGGGGAACACCCCTGCTTCCTGGTTAGGGGCACTGGCCTGGCAGATCCTCCCCCAGGGAGCCTAGCAACCAGGCACTGTAGCTGTAGGCGCTCCCTTGCAGTCCCCTTCAAAGGACAGAAGCAAGTCTGTGAGCAAAATACATTCTTGGTTTGGTTTCTAGAACTTTCCAAGCAGATGCTGAGTCTATTAACAATAAACACATCCCTCTAGTTTGGAAGGCATGACTGGAAAATGCTGTAGAATTATTTTGGCTTAGGAATTTAGAATTTAATTTCAGTCCCAGATGTTAAGACATGTCTAGAGTTATTTTCCCCATGACATTAAAAAAAATATATGCTTTCTATTACAAAATTGAAAATGCACAGAAATATTGAAAAATTAAGCAGTGAAAATTCAGGTACCATCATGCCAGCCTCTGTCTCTGTCTCTGAATGTCTTTCTCCCGATATTTGAAAGGAATTTGCAATGCCTCAATCCTGCTACCCAAATGTGTCACTATGAATCTCCTTTTCTCCTAAGAACAAGGGTATCCTTTTACAAAACCACAAGAGGGTCATCATAGCTCAGAAGCATATAAGTTCGTGCAGCCCTTGCTCCACGTTCCCCTTCCAGGGTTACTCTGAGCATATCACTTGTAGCCACATTTCTGGGTCCACTCATCACATAGTCTCATGTTTCCTGGTCTCCTTCAGTTTGGAGCAGTTCTCTTGATGTTTCCTCCAGAGCAGTGGCTCTCTAAATTTTTATTTTTAGTTTCTATACTTTAAAATCCACTCTTTGTGATGTTCAATTCTGAGTTTTGACAAATGCACCATTGTGCAAGATTCGAACCAGAACGTCATTCCTGAAAACTCCTTCCCGCTGCCTCTTCCAGTCCAGCTCCTCCCCTGCTCTCAGTGCACAGAACCTACCAATCTGTGCTCCACCGTACGGTTCTGTCTCTGCCAGAAAGTCACCTACAGAAACACAAAAGACCCCGAATAGCCGAAGCAATCTTGAGAAAGAGAAATGGAGCTGGAGAAATCAGGCTCTCTGACTTCAGACTATACTAGAAAGCTACATTCATCAAAACTGTATGGTACTGGCACAAAAACAGAAATACAGATCAACAGAACAGGACAGGAAGTCCAGAGATAAATCCATGCACCTAGGGTCACCTAATCTATGACAAAGGAGGCCAAAATATATGATGGAGAAAAGATAGTCTCTTTTTAATAAGTGGTGCCAGGAAAATGACAGCTACATGCAAATAAGTGAAGCTGGAACACTCCCTAATGCCACACACAAAAATAAACTCAAAATAAATTAAAGACCTAAATGTAGGACCTGATACTATAAAATTCTTAGAGAAAAATGTAGGCAGAACACACTGACATAAATCACAGCAAGATCTTTTTTAATCCACTGCCTACAGTAAAGGAAATAAAAACAAAAATAAACAAATGGGACCTAATTAAACTTAAAAGCGTTTGCACAGCAAAGGAAACCACAAACAAAACAAAAAGACAACCCATAGGCTGGGAGAAAATATTTGCAAATGAGGCAACCAACAAGGGGTTAATCTCCAAAATATACAAACAGTTCATGCAGCTCAATATAAAATAAATAAATAAATAAACAACCCAATTAAAAAGTGGGCAGAAAGTCTAAATAGACATTTCTCCATAGAAGACATACAGATGGCCAACAAACACATGAAAAGATGTTCAACATAGCTAATTACTAGAGAAGTGCAAATGCAAACTGAAACTACAATGACATATCACCTCACACCAGTCAGAAAGGCCATCATCAAAAAAATCTACAAACAATACATGCTGAAGGGTGTGTAGAGAAAAGAGAACCCTCTTACACTGATGGTGGGAATGCATTTTGGTACAGCCACTATGGAGGATGATATGGAAGTTCCTCAGAAAGCTAAAAATTGAGCTACCATATGATCTGGCAATCCCATTCCTGGGCATATACCCAGAGGAAACTCTAATTTTAAAAGATGCATGCACCCCAGTGTTCATTGCAGCAATATTTACAACAGCCAGGACATGGAAGCAACTTAATGGTCCGTCAACAGAAGAATGGATAAAGATGTGATACATATATACAATGGATTATTACCCAGCCATTAAAAGGAATGAAATTGCGCCATTTCCAGCAACATAGATGGACCTAGCGAGTGTCATACTGAAGGAAGTAAGTCAGGCAGAGAAAGACAAATGCATATGACATCACTTATATGTGGAATCTTTAAAAAAGGGTACACATGGACTTATTCACAAAAGAGAAATAGAGTTACAGATGTAGGAAACAAACATGGTTAGCAGGGGATGGGGGGGGTGGGATACATTTGGAGGTTGGGATTGACATATACACAGTACATAAACTAGTAAGAACCTACTGTACAGCGCAAGGAACTCAACTCAATACTCTGTAATGACCTATACAGGAAAAGAATCTAAAAAAGAGAGGATATATGTATATGGATAACTGATTCAGTTTGTTGTACACCTGAGACTAAAACAGCGTTGTAAATCAACTATACTGCACTAGAAAAAAAGAGCGCTGTCTACAGGCAGACCTCAGAGATACTGTGGGTTTGGTTCTGTGCTTACCTGCATGCTCAGTAGCTTCAGCTCTTTGCGACCCCATGGACTGTAGCCCTCCAGGCTCCTCCATCCATGGGATTCTCCAAGCAAGAATATTGCCATGTCTTCCTCCAGGGAATCTTCCTGACCCAGGAATCAAACCGGTGTCTCCTGCATGGCAGGATTCTGTACCCACTGAGCCATCTGGGAAGCCCTGGGTTTGGTTCCAGACCACAGCAATAAAACAAAAATTGCGGTGAAGTGAGACACCAATTCTTTGGTTTCTTGGTGCATATAAAGTTAGATTTATACCATACTGTAGTTTATTGCGCAGTTGTGCAATTTAATTGTGCAATTAAACCCAGCAGGACCCTAAAGGCCCTTTGCAGGAACAGGCCCCTCACCATATCCCTTGCTTCTTGTTTAGAAAAGACTTAGCCTCTTAGACCTCCCTTGAGTTCCGAAGAGCAAATTTAATCAGAGAAGTGAGAAAATGCAGAAACAAAGGAAAACAGTCAAGCTAGACAGAAAAAAAAAAAATAGTAGTGTAATCATTAAACTAAGTCAAGGGCCTTTAGTTCCTCCTCAAGGACTGTAGATAATTGTTATTATTGTTGTTCAGTTGCTAGTCATGTCTGACTCTATGTGACCCTGTGGATTGCAGCACCCCAGGCTTCCCTCTCCCTCACTGTCTCCTGGAGTTTGCCCAAGTTCATGTCCACTGAGTCGGTGATGCCATCCAACCATCTAATCCTCTATTGGCCCCTTCTCCTTTTGCCTTCAATCTTTCCCAACATCAGGGTCTTTTCCAATGAGTCAGTTGGCTGTTCACATCAGACGGCCAAAGTATTGGAGCTTCATCTTCAACATCAGTCCCTCCAATGAGTATTCAGAGTTGATTCCTTTGGGATATAGAATATAGATAATTTTCTCAGCCATATTCTTGAACTGTTTTGCATATATTGAGACCCCCGCCCCGCCCAAGGTGGGAGAATTTAACTTTGTGCTGCCCACCAGCCTGCAGCCCTCAGATGGCTGGAACCAGAAGGCCGATGATGTTGACTTCCCCTTACCTCACAACCAGCCAACCAGAGGAACGGCCACAAGCTGATCACACACCCCAAGACCCTCTCCCCACACTGCCTTTAAAAGCTTCCCCAGGAACCATCAGGGAGTTTGGGTCTTTAGATTGAGCTGCCTGTCCTCAGGACCTGACCCCACACCGGGCACCTTGCACTTAATGCTCCCCTCTCCCCTCACCCCCCACCACCCAGGCCCACAAGTGGGCCTTGCTGAGTAGCTGGTGAGCAGACCTGAGTTTGGTTCAATGACATGATCTCTAAAAAGCAGCCTACATACTGTTATAACACATAGCGTTAGTCACTATGTATTAACAGTAATGTCTGACACTTTGCAATCCCTTGGATTGTATAGCTCCCCAGGCTCCTCTGTTTATGAAATTCTCCAGGCAAGAATACTGGAGTGGGAAGTCCACAATCTGTATGAAATAAATACTTTATTGCTAAAAATGCAAAGCTTATCTGACGGCACAATTTCTTTCTTAAAAAAAACATTGTCTGGGAAGTGGGGTGAAGACAAGTACAGTGAAGGGAGGTGTGGAGCCAAACAACAAGTGACCTCAAAAGGTTTCTTTCTCAGCTTGAAACCTCTGAGAGCCATCAGAGCTGCTGTACTTGTTCACAGTTTGATCTTTCGATTCTGACCAGTCTGTTTCAACATTCACCCCCGAAGGACAGTAGGTTCTTTCTAGCCTTTGGTCATACAAATGAAGATGCTACAAGCATCCACATGCGGGCTTTGTGTGCAGGTAAGTTTTCACTTTTTTAGGGGAAATGCCCAAGGCATGATTTTGGGCACACAGTAGGTATAGTTTCAATTTTTAAAGAAATTATGGGCGGATGTCTGGAGTGGACCTCGGAGGTCTCTGGCTCCATCTGAGAGACTCTTGGAGCATCACTGACTCCACTTTGCTTTTCCTTTCACAACCTGATTGTTCCATATGGTTAAAACGCAGACATTGAAGCCAAAGAAGACAAAAAGAATTCACATTCAAAACTTATTTGTGTGTTTTGGTCCCTGATGCAGCGGGGATGGTAGCTCAAAGAGGACACGGGAGGGGAGCGATCTGGGTGGAGAGCTACTTCCAGAGTGGGTGGTACACCTGGGCACAGATGAATGCTGGGCAGCAGGGCAGTCAGTCCAGCTCAGTGACCCTCCCCCAGTCCCACACCCTGAGAGCCCACGTGATTAGTTTGACATTCTGCCATGCAGCGTTTACATCACAGAATCAGGGAAATGCCCCCTTCAGACTTGTCTCCCAGAGAACAGATTGTCAAGCAGTGACCTGTGTACCACTACTATGAATGTTCCCCTGGGCCACGCAGGCCCTTGCCTTGGGGATCCAATCACGCCAGGGGAGGTTGCCAGGCCACAGTGCCCTGGCCACCAGGGGGCAGCCAGCAAGGCTCCTGGGAGAATCGCTGTCCAGGCTGCACTGGGACTAGTTTACTTTTCAGGTAAAAAGTTTTTCAGTTCAGTTCAGTCGCTCAGTCGTGTCCGACTCTTTGCGACCCCATAGACTGCAGCACACCAGGCTTCCCTGTCCATCACCAACTCCCAGAGCTTACTCAAACTCACATCCATCGAGTCAGTGATGCCATTCAACCATCTCATCCTCTGTCATCCCCTTCTCCTCCTGCCTTCAATCTTTCTCAGCATCAGGGTCTTTTCCAATGAGTCAGTTCTTTGTATTAGGTGCCCAAAGTGTTGGAGTTTCAGCTTCAGCATCAGTCTTTCCAATGAACATTCAGGACTGATTTCCTTTAGGATGGACTGGTTGGATCTCCTTGCAGTCCAAGGGACTCTCAAGAGTCTTCTCCAACACCACAGTTCAAAAGCATCAATTCTTTGGTGCTCATCTTTTTTTATAATCCAAATTTCACATCCATGCATAACTATTGTAAAAACCATAACTTTGACTAGACAGACCTTTGTTGGCAAAGTAATGTCTCTGTTTTCTAATATGCTGTCTAGGTTGGTCATAGCTTTTCTTCCAAGGAGCAAGTGTCTTTTAATTTCATGACTGCAGTCACCATCGGCAGTGATTTGGAGCCCCCAAAAATAAAGTCTGTCACTGTTTCCATTGTTTCCCCATCTATTTGCCATGAAGTGATGGCACCAGATGCCATGATCTTGGTTTTCTGGATGTTGAGTTTTAAGTCAACTTTTTGACTCTCCTCTTTCACTTTCATCAAAAGGCTCTTTAGTTCTTCTTCGCTTTCTGCCGTAAGGGTGGTGTCATCTGCATAAAAAGTTTTTATGTGCCCTTTATATGGCAAAATGTAGGGCTTCCCTGGTGACTCAGACGGTAAAGAATCTACCTGCAATGCAGGAGACCCGGGTTTGATCCCTGCATTGGGAGATCCCTAGAGATGAGAATGGCAACCCACTCCAGTATTCTTGCCTGGAGAATCCCATGGACAGAGGAGCCTGGTGGGCTGCAGGCTACAGTCCATGGAGTCACAAAGAGTTGGATACGACTGAGCGACTAACACTTTCACTTTCATATATAGCATAAACCTTGCCATCCTGGCCACTTTTGAGAGCACAGCTCAGTTGCATGAAGCACATTCGCCCAGCGGTAGACCACCTGCAGGGCCTTTTCATCTCCCGAACTGAAACTCTACCCCCAAAACACTGACTCCCTGGCCCCTCCCTGGCCCCTGGTCCCCGACCCCATCATCTACCTTCTGTCTCTATGGATCCAACTCCTCCAGGGACCTCAGGTAAGGGAATTACCCAGTGTTTGTCCTTTTGTGTTTGGCTTATGTCACTGAGCGCAGTGTCCTCAAAGTTCACCCGTGTGGTAGCACCTGTCGATGTCCCCCCTTCCTGAGGCCGAACAGTATTCCATCATGTGGGTCACCCTCTATTCATCCATCATCCATCGGTGCGCACTGGTCAATCTCTGTTTCACTATCTTTTCTTGATAAAGTAACACAGGTACTTAGGGTTTTAAATGTTCAGGTAAAACAGAAGACATAGAATGAAAGATAGTCTTCCAACTAGGCAGCCCTCCAACCCTCAGAGCAAGACTAAGACCCAGGTGGAAACCAGCTCGCGTGTCCTGTCCTCCCAGCTCCTCTCCATGGCCGTAAAGGCCCAGCCAGCGTCCCTTGCAGACTCACCGAGGTTTGTGTCCTGGCCCCGGTGCTGTCACAGCCGACCTCGCGGGGAACGCTGGGGCCCCCACAGGCTAAAGACTCAGGACTGTGGCCCCACCTGAGGAGAAGTGTGCAGTGGGGAGGGGCGGGCAGTGGGGGGCTCCCGGGGACAGGGCCCGTTCAGATGCTGCTCTCTGGGCCAGCTTTGGCAGCCGGTGTTTCCTGGAGGATTATCTGCTTCACCCTCTGTTTGTCTTGGATTGAGAGGCTCCTTTCATTTCCTCTGCTGCTCTCCTTATTTCCTGTTCTCTTCTTAAAATTCTGTGTTTGTTTCTCTTTCTATTATTCTTGATGGAATTATCTAGTGTTTTTATCTATTTTATCGGTTTTTTTCTCGCAAAGATCTGCTTGTGGGTTTATTATTCTATTACTTTTCTATTTCAATTACTCCATGTTTACTTTTAGTAATTCTTTTCTTCTGGTCTTCTTCTGTTTTAAAATTTGTTTTCTTGCATATCACATTAAAAACCAATTGTATGTCCGCTTGTTTTCACCTAAATATAGATATTTTTAAATATGCTTTTTTAATTTATATTTTATTTTTAACCTTATTTTATATTTTAACCATATCCCATAGGTTCTAGTGTTTTTACTTATATATTATTTTCTAAATAGCCTATCTTTGAGGCTTTATTTCATTTTAGAACCAGTGGCTATTGGAGAGTTTGGGGGGTTTTTTCCTGGTAGGATGTTTTTTCCTATTTCCATTATTAATGCCTAAAAAATTTTTTTGCACTTCAACTAGAGAATGTGATCTCTCGATTTATTGAGGTTTTCTTTGTCTCCTTAAACACCCGAAGGGGAAAATGTATCCTTTTTGTCAGGGTGAGAAATTCTCAGATGAAGCCATTAATCACAAAGACCTGGTGGACCCACTAAAGTCCATTAGACTTTAAACATTAGAGCGCAATGTTCTGTTGCACTTGGTAATGACACCAGAGGGACCTATCAGGTCATGGCTTAGAACTTTACTGATTTTCACCTCCATTTGCCCCAACTGACAGGAGAGACCTGAGTCTTCTGTTACTTCTGTGTTTCCTCTGCACCTGCTGCTTTTGTTTTCTGCATTTCGGCACTGTTCTGGATCTGCATCTCCACTTGGGGGCTCTCTGACCAGGTGGGCCGCTCCCTGACCAGTAGGAGGTTCCCTGACCTGTGGGCGGCTCCCTGTCTCCCTGATGGGACCCGGCTACTGTCACCTGTCCGGTCCAACCTTCACCTGTACCTGCAGCTGTGCTTCCTGTAGCAAGATGTTCTCCATACGCCCTGAGGAATGTTTTTCTCTATCGAAAGGTGAACAGGATGAGGGAAGTCAGCAAGGAGGGGGCCCACAGCTGGGGCACCTGAAACCCAGACCTCAACCCAGGGCCTCAGCCCCACCCAACCTGGCACATCTGAGCATCCAGGTTAGCACACTCTCAATCCCCATCATGGGCCGGTGCCTGAAAGCAGTTTTGGAGACCCCCCAGCCCCACGAGAATTATATTCACTCCTGGGGCTGCCTGAGCGAGAGAAGCAGCCACCTGGCAAGAAAGTCGGCTTAGTTCCCTGCCTGGGAAGGAACACTTCCCCGCTTTCGGGTCTTAGCGCTAGCCCCCTGGCCCGCTGGCCCCACTGGGTCTCACCTGGCCTCACCTGTCCCCACCTGGCCTCATCCGATTCCATCTGGCCTCACCTATTCCCACCTGCCCCCCACCCCAGTCCCAGGCCTATGCCTGTCTGTTCCCACAGCCTCCTGCTGCAGACCAATGGACGCCCTGAGGACAAGCCTTTGCGGGGATTTGGGTGATGGTTCCCAAGCCCTGGGCCTTCAGCCTTGGCCTGAGTCCACTCGTGCAAGGAAAGTTCACACTGAGGAGTGGGGAAGGTCTTCTGGCCTATACAGGAGTTCACTTGAATTTTATGCTGGTGAAACAGCCTGTTTGTGGCCTGTCAAATTTATACTGTACATCTACTTTAATTATTAATGGGAAAGGGTGCACGGTCCATAAGTAAAGAGTGTTCACATTAAAAGTAAAGATTAAATGCCTCCTTTGCTGGGGTGCCAGTGCTGGTCCTTTGATGATAAGACTCGCTCCCAGGTGCCAAGGCTGTGCTGACTCGCTTGTTGTTGTTGTTCAGTTGCTAAGTCATGTCCAGCTCTTTGCGACCCCATGGTCTGCTGCATGCCAGCCTTCCCTGTCTTTCATGATCTCCCAGAGTTTGCTCAAGCTCATGTCCATTGTGTCGGTGATGCCATCCAGCCATCTCATCCTCTATCAACCCCTTCTCCTCTGGCCTTCAATCTTTCCCAGCATCAGGGTCTTTTCCAATGAGTTGGCTCTTCGCATCAGGTGGCCCAACTATTGGAGCTTCAGTTTCAACATCAGTCCTTCCAATCAATATTCAAGGTTGATTTCCTTTGAGATTGACTGGTTTGATCTCCTTGCACTCCAAGGGACTCTCAAGACTTCTCCAACACCACAGTTCGAAAGCATCAATTCTTCAGCCTTCTTTATGGTCCAACTCTCACATCCATACATGACTACTGGAAAAACCATAGTTTTGACTATATGGACCTTTGGTGATAAAGAGATGTCTCTGCTTTTTAATATGCCGTCTAGGTTTGTCATAGCTTTTCTTCCAAGATGCAAGCTAACTCGCTAGGTACTTGCTAGTCTTTTTTTTTTTTTGAAAGCTTGAAGGAATGTAACCCTGACCTATTAATGCTCTTTGTTCTGAAAGATATAAAACTGCTGAAACCGGTGCTCCTTGGAGCCGTTCCTCAGAGTTATCTGAGAGGCTGTCGTCCAGGCTATCGTTCTCAGTTTGTCTCAAGTAAAACTCTTTTTATTACTATTACAGACAATTTGATTGTTTTCCCCCGGGGAACAAAGTCGACGGCAGGGGGCACCCATGCTGCAATGTGAGGTCCACCCAGCTGTCCTGGCCTGAGGAGGCTTAGCTCAGGTGTGGCAGCAGGTGGGGCCCGGGGGGTCAGGACACATGTGATCACTGAGCAGAACACATGTTTTCAACAGGCAGAGCACACGTGCACCCTGGGCAGAGGCCACGCAGTCTCTTCCTGGAGACTGGACTTTTATGTGAAAACTCACATTGGTACCGCCTAGGGGCCACATCTGTTCTAAAGGCTCTACACGCTCCTCGAGACCAGGGCCGGAGGTGTGCGGGCCTCTCAGGAACTCATCTGACATGAGGCCGGACCCATGTCCACATGGAGTCTCCCCACAGGCCGCAGTGTCCCCTGGGGGTTGCCATGAAGGGGCTTTGTCCCCGGAGGAGCCTGTGAGTCTCAACCAGTCCCCCACCCAGCAGGATCTCTGGAGAAGCACTGGGATCCAGCCCAAGTTCGAATCTGGAAACAACCAGTTGGGCAGTTTGGCCAGGGCTCCAGGGAGGGAGGGGGCAGAGGAGGCAGAGCAGCTGACAAGGCCAGTTCTTCCCAAACAGCAGTGGTGGGCGGGGTTGGTGCTGTGGCTGGGAGGCTGGCCCGGGTGGGCAGAGGCACTGGGACGTGGCCCCACCCCGTCTGGACGGGCCGCGTGCCCAGACCTGCCGAACCCCCAGCTGCTGAGGATGAGCCCCAGCTTGGGGGTTCTGAGGGGAAATCTGGGGCAGCGGGGGCCTGAGATGGGATTCTCAGCAAACCCGCTGAGTCAGGCCAATGCTGTGGTCTCGCCACCTCCAGGATCAGCCACAGCGGCCAGCCCACCTCCAGCTACTTCCCGCTTCCCTGTGACCTTGGGGTCTGGTCTTTATCACACACGGGGCTCCTCCTGCTGCACAAGGGGGTGGACGCTGGGGGCCTCTGCACCGTCAGCCACGGACCTTGTGCGGGAACCAGCTGGCCAAGCCCTCACGCAGACCCTACGTCCACCCATCCTGGCTGAGAGCAAGTCAACCCCTTTTCGGACACAGATGAACCACGTGCTGAGGCCAGACAAGCCCAGAAATAAGAGCCCACCCACCCACTTTACCGAGAGGGCCAACCAGCCTGCCCAGCAGGAGCACCGGGCCCAGGTGGGCTCTGATACCAGGTGGTGGGCACCAGCTTGATGGCATCTGCCGCTCCCACCCTGGGCTTGGGCTGAGCCAGTGGCCCCACGTAGGGTCAAGCCATGTCCCATCACCGAGACTTCTGCACTCTGTCTGCTGCCGGAAGACAGGGACCCCATGGTCCCAGTGAACTAGCAGGACAAGGACCCCCCCACCCAGCTCGTGGGAGGGCAGCTAGGTAGGTGGTTTCCTGCTCTCCCTCGGAGGAGGACAAACTTGCTCCCCATGTGAGTGGAGTGTTCTCTGCTCAGGGTCAGCCCAGGGTGTCTGCTCATGGCATGGGGCAGGGCCAGCGCGTGCAAGGCCCCTCCAGCATCCAGCCTGCTTCTGGCTTCCAGTTAAATCTCTGGTGTCCAGGGAGGTGTTGTTCAGCTCCTGACCAGATATGCGACTCCCCTTGTGTTTCTGGTTAACTCAGAGAGACCATGAACAGAGAATTTGACAAGTTGTTTAATCCCTGGATCATTTGCGTTCCTTTTCCACAAGCCTTCTCAGCTCTCTTAGTTTCTATTTATGCCCTAAACAAGATCTATTCTATTTATTCAAAGCAAGATCCAGCCAGCATTTAAAACCGGGCCTGACTTTGTCTGAAAATCTGGCAAACGCCCCCCCACCCCCTTTCAGCTGTGCAGCTCACAGTGGAGCGTGGGTGCTGACCCCAGGAAGGGCGGCTCCCCAGCCCCGTCTCCTGGGTGTGCTTCTGATCTTCAGATAAACAAGGGCTGAAGGGCATGTGGAGAAAACATCGCTTTACAAATAACCCAGTGAGAAGAGGACTGAAGGCAAATCAGAGCGGGCAGCCAGGCTGTTTCAGGGTCTCTCCTTGGACGGCTGGGATGCCCACTGGCCTCGGTTGCTAGACAGGTCTCAAAGCCAGCTTCCAGCAGCTTTCTCCCCCACAGAGGCCAAGGGCTAGTTTGACAAGTTCTAAGCCAGGCAGCCAGTTAACTGAGGACCTGGAGACCCCTTGTTCTCCTGGGTGACGAGGGGTGGGGAAGGGGGCTGCATACATAGTTAGAAAGACAGACGCTCCAGCCCGAGAGACCTGCTCTGGTGCATGGGGGAGCCCAGAAAGGGGGTGTTTCCTGCATGCACCTCACGACCCAGCACCAATCACACCTCAAGCTGTAGAGACAGTCAGCCTGGCCTCAGGTCCACCAGGGAGGAGGAGGGTGTTGAGAGACCCACCTTCTGACACAAAGACCCCCAAGGAAAATAGGACTTGGGGGAAGGAATTACAAGGAGAGTTTCCCAGTCTCACAATCAACGGGGCTGGAGTGGGAACAGCTGTTGGGTGCGGGATCCCAAGTTCTACACTGGGGATGGTGGGTCCAGGGCTGGCTGTTTTGCATCACATGTTCTCACATAAGTGAGATTTATTGTTTATTTCCTATTGTCTAAGCATATGCTTGGGATTCCTTGAGAGCTCAGTTGGTAAAGAATCTGCCTGCAATGCAGAAGACCTCAATTCAATTCCTGGGTCAGGAAGATCTGTTGAAGAAGGGATAGGCTACCCACTCCAGTAATCTTGGGCTTCCCTTCTGGTTCAGCTGGTAAAAAATCCACCTGCAATGTGGGAGACCTGGATTTGATCCCTGGGTTGGGAAGATTCCCTGGAGAAGGGAAAGGCTGCCCACTCCAGTATTCTGGCCTGGAAAATTCCATGGACTGTATAGTCCATGGGGTCACTTGCTCTTTGGAAGAAAAGCTCTGACCAACTTAGACAGAATATTAAAAAGCAGAGACATTACTTTGCTGACAAAGGTCCTTCTAGTCAAAGCTATGGTTTTTCCAAAAGTCATGTATGGATGAGAGCTGGACCATAAAGAAAGTTGAATGCCAAAGAATTGATGTTTTTGAACTGTGGTGTTGAAAAAGACCCTTGAGAGTCCCTTGGACTGCAAGGATATCAAACTATTTAATTCTAAATGAAATCAGTCTTGAATAATCATTGGAAGGACTGATACTGAAGCTGATGCTTACAGTCCAATACTTTGGGCACCTGATGTGAAGAACTGACTCATTGGAAAAGACCCTGATGCTGGGAAAGATTGAAGGCAGGAGGAGAAGGGGATGACAGAGGATGAGATGGTTAGATGAAATCACTGACTAGATGGACATGAGTTTGAGCAAGCTCAGGGAGTTGGTGATGGACAGGGAAGCCTGGCGTGCTTCAGTCCATGGGGTCACAAAGAGTCAGACAAAACTGAGCTACTGAATTGAACTAAACTGAAGCATATGCTCACTTTAAAAGTCAAATGTGAGGAGCTCGGCGGAACCTCTCCCCCAAGGAGGGAGGAAGAGCATCAGCCAGAATCTGCAAAGGAGCCACTGGAAGAAGCATTCACTCCACCAAACCTGCGGAGACTCAGGGAGACAGCAGAGGCCACGGTTCTCAAGGTCGGGGCACAGCCGCCCAGGTGTGGGGCATGGAGAAGCCAAGCCTGTCTCCCCAGGCTCTGGGTGGATGCGGCAGCATGGCAGCTGGTAAAGGGCAGCAGGTCCGCCATGTGCCATGGAAGAACCTACCATGTGGAGGGTGGCAGCCCAAAGGGGCACCCGCCAGCCCCACCCTAACTCCCACCTCCACAGGTCCTGCTCCACAGGGAGAGTCCTGGCAGCTGGGGGAGTAAGTCAATGATGGAAAAAAAAAAATAACCGAATGGGAAACCTGGAGTTGAAAAGTGTAATAACAGAACTGAACAATTGACTAGAGGGACTCAATAGTAGATCTGAGGTGACAGAAGAAGAAAAAAAAAATCAGTGAACTTGAAGATAGTTCAAAAGAGATGATTTAACTTCATGATTTCAAGGGGGAAAAAGGTAGAGAAGAATGACCAGAGCCTCCAGGAATTGTGGGGCATTGTTAACACACCTACGTGTACATAATGAGATACCAGAAGGAAAGACAGTGGGGAAAAAAAAAACTCAGTAGAATAATGGCTGAAAGCTTTAAAACTTAATGAAAAACAACAATCTATGTATCCAGGAAACTTCACAATCTCTAATAGGATAAACACAGAGAGATGCACACCTAGACACATCACAGTCAAAATATTGAAGTCCAATACTTTGGACCTCAGTTTTTAAAATAAATTTACTTATTTATTTATTGCTGTGCTGAGCCGTCGCCGCTGCAGTGGCTTTTCTCTAGCTGTGGAGAGTGGGGGCTACTCTCTAGTTGTGGTGTGCGGGCTTCTCATTGCAGTGGCTTCTCTTGTTGTGGAGCATGGGCTCTAGGGCATGTGGGCTTCAGTAGTTACAGTTCGTGGGCTCTAGAGCACAGGCTCAGAAGCTGTGGCTCATGGGCTGTTGCTCCAAGGCATATGGCATCTTCCTGGGTCAGGAATCAAACCCATGTCTCCTGTGCTGGCAGGCAGATTCTTTACCACTGAGCCACCAGGGAAGCCCTCTAAATTTTTTTTAAAAAAGAAAATGCTTTAATTGTAAAACTAACTTGAGAGAAGGGGAGGCTATGTCTAAGGGGAAGAAACCTGATCCTCAAGCAAAGGTTCTGTCCCCAGTGCTGCATTCAGGCCATGGCCATCTGCAGGCCATGTACCCAGACAGGGCTATAATGTTATAAGACAATAATATAAGTAGATTCTAGGAAAGAGAAAGTTGTCCAAGTGCCATGGTCATGGCTGGAGTGGGTTGAGGTGAGCTCAAAGACAGAAAGATTTGAGCAGTAGGAGAAAAATGACCTGCTACACACAGGGAACCCCAAGCATAGTAACAGCTGACCTCTCATCAGAATCAAAGATAGGCAGATGACATATTCAAGTACTCAAAGCAAAAAGCTGTCAACTGAGGCTCTTATATCTAGCACAACTATCCTTCAGAAATGAAGATAAAATAAAGGAACTTGCAGGTAAACGAAAACTGAGAAGGTTTATTGTTAGTGGGCCTGCTGAACAAGACATACTATGGGAATTTCTTTGAGCTAGAAGCACAGTACCTCAGACAGCAATTCAAGTCCACACAAACTCATGAACCAAGAGCACCAGTAAAGTTAGTATTTACTTAATTATAGAGGCAGTACAATTACATATTTCTTTTTTTCCTGACTTAAAAAACAATTGTAGAAAACAGTATCTATAAAATTGTATCATTGGGCCTATAATACACCTGACCTTTGTCACAAGGAGGGGGTAGGACTGATGCTATGTTGGAAACAACAGCAGATGAAATCTCAGATCCACAGGGGGAAATGAACTTAAAAATAATAAATATATGGGTTAATATAAAAGCCAATAAACATTTGCTTCCTACATGTCCTCTGAAGGTGGAGGTCCTCCACCCAGCCTCCCTTCTCTACCCCCTGGAAACCACACCTGGACGTTGACTGTTTTATCACGTGCCCTATATATTTTACCTTCTCCCTGCTTGCACAGCACTGTTTCATTTTGCACAGTTTTTAATGCTGATAAGTTTAATCATGCTAAGTGCATTTTCTGTTACAAGCGTTTTTTCACGTGGCTTTTTGTGTGGTCATTGACACTGTGGCCCAAACGTTTTTACAGTCAAACAGCATTCTGGTCACATGTGTCTGCTCATTGCAAGTGGAATTGGGGTTATTTTCAGTTCTATTTGCTTTTTACTGTTATAAATGTCACTGCTGTAAACATTCTTCTGGGGTCTCCTCACACAAGTATTTGTATTTCACAGGAAACACTAGTATTTGGACAACCCCCATGCAAAAGCAGAGACATTACTTTGCCAACAAAGGTCCGTCTAGTCAAGGCTATGGTTTTTCCAGTGGTCATGTATGGATGTGAGAGTTGGACTGTGAGGAAACCTGAGCACCGAAAAATTGATGCTTTTGAACTGTGGTGTTGGAGAAGACTCTTGAGAGTCCCTTGGACTGCAAGGAGATCCAACCAGTCCATCCTAAAGGAGATCAGTCCTGGGTGTTCATTGGAAGGACTGATGTTGAAGCTGAAACTCCAATACTTTGGCCACCTGATGCGAAAAGTTGACTCACTGAAAAAGACCCTGATGCTGGGAGGGATTGGGAGCAGGAGGAGAAGGGGATGACAGAGGATGAGATGGCTGGATGACATCACCAACTCGATGGACCTGAGTTTGAGTAAACTCTGGAAGTTGATGATGGACAAGGAGACCCGGCGTGCGATTCACGGGGTCGCAAAGAGTCAGACACAACTGAACGACTGAACTGAACTGAACATGCACAGCAAATGAAGACACTCACGGTAGAGGCAACAGGCCTTGGCTGAGGTCACTGCAGCCCCACTGGGCTGCCCAAGGGAAGCCCCATCAGGGCACATCTGCCACCAGGATCTGCATGCTGACTGGGAGACCCTCCAGGGCACTGCATGCTGATAGCTTATGGTGAATGGTGTCCACTTCATGATCTCTGAAGATTTAGCTTCGGGACCAGGGGCCAGGCTTGATCACTCAAGAGCTTTTGTGTAGCAGAGTTTTATTAAAGTGAGAAAGCTTCTGACATAGACATCAGAAGGGGGACAGAGAGTGCCACATCCCTAGTCTTAGCAAGGGAGCTATATACTTTTTAATTGGTTATTACAATAAATCAGAAGACTGTCTCAAGGTTATAAAGATATTACTACCTCTCAGTGGAAATCTTGGTTGACGTCCCTTTACCTGGGAGCTCATCAGCCGTGATGTTCCCGGCAGGACACTTGGACCTCAGGAGACTCCTGACCCCATGTTCTAAGAAGGGCTCAGAATTCCTGCCAGGAACACACAGCTTGAAGCTGATCAGGAGGGAACATCAGGCAAACCCAAAGTGAGATGCATTTTACAAACTAAGTGTCCTGACTCCTCAAAAAAGTCAAATCAGGAAAGACAAAGAAGAGGTTGAAGAGGTCTGATAGCCAGACCTAAGATGTGATCCCGGGCTGACCCAGGCAGTAGGTGTGTGTGTGTGCCTGTGTGTGTATAATTTTCCTCTTTCCTGTAAAGCATGCTACTGTGATGATTAAAAGCACTTGAATATGCTCTGTAGATTAGGCAGTGTTATCTGGTCAATGTTAAGTTTCTGATGCTAATTATGATACTTGCTTAAGTAGAAGCAGAGCCTCGATTATCAGGAACATGCAGGAACTGACCTGACCCCACAGAGCCCTGGGGGTGAGTATCTCTTGGAGGCAACAGCATTTGCCATAGTGGCTCCTGGGCCTATCCATCCATGGGGGCTGCGGCTGCCCCATGGGGTGGACCTCGCCTCCCAGGTGTCCATAAAGGCTACTTCAGTGGTCAGGGCTGTTCTTCAAAGCAGGTGCAAATGTGAGCCTCCAGTGCTAGGAATGGTGTGCTAGCCCATGACCGGGTCCAGCAGGGCACTGCCAGGCCCTCCGTGTCCACTATTTGGCGCATGCAGGAGGCCAACGGGATGGATGGGGAAAGCTGTAGAGACTCCACACCTGGAAAAGAGGACACAGCACTGACTGGACTGCACCTGTGAAACCCCCCAGGATGCAGGATAAACGACCACAGAAAATAATTCTAAAGTGTCAGGTTATGAACTCAGTGTTGGGGGGAGATGACCCCGCTTGCAATAGTAAAATAACCTAAGACAGAGCACAAAGCTGAACAAGAGCTGCCCAGAACATGAAACACCCCTGAGGAGACCCATGCCTGCTCTGACGTTTCTGTCCATGGTCGTCCCCTGGGCTCTCCCACCTCGATACAGATGCTCCACCTGCCCCTCGGGGCCTCGGCTTCGGGGCTCAGGCCCTGGACGAGGCTGGGGGTGGGGGTGGGGCATCTGCATGAGGCCCCCGTGGGCAGCAGAGGGCGCCCCAGGCCCAGCACACTCGCCTGTCCCAAGTGACCATGTATGATTTCTCCAGGCATCCCCCGCGGTCCTGAGTGTCCAGCGGGTTTGGTGGGAGGGAGGGGGTGCTGACCAGGAGTTCTGCATCCAACTCTCTGGCCACGCCCAGGGAGAGGGCCTGGGGTGAGCAGAGGGGTCCACATACAGAGACCCCACCCAATTCCAGCCAGTGTCAGATGTGAGTGCCTGCTTCCACATGTGTCCACTGGCTCCAGCCCATGGCCCACAGAGACCCTCAGTCCCAGTGCTGAAGCCTGGGGGTGTCAGCCTCACGGCTGGGGAGTCAGAGATGAGGACCTCATCTCCCTCAGCCTCTCCCTGGATGGGGTCCCAGACCCTGCACAAACCCGTAGCCCGACACAGGGCAGACTAGGGCTCCCCGTCTGCCCCACACCCGGGCCCACTGACACGTAGAGGGTTTAATGGTGCTTCTTTGGAATAATTTAAAACCATGGCCCCTGGAGGCCCCTTTCCCTGGAACATCAGTGTTCTGTTCTGCATACTCTCTCTGGGGTTTGACTGGACGGCCGAGGATGAGCAGAGGCCAACCAGGCCCCATGTGTTCCAGAGAACCCCAGCTATCACCCCGAGCACACATCTGCCCTCCCACGCACGCTCAGCGCCGCTCATCCCAGAGGTGATGCAAACGTGGGAAAAATGGAGACCAAACGTGGACTCGGGCTCAGGAGGGCGGGCCCACTGGACTGGTGTCCACGTCCCCCGGCCTCGTGGGGAGCTTGCCAGCCAGACTCCAGGCCGGCGCCGTGCCCCTACCCCAACCCTGCTGTCGTTACCACCCCACCCCCCACCAGCTCCCACCCTGAGCAAGGTGGGATTTCTCTGGGCAATTTTTGGAGCTGATGTGGCTGGCCTGAGGTCACACATCAGGGGACAGGGCTGGACCTCTCCAGTCCGACTGCCCCGGGTCCTGGGGTTCTGGACCTTGGGGTAAGCTGGCTGGACGCTGGCAGCTTCCCAGAGATGTGGTTCGGTCAGGCTGAGGGTCGAAGGGGCTCAGGCCCTCTGCAGATGCTCTGGTTCTGGGAATATCAGGGCAGGAAGCAAGGAGCGGAGCTTGCTGGCCAGGGGCCATGGTGACCCAGGGCTGAGGTTATCCTCCGCCTAGCCAATCCTCCTTCCTTGGGATCCTCTTTTGTGTATGGGACCCTGGATATGGGGGCCTTGCCCTTCTGGAGCCTGGTTGCACCTTCAAGGGGCCAGGACAGGGCTGGCCACCCCACAGGGCCTCTGCCTCGGGACCCCTGGCCCAAATACCAGCAGGGCAGGAGTGACCTTTGTCTGCAGGAATGCTCTGGCAGCCGGGGCCCTAGTGGGTGGGCTCTGGGCCCATGGGAGACGGTGGTGGGTGTCCGGGTCTGTCGCTGCCTGGGAAGCCCCCTCCCCCTGGGTCCTGGCTGGGCCTCCCACGGGCCCCCAAGTTCTGTCTAAACCTTCGCCGTCTCCAAGGCAGGCGGCCAAGCTTCTCCCGCAGCCTCAGAGCCCATTAGAGACATTTTATTGCCAGATGTTTTGCTTTTTCCACAGAACCAGAGGCCAGCATGAGGTAGCTGGGGGAAGATTAACCCCTCCAGACCTGCAGCCGGGTCCTGCGTCTCAGCCTGTCCTCCAGACCCTATGTCTACCCTCCCAACCCACTCAGGGCAAAGAAATGCCCTCTGTTAATAAAGGTGGGGGGCACCCTCCCCAAAGACAAGAAGCACCCCAGCCGAAGCCCCTGGGAACTTGGTGAAGCAGACGGTTATGGGTGCTCGACCAGCCTCGAATGGGGCATGGTGTGGTCCCCCATGCCGGCCCCCCTCCCCCACTGTGACAGGCCATGCCTCAGTGCCAGCCAGGGGGCGACCCTCAGCCACAGGTCTATCAGATGGGCAGTGGCCCAGCCCCACCACCCTGGACGCAGGGGCAGCCCCCACACAGTGTCCATCACAGACCGTCTGTCTGGAGGGTCCTTCCCTCTCCTCCTCCTCCCTCCCCCGTCCCCCCTCTCCCCTTCCTCTCTCTCCATTTCCTTGCCTTTTCACTGTTTTTTCAAACACAACCACAGCCTCTATCGGATTCCAACCGACCAGAGGACCCGACTCTTGGCTCTTGAGCAACATGACAGAGTAAATCAGGCCAGCACATGTCTCTGGGACACGGGCCAGTCAGACTCATGGATTTTCTCGGGGCAGCTGGGGTGGGAGGGGTGGGGCAGCCTGGTGACAGCCCCTCAGCGCCATTTCCCAGGGGAGCACAGAGGGCTGTGAACACAGGTGAGATAAGGCTGAGCCCCTCCTGCCCAGGGACCTGGTGGCCAGAAGCTGGGTGTTCAGAGCCTCCCCTGACAAGTGAGGAGAACTGCCGGGTCTGCACAAAGGCGCTGCTGCCCCTCCCCCTGTGCCCCCACACCGCCCCCCACTGCCAACCCTCCCCCTGTGCCCTCCCACTGCCAGCCCTCCCCCTGTCCCCCCCCCGCTGCCAACCCTCCCCCTGAGCCCCCCACTGCCACCCCTCCCCCTGTGCCTCTCACACCAGGCCTGCATGTCCAGTTCCATTCTCTGCAGCTGGTGGACCTCAGACAGTGAGGGGCCCCATAATTTTCTGAACAATCCCTATTGTTGATTTTTCTGGGGGTGTTGCCACATTTTTTCAATTAAAACCCATCGTTTTCCTGTTGGTTTTACAAATACGTCTGTAGGATGCCTTCCTGGCAATGAACTGGCTCTAATTCACACTCCCTTGCGGGTGTGCCCCACCCACTCTGCAGACTGAGGCTCTGGGGGCCTCCCGTCATCCGGAGTGGCCAGCATGCGTGGGCATCAGTGGGCACTGCCCTTCCCATCCTGGCCCCTTCTTCTGTTGGCTCTTTGCCTTTCTGTCACTGGCTAGCACAAGCCCCTCGTCAGTTAGGACCTGAGTCACTCCTCGAGGGGTCCCGCCTGCAGGGCAGCGTGACTCAAATGCCCCATCTACCAGCGCTCCCTCCTGGGCAGGCAGCCTGGCCGTGACCGGTCCACACCTCTCAGCCCCTGGAGCCTGGAGGGAGAGGCTGCTCCATGCTGGGGGTGGGGACAGGAGCCGGGCCAGTCTGGTGCCCCCAGCTCCAACCTCTGCTGAGTCGCACCGCCATGGAAACCACATGTGTAGCTGCAGAAAACATTTTCCTTGATGAATCATGTTCTAAGTTGGGAGAGAATTCACTTGGTAGTTGAGGCATTAAAAAGAAATCAAAAGGGTTTTGTTCAACAGATGCTAAGAGGGTTTGAGTCTTTGGTGTTTATAAATGAAGGCAGCTTTCCATCACCCACGCCCAGGAAGGAGCAGGACATTCTGGAAACACCCGCCATCACCGCTCAGGAAGCCAGGCTTCTGGGACACTCCTCACATCACTCTATCCCTGGGGCCCCCATCAATCCATCCTCTGGGCCCTTCTGGTCTAGAAAGTTCTATCAGGAGGAATCTGAATTTTTGGAGACTGTGGAGGACGGCTCACCCTGGTGCGGGTC
This sequence comes from Cervus canadensis, assembly GCF_019320065.1. Taxonomy (NCBI): domain Eukaryota; kingdom Metazoa; phylum Chordata; class Mammalia; order Artiodactyla; family Cervidae; genus Cervus; species Cervus canadensis. Next base: position 23,069,999 of record NC_057392.1, read on the forward strand.
CAAGCAGCCCGAGGTGGGGCCGGACGGTGTACATTCAGCGGCGAGGGCTCGGCAGTGGGCAGCGGCCTGGGTCTGTGCCCGTGGGTCTCTCATCCACCAGATGGCTGAGACACCCCTCCTCAATTTCCCCAGCTGGACAATGGGGGTAATCTCTGCCTACCTACCCTGAGTCAGGGGAAGCCTTGAATCAGGAGACATAGGGAAAAGCCCTTTCTGACTTGAAAAATAGCGTTTGCAATGATAAATGTACAGTTCTTCCCAGAAAGCACAGTTTCAGACCACAGAACCAGCATTCAGCAAAGTGGACTTTGCTCCCAAGGGCAGTGCCATCCGACCCATCAGCTGACCATGGCCGTGGGGACTCTCACCCCACTATGGGACAGAGGAAGGCCCTCTGGATTCCATCCATATGGTTGCTTCAGACCAGAGACTTCACTGCACGTGGCCTGGACCCTGGGCCTGCACAGAGGCAGATGGACTGTAGAAGGTGGACGAGAAGGAGTCAGGTGGGGGCTCTGGAGCTGCCCAGACCAGCCAGGGAGGGCTAGCCCCCACCAAGGTCCTGGGCACCGAGAGTGCAGAGCCAGGCCTGAAACAGTCGGTTGTGTGTTCTGGACATTACACCAACAGGCTGCCCAGAGAACTGGCACTTGACTGGTGGCATGGGGTACAACATGGGGTCACCCGCTGGCCACCTTCACTGTGTGGACACAGTGCTATGAGCATGTGGAGAGGAGGTTCTGGGGGACTCATTGCCCATGGCAAGGCACACTGCCCATCTCATCCTCTGCAGGTGTGAACTTGTTCTAACAGCTGAGGAGCAAAGACCTTGAGGCCTGACGGGTGTCCCCACGGCCCACGAAGCATGTCCACATTCCCCACCTGTCCAGGCCAGATGGTGCTTCACCCATGTGGGAACATCACCCATCTGAGGGCATCACCCATCTCGAGGCATTACCCATCTGGGGGCATCACCCATCTAGGGACCATCGACCATCTGGGGAGCATCAACCATGTGGGAACATCACACATTTGGGGGCATCACCCATCTGAGGGCATCACCCATGTGGGAACATCACCCATCTGAAGGCATTACCCATCTGGGGGCATCATCCATCTGGGGGCATCACCCATCTCGGGGCATCACCTATCTGGGAGCATTACCCATCTGGGAGCATTACCCATCTGGGGGTATCATCCATCTAGGGGCCATTACCCATCTGGGGGGCATCACCCATGTGGGAACATCACCCATCTGGGGACACCACCCATCTAGGGGTGTCACCCCTGGGGAGCATCACCCATCTCGGGGCATCACCTATCTGGGAGCATTACCCATCTGGGAGCATTACCCATCTGGGGGTATCATCCATCTAGGAGCCATTACCCATCTGGGAGGCATCACCCATGTGGGAACATCACCCATCTGGGGACACCACCCATCTAGGGGTGTCACCCATGGGGAGCATCACCCATCTCAGGAGCATCACCATTGATGCACTCATGTGGAGACCATAGTGGGAAGTAGTCTGCATGCTCTCCCCTCCTTGCCCCTGTAACCCACTCACCCTCCATTCATAAAGGCCCTGGGCTGTTGCTCTGCTGGCCTTCCTGGGGGTGACTCTATCTGTGGGGCCTGACCCCTGGCTGGGGCAAGCTGGTAGCCCCCCACAAGATCCTGGAGAGGGTCCCACAGCTTGGGGAGGTGGGGGAACGTGCCCTGGGGGTCCTGGCACGACCTGGGCCCTGACTGTGGCTGAGGGGCTGCAGGAGGCCGCCTCCATACTTGCTGCCTGAAAACAGTGGGAAGAGAGGGGAAGGAGGACAGCTGAGGAGAAAAGAGGAGTACTAAGCTCAGCTGGTAAAGAAACCGCCTGCAGTGCAGGAGACCCCAGTTCAATTCCTGGGTCAGGAAGACCCCCCTGGAGAAAGGACAGGCTACCCACTCCAGTATTCTTGGGCTTCCCTGGTATCTCAGCTGATAAAGAATCTGCCTGCAATGCGGGAGAACTGGGTTTGATCCCTGGACTGGGAAGATCCCCTGGAGAAGGGAAAGGCTACCCACTCCAGTATTCTGGCCTGGAGAATTCCATGGACTGTGTGATCCATGGGGTCACAAAGAGTTGGACACGACTGAGCAAAATCACTTCCCTAGAAAGAGGTGCTGCCCTGCCCTGAGCTGTGGTGAGGACGTCCGCAGGGTGGAGGGGGCGCTGTTGCTCCACGGAGGGGAGGGAGGGGGAGGGGAGGGAGACGGAGGGGAGGCTTCCCCCTCCCCCCGCCCCACACCATCAGCACCGCCTGGGCAACAGGCCCTTCCTGGCTGCGGACGCCAGCCGTTTCCTCCCAGCTTCCACCCACTCCATGGTTGGGTTTTAACCCCGACGACCGCCCTGGTGGCAACTTCCTCTTGCCTCACATTTACTTTTGAAGGCTTCTGGTGACTCAGGGGTCGGGGAGGCACAGGAGTCCGTTTGGAGGGTCTCCCGGAGGGGCTCCTGTCAGGGGCCCGGGGCCCCTCAGAGGCCTGAGACCAGGGAGTGACTCGCGTGGCCTCCAAGCACCAAGGTGCACAGGACACTGTAGCCCGCACCCTGGGGCGAGTGACCCGTGCTTCCCTGAAGCAACCATCCAGCATGGGTGCAGGGCTCCTATCACCACCCTGCCCTTCATGGGGACAGCCCTGTCCCCAAGTCTCCTAGCCCCTCTCCAGGGCCTTGACTCCCCCCTGGAGACCTCGGCCGCCCGGACAGGGTCACGGGGTGGTGGGGTGGATCTGTTCAAACCTGCAGGAGCCCTGCTACCTGCCCTGCCCCCCGACCCCGGTCCGAGTGGATCTCGACCTCTCGCTCACCTCTCACGGATGCTGGATGCCAGGCGCAGTTGGAGGGTGGGGGTGGGGCTTGCATCCTCGGGCCGAGTGTGTCACTGTAGCACCCCCTTCGTGACCCTGGAGGTGGGGGATTCTGGTGCTTCCACCAGGCAGCCTCCCTTGTCGTCCCTGCAGTGCTGTGGGGAAGGCCCGCTGCCCCAAGGCTGCTCTCAGACTTCACATGAATGACACCCGTGCCCTGGGGAGGGGTCAGCAAGGCCCCTGGGGGAGAGAAAGGAAGAGACAGCAGCACCCGGCTGCCTGTCATCTCTCTTCTCTACAAGTGGGGGACTGCAGGGCCCTGAGCCCCAAACTTCCTCCCTTACTCCCTGGCAGACAGTCCCTCAAGGCAGCTGTGCTGTCTGCCCGGCTCCCGGGAGCCCTGCAGGGATGGGGCAGGGGCCTGCCTGGGCCCTGGGGGTGGGGGTGTTGACACTGCCAAGGCCGGTCCACCTCGTGTGTTCAGAACCACTCAGCTGGGCCCCTGCCACCCAGACTCATGGTTCCTGGTTTTGCACAATATGGTTTGATTTCTTCTCCAAACCTGCAAGAACCTAAGAGTTGTTATCTCTGCAGATAAAACAGACTTGGAGAGGCCATGGCAGGTAACAGCCTCGCATGAGGAGCTGAGGCCCTTTGTTTGACTTGGAAGCTGGGCGCCTGCAGCAGACCCCAAGGCAAGAGAGAGAATTGCCCACAGCAGGGCTGGTGAGGCTCAGGGCAGGAGAAACCACTCGAGTCAGTCCACAAGCTTCAGAAAGTAGGTACGGGGAGACACTGGAAGGGATGCTACAGCAGTCACTGAGATGCATGGTTTCCAAAGTTCTCCCAAGCTTCTTACAGTTACACAATTTCTGCATGTCTTAAACTATAAAACATTTCGGCTGATATTAGACCAGTGCGAACAGTGCCAGCTCTGGGAAAGATCTAGAATGTTCTCTGGGGCAGCGGTGGGTGTGGCCTCACCCCGAGCCCACCCCCAGCAGGCCCCAGGGTGAGGCCTTCACACCTGTCCTCAGAAGCAGGGCCTCAGCTCCTTCGGGGGTCTCTGTCGACACACGCACTCCGGCTTCCCCAGTGGCTCAGCTGGTAAAGAACCTGTCTGCCAATGCAGGAGACTCAAGAGACGCAGGTTGGATCCCTGGGTCAGGAAGATCCCCTGGAGAAGGAAATGGCAACTTGCTCCAGTATCCTTGCCTGGAAAATCCGGTGGACAGAGGGCCTGGTGGGCTACAATCTGTGGTATCACAAAGTCGGACATAACTAAGTACATGCACACACACAAATGTATGTGTAGTTATTGTTCTGTGCTTTCCCAGAGTAAAAACGAAATATCTTTTGTCAATATGTATGTGACTAAACCGTGAAGAGGTATTTATATGACAGCTCTCAAGTCAGACAGATCCATGGGTTTGAAACATTTAAACAAACAGCACCACTTTGTAGAAAGTGGTTAGTGAGGGGGAGGTGAGGAGGCCGGTGGATCCCATGCGAAGACTGGAAACGCCCAAAACATGTTTCAGGGAAATTCATCTTGGGTTATGCACTCTTTTTCAGACTTCTTAAACTCGACCTGAGAACTGTAAGCAAATAAAAGTCCTCACAAACCAGGGAGGTAAATCCTCCAGCAGAGCAGCTCCAGGGGGAGGGGAGAGGGAGTGACTCACCCAGAGCTGGGAGAGACGCCCCCCACCAGGCTCCTCCTCCACCCTCTCCTCCCTCCACCCCTCCCTCCCTCCTGGGCTGAAACTCCAGAAGGAGAGCAGACAGGACTTCTCTCTGCCCGGCCAGCATCACGGTCACCACAGCCCACCCTGCCCCCGGCCCCTGCTCCATGGTGACACGACCTCCGGTGACATGAGGCTGCCCCGCGCCCTGCTCCCCCTGCTGCTGCAGGCCTGCTGGGCCTCCGCGCAGGACGACACCGTGGCCTCGAGGGCCATCGCCTTCCAAGGTGAGTGGACTTGCCGCGTCTGTTGGGCGAGGCCGGCCTGGACCAGACGCATCCGGCGTGAGGTCCAGGAGACCCCGGCCCCTGCCTTGATGCTCAAGAGCTTAGATGCGGCCCAGCTGGCGGGGGACCCTGGGGAGGAGGATGGGCCTCACCGGGTCTCAGCCCCTGTGCCCCCTGAGTGTCTGCACCCCCTCTGCCTCCATCATCGGCTCCTTCTGATTCCTTCCTGGTGATCAGTCAGGAAACACTCCTACCTGCTCCTACACACCCTCTCCTGAAGGTCAAGCCCCTCCCTGGCAGTTTTAAATTCAACTTCTCCTTGCTCTTTCAGGAGTGTTGGGGCCTGACTGGGCATAAGGGGGTGACTGGCTGGGGAAGTGGTCAGTGGGGCTGGTGGGGGCTCACCTGGGGAAGGGGGAGCGCAGGGCTGAGCCTCTCCTCCTGTCCGTGACCCAGACTGCCCTGTGGACCTGTTCTTTGTGCTGGATACCTCCGAGAGCGTGGCCTTGAGGCTGAAGCCCTATGGGGCCCTGGTGGACAAGGTTAAGTCCTTCACCAAGCGCTTCATTGACAACCTGAAGGACAGGTAGGACCTTGTCCCCCTCCCCCCGTTCACCATGCTCTTGGAGGGCGGGGGAGACAGGCTGGTGTCTCCCCTACCTCAGCCAGCAGGCAGAGCTGGGCCTCAGTGTCCCCATTCTGAGAAGGGCGGTATTGGCCAGGCCACTTGAGTCCCTTCCCCTGGGGCTGTGTGATTCAGATGGGCTAGAAAAGGACTGAGTTGAGATGGAGCCGGCTGTTTAGCCAGGAGGGCCAAGGGGGACAGTGCTATAGCTTGGGCTCCCCAAAGGCAGTGTTGAACAGCTCCCCTCCCCCACCCTGAGCAGGCTTGGAACGCTGGCCTGAGGCCCTGTGGGTCCGCCTGGTACCTAGAGGGGGCGCCCCTCACCAGCCACCTGGACACTGACCACTGCCCAAGTAGACGGTCACAGCCCAAGTCCCAGACCCGAGGTCTCAGTGTCCCCCGTGTCCAGTGTCCTAGTCAGAGCGGCCCCAGCCTGGTGTTGGCTTTGGGGGCAACATGCTCCATCCATCCATCCATCCATCCCTCCACTTGCTCACTCACACATGGGGGAGCCCCTGGCGGCGGGTGTGGCCGAGGACGGGACACGCCTGCAAGGAGGCGGGGCCTGGCCAGGGGGCGGGCTAAGCTCAGAACCAGGCTCCACCCATCTCCCTCACCTTCACAGGCCCCACCCCTCCTCCCGCTCTGACCCACTGACCGGCTGGGGGCTGACAGGCCCCCAGTCTCCCACCCACCAGAAAGGCTGCAGGGAAGGAGGACCGTCTGCCTAGTGCAGGGCACTGTGGGGCCGAAACCCCAGACCTCCTGAAATGCCCGGGTTTATGAAGGCCAGGGAGGGCCCAGGTGTGGACAAGCTTCGTGGAGCGGGCACGGGGCAGCCAGGTGACCCAGCATCCCACTCTGGGGGGCTTTGGCCCTGTACCTTATTCACTCCAATTGTGAACTGAGGGCTCTTCCTGCCTTTGGGGCTGTTGGCGCCCCACGGAGGCCTCTGTCACCTGTCGGCTGATGGGCTGGAGGGGCCTGGCTACCCCCGGAGATCCTCGGCCAAAGTGACCGGGGCAGAGAGACGAAGCCACTCAGATCCAGGGGTCCTATCCCCTCCCTCCCACTCGCCCCTGTCCCCTGTCACCGGCTCCACTGCTATCTATGCAGGGTCTGTCCCCCACTCCATGGCCCTGGGATAGGGTCTCGGCTCACGGCTCCTCATCTGAGGCCCTGGAGATCAGGGGACATGGTGGTCACTAGCTGGCTGGGCCCGCCCTCCTGGCCACCCCCGTCTCCCCGCCATGTGCCCCCCGGCACGGGGACCAGTGTCTCAGGGCTGCTTACGGGACCACGGGCTCCTCCCTCTCGGCGTGAGAGGGGACCGGCTGTCTGTCCACCTGTGACCCCGCTGAGCAGGGGAGGGGAGCGCGCCGGGGTGTGGGGAGGCCCACTCACCATCCCGGGCCCGCAGGTACTACCGCTGTGACCGCAACTTGGTGTGGAATGCGGGCGCGCTGCACTATAGCGACGAGGTGGAGATCATCCGCGGGCTCACGCGCATGCCCAGCGGCCGCGACGAGCTCAAGAGCAGCGTGGACGCCGTCAAGTACTTCGGGAAGGGCACCTACACCGACTGCGCCATCAAGAAGGGTCTGGAGGAGCTGCTCGTGGGGTGAGTGCCTGCCGCCCTGTGGCGCCGCCCTCCGCCGCCAACTTCCAACTCTGCCTGGGGAGCGTCCAGCGCTGCCTGGTTGCTGCCCGCTGGCCGGCTGGACTTTGGTGCCTGAGGTCCCCAGAGCAGACCCAGTGCCCGTGGGGGTCGTGCTGGTCACCACCGCCCAGCCTGCCCCCTCACTGTCTACCACTCTGTCCCTCCCTCCAGCTATCCACTGTCTCCTCAACCACTGAAGGCAGAGGGGACCTGAAATGTGATTCCACGGAACTTTATTTTCTGTTTTAATATCCTTGTCTATGTTGTTGTTCAGTTGCTCAGTAGTGTCCCACTCTACGACCCCATGGACTGCAGCATGCCAGTCTCCTCTGTCCTTCACCATCTCCTGGAGCTTGCTCAAACTCATGTCCATTGAGTCAGTGATGCCATCCAACCATCTCATCCTCTGTCAACCCCTTCTGTTCCTGCCCTCAACCTTTCCCAGGATCAGGGTCTTTTCCAGTGAGTCAGCTCTTCACATGAGGTGGCTAAAATATGGGAGCTTCAGCTTCAACATCAGTCCTTCCAATAAATATTCAGGACTGATTTCCTTTAGGATAGACTGGTTTGATCTTGCAGTCCAAGGGACTCTCAAGAGTCTTCTCCAACACTACAGTTCAGAAGTATCAGTTCTTCAGTGCTCACCTTTTTTATGATCCAACTCTTACCCTTTTCTGTAAGCCCACCCTATGGCCGGATCAACACAGGGAAACTGGAAACACTGCTCTGAGAGCCACCCTTGGGTCTGCATCTCCCTCTGGGGTCTCTAGCCCCCTGCCCCTCACCTCCAGTCTAGGGGTCTCAGCGATGTGGTCCCAACGGGGCCCTGAGCTGTTGGGGTCAGCGGTGGCGTGAGGAGGCTGGGCCAGGTGATCTCACCTCCTCCACACCTTGCAGGGGCTCCCACCTGAAGGAGAACAAATACCTGATCGTGGTGACTGATGGGCACCCCCTGGAGGGCTACAAGGAGCCCTGTGGGGGCCTGGAGGATGCTGTGAATGAGGCCAAGCATCTGGGCATCAAAGTCTTCTCCGTGGCCATCACGCCTGACCACCTGGTGGGGCACCCCCCCAGGGCCTGCAGTGGAGGGAGGGGGTACCCAGGGACTACAATGGGAGAGGGTATGGGCATAGCCCGAGGGACTGGGGCTCCAGGGGAGTAGAGGAGGGGAGGGCCTGGCGCTCCCACTGTCGCTGACGTTCACCCTCGTTCTGGTTGCATCCATGGCAGGAGCCACGTCTGAGCATCATCGCCACAGACCACACGTACCGGCGCAACTTCACGGCGGCTGACTGGGGGCAGAGCCGCGACGCCGAGGAAGTCATTAGCCAGACCATCGACACCATCACGGACATGATTGTGAGCGCCGCCTGCAGGCCCAGCACCCCGCCGAATCCTGGTGCCGGAAACCCTGTGCCCAGGAATGAAAGCTAATTTGACTTGTCTCTCTCACTTTTCAGAAAAATAATGTGGAGCAAGTGGTAAGCCCCTCCCCCCCCCCCCCCCGTGTCCCCCACCTTGGCATCACCATTGCCCGTTCCTCCACCAGCAGTCTGAGCACGGGCGGCCGGCGTGGCCGTGCCCACGCTTCCTGACATGTCCCTCTGTCCTCTTCCCATCCCGCAGTGCTGCTCCTTCGAGTGCCAGGTGAGTGTGGCCCTTGCCCGCCCCCACCCCTGGGCCGCCCCAATGGTGCCCCCACTAACTGTTCTTTTTGTGTCTTGCAGCCCGCCAGAGGACCCCCCGGGCCTCGAGGCGACCCTGGGTACGAGGTAAGTGGCCACATCCTGCCGGTGCTTACCTTGATGGCGAGGGAGGCCTGGGAGAAATATCCTGCAGGCTGCCGCCAGGTCTAGGGGTGCAGCTGGACCCCAGGCAGCTGCCCTCAGCACCCACCACCCAGATGCTCTGCTGAGCAGGTGTCCCAGCCATGGGAGAGGGTCTGGGCGTGGTGACCCCACAGCTGATTTGGTGGCCATGGCTGCCGTGGGGTGGGGTCTGCTGCCCCAGCCTCCTTCCTGTGGTGGAGGGCATGGCCTTCCTGGAGTGAGTGTCCCTGTGGCTCTGCTCCCAGAGGTGGGCCTGCCGTGGGATGGATGCAAAATGGGCCCAAGGCCAGACTGGAAAACAAAATTCATTGCTAGTATTCACAAGCTGGGAGCTCACTCATGAAATTCTAGAGTTCTGGCTTTTCCTGGAAAGTGTCAAGTCCAGTGGCCATGGAGCCATGTGGCCACCTTCCACAGGGGGCTTCCAGGCTGCATCCACCTTGCACTCCCACCTGACCCTGGGGGCCCAGCACGGCAGCAAGAACAGGCAAAGAGAAAAGAGTCAGGGTCAGCCAGGCAGCCCCAGGGCTTGGTGGGGTGTGTGGGAGAGACCCTGGGCCTGCCCTCATACCCTGGGCCTCGGGAAAGGTGCCTGGAAACCATGTAGACACTGGAGATGGGATGGAATAACTTCATAGACCTTTTTTTGTTAGCAAGTAGGGGCTTCCTTTTACCAGCTTTTTAGAAGTAAATGGAATTTGTCCTCTGACCATGATCTGCTCTCTGTTCTAGGGAGAAAGAGGGAAGCCGGGGCTCCCGGGAGAGAAAGGAGAAGCTGGAGAACCTGTGAGTGCCGGGTGCCTGACTGAGGGGTGGGGACGCTGAGAAGCCAGAGGCCAGGGAACCAGACCGCAGAAACTTCCGGAAGGATGACTGGTTTCTGAGCACCATGGCCGTGTGGCCTGATTCTCGGAGGACATGGCTCCTGTGGGTGATGAAGACTGGGGGGCACACGGCCCAGCTGGCCTTCCAGCACTCCCACCCGGGCAGACCCCCACGCCCCTCAGTCCCCCTCCCACAGGCCCACCTGCTCACAGAGGGCAGGGGGCAGCGGTCGGCCAGCAGGTGGCCTCTGCTTCAGCCGTGGTGGTCTCCGCCCCGGGGTGGGGGGCCCTGTGTCTCTCCCTCCCTGGAGCTCCACTGAGAGCCCCCAGGAGTGGGGTGGGGCTTCCACAGCAGGGCGCTTCTTGGACACAGGCCAGTGGTCAGCCTGCCGGGTCTCTCCAGCTGACCAGGCCTGAGTAGGGTGGGGAGTGAGGGGGCCGGTGGGGGTTTCCTGCTCCCAGGGCTGTCTAACACGCCCCCCTCCTCTGCTGCAGGGAAGACCTGGGGACCTCGGACCCGTAGGCTACCAGGGCATGAAGGTGGGTCTCTCCTCCCCCACGCGGCCTTGCCCTGGGCCTCAGGGCATCAGGCCTCCAGCACCCCTCACACCCACTTCCTCTCCTCTGTTTGCTGTGTAGGGAGAAAAAGGGAGCCGAGGGGAGAAGGTGAGTGACCTGCGGCTTTGGGACATGTCCCTGGGGCACGAAGTGGCCCCCCACTCTGGACAAGGACAGTGCTGCCCGTTCCCTGCGTGGCGAGGCTGCAATGAGCTGGGGGTGCCTCACCCCACGATGGGGAGACCAAGCCCCTCACCCTCCCTTTCTATCTCCACAGGGCTCCAGGGGACCCAAAGGCTACAAGGTGAGATGCCCGAGGGGCACAGTCGGTGGGGACACTGCCCTGTGGGGGTGCAGTCTGACCTTTGTCTGACCTTTGGTTTTTGCACTTCTCAGGGCGAGAAGGGAAAGCGTGGCATGGACGGCGTGGATGGCATGAAGGTCACCCTCAGCTCGGGGAGGGCGGAGGCGGGGCATATTTTTCGGGGAAGGGGTGGTGGGCCAGGTTGGCTATCCTCGAGGAGGTGGGTGGATAGGGGTCTCATATGTGGCCACCCTGGGCAACTCTGAGGTAGCATGGAAGGCAGGAGACGTTTCTTGCCAAGCCTCAGGTCCCAGTGGACCCTAAGCTACCCAGCCAAGCTCAGAGTGTCTTCCACTGGGGGGAACCTTCTTAGGAAACGGTGGATGAGCCAGAGCTGAGAGGCTTGACCCCCAAACCCACCTTCCTCTTTGCAGGGGGAGACAGGGTACCCCGGCCTGCCAGGCTGCAAAGGCTCACCCGGATTCGACGTAAGTCACTTTCTCTCACCCACATCTTAAGGCTGTAAGCTCTCAGGAGTGAAAATTGCCTCAGCCTTCCTGCCAACCGTGCGAAGTCACACATGCCATGTGGCCTGGAGACCTGTCCTGCTGGCTTGTCGCTTGCCGGCAAGTGGCTGCCAGTGGTTGCCATTTCAGACTGTGGTCTGACTCTGTGTCCTCTCCCCAGGGTGTCCAAGGACCCCCTGGGCCCAAGGGCGATGCAGGTGCCTTCGGACTGAAAGGAGAGAAGGTCAGTGACTCGAGCCCACAGAGGGTGGGCCCGGCTGGGGCTTAAAAGACTTTGAGGAGAACTTCCTTCTGGAAGCAGGTTCTCGGCTTTAGTGTGGGGGCCAGGCCCCACTGCTCTTCCCGGGCTGGCAGGGATGGGCGTGGGAACCTCTGCCCGGGAGAGCACAGGGTCCCCAGCCTTGGGCGTGTCCCGCCCCCATTGCACTTCTGGCACCTGCCTGTCCATCCGAGGCCTCTCTGGACACCTGAGGACAGTCCACACAGCCTGCAGCCCTCTGGTCAGCCCAGGATCGACCTGCTCACGTGAAATGTAAACTCAGGAATAAACTCAGTGAAATACTCACACTGCGGCGGGCACAGCAGTGAGGCCTGAGGATTCGCATTCTGCCTCTAATTCGAATCTGTTGCTGATATTTCTCTGGGTTTTCAGCAGCAGCAAATGCTGGAAAAGTTGGAGGAGTAACATGGATTCTATCCCAAATGCATCCTAGCAACATGGATGTCCCGGAGTTTGGTTGAGGTCTGAGGGTGCCAGCCCCCAGCCTGGCAATCCCAGGCTTCCACTCTCAAGGGCCCGGCTGGCCCCTGCCATGGGCAGTGTTTGAACCTGGGAAGTGGGTTTGATGCAGAGATGTGAGTGGCTAGGGTCATCAGGGACTGCGGCCTGAAGCCTGGGTGAGGAGGGTCAGCGTGGGGCCACGGGCCCCCAGGACAGCTGGGCATGGCCTCCTGAAGACTGACCCTCGGGTCTTTCTAGGGTGCGCCCGGAGCAGACGGGGAGCCTGGGAGGCCAGGGAGCACGGGGCCCCCCGGAGATGAGGTGAGCGTGCACGTTTCCCTGATGCAGTGGGGGTGACCGCGCCTGGGAGGGCCGCAGGGTCAGAGGAGACGGTCTGCACTGTTGTTCTCAGGGTGAGCCCGGAGAGCCCGGTCCCCCAGGAGAGAAGGGAGAAGCCGGCGATGAGGTAAGAGCCCTCCTGCCCGCGACACCCCAGACTCAGCAGAGATCTTCCTGCTGACAAACTCATGTCGATTCCTCTTACTCCAGGGAAATGCAGGACCAGACGGAGCCCCCGGAGAGAAGGTGAGTGGGTGCTCTGAGCCTCACCAGTCAGCAGCTGGTGTGACTGGTGTGATCCACAAGGCCCCAGGTGGACGGGGCAGGGCATGAGGTGGAGACACCATGCATCCTGGCATCTGCTGGGGGGACAACCCTGAGCCCAGGACCCAGGCTCCCACCCCACACCTCACCGCCTCTGCTCCCTCCACACAGGGAGGCCCTGGGGAAAGAGGACCTCGAGGGACCCCAGGTGCGCGGGGCCCAAGAGGAGACCCGGTGAGTCACTGTCCCCAGGCTGGGACCCCCATCCCCTCAGAGGGAGGCAGAGACCCAGCCAGACTGGGGTCAGGCCATCAGAATCAAGGACAGGTCACCATGACCCTCTGGCCCTGAGGTGTGGGTGACCCGCACCCTGGATTCCCATGTCCCAAAGATCCCCCTCTCCCGCCTACTTCCTGTGTGGGACCTCGCCCCCCCAGGCCCCGAGCTGCAGAGAAAGGTCAGCAACAGATTCGGATTAGAGGCGGAATGCAAATCCTTAGGCCTCCCTGCTCCGCCCACCATGGTGTCAGCATCGCCCTGCTTGTTCTTCAGTTTACATTTCACAGAGGAGAGTGTAGCCAGCACCCTTCCCCCACCCCTGCCGGGGGGGGGGGGGGGGCGGGGGAGGGGACGACAATGAGCTGCCTCCAGGCCTCAGCAGGGGTATCGGCCCCTCATCATGGCCCCTTGAAAACACGAGTCCCCTGATGGCCAAGACATGCCCCACTGGAGGACAGGGGAGAGAAAGAAGCGAGGCCACCACAGCGGATGACAGGAGCCGCCGGACCTCAGCTAGTGGCCCCCAGGGCAGCCGTCCTCCTCCATCTCCTCCTCAGTGGCTTTTCCTCCCAGGGTGAAGCTGGACCCCAAGGTGACCAGGGACGAGAAGGCCCCGTTGGTGTCCCCGGTGACCCGGTAGGAAGCCTGGCTGGCAGGGGTGGGGGGGTGGGGGCGTGGTGCTGCCAGATGGGAGCAACTCACAGATGCAGGGGGAGGTCTCTTCACTGCTAACCCAGGTGCTTCCTTGTGGGGGTGTGGCCTGGAGACCTGGGGTGTCTGGGGTTGGGGGGACGGCGGCCAGGGGGCTGGTACGAATTGGCAAGGTGGACCAGTGCTCACAGGGGGAGCCCTGTCCCTGGGTGGGCACTGCCAGGACGCAGCCCTGAGCAAAGACCCCCACGCTGCCCCCCACATTGCCCTCAGAGTGGGGAGGATGCCTTGGTGCGGCTAGTGCTGGAAGAGGTCAGTGAGGGTGGAAGCCGGGCAGTGAGCCATCAAGACCAGTGGGGGCGGGGAATGGGGGCGGGGCTGGCAGCAGCAGAGGTGTGCTGGAGCCTGGGCCCTTGGGGACCCTTCCAGCCTGGGAAGGGGGGCAAGGTCCTGGAGGACTGAGCCCAGACAGGTACCACACCAGAGATGAACTGTGTAAACCTCCCTCAGGCTTTGGAGCCTGGTGGTGAGATGCTGGCAGGAAGTTGACTTAGGAGTGTCAGTCCAAGGAACATTCCAGAATTCCTGGGCGTGACCTTCTAGAGGCCATGCTAGGGGAGGGGAAGACAGTGGAGGCCTGAAGAAGCAGTGGGCTGGGCGAGAGGAGCAGCCTGGGAATAGGCTGGAAGCTATGAGCAGCTGGATGGGAGAGCTGAGATCACTCCCCCAGGGAGCATCATGCCTGACCGCCCACCCCCCCACTGCCAACTGGTGCTCTCAGCCCATCTTCTCCAGACCCTGACTGGGTCCTGCTGCAGGGTTCACGAGTGGAGGGCATGTGGGGTGACAGAATGCACACATAGATGAGGCAGGTCAGGATGGGCTGTCACCACTGGGCCTTGGCCAGAGGGACAAGGCAGGAGCCTGCCTGGCCGTCGGGTTTGTCGAAGTTGCCACACCACATTGATGGGTGGTCTTGGCCAGGCTGTGCTGGAGCTCTGGTGGCATCCTGGCACTCCTGGTGGCCAGTGGATCCTGGAAGAGGTCTACAGAACCCACTCAAGCTCCAGCCAGCCCTGGGGAAGCACTGGAAGGGGGGCACACAGCCTGGTGCCACCCTCATGGGGCAGGGGGGCTGGCAGTTCAGTGGAGAGACAGACCATATGTCCATGAACACATAGCAGATGGACCAGTGTGCGTGGTGAGGATGCGTGGCAAGGGAGCTGGATCCTGCGAGGCCCCGGACTCCACCCGCCCCCTCCCGTGTGGTGAGGGCTGCACCCAGGGCCCACAAGCCCCTGAGGGCCCCTGAGATGCAGGGTGCAGTCTGGGCTGGGCACCCTTGGCCTGCGATGGGGCCTCTTCCTTGGCGTCCTTGGAAGGGTCTGCTTCCTGCCCCTCATTCTCGCAGACTGTGTGTAGATTGTCCGCAGTGTTTTGCTTTACACAAAAATACTGTCATAAGTATCAATATCCATCTGTTGTTCAGTCAGATCATCTGTCCATCTGTCCATGTGTTTATCCATCTTTATCTGTCTGTCCACCCATCACCTGTGTACACATGTGTGTATTTCTCCATCTGTCCATCCACCCATCACCTGTGTACATGTTTCAGTTCAGTCCATCTGACATATGTGTCAGTTCAGTTCAATCACTCGGTTGTGTCTGACTGTTTGCAACCATGCATGGACTGCAGCACACCAGGCTTCCCTGTGCATCACCAGCACCTGAGGTTGCTCAAACCCATGTCCATCAAGTCGGTGATGCCATCCAACCATCTCATCCTCTATTGTTCCCCTTCTCCTCCTGCCTTTAATCTTTCCCAGCATCAGGGTCTTTTCCAATGAGTCAGCTCTTCATGCCAGGTGGCCAAAGTATTGAAGCTTCATCTTCAGCATCGGTCCTTCCAATGAATATTCAGTGCTAATTTCCCTGAGGATTGACTGGTTTGATGTCCTTGCAATCCAAGGGACTCTCAAGAGTCTTCTCCAACACCACAGTTCAAAAGCATCAATTCTTCGGAGCTCAGCTTTCTTTATAGTCCAGCTCTGACATCCATACATGACTACTAGAAAACCATATCTTTGACTGGATGGACCTCTGTTGGCAAATTAATGTTTCCACTTTTGCATATGCTGTCTAGGTTGGTCATAACTTTTCTTCCAGACAGCAAGCGTCTTTTAATTTCATGGCTGCAGTCACCATCTGCAGTGATTTTGGAGCCCAAAAGAATAAAGTCTGTCACTGTTTCCATTGTTTCCCCATCTATTTGCCATGATCTTAGTTTTCTGAATGTTGAGCTTTAGGCCAACTTTTTCACTCTCCTCTTTCACTTTCACCAAGAAGCTCTTTAGTTCTTCTTTGCTTTCTGCCATAAGGTGATGTCATCTGCGTATCTGAGGTTATTGATATTTCTCCCAGCAATCTTGATTCCAGCTTGTGCTTCATCCAGCCCGGCATTTTGCATGATGTACTCTGCATAGAACTTAAATAAGCAGGGTGACAATATACAGCCTTGATGTTTTGGAGCCAGTCTGTTGCTCCATGTCCAGTTCTAACTGTTGCTTCTTGACCTGCATACAGATTTCTCAGGAGGCAGTCAGGTGGTCTGATATTCTCATCTCTTGAATAATTTTCCACAGTTTATTGCGATCCACACAGTCAAAGACTTTATTGCATAGTAAATAAAGCAGAAGTATATGTTTTTCTGGAACCCTCTTGCTTTTTGTATGATCCAAAGGATGTTGACAATTTGATCTCTGGTTCCTCTGCCTTTTCTCAATCCAGCTTGAACATCTGGAAGTTCACAGTTCATGTACTGTTGAAGCCTGGCTCAGAGAATTTTGAGCATTACTTTGCTAGCATGTGAGATGGTACAATTGTGCAGTAGTTTAAACCTTCTTTGGCATTGCCTTTCTTTGGGATTGGAATGAAAACTGACCTTTTCCAGTCCTGTGGCCACTGCTGAGTTTTCCAAATTTGCTGGCATATTGAGTGCAGCACTTTAACAGCATCATCTTTTAGGATTTGAAATAGCTCAGCTGGAATTCCATCACCTCCACTAGCTTTGTTTATAGTGATGCTTCCTAAGGCCCACTTGACTTCGCATTCCAGGATATCTGGCTCTAGGTGAGTGATCACACCATTGTGGTCATCTGGGTCATTAAGATCTTTTTTGTACAGTTCTGCTGTGTATTCTTGGCACCTCTTCTTAATGTCGTCTGCTTCTGTTAGGTCCATACCGTTTCTGTCCTTTATTGTACCCATCTTTGCATGAAATGTTCCCTCGGTATCTCCAATTTTCTTGAAGAGATCTCTAGTCTTTCCCATTTTATTGTTTTCCTCTATTTCTTTGCATTGATCACCGAGGAAGGCTTTCTTATCTCTTCTTGCTATTCTTTGGAACTCTGCATTCAAATCAGTGTATCTTTCCTTTTCTCCTTTGCCTTGAACTTCTCTTCTTTTCTCAGCTATTTGTAAGGCCTCCTCAGACAACCATTTTGCCTTTTTGCATTTTTTTACAATGTGTACACATGTGTGTATCTATCCATCTGCCCATCCACCCATCACCTGTGTACATATATGTGTATCTATCCATCTATCCATCCACTTATCTGTCTAGTCATCTGTCATATATCCATGGATGTATGTATCCATCCATCCATCTATCCGCCCACCCACCTGCTCATCCATCCATCCTGAAGAGCTTCCAAGACAATATCTAGCATGTAAATTCTTAGCAGCAAAATGTCTTAGCCCCAGTGTTATATGTATGAGTTGACATTTGCCAAATAATCCTATCTACCTGCCCATCTGGCCCCCACTCACACTCCCCCAAGAGTGTAAAACAAGCTGCACACACACTTCTGCCAACATGAGCTGTGATCAGACTCTGGCTCCGCACGTTTAGTCATCTCCTGTATTGACTGTTGATGTGTTTGTGGGCTGAGTGTGGTCTCTGCTGGGCTGTTCATGCAGTTGATCACTTCCCGCCAGGGTCTGTGTCCCCCACTGTGGTGGGGGATGGGGGGCTGCATCCATGGTGCAGACGTTGTTCTCATCTGTCCTGAGCTTGTCTGGGGTGCCTTGTAGTTGAGGTTGTCCTGCTGGTGTACAAAGGTTTACAGATGCTCTCACCCCTTTCAGTGTGGTTTTGCTCACCTCTGATTCGTCGGGAGCGTAGATTCCAGCAGTGGAAGAGGGGTGGGCTTGCCCTCCTTGGCTTTTTCAGTGAACAGCCAGCCCGTTGTCACAACGCACATGAGTGCAGTCTGTCTCAATGATTGAAATGCGGTTCCATCAGGTTTAAAGCCCCTCATCTCTATGTGTCTCTTTCTGGAATGACTGTCACACGTCCCTGCTCTTTCTGTGTCTACCCCATTCCCACAACTGACTCTTGTGGCCTCAGGCTGAGCAGGCCCTGTTGCCAGGCCACCTCCCAGGCCCTGGCCTTTTCTGGACAGTAACTGAAGAGCTGTAATCACTCCTGGCCAGTGGTACTGACACATTCTGCCCAGATTCTTCCTGTGGCACTGTCGGGAAGTCATTCAAACTCTAAGGGCACAGAACACTGGAAGCGGGACCCGGCCTGGGGTCCTGGGTGCATCCCAACCGCGTTAGTTTTCAGAGTAATTGGTCGCTGCAGTAAAAGGAAGCTTCCGAGAGTGTGGGGCAAAGGGAGGCCCCTCTTAGGCCGCAGGAACCCTGGACACTGCTGGGAACGGCTGCCTCCTTTGGGGGGTGCCCTGTGTCCCCCCAGCCTGTGACCAACTAGGGATGGTCCCCCCTGGACCTGTGGCTCCCAACCCAGGTGGCACTTGGTCACCTGCACATTCAACTTCCCGGCCCCCAGGTCTTCTGTTTCTGAACTCAGCCCCACCCTCCCGACCCTGTCAGGGACCCCACAAGCCCCTCCCAACTCCAGACCCAACAGGAGGTCGGCTCTGACACCAGGGTCCATGCAGAAGGTCCTGGGAAATGTGTTTTCCCAAATCGCAGGAAAAGGCAACTGAGAAACTGAGGAAGGGTCCTGTTCTCCTGTGTGCACCCGGCCACCAGGCCTGGCCTGTCCCCATCCTTCCGCAGTGGGTGCCCCCATCCCCCTGCAGTGGGCGCCCCCATCCCCCTGCAGTGGGCGCCCTGCATTCCTCTGAAGTGGGCGTCCCCTCCCCCCGCAGTGGTTGCCCCAGGAGCTCCACCCAGTTTGGTGTTTCCATGTCTCAGGCAGTTCCTTGAGTTCCCAGGATGTGCTACTGGGGACCAGGAAGCATCACCACACAGGGCCACTCCCATCCCTTTCCTGTCCCAAGATAGATCAGGGGTCTGTGGAATCCTTGGGGGACCAAGAGCCTGGACGGGAAGGCAGGCGATGGTCCCCAGGGAGAGGCAGGATGGAGCAGCCAGCAAGGGTGAGGTGTGGGGCTGGGCCACTGAGGGTCATAAGGGGCCCATCTCGGGTGTGTCCTCTCTGCAGGGTGAGGCTGGCCCCGTCGGGCCAAAAGGATACCGAGGTGATGAGGGGCCCCCAGGGACCGAGGTGAGTAGCCCTCCCTGCCGCTATCCCAGGAGGGACTAGCCTGACCCCCGTCCCCGCCCCCCACCCAGACTTCTTTGGGAGAACCCCCTGGGCTCCTACACATAAATGTTTCATTTCACTTCATGGAATGTGTGACTCTGACGACATTTAGAAAATGCAGAAAAATATTAAAAAGAGAATTGAAATCAAAAATCCCACCTAGAGAGAAACAGCATCGACAGATTGGCTTATTTCTTTTCCAAATTCCTTTTTTTTCTTTCTTTGCATGTTATGCCTTATGAATTTGACTTGAGAAGGTTTTCTGTTGTTTTTCTCATTATGAACTCAGACCTTAATGATTGTTCAACTTTGCTGACATGCTGGCGCTGGCCACGCCTGCAGTGTGTCTGCTGGCGCCTCCACCCCATCTGGTTGGACTCTTGGGTGTGAATCCCCCACAGTTGACCACCTGGGTCCCTGTCCCTGTTCTGGTCACCTCCTTCTTGGGTCACTCCCTGGGTGGACATGGGGGAGGTATAGCCTCTAAGGCCCAAAAGTGGCATGGCCTCCAGGATTCCAGGTTTAAACACCTTTTTTATGAGTAATTTATGTGCTGCATGAAAACATCTTATCTTACTTAATTCTCCTCTTTCATCCAGGAGGCCTCGTGCCTCCGAGCATATGTGGCTTGCTACCCAGAGTCCACTTCATTTTCTCCTCCTTAGGGCCCCAAAGGAGCTCCGGGGCCTGCAGGCCCCCCCGGAGACCCCGGGCTGATGGGTGAGAGGGTGAGTGATGCAGGGCAAAGGGTACATCCTGGGTGGGAGAGTATCTGGGGCCCAGAGTCTGGAAGCAGCTGGCCTGGGCGAGTCCTGCAGTGGCTGGACTCCATCTGCTCTCCCAGGGTGAAGACGGCCCCCCCGGGAATGGCACCGAAGGTTTCCCCGGCTTTCCTGTGAGTACTCTGCATCCTGCCTGATGCCCCCTTAAGCCAGTGGGGCACATGGCTCTCTGGCTGGGGCTGCCCCTCTGGTGTGACTGGTGTGACTGATGTGACTGTCCTGCCTTTCCCCAGGGCTATCCAGGCAGCAGAGGTCCTCCTGGGATAAACGTGAGTACACGCCATCTGCTCTGTTGGCCATGGGAGGTGCACATGGGCACACACGCTTGTGCACGCACATTGCTCCCACACCTGAGCAAACACGTGCAGACACACACAGCCCCGCCGAGGTCCAGCTCATTGCCAAGCCCTGCCCCCCGCCCCCAGCCCGTGTCTCTGTCTCCTCAGGCCCTACTTGGCCCTGGGCACCCCTGCTGGCTGACACTCCCCTCGGGATCTGTTCACTCCATGGCCCACCCCAGAGGCCTGCCCGCTAGAAGCCCAGAGCCGCAGCACCCACCCCAACCCTGGGCCGGCTCCCCCTAACTATGTGCTCTCCATCACCTGCAGGGCACCAAAGGCTACCCCGGCCTCAAGGGGGACGAGGGAGAAGCCGGGGACCCCGGAGAGGACGTGAGTGCAAAGCCCACTGCATTTGGTGACATCCCCAGTCAACCTCGGCCTCGAGGGCCCAGAGCCCATGGATCATGGGGGAACGTGGCTCCGAGGGTGGCTGAGCATTCTGGGGGTCAAGGGGGTGATGGCCAGGCTCATAGCACGTGATCTGGCCATGCGTGGCAAGCCGACAACACTGCACTGTGTCTTTCCAGAATAATGACATTGCTCCACGAGGCGCCAAAGGAGCAAAGGGCTACCGAGGTCCCGAAGGCCCCCAGGTGGGTCCATGGGCAGGCGGGCACCCTCCCTGAGGCTGTGGAGTCTGGGGTGGTGGGAACCTGGGAGCAAGGCTCTGGGGATGGGCTCCAGGAGGATTGAGGGGACATGCAGTTTCAGGGTCTGGGGGGATGAGCATGAGGGGGTGGGCAGAAGGGGAAGGACAGGTCTCCGGGTGAGCTATGACAGGCATGGCAGGGCCTCAGGTGGTGCCTGGGTGAGGCCGGGCACCTTGCCCATCAAGGTGGCACTGTTAGACCTGCCGGGACACTCTCCCATGGTGGGGTGAGCTC
The DNA here is from genome assembly GCF_019320065.1 of Cervus canadensis. Taxonomy (NCBI): domain Eukaryota; kingdom Metazoa; phylum Chordata; class Mammalia; order Artiodactyla; family Cervidae; genus Cervus; species Cervus canadensis. The sequence goes on from NC_057392.1 coordinate 23,090,988, forward strand.
CCACTGACCGCCAGGAAAGGGCAATTGGACAATGGTCACCAGGTGGACGACAGTAGCAGGTTCCCCAGCCTTGAATGTGCAGAAGCTTCGGCACCCCCTAGTGTTGGGGGACCCTGCATGAAGGGGGTCAGCCAAGGGCTTCTGTCAGATCTGCAGCTCAGGAATCAGCACGGCCCCAGCATCCACCCTGACAATCTTTCTCCTATCCTTTCTCTGACAGGGACCCCCAGGACACGTGGGACCACCAGGGCCAGACGTAAGTATTGTGAATATCTTTGGGGACTGACCACTCTGGCCAAGGCTCCTGTGGGGTGGGGAGCCTGACGGCAGCAGGGATCACAGGATGGCCACAGGGAGACATGTGGAGGCCCCAGCAGGGACACATGGAGGTCACAGCCGACACACAAGGGCCGTGGGGGAACGTGACAGTCACAGTGGGGATGTGTGCTGGTCGTAAGGGAACATACAGAGCCACGAGGGGGGACACATGATAGCCACAGTGAGACACCCGAGGCCACATATCAGAGGCCACATCAGATGTCTGTGCCCCGCAGGCAGGGGCCTCCCAGGTAGAGCAGGGCACGCCCTGGGAAGGGGGACACCCTGCCCTGCTCAGTCCAGCCCCTCTGCAGTTCCAGCTGGAGTCCCAGGGGAGGGGGACCTGGAGGGCTGGCCTCACCCCCGAGGCCTGGGAAGCCTCTCCTCCCACCCTAGGGGCCACCACAGGAGAAGCAGTTCCTTCTCCTGGGAGTGTCTCTTCCCTCACCCCCAGGAATGCGAGATTTTGGACATCATCATGAAAATGTGCTGTGAGTGTCTCCCCCTTGATCACTACCCTGATGAGAAAGAGCGTCCTGCCATATGCCGCCTGGGGGGTGCAGGCAGGCAGGAGGGCAGGCATGGGCCCCTCCTGAGAGGAAGCTGGGGGGAAGGGTGAGGGGGCCCTGGCTGGGGGGTTTAATCTCAATGCCTGCCCCTCCCATGAGAAAGTCTGGAGAGGTGCAGGGGTAGCTGGCTGGGGGGTTAGTCTTGACGCCATATGATCGCCTCTTTCTTCTCTTCCCAGCTTGCTGTGGTGAGTCTGACTCTTCACCTGGGGGGCGGACTCATCTCCCCTCCCCTGGATTGGCCCTGGGTGCTGGCCTGCCCATCCTCCCCTGGTCATTCACGCAACCAGGGATGGGGGGACCGGAGTTCTCTCCACGACCCCCAGTCCTTGAGCCCCCACTCCTTGCTGCCCTGCTTTGGAGGGGTCCTGGGAGGGGCTCCGAGGCTTACCGCACCCCTGCCGCCTGCAGAATGCAAGTGCGGGCCCATCGACATCCTCTTCGTGCTGGACAGCTCCGAGAGCATCGGCCTACAGAACTTCGAGATTGCCAAGGACTTCATCGTCAAGGTCATTGACCGGCTGAGCAGGGACGAGCTGGTCAAGGTGAGGCGGCTGCCCTGGCCTCGCTCGGGGATGAAGTTGCCCAGGGAGGCAGGGATCTGTCCTGACACCAGAGTGGAAGGGCCGGATGCTGGGGGCTGCAGGAGAGATGCCTTGTTTCTCAAAAGCCAAGGCCCCCAGCCCAGCAGAGCATGAGATCCCCCTGGGGGCCTGGGGGCCAGTCCAACCTGGGACGGGGTGGGGGGGTGGGTGGAGGCGTGACCTGAGCAGGGAGAAGCACCAGCACCCCGGGGATCCTGGGGGTGCTCCTCATGGCGGCGGCTCTCTCGAGCAGTTTGAGCCTGGGCAGTCGCATGCGGGCGTGGTACAGTACAGCCACAACCAGATGCAGGAGCACGTGGACCTGAGGGACCCCAACATCAGGAGTGCCCAGGACCTCAAGGAGTGAGTGTGGCTGCTTGGCGCCTGCACGCGCATCGTAGCCCAAGGCCCACTTGGGCCCCTGACCCCTGACTCTGGCCCTGCCCTTGACCCCTGGCCCCCCTGACTCCTGGTTCCCGCCCTGACGATACCGTGGCCCTGCAGAGCCATCAAGAAGCTGCAGTGGATGGGCGGGGGCACCTTCACAGGCGAGGCCCTGCAGTACACCCGGAGCCGGCTGCTGCCGCCCACCCAGAACAACCGCATCGCCCTGGTCATCACGGACGGCCGCTCGGACACCCAGAGGGACACCACCCCGCTCAGCGTGCTCTGCGGCCCTGACATCCAGGTGGGGCGGCCCCCACACCACACTGTCGCCCTCACGCCCAGGGGCTCGGGGGACTGTCCCCACCAAGGGCCACACCAACACTGCCCCTCCCCCCAGGTGGTCTCCGTGGGCATCAAGGATGTCTTTGGCTTGGCCGCGGGCTCTGACCAGCTCAACGTCATCTCCTGCCAAGGCCTGGCACCCCAGGGACGGCCGGGCATCTCGCTGGTCAAGGAAAACTATGCCGAGCTGCTGGACGACGGCTTCCTGAAGAACATCACCGCCCAGATCTGCATAGGTGAGCGTGGCAGGCGGGCCCTGTGGCTCGGCTGTTCTCTCTCCGCTCGCTGTGACCTCCGGCTGTGGCAGCAGATGCCCATGGCCAGCAGCATGTCCACTCCCCCCTGAGCTGCTCCCCATTCTTACTCTGGAGGTTGTGGCCTGACTCCCTTGTGGCTTGGCATCCACACAGGTGTTCCCCGAATGTGGGCTGCACCATGGTCTCCCACTGCACACATGTGCACTGGGGTCTGAGGTTGGGTGCACCCAAAAGTGTGGGCAGTGGTGGGCCTTGGAGCCTGAGACCCCTCAGAGGTTCCCACCTAAGGGACACATTTGCCACGTCCATCTGGGCTTGGCCCAGGATCAGAGCTGAGTCCACATTGCAGCTGCTGGGCAGTAACTAGAGAGTGCTTCAGGCTCAGACTCAGGGCCCCGACTGGCGCAGTGAAGCCAGCATTACCTGGGGCTTGTGGCACGGGGCCTGTGCTATAGAACACCCTTCCTCAGCCCTGAGCTTGGTCTCCCTGTTCTTGGAAGGGCTGGTGCCTGGAAGACCCTTCCATCACTCAAAAGCCCTCTCTGGAATAAGGGACATCCCTCCTGTTGGGTGGAGACAGTGGTGGCCGTGCCTTCCGCCTCAGAAGTGCCAGGGGTCCTCTTGCTGGGGGGTTACAGGAGGAACAGCGGTCCCTATGATCGCTGGTTCATGCTGTGGGGTTTTCTCTTTTACAGACAAGAAATGTCCAGATTACACCTGCCCGAGTGAGTACTGGGGGGTGGATGGGACCCTCGTGGGGGGCGCTGGGTAAGAAGGGTCTGGAGGCCATAGGGGGCGGGGCAGGCTCCCAGGGCCTGCGGTGCATGCTCACAGCTGCTCCACCCGCAGTCACCTTCTCCTCCCCGGCCGACATCACCATCCTCCTGGACGGCTCAGCCAGCGTGGGCAGCCACAACTTTGACATCACCAAACGCTTTGCCAAGCGGCTGGCAGAGCGCTTCCTGACAGCGAGCCGGACAGACCCGGGCCAGGACGTGCGCGTGGCAGTGGTGCAGTACAGTGGCACGGGGCAGCAGCGGCCGGAGCGCGCAGCCCTGCAGTTCCTGCAGAACTACACGGTGCTGGCCAACACCGTGGACTCCATGGACTTCTTCAATGACGCCACCGACGTCATGGACGCCCTGGGCTACGTGACCCGCTTCTACCGTGATGCCTCGTCCGGCGCCGCCAAGAAGAGGCTGCTGCTCTTCTCGGATGGCAACTCGCAGGGCGCCACGCCGGCCGCCATCGAGAAGGCGGTGCAGGAGGCCCAGCGGGAGGGTGTGGAGATCTTCGCGGTGGTGGTGGGCCGCCAGGTGAACGAGCCGCACGTGCGTGTCCTGGTCACGGGCAAGGCGGCGGAGTACGATGTGGTCTTCGGCGAGCGCCACCTGTTCCGTGTGCCCAGCTACCAGGCGCTGCTGCGGGGCGTCTTCTACCAGACGGTGTCCAGGAAGGTGGCCCTGGACTAGTGGCCTGGCCCCTGCCACCGAGACAGAGGCAAGAGGGGACCTAACGTTCCTGACCGACCCGACTAGCTAGGATTTTTTTAAGGGAAAGCTTGAAAAGCCGTGATTCGATGCTCTATGCTTGGCCCACCCCCCAGAGCAGAGTGTCAGTGCTGGGGTTCTGCCGGACCCCTCCTGCCACCGGCCTGAACCTGCACCCCAAGTGCCCTCCTCCTGCTGCCTGTCCACGTCCCTTCATCCCAGTCAGAACCCTAGCACCTGGTTCTCTTTCCTTTCTGGGGTCAGCTGTCACTGCCTTCCCTCTCCACCAACCCCCGCCACAACCACCCAGAGCTTGACTTCCTCCGATCCTAGAGTCCTTCCGGAAACCCTCGCTCAGCCAAAAGTCAGATCTCCCAGGGAACTTGCACAGGAGCATGAGCCCTGATGAGCTGACCCCCCTCACGAGGCTCTTGTCACTCACGCCTGCCAGCAGAAACCACGACCCCTCCTTGATGGCAAAGCCCAGACCGCAAACCCCAGAGCGAAGGTGCTATCCTGCCCCACCCCACCCCAGGACTGGAGGCCTGGCCGCACCCCCTGGGGCACAGTGAGGTGTTTTATCAGAAACAAGCTGAAGCCCTTTTTCCTCAAGAAAGTGATTGGTTCTACATTTTATTGAAGATTTTCTTGGTTCTTTAGTTTTACTTTTACTCCTTTCTGTGTTTTTTCTCAACCGTGTTCATGTGGGCGACTTTTCCAAATAAAGGTTTTCACTCTCCTTTCCATGGTCGTTTGTTCTGAGGAGTTAAACCCCCATTGTGCTTGCCCTTTGCAGCGACAGGAGGACTCAGAGGGGCTGAGGCGTCCAGGGGCCTGAGAGGTGCCTCCACGGCCAGGCGCCATCCATCCACGCCTCTCTTCCAGGTCTGGGAGAAAACCAGGAACTTGAAGGCCGTCCCTGGTACTTGGGGAGGAGTTGGGAGGCTGAGCCTGACACCCTGACTGTAGAATCAGAAGCAGGTTCAGAGGCAGTGGAGGCTGCTGGGAGATAGGTCCCCCAAAAGGCCAGCATTCCAGCCCCCAAACCACCCCAGGATGTCTACAGGGGCTGGGCAATCCAGCCTGGATTCAGAGCAGACCACAGAGAGGCCCCATCCCCCACCCCGCAGCCCCCACCCCTGTCTTCAGGAGAAGCCCCCCATCTGAGGAAGGCAGGTAGAGTGCTGTGGGGGGAGGAAAGGGGAGAGGTGTGGCATGGGCTACAGCTGAAGAACGAGGAAGGAGTTTGGGCAGGAGTCGACCAGGGGCCTCCACAGGGGCATGGCGGGAGTGGGGAAGGGACCCTGGCGAGTATCCTTGGGCAGGGCCCCTGGGGGGATTGGCGCCCCCCCGACACCACACAAAATGGGGCCATGAGAGCAGAGCACCAGGCAGTGGGAGTCCTTGACTCTGGGGGAGCAGCACCCCTGTGGAACGGAGGGTCAGGGATCTCCCGGGGCCTCGACCCTGACCAATGCCACACTCAGCTCCGTGGGAGCCTGACCGCTGCTGGCGTAAGTGTCCACTGCTCACGGTCACCAGGAGGAGCCCCGATTTGAGGGGTGACCCCCTCCTCGGCCCCCCCAGTGGTGTGACTGTGAGCAGGTCACCTTCACCTCAGTGTACTCAGCCATAGTTGGGCTCATAACTCGGACGCATCTGCCCATGGGGCAAACAGCGTGCACATCTCTGTTTGGGGTCCAGGCAGCTGGAGTCTCCACATGTGGCCACAGTGGGGAGGCTGGAGGACTGACAAGAAAGGGCAGCTTTAGGGGGTAAGGGGTTGGGTAAGCGGTGCCAGGGCTCCAGGAGTCTCTGCAGGACCCCTGCATCCCCACCTTCCATCTCTACGGCCCCCACTGCTTTGACTGCCTCCTAGGGATGCCAGGTCTGCACCTGGGTCAGGGGGCCTGGCACGGGCCTGGGGGCTCTTCCCACCCACCTGGGGGTGGTCACCCCAGAGACCACTTCCTGAAGGACTGTGAGAAATCAGAAACTTCGCCTTTAAGAAAGGATGCGCCTCAATCCCTGAATCACCTCTAACTGGACTCTCGGCTGGGACCAGGCTTCGGGCTCCTCCTCCCAACACCCCCAGATTAGGACGAGGGTCTTCCTTCATTCTTTAAAACTATGGTGCAGGAACCTGGGGCCCAGCACGCCCGCATGCTCTCCATGTGTATAAAGGAAATGTCCCAGGCCCTCACTTGAAGTCCCGCAAACCAGGGCAAAACAGGTTCCCGTTCCTGCTCCTGTCTGTGGTCGGGCTCCCATTCCTCCCAGACTTGGGCTCTCAGCTCCGATGCCTGCTCCCCTCCCTCCATGCACAGTTGGAGCTACAGGGCACCCTGGGCTGTGGCCACCCCCCTTTGTCCCGACCCACAGCTGCCGGGGGCGACATCGGCCTCACTCCTCTGAGCCTCGGCTTCAGCTTCCTCCTCCTCCCAGGAAGCCTGGTCCTTGAAGTGGGGTCTGGAGGTGCTCGGAGGCCCCCTGCCAGCTCCCCCTGGAAGCTGCCCAGGATTCATCAGCCAATGGGGATGGACAGACAGGGCATACACAGCCTCCAGGTCCCTTTGTGAGGCGAGCAGAAGTAATGCCATGGCAGGCAGCTTAGATTAGGAGTAGGCCTTCCTACTTCTGGGTGGTAAGATTATCAGGCCACCTGGATCAGCTTTTGCTTAACACTGACCGCTGTTTGCCAATTAGGAACGGGGCGGAAACCCCCAGGAAAGTCCCGCGCACGAAAGTTTTGACCAATGAAATTGCTTTGCAATCCTCTTAAACCAACTACCAACGGCGTGTGCTCACCCCATAAATTTGTGTAACAGCTTGGGCTCGGGGCTCTCTGACCCCGTACCACTGTGTTGGATGCGGCAGGAGCCCTGACTTGAGTCAGCAATAAACTTCCTTTTTTGCGACTTGCATTGTCTTGGAGGCCTTCTCTCTTCCCACTCGGGGATTCGGACATCGGGCATAACACCTTCACTCTGACCTAGCCCACGGTCCATCCAAGTGTGAGGAGGGGGTTGGTCAAAGGGCCGCATGTTTGTGAAATTGACCTCGAGGCTGTGGCCTCCATGGGGTCCGCCCAGATGTCCCGGCCGGTCGGCAGAGGGGCTGCAGCATCAACCGCCTTGGTTTGCAGACGAGATCACAGCCCCTTTCATTTTCAAACTACAGACACATCCGTCATCTTAGTGAGTGTTCAAACACGGCCTTGGGTGGCATTTAGCCCTGTCTGTTGATCCTTGTTCTTCACGGAGAGTCACTCATCTCCACGCTCTCTGCTACAGCCAAGATCTGGTCTTTGCAGTGAGTTTTTTTTTTTTTTTTTTTTGCTAAGAATGCACAAAAAGGAATACTTTTCCATCTGTGATTTTTCAGGAGAGGGGGCTGGCGGTGCCCATGGGTCAGATGGCTGTTGTGCAGCTCTCTGATGGAGACCCTCACACCAGACCCAGGTGCCTCCACCTGTGTCCAACTCTCTGGGGGTCACTGTTTAAAGGAAGTGATGCCCTCCCAGGGTAGTATTTAAAATTCAGTGACTCCTCTGTCTTTCGGCTCCTGGATGACTACACTTAACAGTTCCCAGAGACTGAGAGGCCCTCCTCCAGGGAAGCCTGGACAGCCGCTCTGCTCGGGGAGCAAGGTGAACCAGGACAAGACGCCGCCTGGGGTCAGGAAGGCATGAGGCACATAGCTGCACCATGAGAGGCTATGGGAAGTGGCACCACCGTGTTAGAACCCCTACAGGCCCCTGGGTCACTCGCGCCTCCCACACAACCCATCACCCCATCCTGAGCCCTGTGTCCAACTGCCAGGAGAAAGGACAAAGAACCGCAACCCATCCACACCACCAACTCCACACACGACACCAGGGAGCAGGCGGCCGGGTGAGCCTCACGCCCGTCGTGCTGCATGAAAGACTCCGGACTCACACATGTGTGTGATGCATGGTCCCATATGTGAAGCTCCAGGGCAGGAAAGTTGATGACTGATGATAAGTCAGGCAGTCTCAGCCTCTGCGGATGGGACTAGCGGGAAGGATAATGGAAGTGTTGTTTGTCTGGATGGCCTGGGGGTCACAGGGATATGCATTTGTCACAATTTTCAGAAATGTACATGTACAGATGCTTGAGATTAAGAAAAAGAGAAGCCAGAATCTCTGCCAGTGGCTCACCATCTCCACAGTCTCCACCAGCTCTTGACTCCTCCTTCCGCTCCCCCAGCACGTGTCCATCCCCCAAGGAGCGCCCCCCTTGGCAGCCACATGGCCCTTCTTACAGGCAGAGCAGGGTATCTTTTATTCATACCAACCCCTCCCCTGAGTGTGAGTCGGCTGGGATGCCTGCCAGGATCTCTGCAGGGTGACCAAGGTCCCAATCAGTCAACTCTGAGTGGAAGATTCTCCTGGGCGGGTCAGGTCCAAGAGACATCAGAGAGTCTTCTGAACTGCCCGTGAAGCCACAGGAGGGGATTCTGGCCTGCAACAGCTAGAATCTGAACCCTACCAAGAACCAGCACATCTGAAAGAGGGCCACAACCTCAGACGAGAAGGGCCAGCACCCTGGTTCCAGAATGTGAGTCTGGAGGACCAGCAGAGCTGTGCCCAGACCGCTGACCACGGGGCCCATGAGATAGTCTATTTGCATTATTTTAATCTGCTGAGCTGACAATAGTTTGTTATGTGGCTGAACTGGTTAGAAAACCGTACACCCTATCTCCACCTCTTACCCCCGATCCTTCAAAATTTTTGTTGTAATTTAACAGATGGCCCCTCCCACCAACCTCAGTGGGTGCAGGAGAAGGGGGCACCTTTTTCCCCCATCTTCCTTCTGCAAGTCTCTTATCAGGGCCCCTGAGACCACCCACCCATCAGGTGCAGCCTGGCTGTCAGACCCGAGCAGAGACGATGTTTGCCAAGGGCCGCCAGCAACAAGCGCTTCCTCCCGTCTCTGGTGCCCTCCTGCTCGTCTCCACCTCCCTCTGCAGTTTAGGTTCTCTCCAACAGGGTTTCATCCTGGGGCGTCTGGGTGGGCCCAATGTCATCACAGGGTCACACTGCTTGTGGGGATTTGCGGCAGTGGACGAGGAACACACTTTCTCCCTGAGATGCAGAATCACTTTCAGGATTGACCTTGTGGCCCCATCAGATGCCCTGAACTTTCTTCTTCAGTCAAGCCTGAGAGGATCTCCCAGATGGTCCAAAACGACACCAGGGTCAACAAATAAGAAACGGCTATGCTTGTAAGAATAAAGTTTATAACTTGGCTTTGCTCCTCAAATCCTGATGGTTACTTCACTTTGGCTTCTAACTTCTTGGGATTCTTGGAAAACAACTTGGACAAAGTGCATGAGGGTTCTCGGCCTGGGGATGGGCTGAGACAGAGCTCCAAGCTCCCAGCTTTCCCCAGAGAGATGCACGTCTGGAGCGAATTGTCTCACTGACACTCAGGCATCCTGGAGTCCCAGACCCATCGCGTGGGAACCTAAGTGAGAAGGAGCTGCCAGTTACCTGTGGATCCACCAGTAACCTTACGGTCTGCATCTGAGAAACCCTGGAGGGTGGGAACAGGTGTGACAGAGGGGACAGGCCCCAGCATCAGGCCACATCCACCTGGCTAGGGTCTAGGCTAATACCATAGGCCTCTGGTCTGCCCCCACCTGCAACCCCACACTCCTGTCTGACCCCACATCCCCTCCTCCTGCCTGACCCCACCAGTGGGTCTTTCTGGCCCAGAGGAGCTGCTGGGCCATCCCTGAGGCATCCATCCTGCTTTCTGGAGAAGCTGTTGGCTGAAGATGAGACCATCTGGTTTACGTAGGAGGTGAGCACAAACTTGGCCAGCAAAGAAGAATGGATCCTTGTGAGAATAAGCCCTCAATAGCTTTTAGTTTTTTGAGGAAATGCTTATTTGAGATAAGTAATGATGCTAAAAATAAGGGGTCAAGAGACTTCAAGAGACTGTCAACCACCTGAGACCCCCACCCTTACTCCCAGCACTCACGTCTTGCTTCTCAAGGTCCAGCTTAAATGCCTGCCCTGCTCATCCTTGATCTAAAGCAGAGCCTCCTTGTCCTTTTTTTAATTGATGACAAGTTGAAATTATAGTGGAGTGATCCCAGTTCCAGGGAACAAAAATGGAGTCAGGCAGCCGCCAAGGGTCTGCTCTCAGACACATCCCTGCCCCACTGACACCTTCAAATTTCTCTGAACCTCACCAGACCAAAAGCACCCCCAGCCATACTCAGGACAGCAGCTGCAGCTGCAACTTTGACGTCTCAAGGTCACCCCTTGAGACTGAGCGATCGTTTCAGACCCCAACCAATCCTCACTTAGCAAGCAACGCCTCTTGCCAGCTGCAATTATAATTCTTGATAAACAACTCATGTGACTCACTCTGGCCCTGTGGTATTGTCTCTGCAGGCCTTCTCTCCCATTTTTTAATTCAGAGCAACATAGTTCAAGTGTTTCTTGAATCTGTGTCCCAGGATGCAGTCCTAACAAACCCCAAATAACCTTTTTTTTTTTTTTTTATTTCAGTCAGTTCTCCATTTCTGAAATTTTTAACAAAATCATCATCATGATTTTCACACATGAAACATTTCAAACCTAGATCAGCAAGGACAGTACAATGGCCACCCTGTACTTCCAGGTTCACATATGACCGTCTTCGAGACCTGCTTAAATGACTTTATGGTTGAAATATTTTAGAGTAAGTTACAAACATTATGATGTTTCACACAAATACTTCAATATTCATCTCTAAAAAAATAAGAATTGCTTTCTGCATGACATAAAACCATTAGAGAATCAAATTCAAAATAGAACACCACACTAAAAATAGCTCGTAAGCATCATCCTATGCCCAGGCCATATTTAAATTTCTATAATTTTCTGAAATGGTCTTTTACAAGCTGTTTGCCCCTTAAGCTCTGAACAAAGTTTAAGGCTCATTTCCAGTCCTTTCTGCCCTGTGTCACACTGAGAATGGTGGTAAAGCTACAGTGTTCTAAATTACTTGAAATGATTTTTTTTTCCTTCTTAAGTTTATATTTTTAATAAGATATGCAGTTAGGGTTACTTGTTCTCAGTATTAGGAACTTTTACTTTGCAATTTAGTTGTTCAGATATTTGAAATATTGACCTGGTTCAAAAGTCAAAGTTCAAAGAGTACCCTGGAGAGGTCACGCTCCCCCACCTCACTCCCATCAGCTCCTGGCAGGCTCCTATTTTTATTAGTTTCTAGTTAGTTCTTTTGGTATTTTGCTTTGTGACACAATTTCCACACAAAAGAGAGAACATGGAATTCACCGACTTGAACTCTAGTTTTCCCTTAACAACACGGGATAGAGGTTCTTTTATATGGGTGTCCATCCTCTGCAGCAATTGGGTTTTCCATCTTGTGGATCCACCACGGTTCCAAGAAGTATCTCAAACATTTGGGTGGTTTCCAATCCCACGGCTGCAAAGAAAGCTCCCACGCACGTGTCATTTCCTGCTCATGTATGTGTGTGCATCCTTAGGACAGATCAAGGGAAGCACATTTGTCACTTAGTTAGATCCAGCCAAGTCCTTCCATAAGCTGTGTTGTTTTGTGTGTGCACTGCGCCTGGTGCAGTATCCCCACCATCAAATTAGCTGTCAAAGCTCTGGTCAATCTGATGGCTGAAAACCAGTGCTTCAGAAAATGGGTACACATTTCTCTCACTGCAAACGATGCTGAGCACTTAATGTGCTGAGGCCCCTTGACATCCATTTTTTTTTCTTAGAAAGGAGTATTCCTGGCTCTTGCCCACTGATCCATTGATTTTGATTTTTTCGTCTCTGTTTTTGGAAAATCTCTTCCTTTAAGTAGATTAGCCCATTAGCCCTTAGTAACAACTTGCAAGTATTTGTTCTCAACCATCATTGGTCTTTGCCATTTGGGGGGGGAGTTGGTCAAGAATGTTTTGTATTTAAAATAATTGAATTTATTGATCATTTCCTCTGTTGATATTTAGAAAATGTTTTAGGCAGGATTTCCCCATGCCCAAGTTATAAAGCAATTCACATGTTTTCTTCTAGTATGTCTAGGGTTTCATGTTTTATATTTGTATCTCTGATCCACTTGGAGTTTATTCTATAGTGGATAGGATAACAGAATCCAAGATGGCTATCAAGATTCCCCAATATCATTTATTAAAATGTCTATCTTTCCCCCAATTTGAGGTGCTGCCTTTGTCATGTTTAAATTCCACATGTGTATGTGGGCCCACTTCTGGATGTTCCAATCTGTCTTACTGCTCAGTCTATTTATGTACCAGTACTATGCTATAGTAGTAATTATGGACACTCTATAGGGTTTTTAACATCTATAGGGAAATCCCCATTCCTCTCTCCATTGCTAATCATTTCCAGCATCTTCCTGACTCTTCTCATGTATTTTTTCATATGAACTTTAGAGTCAGTTTTTCTAGGACTGTAGGAGAGGAAGAACCTTTTGGTATTTATAAATTAAGACAATCAGACATCATCTGGATAACAAGTGTTCCTGTCCAAAGACATACTCTGTATTTTCATTTGTTTGTCTAATTCAGTATGTTTCAAAGTAAAACTTACTTCATATAAGTTTTTCGTGTGTGCATGTATGCTAAATCACTCAGTCATGTCTGATTCTTTGGGACCCTATGGACTATAACCCAGCTCCTCTGTCCATGGGATTCTCCAGGCAAGAATACTGGACTGGGTTGTCGTTTCCTTCTCCATAATTTTTGCATATTTATTGTTAATTCCTGGCTATGTTATCTGTTTTTACTATTGTTTGGTCATTGTTTCTATGAAGACTACTGATTTCTCTATATTAAGGTTGTACCCTGTTATGTCAGTGAATTCTCTTATTGTTTTAGTAGTTTCTCAGTCTTGATTTTATTAGAACTACAATCTGCACTGGAGAATGGAAGTCATTTTACCTCTTCCTTTCCAGTTCCTATGTCTGTGTGTGAGTGTGCCTGTGTGAGTATGTCTGTGTGGGAGTGTGTCTACATGTGTGTGACTGTGTGTGTTTGTATGCAATTGCATTTGATGATGCTTCCAACAGGATTAAGTAGCCAGGGTGATGGTGATGGTTGGTCATGTTTCTGACTTTGATGGCAATGCCTCAGTGCACCCCATTAAGATACTGTTCTTTTTCTATTTATCCATTAAAGATCATGAAATGAATCTTCTTTAGCATATATGGAGATGGTCATATAATTTTCTGTTTATCTCCCTTTGAAACATGGTGATGCAGGGATGGGTGGTGGAGAGGAGTAGTTAATTAATAAATGATCATTTTTCTACTTGAATTTGTCTGCTTAGACATTCTGTATTGACTCAGCTTTGGTAAGCAACAGAAAATCATCTTTTATCCAGGTTTTCAAGGGCTTTTGTAGTTGTTGTTCAGTCACTAAGTTGTGTCCAACTCTGTGACCCCATAGATTGCAGCACAACAGGTTCCCCTGTCCTTCACTGTTTCCCAGAGTTTGCCCAAATTCTATCCATTGAGTCATTGATGCTATCTAACCATCTCATCTTCTGCCGCCCTCTTCTCATTTTTCCTTCAATCATTCCCAGAATCAGAATCTTTTCCACTGAGTCAGCTCTTCACATCACATGGACAAATTATTGAAGCTTCAACTTCAGCATCAGTCCTTCCAGTGAATATTCAGAGTTGATTTCCTTTAGGATTGATTGGTTTGATCTCCTTGCTGTCCAGGGGACACTCAAGAATCTTCTCCAGCACCACAGTTCAAAAGCATCAATTCTTCAGTGCTCAGCCTTCTTTATGGTCCAACTCTCACATCCATACATGATGACTGACCTAGAATTATAAGTAATCCCTTAAGATTTGTTTAATTTTCTCTATCTTGATGATCATTCCTCCTCATTTTAGGATATTTGTTATGTATATTTATGGTTTTATTTTTTCTAGATTAAATTAGCGAGCAATATACCTATTTTGTTGGTAATTTTCAGAGAACTGAGTTTTTGCTTATTTATTTTGTTTTTCTGTTTTCCAACTCAGTTTCTGATTTTGCCTTATTAATGGCTACTTTCAGTTCATTGAGTAGTTCTTAAATTAAATTTTTGAGTTGGACACAATTCATTTATTTTTCTTTTGTTTTTCGTGTTATAAATATAAGGCTACAAGTTTGTCTCTGAGCACTACTTGAGCTACTTTCCCTAGATTCTGTATGTTTTCCTACCGTCTCTGGAATTGGTTCACATTTACTCTTTGACATAAGAGTTTTTAAACAAAGTTTTAAAACGTACAGGAAAAAAAAAAAAAAACATTTAACATTTCTGTTTTGATCGCTAGCTTTATCATGTTGTCTGCATTACTTCTATCTGGAATTGAGCTTTTTGTTGTGGCCTAATTTATGGTCCATTTTTATGACTATTCTATGTGCCCTGGAAAAGACAAGGTGCTTCTGCCCGGTCAAAGCACAGGTTTCAGCAGCCCCATGAGGCCCACCATACCACTTGGTCAGGACTTACACCTGTTTCCTCGCTTTTGATGCTTTGGTCTATATTGAACTGAGAGAAGAGCATTAAATCTCCTAATAGCAGGATTTCTTTCTGTTTCTCCTATTACCTCCTACAGTTTCTGCTTTGCGGCAATTGTTGCTGTCATTTGTGGTATAAGTAGTCACGGCTATAACACAGTTGTCTGGAAGAGTAGAACACACTCTGATGTCTTCTTCTCATTTAATGCTTCTTGGCCCCAAATCTATCCTGTACAAATCAAAATCATGACCCCTGTATTCTTTTACTTAAATCAACTTTACTGAAACACATTTGCATACAGTGAAATGAGCCAGAGTCAGGAACATCTGCAACACCTCCAATCTCAGTCATCCTCTGATGCCTTATCAGATGTTATGATCCCCAGGCAGCACTTTCTTTCTGACACTATAGAGTAGGTTTGTCTCTTTACAGGTGCATATTGTGGAATTGTACAGTACATATCCTTCTTGTCTGACATTTTTCACTCTACATCACAGTGTTTTTGAGGTCCATCTGTGTTGTCACGTGCCTCAGGAGTCTGTTCCTTTCTATTGCTGAGCTGAGCCAGTTTCCTGTGTTTGGTGTTCGGATTACCCTTGACACCCTGATAGTAATTGTTTCCAGGTTTGGACCCCTGTAAATGAAACTGCTATAAACTTTTCTGTACAGGTCTTGCTTTAAGCTAGTATTTTCATCTTTCTTGGGTAAATACCTCAGAGAGGAAATGCTGGATTGTATGGGAAGTATGTGTTTAACTTTTTAGCTAGCTGTTCTCCAGTCTTTGTACCATTTCCTATTTCCATCAGAAATGTATACAGCTACCGCATCTTTGCCAACACTATTCTGGTAGGAGTGTAGTGCTATATCATTGCGGTTTTAATTTTCCCTGATGACTAATGAAGTTTAATACTCTTCATGTAATTATTGATTAATCAGTCCATTGTGGGGCGCCTGCTGCAATTTTTGCCCAGTTTTATTGGGTTGTAGTTTTGTAGTTCTGTAGCTGTAGTACATGTAGCTGTGCATTTAGTTCTTTTAATGGTCAGAATACAAGTCCTTCATTGACATACTTTGCAGATATTGTCTTCCACTCTATGACTTGCCTAGTCATTATTTTCTCAATACTGCCTTTTAATCCTATGGACAGAGGACCCTAGTGGGCTACAGTCTCACTAGGTCGCAAAGAGTTGGGCACAACTGTAGCAACTTAGCATACGTCTTTTTATAAGCAGAAGATTTTAATTTTTATAACTTCTAATATTCAATTTTATTTTATAGTTATTGCTTTTTGTGTGCTAAAGTCTTTGACTAATCTCAAGTCATAAAGATACCCTTGTATCACTTACAATTACAGGCCTCAGATCTACCTCAAATTATCTTTGTGTCCTGTGTGTGTGTGTGTGTGGAGAGGGTCTGTAAAAGGAGAGAGCTCAGACAGGGAAAGATGTTGACCCACAAATCTGCATATCAACTCCAGACCCTTGGCTGACCTCTGAACTGCATGTGTTTAGGAGAGAGGGCAAGAGATCCAAAGAAAAGCAGAAGCTAAAAGAGAGCAAAGACTTAAACTGGTGAGCAAAGAAAACTCTTTTCAACTAATGATGCAGGAAAAACAAAACATTCTTTTTTTTTTTTTTTCAAACCTCCTAGAAGGTATAGATATGTGGACTTCCTGATATGATAAAGTAAAAAGGATAAAGTAACCAGAATCCAATCAAGGGGAAACATCTAACTACCCCCAAGTTGAGAGATATTCTACAAAATAACTGGCCTATATTATTCAAAGATGTCATAGTCATGAGACACTGAGGACCAAGGAACTGCCTCACATTAAAATAGACTAAAGACATGACAACTAAATGTAACATGTGATCCGGGGTTGGACCCTGTTACAGGAAAAATACTATAGAAGATATTATTGGGACAATCATCAAAACTTGATTATGGTCTCTAGATTAGATGATGGCTTTGTATCAATATTAAATTTCCTAATTTTGATCATTGCACTCTGGTTATATAAGAGGGTATTTTGTTCTTAGGAAAACACATGGAAATATTTAAGGATAAAAATAATACCAACTATACTCAATAATGGAATTAACTTTTATTTAGAAATTGTAATAAATAACTTTTGCAAATGTACCGGTGATCACACAATTCAAATATTTTCAGCAAAGTTTCCATTTAAAATAAATTTACTAATACCACTTAATTTTGCAAGGCAAAGAGGACACGTAAAGGAATATCCCAACAAACATACAGCTAACATATTTCAGTGTGTATTTCTGAATCAGTTCAATTTCTATTGTTTTCAGAATATCCAAAGTAACCCAAGATGTTCCAAATGAAGGACGTGACCACAGAGCCAGTCTCACACAAGGGAAGGACTAAGTTTCTCTTGGGAGAAAAAAAGATAGATATTGCTAAACTGCCCCCCACCCCAATGTTTGCACAAATGAGAGTCCTACTGACAGTACTCAGCCAAGACCACTTCTCCACACATTCCTTGGCTATGAACATTTGTATGTAAGTCTTTCTGTGGACATACACTTTCATTTCTCTTGGGAAATATATTTGGTTAACTTTTAAAGAAACAGACACACTTTCCAAAGTGGTTGTAAAATCTTGCACCCTTACCAACAATGTGTGAGAGTTCTAGTTGCTTCACATCCTCAACAATATTTGTTATAATCAATCTCTTATATCATAGCTATCTCAATGTATAGTGGTATCTCATTTTGTATTTCCCTTATGACTGATGATACTGAGAATCTTTCATGTGCTTATTTGTTAACATATATCTTTTTGAGTTGTTTCCATGTTTTGGCTATTGTAAATAATGCTGCAGTGAACATATGTTTTCTAGTTAGTACTTTTTTTTTTTTCTCTAAATTTCTGGATCACATGGTAGTTCTATTTGTAGTTTTCTGAGGAATCTGCACACTGTTTTCTTTAGTGGCTGTACCAGTTTACATTTCCATGAACACTGTAGGAGATTTCACTTTCCTGCGCATCTTCACCAACACTTATTTGTTGTCTTTTTTAATAGCCATTCTGAGAGATGTGAGATGATATCTCCCTGTGATTTTCATTTGCATTCCCTTCATGATGGCTAGTGGTGCTGAGCACTTTTTCATGGGCCTGTTGGCCATCTGAATGTCTTCTTTGGGAAAAAACCATCTATCCTGATCTTCTGCCCAGTTTTTTATGAGGTTATTTGTGCTTGTTCATTAGCTGTTGTGTTGTATGAGTTCTTTGTATATTTCAGATATTAACCCCTTATCAGATATATAGTTTGGAAATATCTTCTCCCATTTTATAAAGTGTTTCTTTTCATTTTGTTGATAGTTCTTTCACTGTGCAAAACCTTTTTAGTTTGACATAATCCCATTTGTTTCTCTTTGCTTTTGGTAGCCATATTTATATATAAAACTGAGAATGATGGCAAAGAGACTACTGTCTACATTTTCTTTGAAGTTTTATGGCTTCAGGTCTTACATTTAAGTCTTTAATCTATTTTAAAGTTGTTTCTATGCAAGGTGTGAGACAGTAGTCCAGTTTGATTCTTTTGCATGTAGTTGTCCAGTTTTCCCAACACCATTTACTGAAGAGGTTGTCTTTTCTCCGTCATATACGCTTGCTTCCTTTGTTGTAGATTAATTGCTCATATAAGCATAGGTTCATCTCTGGGCTCTCTATCCTTTTACACTGAACTATGTGTCTTTTTGTGTGTGCCAGTACCATAATGTTGATGACTGTAACTTTGTTGCACAGTTTGAAATATTGGGAGTGTGATACCTCCAGCTTTGTTCTTCTTTCTCAAGATTATTTGACTATTCAAGGTCTTTTGTGTTTCCATACAAATTTTAAAATATGCTTTTATTCTCTCAAAAATGTTATTGCCGTATTGATAGGGGTTGCACTGACCCTGTAGATTGCCTTGGGTATTATGATCATTTTAACAATATTAATTCTCCCAATTCAGAAACACAGTTATTTTTCCATCTGTTTGTGTCATCTTCGATTTCCTTCATTGGTGTCTTATAGTTTTCTGAGTACAGGTGTTTTACCTCCTTAGTTATATTTATTCTTAGATATTTTATTCTATTTGATGAGATAAATGGGATTGTTTTCTTAATTTGTCTTTCTGACAGTCCATTGTTAATGTATGAAGGTACAACAGATTTCTGTATATTAATTTTGTATGCTGCAAATTTACCAAATTCAAGTAGATTTTGGTGGTGTCTTGAGGATTTTTCTGTATATAGTATGATGTTATTCACGAACAGTGGCAGAGTTAATTTTCCTTTCCAATTTGGATTCCTTTTCTTTCTTTTTCTTGTTTGATTATGGTGGCTAGGACTTCCAGTATATGATCTTTTGGGATTAGAGTTTTTTTTTCACTCAGCATAACTCTCAAGAGATTCATCTAGGTGTTGTATGTAACAGTAGCCCATTCCTTTTCACCACTGAGTAGCACTACATAGTAGATATAAACGACAGTTTGTTTAACCATTCGCTGACTGAAGGACACCTAGACTGTTTTCTGTTTGGGGCTATTACAAATAAAGCTGCTATATATATTTATATACAGGTTCTTTTGTGAGCATTAGTCTTAATTTCTCTGGGGAAAATGCCCAGGAGTGCTATTACTGAGTAGTAGTTGCATATTTCCCTCTCATAGATCAGAGTCTTGTGGTGAAGGGGCTTGCATAACTCAGTGAAGCAATGTGTGCAGAGCCATCCAAAACGATGGGTCATAGTGAAGAGTTTTGACAAAACTTGGTTCACTGGAGAAGAAAAGGGCAACCCACTTCAGTATTCTTGCCTGGAGACCCCCATGGACAGTATGAAAAGGTAAAAGATATGACACAAGAAGATGAGCGATCCCCCTTTGCCCAGGTCAGAAGGTGTCCAATATGCCACTGGGGAAGAGGAGACTGCATTACTAATGGCACCAGAAAGAATGAAGCAACTGGGCCAAAGCAGAAATGATGCTCAGTTGTGGCTGTGCCTGGTGATGAAAGTAAAACCCGATGCTATAAAGAACAATATTGCATAGGAACCTGGAATGTTAGGTCCATGAATCAAGGTAAACTGGATATGGTCAAGCAGGAAACAGCAAGATTGAACATCAACGTCCTTAGGAATCAGTGAACTAAAATGGATGGGAATGGACAAATTTAATTCAGATGACCACTACTGTGGGCAAGAATCCCTTAGAAGAAATCGAGTAGCCCTCACAGACCTCTGAACAACAACACAAACTTTGCCATCAATATACTCTTCAGTGAAGTTTTGTTGCATATCTTTTCCTTATTTCCTAATGGGATTGTTTGATTCTTTTGATTGTTCTCTCCCCCACCTCTCCCCTCTCTTTAATAGTTCTTCATATATTCTAGATCACTAGTCCTTTGTTTGATATGTGGTTTGCAAACATTTTCTTTATAGCTTACCTTTTCGTCTTAACAGAAGCTTTCACAGAGCAAACATCTTCCATTTTGACAAAGTTCAATTTGCAAATTTTTCCTACTATTAATAAATATTATGCTTTTGGTATCAAGTCAAAGAACTCTTTGCCTAGTACTAGACCCTAAACCTTTTCTATTGCTCTAAATATTTTGTATTTCCACGTTTTAAATTTACTTCCACTACCCATCTTGAATCATTATTTGTATAAGGTGTGAGACTTAGGTTTGTGTATGTGTTAGTTAAGTCACATCTGACTCTTTGCAATCCCATGGACTGTAACCCACCAGGTTCCTCTGTCCATGGGATTTTCCAGGCAAGAATACTGGAGTGGGTTGCCATTTCCTACACCAGGGAATTTTCCTGACCCAGGGACTGAACCAGATCTCCTGCATTGCAGGCAGACTCGTTACCATCTGAGCCATCAAGGAAGGTGAAACTTAGGTGGAGGTTCATTTATTAACTTTGTTGTCTTTCAGTCACTCAGTACTGTCTGACTCATTCTGACTCCATGGACTACAGCACCACCAGGCTTCCCTGTCCTTCACTATCTCCTGGAATTTGCTCAAACTCATGTCAGTGATGTCAACCAACCATCTCATCCTCTGGCATCCCCTTTTCCTCCTGCCCTCAATCTTTCCCACATCAGGGTCTTTTCCAATGAATCAGATCCTCGTATCAGGAGGCCAAAGTATTGGAGCTTCAGCTTCAGCATCAGTCCTTCCAATGAACATTCAGGACTGATTTCCTTTAGGATTGACTGGTTGGATCTCCTGGCTGTCCAAGGGGCTCTCAAGAGTCTTCTCCATATAGGGTTATTGTTACCATCTTTCTAAATTCCATATATATGCGTTAGTATACTGTATTGGTCTTTATCTTTCTGGCTTACTTCACTCTGTATAATGGGCTCCAGTTTCATCCATCTCATTAGAACTGATTCAAATGAATTCCTTTTAATGACTGAGTAATATTCCATGGTGTATATGTACCACGGCTTCCTTATCCATTCGTCTGCTGATGGGCATCTAGGTTGCTTCCATGTCCTGGCTATTATAAACAGTGCTGAGATGAACATTGGTGTGCACGTGTCTCTTTCAGATCTGATTTCCTCGATGTGTATGCCCAGAAGTGGGATTGCTGGGTCATATGGCAGTTCTATTTCCAGTTTTTTAAGAAATCCTCACACTTTTCTCCATAGCGGCGGTACTACTTTGCATTCCCACCAACAGTGTAAGAGGGTTCCCTTTTCTCCACACCCTCTCCAGCATTTATTGCTTGTAGACTTTTGGATAGCAGCCATCCTGACTGGCGTGTAATGGTACCTCATTGTGGTTTTGATTTGCATTTCTCTGATAATGAGTGATGTTGAGCATCTTTTCATGTGTTTGTTAGCCATCTGTATGTCTTCTTTGGAGAAATGTCTGTTTAGTTCTTTGGCCCATTTTTTGATTGGGTCATTTATTTTTCTGGAATTGAGCTGCAGGAGTTGCTTGTATATTTTTGAGATTAATCCTTTGTTACTTCATTTGCTATTATTTTCCCCCAATCTGAGGGCTGTCTTTTCACCTTGCTTATAGTTTCCTTTGTTGTGCAAAAACTTTTAAGTTTAATTAGGTCCCTTTTGTTTATTTTTGCTTTTATTTCCAATATTCTGGGAGGTGGGTCATAGAGGATTCTCCTGTGATTTATATCGGAGAGGGTTTTGCCTATGTTCTCCTCTCCTTTACATTTAGATCTTTAATCCATTTTGAGTTTATTTTTGTGTATGGTGTTAGAAAGTGTTCTAGTTTCATTCTTTTACAAGTGGTTGACCAGTTTTCCCAGCACCACTTGTTAAAGAGGTTGTCTTTTTTCCATTGTACATCCTTGCCTCCCATGTTGAAGAAAGATGGTAACAATAACCCTATATGCAAAACAGAAAGAGACACAGATGCACAGAACAGACTTTTGGACTCTGTGGGAGAAGGCGAGGGTGGGATGTCTCGAGAGAACAGCATCGAAACATATATATTATCTAGGGTGAAACAGATCACCAGCCCAGGTTGGATGCATGAGACAAGTGCTCAGGCCTGGTGCACTGGGAAGACTCAGAGGGACTGGGTAGAGAGGGAGGTGGGAGGGGGGATCAGGATGGGGAATACATGTAAATCCATGGCTGATTCATGTCAATGTATGACAAAAAACCACTACAATATTGTATAGTAATTAGCCTCCAACTAATAAAAATAAATGAAAAAAAAAAAGTCTTTTCCAGTGACACGGTTCAAAAGCAGCAGTTCTTCAGTGCTCAGCCTTCTTTACAGTCCAACCTTCACATCCATACATGACTACTAGCAAAAGCGTAGCTTTGACCATATGGACCTTTGTCAGCAAACTGATATCTCTGCTTTTTAATATGCTGTCTAGGTTGGTCATAGTTTTTCTTCCAAAGAGCAAAGTTTTTTTAATTTCATGGTTGCAGTCACTGTCTGCAGTGATTCTGGAGCCCAAGAATATGAAATCTGGCACTGTTTCCACTTTTTCCCTATCTATTTGCCATAAAGTGATGGGACCACATGCCATGATTTTTGTTTTTGGAATGTTGAGTTTTAAGCCAGCTTTTTCACTCTCCTCTTTCACTTTCATCAAGAGGCTCTTTAGCTACTCTCTTTGTCCATTAAAGTGGTATCATCTGCATATCTCAGGTTGTTGATATTTCTCCTGGCAATCTTGATTCTAGCTTGTGAGTCATCCAGCCCAGCATTTCGTATGATGTACTCCGTATATAAGCTAAATAAGTAGAATGACAATATACAGCCTTGACGTACTCCTTTCCCAATTTTGAATGAGTCCATTGTTCCATGTCCAGTTTTAACTGTTGCTTGTTGTCCTGCATACAGGCTTCTCTGGAGGCAGGTAAGATGGTCTGGTATTCCCATCTCTTGAAGAATATTCCAGTTTGCTGTGATCCACATGTCAAAGGCTTTAGTGAAGTCAATGAAGCAGAAGTATATGCTTTCTTTGGAATTCCCTCGCTTTTTCTATGAGCCAATGGATGTTGGCAATTTGATCTCTGGTTCCTCTGCCTTTTTTAAATCCAGCTTGTACATCTGGAATTTCTCAGTTCACTTACCACTGAAGCCTAGGTTGAAGGATTTTGAGCATAATCTTGCTAGCATGTGAAATGAGTGCAACTGTGCGCTAGTTTGAACATTCTTTGGCATTGCCTTTCTTTGGGATTGGAATGAAAACTGACCTTTTCAGTCATGGAAAACTGCTGAGTTTCCCAAATTTGCTGGCCTACTGAGTGCAGCACTTTCACAGCATCATCTTTTAGGATTTAAAATAGCTCAGCTGGAATTCCATCACCTCCACTATCATTGTTTATAGTAATGCTTCCTAAGGTCCACTTTATACTTTAGGATGTCTGGCTCCAGGTGAGTGACCACACTATTGTGGATATCCCAGTCATTAAGACCTTTTTTTGTATAGCTCTTCTGTGTATTCTTGCCACTTCTTCTTAATCTCTTCTGCTTCTGTTAGGTCCTTGCCGTTTCTGACCTTTATTGTGCCTATTTTTGCATGAAATATTCCTTTGGTATCTCCAATTTTCTTAAAAAGATCTCTAGTCTTTCCCATTCTATTATTTTTCTCTATAGAGAAAAGAAGACTATAAGAAGACTTTCTCATCTCTCCTTCCTATTCTCTGGAACACTGCATTCAGTTGGGTATATCTTTCCTTTTCTCTTTTACCTTTCATTTCTCTTCTTTTCTCAGCTATTTTTAAGGCCTCCTCAGACAACTACTTTGCCTTCTTGCATTTCTTTTTCTTGGGGATGGTTCCGGTCACCACCTCCTATAAAGTGTTATGAACCTCTGTCCATATGTCTTCAGATACTGTTTACCAGATCTAATCCCTTGAATCTATTCATCACTTCTACTGTATAATCATAAGGGATTTGATTTAGGTCACACCTGAATAGCCTATTGGTTTCCCCTACT
This sequence comes from Cervus canadensis, assembly GCF_019320065.1. Taxonomy (NCBI): domain Eukaryota; kingdom Metazoa; phylum Chordata; class Mammalia; order Artiodactyla; family Cervidae; genus Cervus; species Cervus canadensis. The sequence continues at coordinate 23,114,913 of NC_057392.1, forward strand.
TTCTTCAGTTTGAGCCTGAATTTTGCAATAAGGAGCTGATGATCTGAGCCACAGTCAACTCCAAGTCTTGTTTTTACTGACTGTATAGAGTTTCCCCATCTTCAGCGGCAAAGAATATAGTCAATCTTTTTTCAGTATTGACCATCTGGTGGTGTCCATGTGTAGAGTCGTCCCTTGTGTTGTTGGAAGAGGGTGTTTGCTATGACCAGTGTGTTCTCCTGGCAAAACTCTGTTAGCCTTTGCCCTGCTTCATTTTGTACTCCAATGCCAAACTAGCCTGTTACTCCAGGTATCTCTTGACTTATGAATGTCCAATTGCTCTAGGACCATTTGTTGAAATGGAAAACTTCCCTCCATTGAACTGCTTTCGCACCTTTCTGAAAAGTCTTTGAGCACTTTTTCAGCCCTATTCTCTTGCTCCTTGCTCGCTGATGACATGAGTATCAAATCTTTTGTCATAGTCCCACAGGTCCCCGAGCATCTTTTTGTGTGTGTGTGGCTTTCTTTTTTTGTCTTGGCATATTATCACTCTGTTGCTCATGTTAGGTTATTTGTATTGTTTTACCTTTCCCCTGTTTCTTCCATTCTACTGTTGAAACCATCACTGAGCTTTTATTTTGATTATTGTGGTTTTCACTTCTAAAATTTCCATTTGCTTCTTCTTTACATCTTATATTTACTGGGTGAGGCAATATATTCAATTTCTTTGTTGAGGCTTTCTATTTTTCATTTGTTTCTAGAATTTTCATCATGACTGATTTAAATTTTGTCAGATAATTCTAACATCTCTGTCATCTCAGAATTAGTATGCATTGTTTGTCTTTTTCAACTTGGCATCTTCCTAGTACTTGGTATAATTAGAGATGTTTGATTGAAATCTGGACTTTTTTGTGTTATAAAATGATAGATGTCATTTAAATCTTGCTTTAGTGGCCTTCTTTGGCACTGTTCTTACAAGGGGAAGGGGCACTACCTTGCCATGTGGAGATAGAGGTCCAGGTTCCCCATGAAGGCCTCCACTGACACCCAAAGGGAGGTGGGTTCCTTGATACTTCTCAGTGATGGAAGGAGTTTCAGCTGATACCACACTGAAGGTGGCCTCGTTACCACTGAGCCATGTATAAGTCTTAACTCTCAACAGGTTCCTATAACATCATTCCAGTGAGGAGGGGGAGGCATACTTCATTACTGCTGAGTAATGAAATCTGCCAGCTCTGCCCTCCTGCTCTCTCAGATCTCTCATTTGTCTTCCCCTTTCTTTATCTTTGGCCACATTTCCATCTGTTGTTTGTGATAAGCCACTCTAGGTGTTCTGTCTTTCAGTCTTGCCCTCTGCTGACCACCCTCTTTTGCCCCAGGGGTCATCACCATCACTGAGACTGGGGCAGGAGGAAAAGGGTGAGAAAAGCTCTGCCCTCTTTGAATCCTCATCTCCTTTCCCAGGGCTACTGACTCCCATTTCCTTTGGCCCTACCATTGGCAAGGTCAGTGGGCATGTTCCCCAATACTCTGACTTCTATCTTCTCTCTCCACAGCTTCCAGTCAGGGTGGAGGCAGGTGCTGCTTTGCCAAAGGCAGCTGATTTCTCCTCCTTCCAATAGTGAAGGCTCTTGCTGTTTGCTTCACATGTTAAAATCCCCTGTTCTTAATATTCTCTGTGCTTGAGGATAGCAATGAAGAAAACTGCTATCACCAAGCCAGATGAGGCTGAAAACTCTTCAAAGGTGTGGGTTAGTTGCTTTGATCCCTAGCTTATGGATGAGGAAACTGGGACTTCTTCCAGAGTCACAGGCAGTGAGTGAATAGATTATGCATACAGTCTTCTCACTCATGTCATGCTTTTAATTCTTCAATATAGTAGGGACAGAACCAACATTTTCTAATCAAAAATGGAGAATATTATATTCAATAGGAGATGTCTTGGAAGAAAGAACACTTTCCTGGAAAGAACTCCTTGACAAGCACTGGGGTAGTGGGGCAAACGGGATGGCCCCCTCTCTTCTCACTGTGACCAAGGAGGACAACAATGCTTCAGAAAAGAAAGCAGGTGATGTGGATGTTCACCACAGTAGAGAGGAGTCTATAAAGTCACCAGGGGAAATGTGGGAGGGAAGGAAAAATGCTGGAGCTATGTAAGGGGGGAAGTCAGGGGAGAGCAAAGTGGACTTCAGAAGGTCAGGCACACCACAGTGTTTTATATAAACCCCCTCCTCCATCATCTATGAAACACTTGGTATGGTCTACACAGCTCAGTGAAAACTTGATATGCCAAGATGTAAGGAGTCCTGCATCTGGTGGATGTGGTGGTTGTACAGTAGGTCTGGGGACAGTGTACTGACCCATGTTCTGGGGCACACAGATCAGGAAATGAGAGTCCCCATGAATTAGCAGAAATCCCAGCAGGAAGCTTTGGATTTTCACTTAAGTGAGGTCAAGTCAATTATATCTGGATCTTTTCAGAATTCAAACTCAAACTTGCTAGCATCCAGGCTTTATCCCTTTGGCTATTGTGCCTGAGGCACTAAGCTTGACACTTAAGAACACAGGATTAGGAACTGACCACTTGGACTCAGATCTTGGCCATTGGTGCCTCCATTTGCTCATCTCTGATGTGGGAGCAGTAATAAAAGCCACAGTAGAGTGCTGTCCTGAAGATTACAGTGATCCTTGTAAAGCACCTAGACAGCGCCTGGACATGGTAATTGTGACAGAAACCATTTAAATCTGTAAATTTGATTAAAAAAAAAAATCTATCCCATGGCTGTGAGATGAAGGGACAAGGGGATTATAACTGCACCTTACACTCCAGCAGTGATAAACACATACAAGCCACCACCATACACCATCTTGTCTTTTGCAAGGTCATTCCTAGGTCAGATTTCCACTACTTTTGCTTTAGGGTTGCTTTTCTGTGGGTTCTGTCCTTGTGTCCTGCATCTGTGTTCATCTCTTGCCCGCTGGCTCTAAGCAGGTTTCCTCTCAAGACTGTGTTTGATCTCCACTTCTTCCATATGGTCCCCAAATGTGACAGGCGAGGCGTAGGAGTGGCTGTGATAGTGTTGTTCAGAATTCTCTCCCTGGAGGAGCACATGTGGAATGGCTGGGCTGAGGATGGCAAGCCTCAAACTGCTCGAAGAGACAAAGGGCGTGATGTCAGCAAGATATATGACTGACTCCATGTGTCATGAGTCAGAAACCCCACTGACTCAGAAACCATGCAGATCCAAAGCATAGGTTCACAGAGAACTGGAGCAGCACGTGGACTCCATGGGCTTCCCTGTCTTCCAGGCCTTCAGAGCTGAGGTTCTCCGCTGGCTTCCAGATGCATAACGGCCAAGGTTGGGAGGGGGCTCTTAAAATCTGTGATGCCAGGCCCCGCCCTGTCCGTGGACTAGAGCCTAGGCCCAGCCAGCTCTGGAAGGAGCCTAGTTGATTTTAACGAACAGCCTCTGACTTGGAGGAAAAGCGGCCTTAGCATTCCTCACATGCTCTGGAAGCTACAGAAACCAAATGAAACAGTTAGTCCAAATACCACTTGGAGGAAGAAGAGAGCCGCTCCCTTTCCCAGCATTCCTGCCATGGGGGATGAGCTCCCTGCCAGTTTTCTGGGGAACTCGGGCTGGAAACGCTGCTACTATATTCACTCTTCCTCACAGACCAGCTTCCCACATGAAAAGCCCTTGGGCATTGCGGAGACGAGCGCGTCAAACAGGAGCTTCAGGAGGAAGGCGTGGGATGCCTCGTAGACACTGATGGGAGTCTCAGGCCAGAGAGTAGTTTGGGAGCACATGACTTCCCCAGGACCCTGCCCGTGTCTCCAGGTCCCAACTTCCCAGCACACCTCACCGGTCCCCATGGGACCCCTCGCTGCACCACTGTGCCCACACACGCCTGCGCAACACTGAAGCCAGCACCTCCAGTCCTCTCAGGAGGAGAGCCCTTCCCAGAATCCCTCAGGAGCCTCGTCCTCATATCTCATTGGCCAGAGCTGCATCACGTGCGTGTCTCTAAGCCAATCAGTTCCAGCTCCATAGAGGATGCGCCTCAGCCTCTGGGGCACAGCTGACATGCGGAAGCCAAGCAGGCGAGGTTGGGTTCTGCCAGGTCTGAGAGACGTTTCTGAAGCTGCGTGGTTCTAAGCCTGGCCCCAGGGGTGGCCACCTGAACAAGATGGGATTCCCAAAGAAACAGGAAACTGTTGGTGCCAGATCCTGAGCTTGTGGGCTTGAAGCAGCCTCATTTCCTGGGGGTTTGTCCAGTAGTGATAACCTTTATTTGAGGCTTCACAATGTGCCAGACGCAGTTCTAGCAGTTCAGTGTCCATTAGGTGGTATGACCACCTCCCTCCGCCAAAGCACCTACCTTGAGTGAAAAACTTGAACGTGCTCACTGGACAGATGAGAAAACTGAGGGCAGAGCCCAGATCTGAAGTCCAGGTTGCCTAATTTGAAACCTGTGTTGTTGCAGACCCCACTGATAGTGCCCTGTGGTCAGCATCTCTCACATGTCTGCACCTTGCTCCTCCCTGGAGATTCACTTAGGAATGAAAACCGCAAGCATAATTGTGTCAGTTTTTCTGTGGGCTGTTTCTGGACACTGTTCTAAGTTGTCTGATACAGCCACCTTATGAAATGACTCTTATTCTTTCCATATTTACCAGATAAGAAACATGAGTGCTGGACAGGTTAAAGGTACTTATCCAAACTGACATAGCTAAACAGTTGAGGATCCAAGATTTGAATCCAGAATGACTAAATTCAGAGCACTTCACCATTATCTAGGGTGGGTTTCAGAATGGTTTCTAGGCTGGGTGTGTCATTCATTGGCAGTCAAATCAAGTCTTTCCTAATCTTCCAGTGTTTGGATGGACTCAAAGCACTGTCTATACCAGGAACTTAAGAAAGGAAAGAGTCCCTCCAAGTCTAAATGTAGGAGGTGTTCCTGACTGGAGCAGAGAAAAGGAATCTCCATGACAGAGGTTTCTAATTTCCATCCTGGTGACATCAATCAGGTGGTGTGGACAGACAACTGGGACTGCAAGACCTAAATTCTATCAGAGAACATCTTAGCCGTATAGCCTTTTCTGATTGGCTTCTGCTGTTGCCGGTCTGCTTTGCTGCATTGACAGGCAACAGAACTGCTTTCTTTAAAATTCTTTGCTTAAAAGAGCACCAGGAAAATGTATCCCACTCATGCTGATATCAGAGGAAATGGGGACCCCAGGAAAAGCATCTCAAGAAAGAGAAAATGATATATGTGGAATCTGAAATATGATACAAATCGGCTTATCTACAAAATAGAAACAGACTCTCAGATGTGGAGAACAGACTTGTGGTTGCCAAGGGAGAGGGGAGAGTGAGAGGGATGGACTGGGAGTTTGGGATTAGCAGACGCAAACTATTATATACAGAATGGCTAAACAATGAGGTCCTACTGTATGGCACAGAGCACTGTATTCAATATCCTGTGATAAACGATAATGGGAAAAATATGAAAAAGAATGTATATGTATATATAAATGAATTGCTTTGTTGTACAGTAGAAATTAACACAACATTGTAAATCAACTATACTTCAATAAACTAAAATCTAAAAAAAAAGAATGAATGAAAACACAGCTTGAGAAGTCTGGGCTCAGCATGGGAAAGGCATCATGTTTCCCTGATGTTTTGGTTCAGGGTGACTGTGTTTCATGAGACAAGGCATCATAATGCTGCACTGGTGGTTGTGAACAAGCTGTAAGAGTTTTGCATGAAAGGCTTGCTCCCTTGAGCTTTATGCTGCAGTGTGAGTGCCCTAAGACCAGGAATAATTGCATGTAGGTGCTAAGGTGTGGGTCAAAGGTATATAATGCCACAGTGTTTTCAAAAATTAAAACTTTTAAGATAATGTCAACCAGTAAGGCAATGGCAAAATAAGCTCTGGAACATTCATACTGAAGGATATCACTCAGTCATTAAAAAGAATTGGAGGCCATCATAGAAGTACAACTTAAAATTAATAAAGCTCTACTGTATACCTGACTAAATGGCAGAAATCTAAAAAGACTGAAAATATCAAATGTTGGTCAGGATTTAAAACAACTGGAACTCTCATGCACTGATGGAATGTAAAACTGTTCCACTACTTGGGAAAACTGGCAGTTTCTGCTAAAGCTATATGTGTACCTTCTTATAAGTCCACCCAAGGTAAAATTAGAAAAAGTAGTATATATGCCCACCAAAATAACCCTACAAGAACAGTCATGTTGGCTTTGTTCATAACAAGTCAAAACCTGGAAGAAATAGTCCATCAACTGGATAATGGATAAATAAATTGTGGTACAATTCATTGATGAAATGTTACACAGCAGTAAAAAAAAAAAAAGACACATGACAGTATAATGAACCTCACAGACATTATTTGAGCAAGAGAGGCCAGACACAACACAATGCATACTATATGGTTTAGTCACTAAATTATGACCATCTCTTGTGACCCCATGGACTGTAGTCCACCAGGCTCCTCTGTCCATAGGATTTCCCAGTCAGGAATACTGGAGTGGTTTGCCATTTCCTTCTACAGGGGATCTTCCCAACCCAGGGATCAAACCCAGGTCTCCTGCATTGCAGATGGTATCTTGCATTGCAGGCATACTATATGCTTTCAATTATGTTAAACAAGAACTGACAAAACCAGTCTATCATACTAGAAATCGAAATAATGGTTATCTCTGAGAGGGAGTATTGACTGAGAAGAATCATAATGGAAATGTCCTGTATCTTAATCTGAGTGGTGGTCACAAAACATAAATGTATATAAAATTCACTGGGTTATAACCTTAAGATTTGGGTACTTTGCATTAAGAAAATTATTCCTCAGTAAAAAGGAAGACAAGAGACGTTAACAGCGATTACCTTAGAGATTGTTTTTATTGAATGTGTATGTGTGTGTATGTATGTGTGTGCATGTGTGTGTGCCAAGTTGCATGTAAATCATTACTTTCGGGAAAAAAGTAAAAGTGTTTAAAACTCTATAACTATGAGGTGATCCTGTTTGTGTTCACAAGGTTAAGATGTCCATAACATACTGTTAACTAGAAAAAGCATGTAGCAAAATACCAAGTACAGGAGATTTCTGATTCAAATCCGGATGGGAAGGACTTTCATCCCCATGGGAACAAGAAGAAAAACCAAGACAAAATAAAAATTGTACTTTAATATAAGAGTAAGAAGAGAGAAGGATAGAGGGAAGCCTCAAGAACTGGATTCCGGAAAGAAACCCTCGTGAGTAAGCAGAGACACATGACAGTGACCTGCTCCCATGCAGAGGTCTGGACGAAGCTGGCCTGCCATGGGTGAAGACCCTTCATGATAACAGAGGGCTGTGAGCTGGACTTTGGATGGCAATACGGACTGATGGCACAAACTGGAGTCTAGAAGAGTCACAAGGCGAGGATAGAGGACTCAACCTGAACAATTGTTCCCCACTCCAAGTTTTGCCATGAAAATGGCATTGGAAGAAGGGTTGCTAAGCACAGAGAAATCAAAAAGTCCCATGCTTTCTTTTGTTCAATGGTGTTGAAACTACAAGCAACCCTTCCCAGCAGAAACACTGACAAGATCCAGAAGACTATAGCTCAGATTTAGAGGTTGGGCTAATTCACAGGTTAACTCAATCTGAAGAAAGACACAACTTCTCTAGCTCAGCTAGGCACTTGGAGAAAGCTGAGAGACTAGCACCTCACTTTTACAGCACTCAGAGGAAATGGATTGTAAACAAATAGAACAAAACAAAAGTACTTAACCCTTTATTATTCTTCTTTACACAACGTACAGATTAAAAATAACTGTAAAACATGCAAAAAGCAGGGAAATGTGCCCTGTATTTAAGAATAATTGCACTCTTTAGGAAAGATCACTGATGGTTCAGTTACTAGAATAAGAATAAACCAAAACAATTATTTCAATCTGAGCTAACAGATGGTATATTTTAGGAAGTGAATGGAAAACTAAATTTAAAAAAAAAAAAGAGGGCTGAAAAACAGACTGGAAGAGAAAACAATCAATGGATGGACTAGATAATGTAGAAGACAGAATCAGTAAATGTGGGAAAAAAGATCAATGGAAATTATCCAAATTGGACAAGAGAGAGAAAAAAGTTTTATTAAACATCTGTGAAGTGCAAGATCCATATCAAGTAGTCTGAGATATAAGCATTTTGGAGTCCAAGTACAAAGGGAAAGAGAGATCATAGAAGAAAAATATTTGAAGAATTCTTGGCTAAAATATTCCAATCTTATGAAAAAATCTGACAAACTGCTGAAGGCCAAATATAAAGAAAAACATCTAAAAATCTGGCAGAGAAAGAATATGCATTACATAGAACAATGACTTTTTTAAATGGCTGGTTTCATTGGAAACTTTTGGAGGCAGAAGGCAATGGGGCAACATGTTTACAGTGCTGAGAAAAAAAACTTCAGCTAGAATTCTTTAACTAGCAAAATTATCCTTCAAAAAAGGAAGGCAAGATAGAGATTTTTCAGATAAACAAACAAACAAAAAAACCTGAAACAATTCAACAAACAAACCTCTATAGCGATTGAGCCTCCACTACAAGAGATGCTAAAGGTAGGTTTGGGGACTGAAGGGAAATGATACTGAATATAAACATGAATCTACAGCAAGTGCTCAACTGTAAGACTGCTGACATTTGGGGCCAAATAATTCTCTGCTGTGATGCAGAACACCGCACCCCAGTTGTGACAACCAAGAACGTCTACCATGGGAATGAAGTCTGCAGAAGAAATGAAGAACACCACAAAGAGTAGCTGATGCACTGAATGTGTCCCCCTTGCAGATTCATATGTTGAAATTCTAACTCCTAATATGACCGTATGAAGAGGTGAGGCCTTTGGGTGGAGCCCTTATAAATGCGTTTAGGGTCCTCTTAGCAGAGAGCTGCCTGCCTTTTCTGTGACATGAGGACACGGTGAGAGGTCAGCCATTTGCCCCAGAAAGGGCCGCCCCACCCCCCCAGTACATGGCCCTGCTGGTACCCTGATCTTGGACTTCCAGCCTCCAGAACTGTGAGAAATATATTTCTATTGTTTATAAGCCACCTAATCCATGGTACTTTGTTATAGCAGCCCAAACTGACTGACAGTAACTATGTAAGTAAATATATAAAAGAATATTTTTCTGAATTTTTACTTTTTGAAAGTAAATTTAGTTAAAAACAATGATAACAATAGTGAATTTTGTAGTTCAATTAGAAGTAAAATATAAGACAAAAATAGTACAAGATCAGAAGAAGATAAATAGAAATGTATTGTTGCTATGTTTTTATATTACAGTGAAATGATACATATTAATTTAAGGTAGACTGATAAGTGTATGTGAAATTTATAAAACAACCACTTATAATATATAGTTAAAATCTAATAGAAGAGAAAGAGTGGAATACAAAAATTTATCAGAATAGTTACTTTAGAAAAAAGTAGTAAAGGAGAACAAAAATAAATAATAATAGGCAGTAATGCTGTGCTTTCCACAACATTGTGTAAAGCATTTGTGTGTTGTGTCTGACTCTTTGCAACCCCGTGGACTATAGCCCACGAGGCTCCTCGGTCCATGGGGATTCTCCAGGTAAAATACTGGAGTGGGTTGCCATGCCCTCCTCCAGGATATCTTCCCAACCCAAGGATCGAATCCAGGTCTCTAGCATTGCAGGTGGATTCTTTACTGTCTGAGCCACCAGGACCTTATCAATAATTAGAATAATGAAAATGGCCTAAATCCTCCAGTTAGAAAGTTGAGATTAGTAAACCAGAGTTTTTAAAAGTAAAAGCCAATTAATTATATGTTGTTTGTCAAAGATGTCATAGAGAGATAAATAGGTTCAAATTTAAGCAATGAAAAAGTTATAACATGAAAATATGAAATGTAAGAAAACTGAAGTGACTGTATCCATTAAAACCAGAGTAGATTTCAAGACAGGAAGTGTTGGTTGTGACAGAAAAGCACTTTATAGTGATAAAAGCATTATTTCATGAAGAAAATATAACAAATCTGAATGTATTTATACCTAAGAGGAGATAAACCCACTATTATTGTTGGAGATTTAATTCTCTCCTCTTAGACAAAAAAATACTAGTAAGGATATATAAAGCTTGAACAACTGTCAGTTAACTTAACTTCATTGACTGTGTGGATCATGACAAACTGTGGCAAGCTCTTAGAGAGGTGGGAATACCAGACCATCTTACCTGTCTCCTGAGACACCTATATGCAGGTCAAGAAGCAACAGTTAGAACCCTGTATGGAACAACTGCTTGGTTGTTGTTGATCAAGAAAGGAGTACAACAGGGCTGTCTGCTGTCACCCTGTTTGTTTAACCTATACACTGAGCACATCATGAGATACGCCAGACTGGATGAGTTACAAGCTAAATCAAGATAGGTAGGAAAAACATCAACAACCTCAGATAATCTCATGATACCCCTCTAATGGCAGAAAGCGAAGAGGAACTAAAGAGTTTGCTGTTGAGGGTGAAGGAGGAGAGTGAAAGAGCTGGCTTAAGACTAAATATTTTAAAAAAAAAACTAAGAACACAGTATCCATCCCCATTACTGCATGGCAAGTATAAGGGGGAAAGGTGGAAGTAGTGACAGATTTCCTCTTCAAAATCACTGTGGATGGTGGCTGCAGCCATGAAATCAGAAATCAGATGACTGCTTCTTGGCAGGAAAGCAGTGACAAACTTAGACAGTGTGTTGAGAAGCAGAGATATTACTCTGCCGACAAAGGTCCATATAGTCAAGGCTATGGTCTTCCCAGTGGTCATGTACAGTTATGAGAGCTGGACCGTAAAGAAGGAAGAATGCCAAAGAATTGATGCTTTTGAACTGTGGTGCTGGATAACACTCCTGAAAGTCCCCTGGACAGCAAAGAGTTCAAAACAGTCAATCTTCCTGAATATTCACTGGAAGGACTGATGCTGAAGCTAAAGCTCCAGTATTTTGGTCATCCGATGTGAATGGAATACTCATTGGAAAAGCCCCTGATGCTGAACAAGACTGAGTGCAGAAAGAGAAGAGAGCATCAGAGGATGATATGACTGGATGGCATCACCGATGCAATGAACATGAACTTGGGCAAACCCCAGGAGGTGGTGAGGGACAGGGAGGCCTGGCATACTGCAGTCCATGGGGTCACAAAGAGTCAGACACAACTGGGCAGCTGAGCAAAAATAACAATTGACAAATTTAAAAACTATACCTAATGTTTGAAAACTACATGTTATTTTCAAGTTCACATTGAATATACTCCAAGATAGACTATGAAAATTGAGACATAAAAAATGTCAATAAAAGTAATAGCATTGAGATAATATAAGATATGGAATTGGCTAGAAATCAATAACAAATATACCTGACTCAGCAGCTTTAACATACTGGAGGCATAATTTGGCATAGGTGATGACTCCCAGAACAAATAATGCTGAGAACATTATTTGATGGGTCTATGATTGTGGAAGGTGAGCTCCATCCCCTACCTCCTACTCCCAGGGGTCAACTGGAAGGAAAGATGCAATTGGGAAAGACCCGCATTTCTGCACAAGAAAAAAGATCAACAAAATGTTAGTAAACCAGACAGCAATACACAAAGAAAGGGTAATCCATCATGACCAAGTGAGGCTGACAACACCCGATGCCCATGTGGATGTGAGGGGCTGGCCGTGCACAGATCAGTCATGATACCATGCAGTAAACAAGGCTGCAATGAACAAATCCCGTGTCCTGAAGCGCCCTCTAGATTGGGTATTTGTATTTTTCCTTCCTGTTGTGAGCTTGCAGATTCAGCCCTTAATATGGAGAGTTTGGCCCGTGGCCTCCAAGCCAGATGTGACCCCAGTGAGGTTATCGCAGAGCTCAGGGAACATTTTCAAAGCGTGAGGCAAGATCTGGCATCTCTTACAAACATCTTCATTTCCGGGCAATCTGCTGGATGGAGACTATCTGGCCTGCTGGGGTTTTCACAAGAAGAGATTGGGTCTCTTCCTCTGCTCTGACCCACGGCTTTCTTAGCCCTGTTGGCAGCAGCCTCAAGTGGGTTGCAACACCAGCATGCTGGAGAACAGGCACCTGAAACATGTGCATCACAGAATGAGTTATTGTATTTTACATCAATTAATATGTCTTCCCAGAGCCCTTCAGTGAAATAAATTCAAAGTGTTTTTAAAATCCACATGTGTATTACCCTGCTTTTAAGCAATTATGAAGTAAACATGCTTTATTCACACAGGGACCTTAATCAAGCTGGAGACAGCCCCAGTGTTGGAGAAAATGAACCAGCCTCTGACCAGAGCACAGCAAATGCCGAAACCTCACTCATGCTCTGCCTTCTCCAGAGTTGGCTCAGAGGCTTCTGAGGAGCATTACTTGTTCCTCATTAAACTCACAGAGTGAGCCAGGGACTGGAGCTGGCTCTCCTTCTTCCATAAATCTTCTTCCCAGCTGGTAGCCAAGAACAGGACCCCCATCTGCTTGGTGATACCCAAAGAAGTCAGGGTGCCCTCGGGTCTTTGGATGCCCCGAGGATGAGGAACAAGAAAGGTTCTCTCCTCCCGCCCCTCGTCCCATCTCCTGCTCTGGATGGTGTAGCACTTGGAGTGTTGTTTATAGCACCCATGTCTCCGGCCTCAGCTACCTGTCCAGCTGCTGTGGGCCCTAAACACATCCATACGCCCTTTAAGGAAGACGGTTCAGATGGCAGCAGTTGCCCAAGAGCACAACTGTCAGTGGCAGTCTGGATTCCAGCCCAAGTCTGCCCAGCTCCAAAGTCTGTTCTCTCCCGAAGAGCAACCCATGCTCCTTGGCACCACACCATTGATGGGATAAGAGAAGAGGGTAGAATCCCTGCCAAGCCACAGAAGGACCTGTGTTTAGGTGTGGCTTCCATCAGACGCGGTCTCTAGAAGTTGAACCCCCACACTGTTTATGAAAGAATGTATCAGCCTAGTCTACAGGGAACAGAGTTGTATAAAATTGAAAGAAGGCTTCAAGCTCCTGAACTTCTACAGAAAGGGAGCGGGCCAAGAACACCCAGCTGCAAATGCTGGTCATTTCCTGTGGAAGACAAGGGTGACTTGGGGGCCATCCTGGCTCAGAGAAGAGGGAAGAGAATTTCTCAAGAGACATGGATCAGCAGGTTGGCATGAGATGGATGCCCAGCCGAACTTGAGACCCCTGTGAACCATGAGCTGCTGTGTGCCCCCGTGTTATTCCTGTTTGCCGAGGAGCATCCACAGAGATGGTCCCGTTGGTGTGTTGAGTGTGGAGGAAAGAGAGTTTGTCCCTTTCCCATAAGCCTGGGCTTTCCCCCAGGAACCCAAGGGTCTCGGTCACACCTGGACTTGATTAGGGAATAGAGCCTCGACTTTGAACGTGTGCCGGAGAGCAAGAGGGAATGAAGCAGTTTGGGGAGGAAGTGTGTCTGTCTGCTCGGGGGAGGGACACAGTAACTTCTGTCTGGAGACAGATGGTGGCAGCTTTTACTCTTCTCCCTTCAGAGGTGACCGGTTATGACTTTTCTCCTGAATCTGTGTGAGCCTGTGACCCCATCCGCTAACAGCACAGTGGGAGGGACACGACGGGGCCTCTGAGCCTGGACCTTCGTGAAAGGTGGTGCCACTGTCCCCTGGAGCAGGATGCTGGCTCCCGGAGCTCTGAGCCCCAGATGGGCTTCCACCTTGCAGTGGCCGTCTTGTAAGGAGGCTGTTCTTGGGTGCTGTCATCAACACTTCCAGTTGGGCCTGTCCTTGGGACCCCCCCAGCCCAAAGACCAGGAGTGTGAGTGAAGATTTCAGCTGATTCCTGCCCTCAGCATTTCAAGTCACAGAGGCCTCAGACATCTGGAGCAGAACAAGCTGTTCCTGCTGAATTCTGTCTGAATTACTGACCTGCAGAATCTGGGAGCATATACAACAGCACATTTCATCATGTTTTGCTAATCAGCAGTAGGAAACCGCAACAAAAAATGAAAAACCTTCTATCTAAAGGTCCTCACCAAAAGAAATGTTAAACAATATACTTCAACCAAAGATAAAGTGGATTTGAAGAAATGGCGTAGGTTATAAGAAAAAGGGTTTGCAGTGGCATCTATAGTAAACCACTATTTGAAAATTTTAGTTTTTAAAAAAGATAAAACTAAAATAGACAATAATAATAAGAGTTCAATGAATAGTTAAAGCATGCTAAGGTTTCATGTTCTGGAGAAGGAAAGAAATACTGAATAATTTTAGTTTCTTAGAAATTTTCTAGTATATAATGTATAATAAAGATTTAAGGTAGCCTTGGAAAGAATAGAAATATAAATTTTAGCTTCTGAACTATCAGAGAAACATCAGAAGTCAAGAAAGAGGGAAAGAAGTCCTAATAAATAGAAAATCCAAAATAAGATGGTAGGAAAAAAGCTTACATATGTCAGTAATTACTGTAACTGTAGATAGATTAAACTCATATTTTAAAGGATAAAGATTAGTGGACTAAATGAAAATAAAATAATACTCAATTAATGCTGCTTACATGAGACATACCTGAAATGAACCACACTGACAGACTACAAAAATAAAGAGAAAGAAAAATATAGACTAGATTAACACTAACTAAACAAAAAGTCTGTTAATATTAGACAAAACACCATTTAAAAAGCTGTTTCTAGGGATGAAGAAGGACAGAGCAGCCCTGCCCTCTCTGGCTCCCGAGTAACCACAGTCCTTAACCTGTTTGCTTATCATTAGCAAGCAGCTAGGATGAGACCTTCTTGTGGCCTCTGGAGAACACAGCCTCCATGCTGGGCACCTCTGTCTTGCTCCTGACTGCAATGGAAATGCTCTGGCTTCACTAGTGAGTTCGATATTAGCCATGAATTTTTGGGAAATATCTTCCCTCAGGTAAAGAACATTTCCTTCTCTTCCTACTCTCTGATATTCTGAGTGACTCTTAAATGCTATCAAGTGCCCTTTTTGTACCTATTATCAGGATGGTGTGGATTCCTCTTTAATCAATTCCTGTTGTGCTATCTGTGAGTTTTACAGTGTTAAACAGGACCATTATTTCTTCTTTAAAGGTCATTGCCTTTTGGAATCAGGGAAGAGTACATGAAGGCTTGGTTGTATTCACAATGTTTTATTCTTTAAAGAAAGCAAATGTGACAAAATGCCACCTTACGATAAGCCTAAGTGGTAGCTCCATGGGTGTTGATAACATTGTTTCTATATTCTGTTTGACATATTCCACCACTTTTTAAATGCAAAGAATTAATATCAGTTTGGATTTTACAGAAAACCAGATCATTTCAAAGAAAGGCTCAAGAAAATTTCCTGGGACATGGAAGAAAACATGAAGTGAAAAAGTACAAGAGAAAAATTAAGATATTTGGAGAATAGATATGAAATATCTTATGTGAAATATCCTTTCCTCACACCTTACATAAAAATAAACACACATATGCAGTTGGACAGTTAGAGACTGGGTTTATCTGACAGAGAAATAAGTAAAAAGTAGAAACTCAGGAACAAGGAAGACATAAAAAGAAACAGTGGTGAGAAGTAAAAATTTAGCAAGAGGTGAGTTGGATTTAATAATGAACTGTTTACTTGGTTATAAAATTTAATTTAAGTAAATTTTTTAAAGAAGTTATGTGTTTAAACTTCAAATTTATTATGATCACTGGTTTTTAAAATTTACGTGTAAAATCTCAGATCATTTCAACAAAAACTAGGAGATGGGTGTAATTTCTAGATTTCTTATTTTTCACACCTGAGTTCAAAATATTTGTGCATCCCTTTCTGTGCCCTCTTTATATTTATTAGGCATTTTCCCACTACCATTTGGAATTTGCTCATGGAGTGGCCTAGTTATACCAAGAAAAGCAGCAGTTGCTCGTATCACATCCTTGGGTTCTAAGGGCTGAGCACCTTCGAGGTGGCCAGTCCTGTGGCCCTGCACATCTCCATCTAGTGAATCCTACCAATTGCCTGGGCACCAGTCTCCTGAGTGGGACCATTAGAGAGATGAGATTTGACTGGGCGCACAGTCCTTGAAGGAAGGTGGCCAGAGGAAAGGGAACTTATTTAACTGGAGGATGAGAAACCCCATGACCTCAGAGAGCATACAGGTGGGGCAGGTTTGCAGAAAAGGAAGACAGGCTGGATGCCCAAGAGGGACGTGGCTACAATCTGAAGCCCTCAGTGGCCAGAGGTCCCATCCAAGATCCGAGTCTCCGGAGAAAGGAAGATGGAGAGGAGGCGGGAGGAGGTCCGTCCTTGTTCCTCATGGCTTCAGTCTGGGAGGAACATGGTCCACTCCCTTTAGCCAGTAGCTTTAGGCCCTCCAGCTCCTGCCCAGAACGATATCAAAGTACCTGACCCAGTGGCAGACCCGACAGCCAAGGCGCCTAGCTCCAGGCTGTGCCTTCAATGCCCTGCCACACCGCTGTCTCCACCATATGCCACCTCCCACCTTGCCTTCCTTTGAGAGTGGGAGATGGGGAATGTGGTCCTGGCCAGGATAGCAGACCCTCTCCACAGCTTGGGGTGGGGTGGGGTGGGGTGGGGTGGGGTGGGGGAAGTTTGCTCAGCCCAACAGAACTGCCCCAGGTGCCCTGGCCTCTCCCGCTCAGAGCTTCTGCCTGAGGAGAAGAGCGACCCCTCCTTTCACAAGAAGGCGCGGACCCAGCCTCTGCCCATGGAGATGTGGCTGCTCCAGCCCCGGCAGGGGCCCAGCTTGGGTTGGGGAGAGTGTTGGGAGGGGAGGCTGGAGCCTGGGAGACCTGCAGCTGCATCACCTGAGCAGATGAGAGAGTGGGCCATGCGCATCTGAGGGCAAATCCCAGGGCAGAACCCCAGGTCCCCTACTGAGTGCTGGAGTGGCCGGCTCTGCTCCCTCCTGGTGGAAAACTGGTGGGTGGGGTTGAAGGTCACGCTCCAGCCCAGCCAGCCAATTCACAGGCCCCTGTTGAGGAAGGACCAGGGGTCGCCTGGCCAGATACCACCCCACATGGAGAAAGGGCAACTGCCTGCCTACTCTCCCTAAGAGCTCCCACAGTGGGAGCGGGTCAGGGTGGGGGGCTCTTGCTCTGTGGGGGGCCATCTGCCCGGGAGAAGCATCAACCTCAAGGCCAGTTCAGTTGCTGCCACAGGAATGCTCTTCCTTTCCGGAAGGAGAAGGGCCCTACTGGCAGAGGAGGGTAACAGCCCAGAGAAGCCGTGCTGGTCCTGGGCCTGTCCCCACTTCTCACCCCACACCCTGCTCCACCAAAGTCACTGTTAAATGCAATCACACTGCTGCATGGAGGGTCGCAGGGGAAAGCTGCTGCCTGCCTGTGGGCGTGGGTGGCAGGGACCCAGTACAGTCAGTGGGGACCAGTGCCTGCTCTTGGGAAGAGCAGCCCTGTGTCTGCCAGGACCAGCCAGCCACTCTCGCAGACACCCAAGTATGCCACTCAGCTGAGCCACAGGTGCCCGTTTGAGACAGGGTAGCAGATAGAGGCGTGGGTGCACACGTGTGTGTTCAGTCGCTCCAGTTGTGTCCAGCTCTTTGTGACCCTAGGGACTGTAGCCCTGGCCAGGCTCTTCTGTCCATGGGATTCTCCAGGCAAGGATGCTGGAGTGGGTTGCCATTTCCTCCTTTGGGGGATCTTCCCGACCCAGAGATCAAACCTGTGGCGTCTCCTGCATCTTCTGGCTCACAAGAGAATTCTTTACCGCTGAGCCAGCTGGAAAGCCCAGATAGAGGCATATTGACAGGAAACCTGTAGGGTGACAGAGCACAAAGCATGGAGACTGGGTCTGGAAGATGCCACACTGACAGCAGAAGCCAGACTCTATTTAAAGAAAGTGCAAGACCAGACAGCCCCGCGGGTCTGCTGGGAATCAGGACACGGCAGCCGGAGGCCCAGTGCTCTGCTCCCCTTCAGGACGCAGTGCACGCGTGCCCCTCCCAGGAACTGGCTCCTGGGTGTGCAATGAGTGCACTTTTCCATGTGTGCCACACGACACTCTCCACACTCATTTCTGGTTAAAAAAAAACCAGTGGCTGTGGCTGAAGGTCACACCCTGGCCCAGTGAACTAATTCACAGTCGCCCTTTTGAATCTGCAGAAGGAAATGGCAACCCACTTCAGTATCCTTGCCTGGAGAATCCCATGGATGGAGGAGCCTGGAGGGCTGCAGTCCACGGGGTCGCAAAGGGTCAGACACGACTGAGCAACAAACACACATTTGGAATCTGGCTCCTGAATGGACATCTGTGGCTCAGGTGAGTGGCACACGATGTTCCTGTTGGGTACCTGCCACGGTGACAACGGCCAGCACACCGACCCTCCAGAGAGCCTGCTTGCTCCTGGGCACTGCAGTTCTCAGGGTTTTCTCAGCTGAGATGACCCCACATGCGCCCGAGGCGGCCACCACTGTTCTAAGCCCTGTTTCAGGGAGGAGGAAACGGAGGCACGTGGACGTTGAGCTGCAGCCTCGGCAGGACCAAGTGCCGCTGTCCACTGCTGTGCTGAGGCCGGTAAGGGCTCACGACGCAGGTGGCCACAGGAGCTGCGGTGAGAAGATGGCCTGCGAGGTTCAGGCAGAAGTGACTGCCAGCCTGGGCACCACTCCATGCCTTTTGACCCCATGAAACAGAAAACAGAGTGGAAGGTGCACAAAATCACAAGCCAAAGTCACTTCCTTGTGCCTTCTCTGGCAACTGCTTCAATGACAGAGAGGCCCCTGTCATCCTTTGCAGTCTGGGGTGTCTGGGGTCTGCATCAGTCAGAGAGGCTGGGATACAAATAGCCACAGAACATCAGAAGCTGGAAACAGAGCTTTCATTTTTATGTCTCATTTGCTCACTGCAAGTCTGGGGCCCCAGCCCAAATCAGGCTCACTTGGAAGTCCTCCTGGGAATGTCGCGCTTCCTGCTGCAGAGGGAAAGATACAATAACTCGAGCAGGGCTTTGGGTCACTTTGTGACTTTGCCCTGCTGCTGTGTGTCAGAGGACACCTAGGGACAGGACCAAGGTCAACCAGGGGCAGGATGGAGCAGGGCTTGCCCACCCACCATCAGAGCTGCTGCACTGGCCTCTTGATGCCCATCAGGGGGCAGAGGTGCCCCTGCTCCAGGCTGTTGGGCCCATGTAAGGCATCCCGTGGCATGGAGGGGAGATGGGAGATGCTCGCCCACCTGCCTGCACGAGGCCTCCACTGGGAGATGGGCTCTACAGGGCTGAGGGCTGGGTCCGCCTGCCTCCCCGGTCCCCTCCTCCTGCTCACCTCGGGAGGAGCCTGGGCCTCTGTGAATCATCGCTTCTCTGGAACATGTCAGCTGACTCTAAACAAACAGGCTGAGAAGAACACATCTGCAGGAGCATTTCTTCTGAATTAGAAGAAAGGAAATGGGGCCCCAAGCGGAGTGCTGCCAAGTCCCAGACGGGGCGCAGCGAGGGAACTTGGGACATCAGGATGGGGGAGCTCCTTCTCACCACCAGCCACCATCCAGGGTCCCTCATCACCCACCAGAGACCCACGGGGCAGGGAAGATGGGGGCTCCCAGCAGGAGCCAGGCGTGCCCCACCCCCACGCCTCCCCCACGAGATTCCAGCAGAGTGTCTTGCTCCGGCCTCACAGTCTCATCCAGATGGAGTGTCTGGCGATGAGGGCCTCCTGACTTCCTGGAAGCCGCCCCATCGGCCTCGGAGGTGCAGACGCAGATCAGACCGACACGGGCTCTTGGCGGGTCACCCGCAGCACGGGCCCAGCTGGTGGGCTCAGATCCAGGGTTTGCTGGGAAACACGGGCCCTTAGCAGAGGGCGCGGATCCCTTTCCTAGACGACTCAGCATCCATTCCTGCAGTAAAGCATTCTCCCCATGGGCCTCTGACTTCAGGAGCCTGCAGTGTGCTGTTTCTGTCCCTGCAGGTAACAGGCCCCCACACTATCCCCAGGTGGGGAGAGGATGCCCTTCCAGGGCAAGCTGTGACTTTCTCCAAACCACTAGCTATCAGGGACACAGGGCAGGGACAGGAAAAAGTGACAAATCTGGACAGACAGGAGTGGATGCCCGAGGCCCACTAGCCGGGCATTTCCAGGACCAATGATGCCTGGAAGGGCCATCGGAAGAACAGTGACCATGCAGACAAGGGGGTGAGAGCCTCCAAGTGCCAGTCTGAACCATCCACAGCCTGACAGCAGCCCTGGGGTGGGGGGCGCTGGCACTGCCCCCTCCGAGGACAGAAGCCAAGGCACAGAGTGGCAGGCACACACAGGTGAGCTCCCCTGGCCTGGTGGTCCCACCCTTATCCCTCACCAAGATGTCCACCCCACAGGTGTGGGGACCCTGGATGACCAGCTGGGTGACCATGGACTTCAGGGGAGAGGACTGGGCAGTTGGATCCAACATCTTCCAAGTCCAAACCCCAAATTCTTCTGCCACTATCGCTGCAATTCTTCAAGTACCTCCAAGGACTTGAGGGTCACCAACGGGCCAGTAACAAGGATGCATTTATTGTGTTGTGTGACCGGGCAAGGGTTCCATGGCTCATTGTTGACCCAGATGACCCACGTGGGGACCCGCCTGTCCCTGCTCTCACTGTGACCCTGAGGGCAAGCAGGTCCCACTGCAGACACATCACTGCTTCCCCCAGTGACTCTGCCTCAGTGGTTCTCTCTGTCCCATCTCTCTGTCTTAAGGACACATATGCACACACATGCACACACACCTACACCATGTGCATGACCACAAACAGATGAGCAACAGGCCAGGACCGCTTGGCCCCTACACAGGACATGCCCCCAGCTCCTCACTGAGCTGGGCATGAAGTGCCCGGTGGGGCTAGCAAGTCCACCTAGGGGAAAACCCAGACCCCTCGGAGGAGGCAGCTCTCTAGGTGGGGTCCAAGGTGGGAGCCACCGGCCAGCAACTGCCCCAGAAGCCTGTAAACATCTAAGTTCTCAGTCTCCTGAACCATGATTCTTCCAAAGCCCTTCTCCTGTATGTAAGCAGAGCGACAACACAGTTGGACCATGTCCCACAGCTAGTGTTTCTTTTTCTGTTTTGATGACATTTTAATCATCCCAATTAGTGAAAATTGAAGACACGCAGCACTTTGCCCTCCCACTAGAGCACTCGGAAAGGTGGACGGGCAGCTTCCCATTCCACCCGCAGCTCAGGGCTCAGCCCCAGGCCCTCTGTACATCTTGAAGCCCACTCACACCTGCTCTGGGGCCAGGGATACCCTTCCCCTCCTGGTTGATACCCCCAGGGGCCGTCAGCTTGGCCCCAGTAGGGTCCACCTCTCTCAGTGGCCCCCACGTCCTTCACAAGTCTGTCCTGCCCTCTGCAGACTGAAGCCAGTCATGGTAAGAAGCCAGCAGGGACGTTTCCTCCCAGCTGCGGTCCTTGTCTTTGGACAGTGTTCTCTCTACTGTTTTATTTTTTAAAACAGCAATATATATTTATTGAAATGAAAAAGGTTTGTATTGTATTGATACATGGGGGAAAAGCAAGTTACAAACAGGTACTTGCAGAGGATCCCACTTTTAAAAACAATACATGAATGTGTAGATGCATGGGAAATATTGTGGAAAGTTACACAGAAAAATATTACAAGTGGATAGGATTATCAGTGGGGTGGGTTTATGGGTAATTTATAATTTATTTTTTATACTTTTTGTAGGCTCACATTTTCTCAGGAGACATGTGCTATTTCTTTTTCACTTTTCTTTCTTTTTCTTTTTAAAACTAAGAGTACAGCAAATTTTTTGAGATATAATTTACACACCATAAGACTCACCATTTTAACGTGTACAATTCAATGCCCACAGAGATGGGCACACTGCTACTGCTACTGCTAAGTCACTTCAGTCGTGTCCGACTCTATGCAACCCCATAGATGGCAGTCCACCAGGCTCCCCCGTACCTGAGATTCTCCAGGCAAGAATACTGGAGTGGGTTGCCATTTCCTTCTCCAGTGCACGAAAGTGAAAAATGAAAGTGAAGTCGCTCAGTCGTGTCTGACTCTTAGCGACCCCATGGATTGCAGCCTGCCAGGCTCCTCTATCCATGGGATTTTCCAGGCAAGAGTACTGGAGTAGGGTGTCATTACCATGATCTAATTCCCAGATATTTTCATCCAAAATGAAGCCCTCTACCCATCAGCAGTCATTCCCACTCCCCACCCCCAGGGCCTGGCAACTATTAATCTACTTTCCATCTGTGTGGATTTTCTTATTACGGACATTTCATGTACATGGAATCATATAGCATGTGACATCATGTGAATGGAGTC
Source organism: Cervus canadensis (assembly GCF_019320065.1). Lineage (NCBI taxonomy): Eukaryota > Metazoa > Chordata > Mammalia > Artiodactyla > Cervidae > Cervus > Cervus canadensis. The sequence continues at coordinate 23,137,231 of NC_057392.1, forward strand.
ATTGACTTAGTTTAATGTTTTCATGACTCATCCATGTTGTAGCGTAAATCAGTACTTCATTCCTTCTTATGGCTGAGTAAAATCCCACTGCGTGGCTGGACCACCTTTTGTTTATCCAGTCATCAACTGAGTAACATATAGATTATTTCCACTTTGCGGGCTATTATGAGTAATGCTGTTCTGAATATTTGTGCACGAGTTTTTGAGTGTATGTTGTTTTCAGTTCTCTCAGGTGTATCCGAGGACTAGAATTGCTAAGTCATATGGTCACTGTGTTTACCTTTTTGAAGAACTGCAAAACTGTTTTCCAAGGTCTGATACACCATTTAACACTTTCACCAGCAGTGTATGCAGCTTCCAGCTGCTCAACATCCTTCTAACGCTTAATAATACCCATGTCTTTTATTCTACCCTTAGTGGATGTGAAATGGCATCTCTGGGAGGTTTTGATTTAGATTTCCCTAGACTGATTGTATTGATTTTTTCCTATACTATTAGCCATTTGTAAGTCTTTGGAGAAATGTCTATTCAAGTTCTTTAATCCACTTTTTAGTTGGGCTTTTTGTCTTTTCATTATTGAGTTTTAAGAGTTCTTTATACACTCTGGATATGAGTTCCTTATCACACATATGATTTGAATTTCCCTATGAAATTTCCCTTTAAGATCATCCCATCAATTTCCATTAAAAAAAAGCCAGATGGGATTTTAATATGAACTTTGATGAATGTGTAATCACTTTCAGGAGTGTTGACCTCTTAACAATATATGTCTTTCAGTCCATGTACATGGGGTCTTTCCACTTACTTGCATAGTCTTTCATTTCTTTCACCAATATTTTGTAAATTTTGGTATATAAGCCGTTCACTTTTTTTGTTAAATTTGCTTCCAAGTATTTCATTCTTTTTGACGCTATTGCAAGTGAAATTGTTTTCTTAACTTCATTTCAAATTGATCATTTCTAATGTATAGAAATGCAGTTGATTTTTATGTTAATTTTGTATCTTGTCACCTTGCTAAACTCATTTATTAATTCTAATAGTTTCTTGTGTTTCTTCAGAATTTTCTACAAACAAAATTCTACCAATTGCAAATAGAGAAATTCTACTTATTCCACATACTGTCCACAGAAATTAACCACAAATATGATGATATAGGCAGGTTGAAAGTAAAAAGATGGATTAAGATATATAATGCAAATATTAATCAAAAAGAAAGAGTGACAACATGAATATCAGATAAAGTAGACTTCAGACCAAAGAAAATAACCAATGGAGAGGAACTCTATGATGAAATGTACATCTCTCAAGAAGACATCACAATCCTAAGTGTTTACATATCAAACAGCAGAGCTGCAAAACACATAAAGCAAAACACTGGAAGGAGAAACAGACAAATACACAGTTGGTTAATCCAACACCCCCATATTAGATTCTTATTGTTGCAATCATAAAATACCAAAAATTTAAAAGAAATCTATTTTGTGGGAGGTCAGAGGTCTTAAATAGGTCTCCCTAAAATTAAGGTGTCGACAGATGGGCAGATAAACAGGTACAGACACTCCACAGGGCATGCTGAGCAGTACAGAGGCGTGAATGGCTGGTTCTCACACAGAATGGGTGAAAGTCTAAATGCTGTGCTGAGTGATGGACACCAGACACCAGAGCTCATGCTATACCAAGTTCTGGGCAAAATGAATGTATAGGATGGAAATCAGACAGTGGTTACTTGGAGGTGGGGTTAAGGTGTTGAGAAGAGGTGCGTTAGCTGGGGTTCAGCTGGGGGGTGGTGTGTGGGCGATAACGGGATGTTTATGGAGATGTATGCTCCAAATGTGCTCTTTTTCCTGTTGGAAATTAGATCTCAATCTAAAAATAGGCAGAAACATCTACAAAATTCCACTCCTCTGGAAGCCAGTAACTCTTTTTAAGAATATTTACCCATGAATTTGTCTGAAATATAAACATTTATTCAACACGTGCACCCCAATGTTCATCGCAGCACTGTTTATAATTGCCAGGACATGGAAGCAACCTAGATGCCCATCAGCAGACGAATGGATAAGGAAGCTGTGGTACATATACACCATGGAATATTACTCAGCCATTAAAAAGAATTCATTTGAATCAGTTCTAATGAGATGGATGAAACTGGAGCCCATTATACCGAGTGAAGTAAGCCAGAAAGATAAAGACCAATACAGTATACTAACGCATATATGTGGAATTTAGAAAGATGGTAATGATAACCCTATATGCAAAATAGAAAAAGAGACACAGATGTACAGAACAAACTTTTGGACTCTGTGGGAGAAGGCGAGGGTGGGATGTTTTGAGAGAACAGCATTGAAACATGTATATTATCAAGGGTGAAACAGATCACCAGCCCAGGTTGGATGCATGAGACAAGTGCTCAGGGCTGGTACACTGGGAAGACCCAGAGGGATGGGGTGGGGAGGGAGGCGGGAGCGGGGATCGGGATGGGGAATACATGTAAATCCATGGCTGAGTCATGTAAATGTATGGCAAAAACCACTACAATGTTGTAAAGTAATTAGCCTCCAACTAATAAAAATAAATGGAAAAAGAAAAAAAAGAAGTATGAGGGAAAGGTAAAATAGATAAATAAATAAACATTTACTAAAACTCTGGCAGCAATGTAAACATCCAACATCACAGGAAGCCTCTCAGCACAAGGAAACAGTCCCTGTGAGGGACAGTGAGGACCCCAGCGCTAATGGCTGCAGCCTCACCAGGTGAGGGCCCGGCTCGAGGCACCAACCACGTGGCCCATGTTTGTAAACAGTGGGGACCCCAGCAGTGTGGGGACACCAGCCGTGATGTGGGGGCAGAACAGGAGGCCTGTGGGGGCTTTGCTACCGTAGCCAGGGGCAGGTGGCCTGGCAATGGCTCTGCCCTGGGCTGGGTGAGGCTGGGCTCCAAGGTGGCGGAGGTGGGTTTGACTTCCACCAAGTCTCTTGGTGGAAGGAAGCTGGCCTCCTGCACGCAGAGGCAGGAGGACCTGTGCAGCGGAAGTGGTAGAGGGAAAGGCAAGGTCCAGACCACACGAGGACAGACGGCAGCACTGTGTGCCGGAGGGACTCAGCAGGTGTGGTCATCCTACACCTCGGATTTGAGCCAGGATAGGAGGGCTGCCGTCTATGGGGTCGCACAGAGTCGGACACAACTGAAGTGACTTAGCAGCAGCAGCAGCAAGAGGGGTGGAGGACAATGCCCAAAGGGAACCCGGGGGATGGAGAGGTGAGTCTGCTGGAGTTTTGTTCTGATGACCGCGGGCAGCTGGTGGACGTGCTTGGGGGGTAGCTCCTAGGAAGCCCCCTGCTTGGAACTGCTGGCACCAACACGCTGAACTGGGGACCCCGGCACCAGAGCCCCACCAGCCCTCCCTCTTCGAGCTGCAGAGCCCCCTCCATGAGCCGATGTGGTGCAGAGGGGCGCTTTCCTTGCCTCTGCAGCAGCCTCTCAGCTCTGGCCTCTGTACTCCTGCACGGAAGGCCAGGGCCCCTAAAGGAAGGAGCTCAGATAACCAGGTTCTGGCACCCACTCCTCTGGTTTTCCAGACCACACTCCACCCCGGGTACCATCCTACGAGCTTTCAACTTCTGCGGAAAGCTGCGGTTTGGTGGAGACAGGCTCTTGGCCTGGACACGGCCCCAGATGGCTCCCATCTTGCCCCGAAGAGCCCCAGGCCGTCCTCCCACGCTTGGCCTGTGGCTTCTAGAAGGAATGAAGCCAAGTTTCAGCTCTGGGACTGAGGTTTTCTGAGGATTTCAGTGGTTTGCCCGGGAGGAAAGAGGCTGGCCGTAGAGAGGACTGTGGTGGCCGATGGAGAGGAAGAGGGAAACAAGAGCATCACTCGGATAAGAGTAGAGAGCGGGGCAAGAAGCCAGAGAGGAGGGGGTTGTGCGGGGTACAGAGAGAGGCCCCGGGGCGCCTCGGGCCCTGGAGCCCATGGTCCCAAGAGGGCCGCAAACCCTGAGGGGAGGCCCTGACAGAGCGCAGGAAGGCCATGAGGGGTCAGTCCCAGAGACAGGCTGGGCCCATCCACGGGGAAGAGCTGAGGAGAGCCTGCTGCCAGCACCGGGACCCCGAACCCAGACAGCAGCCCTGCCTCTGGGCAGAGCAGCCTTCGGTCCACGGGAGATGGACAGGGTCTTCCTGCCGGCTAAACAAATCCCAGACACCTCCTTCTTCTGGGCCGGGAGAGTGCATGGGCTGTACGTGCCCTGCCCCCAAAAACAGGTTTTGGGGGTTCTCCAAAGGGTCCAGAGAGGCGACCCGACTCCCCACAAACAGAACACCTACGACATCCAGAAAATCACCAGCTGGAAGATGACCTTGAGTGACGAAGTTAACTCCCGTTGTCAATGTACAATAATTATTTTCTCCGCAAAGACTTCTTTCTTTGTTACACGTTCCCTCCTTCAACAACTTCCAGGTGAGCATCCTCCCCACCCACCGTCAGGTGAGCTGAAAGTGGACCCAAACTCTAGCAAGTCTCCAGGAGCTGGGACTCAAGACCGAGGAGGCCTGACTTAAAATGTCTGCAAAGATACTTTGCCCAGGATGTGATGTATGGATGAAAGACATTTTGCTAAAAGAAAATAGAGTGACAGTACAGCTGAGGAGGGTTTCCCTGGTGGCTCAGATGGTAAAGAATCCACCTGCAATGTGGGAGACCCAGTCCAGTCCCTGGGTTGGGAAGGTCCCCTGGAGAAGGAAAGGGAAGGGCAACCCACTCCAGTATTCTTGCCTGGAAAATTCCATGGACAGAGGAGCCTGGTGGGCTACAGTCCATGGGATCACAAAGAGTTGGACATGACTGAGCAACTAACACTTCCACTTTTTCACAGCTCAGGACAGTAGTGCACACAGCAGGGAAAGGCGTGACCAGGGTCAGTTCACGGACCTCGCAGGGTGATAGGGACCTGGCTTAGTGCTCCCCACCCGTCAGGCAGCCCAGCAGTGTGGCCCACGGACAGCAGCCCACAGACTGTGGCCAGACAGACCACCTGTGGCTGAGGGGGCTCCATCAGGGCTGAGTCTTGCCCCAAAAGATACCCTTCATGTCCCAAGAGGAGAAGAATAAAAATAACCTTCAGGAATGAAGTTGAAATAAGGACATTCTTAGATAAAGGAAAACTAAAATAATTCCCTACCAGCAAATATACACTGAGAGAATAACTAAAAAGATAAGTTCTTTAGACATAAGGGAAAACCTAGGAAGGAAGAACAAAAAAAAACTGGTAAATATCTGGGAAATGTAATAGACTCTTCTTATCTACTTGAGTTCTTTAAAATATGTTTGATAATTAAAAGTTAATATCATCTCATCAAATTTTCACCCTATGTTGATGTATTAGATAAGGCAACTGCAACACAAAGGATGGAGAGTTCAGGAACCTGTATTCTATACTCTGTAGGATTTCTACAAAATATTTGAAATGGTAAACTATTTATTCTAAGTAGACCATGAAAGTTTAAGTGTGCATGCTGTAATTGCCAGGAAGTGCCAAAAATATACAAAGATATATAATCAACAATGCACTAGATAAAATAGAATACTGAAGAATGTTCAAAGGGCCAAAATGAAGTCAATAACAGGGAAACAGAAGAAATTTATAAAGGGGGAAAAAAGTAAATAATAAAGTGGTGGGACTGAACCCAAACAGATCAAGGATTACATTAAATGTAAGTGATCTAAATTAAGGGCTAGGGATTTTAAGGGTGAATTTTTTAAAATCACCCTCCTATATACTATTGCAAGAAACTCCTTTCAAATATAATATTTATAGGTTAGTGGTTAAGGGAAGGAAAAAGACAAGCCACACAAACAGAAATTTTAATATGGGGTGCCTATATTGATAACAAATGAAGTGGACTTCAGAGAAAAAATTCATAAATTAACTTCAGAAAAAAAATCATAGATAAAAAGGGAAGTTGATAAGTGTCAATTTACCAAGAAGATGCAGCAATGCTAAATGTATATATCCCTAACAAGAGCTTCAAAATACATGAAGCAAAGTTTATGAAGACAGAAGTAGAAGGAGAAATAGATAAATGCAGAATTATAGTTGTAGATTTCAACACTTCTCTCTGAAAATAAATAGGATAGAAAATCAGCAAAGGTAAAGAACTGAATATCACTGTTAACCAGTGGGCTCTAACTTTTATTAAATATTTCATGCAACTACAGCAAAACACAAATATTTTTCAAGTGCACATGAAATATTTACCAAGATAAATGATACTCAGAGTCATTAAAATCCTTTACAAAGTTAAGATAATTGAATCATACAAAGCATGTTCTCTAACAATAAAGGAATCAAATTAGACATGAATAACAGAAAGATAAGAAATATCTCCAAATTATTAAAAATTAAATAACACACTTCTAAATAATCTATGGACAAAGAGAAAGTCTCAAGGGAAATTAAATATTATATTTAATTGAAAGAAAATATATGATAATCTGTGGTGTGCAGCTAAAGCAGCACTTAGAGGGAAATTTATAACACTGAACATACATATTAGCAAAGAAGAAAGATCTCAAAACAATAATCCAAAATTTCACCCCAAGAAACTATTTTTTTTTAATTTATTTATTTTTTCAGTGGGTTTTGTCATACATTGACATGAATCAGCAATAGATTTACAAGTATTCCCCATCCCGATCCCCTCTCCCACCTCCCTCTCCACCCGATTCCTCTGGGTCTTCCCAGTATACCAGGCTCGAGCACTTGTCTCTTGCATCCCACCTGGGCTGGTGACCTGTTTCACCATAGATGATATACATGCTGTTCTTTCGAAACATCCCACCCTCACCTTCTCCCACAGAGTTCAAAAGTCTGTTCTGTACTTCTGTGTCTCTTTTTCTGTTTTGCATATAGGGTTATCGTTACCATCTTTCTAAATTTCATATATATGTGTTAGTATGCTGTAATGTTCTTTATCTTTCTGGCTTACTTCACTCTGTATAAGGGGCTCCAGTTTCATCCATCTCATTAGGACTGATTCAAATGAATTCTTTTTAACGGCTGAGTAATATTCCATGGTGTATATGTACCACGGCTTCCTTATCCATTCATCTGCTGATGGGCATCTAGGTTGCTTCCATGTCCTGGCTATTATAAACAGTGCTGCGATGAACATTGGGGTGCACGTGTCTCTTTCAGATCTGGTTTCCTCAGTGTGTATGCCCAGAAGTGGGATTGCTGGGTCATATGGCAGTTCTATTTCCAGTTTTTTAAGAAATCTCCACATTGTTCTCCATAGCGACTGTACTAGTTTGCATTCCCACCAACAGTGTAAGAGGGTTCCCTTTTCTCCACACCCTCTCCAGCATTTATTGCTTGTAGACTTTTGGATAGCAGCCATCCTGACTGGCATGTAATGGTACCTCATTGTGGTTTTGATTTGCATTTCTCTGATGATGAGTGATGTTGAGCATCTTTTCAAGTTTTTGTTAGCCATCTGTATGTCTTCTTTGGAGAAATGTCTGTTTAGTTCTTTGGCCCATTTTTTGATTGGGTCATTTTTTTCTTGGAATTTCTGGAATTGAGCTTCAGGAGTTGCTTGTATATTTTTGAGATTAATCCTTTGTCTGTTTCTTCATTTGCTATTATTTTCTCCCAATCTGAGGGCTGTCTTTTCACCTTACTTATAGTTTCCTTTGTAGTGCAAAAGCTTTTAAGTTTCATTAGGTCCCATTTGTTTATTTTGCTTTTATTTCCAATATTCTGGGAGGTGGGTCATAGAGGATCTTGCTGTGATTTATGTCGGAGAGTGTTTTGCCTATGTTCTCCTCTAGGAGTTTTATAGTTTCTGGTCTTACATTTAGATCTTTAATCCATTTTGAGTTTATTTTTGTGTATGGTGTTAGAAAGTGTTCTAGTTTCATTCTTTTACAAGTGGTTGACCAGTTTTCCCAGCACCACTTGTTAAAGAGGTTGTCTTTTTTCCATTGTATATCCTTGCCTCCTTTGTCAAAGATAAGGTGTCCATAAGTTCGTGGATTTATCTCTCGGCTTTCTATTCTGTTCCATTGATCTATATTTCTGTCTTTGTGCTGGTACCATACTGTCTTGATGACTGTGGCTTTGTAGTATAGTCTGAAGTCAGGCAGGTTGATTCCTCCAGTTCCATTCTTCTTTCTCAAGATTACTTTGGCTATTCGAGGTTTTTTGTATTTCCATACAAATTGTGAAATTATTTGTTCTAGTTCTGTGAAAAATACCGTTGGTAGCTTGATAGGGACTGCATTGAATCTATAGATTGCTTTGGGTAGAATAGCCATTTTGACAATAATGATTCTTCCAATCCATGAACACGGTATGTTTCTCCATCTGTTTGTGTCCTCTTTGATTTCTTTCATCAGTGTTTTATAGTTTTCTATGTATAGGTCTTTTGTTTCTTTAGGTAGATATATTCCTAAGTATCTTATTCTTTTTGTTGCAATGGTGAATGGTATTGTTTCCTTAATTTCTCTTGCTGTTTTTTCATTGTTAGTATATAGGAATGCAAGGGATTTTTGTGTGTTAATTTTATATCCTGCAACTTTACTATATTCATTGATTAGCTCTAGTAATTTTCTGGAAGAGTCTTTAGGGTTTTCTATGTAGAGGATCATGTCATCTGCAAACAGCGAGAGTTTCACTTCTTCTTTTCCTATCTGGATTCCTTTTACTTCCTTTTCTGCTCTGATTGCTGTGGCCAAAACTTCCAACACTATGTTGAATAGCAGTGGTGAGAGTGGGCATCCTTGTCTTGTTCCTGATTTCAGGGGAAATGCTTTCAATATTTCACCATTGAGGGTGATACTTGCTGTGGGTTTGTCATATATAGCTTTTATTATGTTGAGGTATGTTCCTTCTATTCCTGCTTTCTGGAGAGTTTTAATCATGAATGGGTGTTGAATTTTGTCAAAGGCTTTCTCTGCATCTATTGAGATAATCATATGGTTTTTATCTTTCAATTTGTTAATGTGGTGTATTACATTGATTGATTTGCGGATATTAAAGAATCCTTGCATTCCTGGGATAAAGCCCACTTGGTCGTGGTGTATGATTTTTTTAATATGTTGTTGGATTCTGTTTGCTAGAATTTTGTTAAGGATTTTTGCATCTATGTTCATCAGTGATATTGGCCTCTAGTTTTCTTTTTTTGTGGCATCTTTGTCTGGTTTTGGAATTAGGGTGATGGTGGCCTCATAGAATGAGTTTGGAAGTTTACCTTCCTCTGCAATTTTCTGGAAGAGTTTGAGTAAGATAGGTGTTAGCTCTTCTCTAAATTTTTGGTAGAATTCAGCTGTGAAGCCATCTGGTCCTGGGCTTTTGTTTGCTGGAAGATTTTTGATTACAGTTTCAATTTCCTTGCTTGTGATGGGTCTGTTAAGATCTTCTATTTCTTCCTGGTTCAGTTTTGGAAGGTTATACTTTCCCCAAGAAACTATTTTAAAAGAGCAAAATAAGTTCAAATCAAGTAGAAAGAAAAAATAAAGATAAGAGAAAGAATCAGGGAAATTTAAAGCAAGGCACAATGAGAAAAAATCAATGGAAACAAAAACTGGTTCTTTTTAAATTAATTTTATTAGAGTATAGTTGCTTTACAATGTTGTGTTAGTTTCCGCTATACAGCAAAGTGAATCAGCTATACTATATACACATATCACCTCTTTTTTGGATTTCCTTCCCATTTGGGTCACCACAAAGCACTGAGTAGACTTCCTTGTGCTATACAATAGGTGCTCAGTAGTTATCTATTTTATACATAGTAGTGTATATATTTCCCAATTCATCCTACCCCTCCATCACCACCTTGGTATCCATACATTTCTTCTCTACATCTGTGTATCTATTTCTGCAAAAACTGGTTCTTTGAGACAACTGAGATCAATAAAATATTGTTAAAACTGACCAAAAAAAGAGGAGATATAAATTACCAATATCCGAAATGAAAGAATAGATATCAAATTACAGATCTTGTAGATGTTAAAAGGAAACTAGGCAACTACTACAAACAACTCTGTACACATAAAACAATAACTTAGATGAAAGGAATCAGTTTCTCAAGAACTACAGACTACTTACCCAAGATGAAACAGATGACCTAAATAGCTGTATAACTCTTAAAGAAATTTAATTTGTAGTTAAAACCATCCCAAAAAGAAATATCTGGGGCCAGATGGTTTCACTGGTATATTCTACCAAATAATTAAAGGAGAAATAACATCAATTTTACCTAATCTCTTCCTGAAAATAGAAGAGAAGGCTTCAAAACATTTCAAGAGCATTACCCTAATGTCAAACTAAATAATGAAAGCACACACACAAAAGGAAAACTACACGACAGTATTTTCCATGAACAAAGATGCAAAAATTATCAACACACTGTTAACAAATAAAATACAACAATACATCAAAGAATAATAAATTAAGACCAAGTGGAGTTTATTCCAGGAATGCAAATGTCCTTCAACATGTGAATGGATAAACTGTGGTACATCCATAAAAGAGAATAATGTTCGAGAATAAAAAGGAAGAAACCATTGATACATGCAACAACTTGGATGGATCACAAATGTGTTATGGAGAAAAGTCAACCTCAAAAGATTACTGTGTAGTTCCATTTATATGTGTGTGTGTGAAAGTCACTCAGTCATGTCTGACTCTTTACAACCCTGTGGGCTATAACCTTCCAGGCTTCTCTGTCCATGGAATTCTCCAGGCCAGAATACTGGAGTGGGTAGCCATTCCCTTTTCCAGGGAATCTTCCCAATTCAGGGATTGAACCCAGGTCTCCCACATTGCAGGCAGATTCTTTACCAGCTGAAATACGAGTGAAGCCCAAGAATACTGGAGTGGGTTGCCTATCCCTTCTCCAGCGGATTTTCCCAATCCAGAAACTGAACCCAGGTCTCCTGCATTGCAGGCAAACTTCTTTTACCAACTGAGCTACCAGGGAAGGCCTTTTATATAATATTTTTAGATACCAAAGTTATATAGATAAAGACCAAAACTGTGTTTGCCAGGAGCTAAGTTTGAGAGAGTGTGACTATAATGGGATAGTATGATGGAGTTTCTTTGGGATAATGAAAAAACTCTACACCCTGATTGTAGTCATGGTTATACAAATCTAAAATCCATGAACTCAATACTGAGAAAGAGAGGAAATTGGTGAAATTCAAACAAGTTGTCTAATTAACAGTTTAGTACCAATGTTATTTTTCTGGTTTTGATATGCTTTGGTTTGATAATGTTGTGTAGGATAAGAATTGATGCTTTTGAATTGTGGTGCTGGAGAAGACTCTTGAGAATCCCTCAGACAGCAAGGAGATCAAACCAGTTAAGCCTACAGGAAATCAACCCTGAATATTCATTGGAAGGACTGATGCCAAAGCTCCAGTACTTATGCTCCAATAATTTGGCCACCTGATGTGAAGAGTCAACTCACTGGAAAAGACTCTGATGCTGGGAAAGATTGAGGGCAGGAGGAGAAAGGTGTGACAGAAGATAAGATGGTTGGATGGCATTACCGACTCAATAGGCATGAGCTTGAGCAAACTCTGGAGAAAATGAAAGACAGGGAAGTCTAGTGTGCTGCAGTGTATGGGGTCACAAAGAGTTGGTCATGACTTAGTGACTGAACAACAACAATTAGGTAACTCTCTACTGTATCTGCAACTTTTCTGTGAATCTAAAATTATTTCTAAATAAAAAGGGTTTTTTAAAGGAAGGTAAATTATTAGAACAAGCACTTCACAAGAGAAGATATACAACTGGCCTGTGAGTCTGTGAAACTGTACTCAACTTCATCAACCATAGGGAGATGCAAATTTGAGCTGCATTTAGAAGGCAGATCACATCCACAATAACAGTTAAAATGAACAAGACTGATGGAGTGGAGGTGAGGATGTGAAGGAACTGGAACTCTTGTAACTGGTGGGAATGTAAACAGTGAAGTTGCTTTGGGAAACTGGCAGTTTTAGACAGTCAAGCACTTACCACTTGACCTGGCCATTCTATTCTGCATGTTTACCCATGAGAAATGCAAAGATGCATCCTGACAAAGGCTTGAGCAGATTTATTTATAACAGCCCAGAGTGGAAAAAACTGGTTGACAAACTAGAAATGTCTATGAACAGATAAATGAATAAATGGTGATATAGCCTATGAAATGCTATGAAATACTCAGCAGTTAAGTTTGAATGCATCTTAAAAATACGCAGAAGCTGAATGAGCACATATTGTCTTATCCATGAATATGGAATTAACATGGAAAACTAATCTAATTACAAAAAGTCAGTGACTATATGGGGTGGGCATGCTTTATTGCAAAAGGATATCAGGGACTCTATGCGCATGTCCTCTGTCTTGACTGTGTTACAGTTATATAAAAGTCATATAAAATTATCAAAATGCTAGACTGTACACTTAAAATGGGTGCATCCTATTGTATATATGCCTATACATATAATACATACTCTCTCTCAATGCATTTGATTCTTAAAAGCTCCTCCTGTGTTTGTCAACACCTCCCACTGGGCGATAAACCCCACTGAGAAAAACTGCTCTCCAATGACTATTACTATGGACCCCTTGGGATTCACTTATGACTGAACAACTTGCCCAAGGGTCTCTCCATAGCAAGATGGTTGGAGAGCTATTGCTACAGCAGAGACTTGCCGTCCACCCACCATCCACTCCCTATTCTCCCTTGTAACTGGCCCCCTTGTCCACCTTCTGCACATGGCTCAGCCCCAAGCTCAGGCCAGATCAGGGAGGGCAACTAGGTCCTGGTCACCAGGCTCTGCCCGAGCAGGCACGAATGACCTACATATGGCAAGGAATCCTCCAGGGCTTCCAGAAGGGCTTCCTGCTCCAAGGAGATGTCCTCAGAGACATTCTCAAACCAGCAGCGAGTCCTTCCTCACTGCCTCGGCCCTAAGACCAGGAGCCGGGGCGCTCGGTGCCTCCACCCCAGCCACGCTGGCCAGCAGCCCAAGGAAGCGCCTTTCTGAGCTTCCTTAAGCGACTCCCTTTCCCAAAAATGGGAAAGAGTCTTGCACAACCAGACATCTGTGAGTCAAAATGCAGAGGGAGTACAGACAAATGCTGCAGGAAAGTTAGAGGCGCGCAGCAGAGCAAGGAGACGAGCAGAGGAGCCAGCTCCACCCCCTTGACTTGGGCCCAATGTGTTCTGTGCTGTTTATTTGGGGAGAAAGCTGAACCCTGGGATTTCACAGTTTATTACAAAGTTTAACTGTCTGTTCCAAAAACATTTCATCATATCTGTTCTTCGCACAATCATCTATTGCTTCCTCCCAGTGGGGAGGGAATTTATTTATTTTTTCACTCCTCCTATAGATTTGTTATTCATAGTGTTCTACTCTTATTTTTCGGTATGTCATTTTTTTCAACCAGAAAGCGTTTAATTCAAGATTCACAAGGACATTTCATCAAATCTGTTCTTTGCACAATCATCTATTACTTCCTCCCAGTGGGGAAGGAATTTATTTTTCACTCTTCCTATAGATCTGTTATTCATAGTGTTCTAGCCTTATTTTTAGGTATGTAGGTTTTCCAACTAGAAAAATGTTTAATTCAAGATTCATACTTGCAGACTCCCTATCCTCGTGGAGGAAAGGTTAGTTTTGCCTGGCCCACTGCAGCTTTTAATAGGTCACATAGATGGCTGCATTAGTTTTGAAAAAACAGGTGATGGTGAAGGACCCAAATCGTCCCAGAATCAGGAGGCTGGGGACAGACCCCCTCCCCTCCTCTGGGCAGAATGTGCTCACTTGTGACCCAGGCTCTCAGGACCTGGTGACTCAGCAGGGGCCTCGCCTCCCTCAAGGTTAACCTGACAACATCTGCTCAGTGGGTGACCTGGAAAAGAGGGTGTGAGGTCCAGCCCCCAGCTCAGGATGAAGGGGCAGTGCTCTGAGGGTGGACAGAAAAGTGAGTTCCAGGGTCACCACACCCGCAGGCTCTCAGAACACAGCTGGCAGGACAGAGCTCTCTGTCCCCTCGCTCCATGAAACAGGGCAGGGTCCCTGGGTCAGAAACAGCAGCCTCGCCCTGCACGGCCAGCAGCCTCTGTTCCCAGGGCTGCACAGGTCCCGTGGAGGTCCCGCCCCTGTCACCACACAACCCCACAGCCCAGCCCCTCAGGGACTAGGGAGGACACAGCTCAAGGTACAGCTCAGAGGGCTGCGGAGGGTCCCTCTGGTCAGCCTTCACACTAGGCAGCCCCAGGCTTGCAAACTGAAAGGCCCAGGGCGGGAGTGGCCAGTGAGAAGGGGACATCACCTCTGCTGTGGCTGCGGGTGGGGAGCTGGGGGGGACCAAGCAGGTGACAGGCAGAGATGGTGGCCAAGCAAGCCATCCTGGTCTCAGCACCAGCAGGGAGACTCCTGGGTTGCGAAGGCCGGACAGCTGGACATCAGCTGTGCCTGAGGAGGTGGGGTGGGGTCAGAGGGTGAGAGGAGGGGGAGGAGGGGCTGTGGGGGCCGCCATCATCTGCACTCAATTTTATACACAAGCCCCTCCTCAGCTGACATATTGTGTGTAGTCGCCAGCCGTACAACACGGAGGACATAGCCCTCTGGCTGAAGTGGGGGAGGCCCCGGGCCCCTAAATTCCTGCCCCAGGTTGGAGCGGCCCTGTGAGCGCTGTGGAGGTGGCCTGGAAGACCCTGGGGCCAGGCGGTGCTCGGGAGGGCTGTGAGCCAGAATGCAGGTGGGGGGAAGGGTCCCAGATGGTAGAGGGGGGGCGGGAGGAGATGCGGGAGTTGGGGGAGGAGATGCGGGAGGGAGGGGGCGGGGTGGGGGGGCCGTGCAGACAGTTAACCGCTTCCTGGCGCAGGAGACTCAGGAGACAGTGCATCCCTAGCCCACCGCCTTGCTTGCAGCCCTGGCCCCAGGAAAGACAGCTGCATCGCCCTGGGCCCTAAGAGTCCCCTCCCCTATCGCCCCCACCCCGAGAGGGGCCTCCTGCACTGGCACAGGGAGGCAGAGGCCACGTGGGAGGGACGCGCGGTCCTGAGCCCTCAGAGGCTGCGCTGGGGGGCGAATCCCAGCGAGGAGAGCCGCATGCGGGACCGGACGTGAGGCCAGGCGGCGGGGCTCCATCCTTGCCGCACTGAGGGTCCTCGGGGACAGCCTACTGCTGCGCAGCCGCTCCCTGAGTCACGCGGAGGCCACATCTGGAACCCCTCAGGCCTGCCAGACGGGCTGGCGCGCAGGCTTCCCGCGGAGACTGATGGGGTGATCCTCACACCCCGCTCGCCGCCCCTCCCCCACCCCTCCCTCTCTTGTTCTTCTTCCCCTTAAAAGTGGAGCTCAAGGTTCTGCCTCCTGCTCTCCGGTGCTACAAGCAGGAATGGATCTGCCAGGGCATGGCCGGGAGGAGGGGCTAGGAGGAGGTTGACTCCCTTCCAGATGTGGAGACAAAAGGAACAGCCAGGGGCTCAGGATCCACTGACCACTCTGGACAGCCCATCTGGTGGGTCCCGCTGGCATTGGGGAGGGCCTCACAGGGAGCTGTGGGAACTCTAGACAGCACCCCCAACCTTCCCTACCCCCCCAACCCCCACCCTCGCTCAGGCGGAGTGGAGGCTGGTTACCTGTGTCCAGGAATCAGGGCCCAGGAACCAGGCTGAGTCCCCCTGAGGCCAGATGAAAGGGGCCTAGCTCCCAGTTAGGGCCTTGTCATCTTACAGAGCATGTAGAGGAGGGTGAGGCTGCTGCTAACCCCACACTTGTCCTTCCCTTCCTCCTGGGTGTTCAGGCATCATCATTCCCCTGAAAGACAACATGTGCCAGCCTCTCTTGCAGCTAGTGGCCTGTGGGCTCCCAGTGGAAGTATGAGGACATCCACAAAAGTCACCGGGAAAAGGCTGAATTTTTCAGGAAGAGTTCCCTCAGGTCCCTCCCTCAGTTCCTTGCTGCCATCCTGGGATGCAGATGTGAGAGCAGCAACTCCAGCAGTCATTATGAACCTTGAGGTAGCTGTGATTGAGGGTGACAGAGCAGGGAGACGAGATCTGTGTCTTCCCTGATGGTACTGTGGAGCAGCCAAACTATGTGAGAGAATAAACACTGTGATCTGGTCACTGCCAGGAACTGACCATTAGAAAACATGCTGAGTCCAGTTCTGGGCTCTGCCAAGATGCTCCATGTCAGGTGAACAAGGGTGCAGGGCATTGAAGTAGGAGGTGTGATGTCCCACCTGTGCTCCTTGCATACCATCTCTCTATGAGGCTCCTTAAGTGTCTGCCCCCAACATCAAGGAATCCGGAAGCCAGCAGATCACAAGACTCACCGGAAGTCTTGCAGCAACATAGATTCTCCAGCCACACCCAGTGCTCCAACAGGGCCTGTTTGCTCAGAGAATATCCCCACTCCTCTGATGACCCAGCACAGTGGTTCTCAGCTGGTCTGGGGACCCTAGGGGATCCTGGGTCCTTTCAGAGAATCTGTAAGGCCAAATTTGCTTTGAGGACAATGTTTCCCCTCTTCATTCTCATTCTCTCACAAAAATATGAAGCACAAAAATCCACTGATTTGCTTTCAGATCCCACATGCAACAAATCCTTAAGAAATGACCTTTCATTAGGTTATAGTCATATCAAAAAATACCCACAATTTTCTAAGAAGATTCTTGAAATACTCTTCCCTCCAACTTCATGTCTTATGAGGCCAGATTTCTATCATAGACTTTACCCCAAAACAACCTACCAGGACAGTTTGAAGGCAGAAGCCGATCAGAGAATCTGGTTTTTCTCCCCCAAATGTTGTAGTCTTGTGCAAATGAACCAGCGCCACTCCTCCTATGAGAGTTTCTTTATTTTTTTTTGGAAAATATAGTTTTTTAACTAAAACCTTGCTATATATGTTAACGTGACATGGATTTATCCTTGTTAATCTGAAAAGGATCAATAAATGGATATTTCTAAATTTATGTTTTAATTTCTAATATAATAAATATCAACAGAAATGAAACTCTGTGCAATGCCCACATCTGTCAGAGAGGAAGAGGCTTGTGATACCAGATGCAGCTGTGGTTGAGGGGGCGAGTAGCAGAGCAGGGGGCACCTGTGTCCAGGACCCCTGCAGGTGGGAGTCACTGGACGCGAGGCACCCAGGATGAGCAGCTTCCAGATCTGGCTCTGCGTCTTCTTCCAGAAGAAAATGCCGGCCCTTCTCTCCCGAAGCTTCGTGAAGAGGTGGCAAGAATACACAGAACTGTACAAAAAAGATCTTCATGATCCAGTTAACCACGATGGTGTGATCACCCACATAGAGCCAGACATCCTGGAATGCAAAGTCAAGTGAGCCTTAGGAAGCATCACTACAAACAAGGCTAGTGGAGGTGATGGAATTCCAGCTGAGCTATTTCAAATCCTAAAAGATGATGCTGTAAAAGTGCTGTACTCACTATGCCAGCAAATTTGGAAAACTTAGCAGTGGCCACAGGACTGGCAAAGGTCAGTTTTCATTCCAATCCCAAAGAAAGGGATAAAAAAATGTTCATACATGCCAGAAAAATGTTCATACTATCACACAATTGCACTTATCTCACACTTATTTCAACAGAGTAATGCTGAAAATTCTCCAAGCTAGCCTTCAACAGTACATAAACCGAGAACTTCCAGATGTTCATGCTGGATTTAGAAAAAGCAGAGGAACCAGAGATCAAATTGCCAACATCCATTGGATCATATAAAAAGCAAAAAAATTCCAGAAAAACATCTACTTCTGCTTTATTGACTACACTAAAGCCTTTGACTGTGTGGATCACAACAAACTGTGGAAAATTCTTCAAGAGATAGGAATACCAGACCACCTTACCTGCCTCCTGAGAAATCTGTATGCAGGTCAAGAAGCAACAGTTAGAATCGGACATGGAACTGGACTGGTTCCAAACGGACTGGTTCCAAATTGGGAAAGGAGTACATCAAGGCTGTATATTGTTGGCTTGCTTATTAAGTTATATGCAGAGTACATCATGTGAAATGCCACACTGGATGAAGCACAAGCTGGAATCAACATTGCCAGGAGAAACATCAATAACCTCGGTATGCAGATGACTCCCTCCCTTATGGCAGAAAGTGAAGAGGAACTAAAGAGCTGCTTGATGAAAGTGAATGAGGAAAGTGAAAAAGCTGGCTGAAAACTCAACGTTCAAAAAATGAAGATCATGGCATCCAGTCCCATCACTTTATGGCAAATAGATGGAGAAACAATGCAAACAGTGACAGACTTTCTTTTCTTGGGCTCCAAAATCGCTGCAGACGGTGACTGCAGCCATGAAATTAAAAGACGCTTGCCCCTTGGAAGAAAAGCTATGACTAACCTAGACAGCATATTAAAAAGCAGAGACATGACTTTGCCGACAAAGGTCCTTATAGTCAAAGCTGTGGTTTTTCCAGTAGTCATGTATGGATGTGAGAGTTGGACCATAAAGAAAGCTGAATGCCAAAGAACTGATGCTCTTAAACTGTGGTGTTGGAGAAGACTCTTGAGAGTCCTTTGAACTGCAAGGAGATCCAACCAGTCCATCCTAAAGGAAGTCAGTCCTGAATATTCATTGGACGGACTGATGCTGAAGCTGAAGCTCCAATACTTGGGCCACATGCTCTGAAGAACTGACTTTTTAGTAAAGATCCTGCTGCTGGGAAAGATTGAAGGTAGGAGGAGAGGGGGATGACACAGGATGAGACGGTTGGATGGCATCACCGACTCAATGGACATGAGTTTGAGTAAGCTCCGGGAGTTGGTGATGGACAGGGAAGCCTGATGTGCTGCAGTCCATGGGATCACAAAGAGCCAGACACGACTGAGAGACTGAGCTAAACTGAACTTTCAGTGTCTGCTTATCCTGGTGGGATTGACTGGGATCACATTAAATTTAAAGACATATTTGGGGAAAACTCTGAGGTTTAAAAATACTGAGTCTCCCAATCCATGAATATGATCTATTTCTCTACTTTTTAAGTCTTCTTTTTTGTCAGCTATATCTTTTTTAGTTTTCCACATAATGATCTTGCATCTGTTTTCTTAGATTTATCTGTAAGTATCATGTATTCTTTGATGCTATAGTAAATGATAAGGTTTTAAAGTTTTTCATTGTTTGAGGATTTCCCTAGTGATCCAACGGCTAAGAATCCGCCTTGCAATGCAAGGAACACAGGCTCCTTCCTTGTTCTAAGAAGATTCCACATGCTGCAGGGCAACTAAGCCCACAAGCTGCGACTACTGATCTCTAGAGCCTGTGCTCTGCAACAAGAGAAGACACTGCAGTGAGAAGCCTGAGTACCACATCTAGAGAGTGGCCCCACTGGCCCCAGCTGGAGAAAGCCCGCACACGGCCACAAAGACCCAACACAGCCAAAATTAAATAAATAAATAGAGTTTAGAATTTTTCATTGCTTGAATACAGAAACCCAGTTGAATTCACATATCAATGTGGCATCCCACTGGAGAGTGTGGATTCAGGGTCTGCAGTGTCAGCGCTGCTCCCCAGAACAGCAGGATGGGGGAAGGGATTCCAGAGGCAGCAGCCAAGGCCCAGCCCCCAGTGACCCTCGTCCCAGACAGGAGGAAGCAGTTTCCCTCAATCACCCTGTTGCCCTGGAGCCCGGAGCCCTGGAAGCCAGTCTGTTCCCAGGGTTCGTCTCTTTCTAGTCTTCTCCCCGCCCACCTCACCCACACCCCACCCCGCCTCCTGAGCGTGCGATTCCACTTGGGGAACTGAAACCTCACCTGAGAGTTTCTCTATTTACTGCATCTTGGGCCCGAGAGAAACTTCAACTTAAGCATCGCTTATGCATCTCCGGAGGTACTGAGCTCCGAGGGCCATGTCCAGAGCCTGGGGGACAGGGGTGCAGTGGCCAGAACTCTCAGGCCAGCTGTGGGAAGCTGAACACCAAAACAGGCAACTAATGCTTCAGCAGCTCCACAGAAAGGTTTAGTGCTGTTTCTGCCACAGTTCAGAGCAAGTTGGTCCACAAGACCCTTCCATGGCTGGCTCTGTTCCCACTAGAGCCTCAGAGTCAGTCACTGGAGCCCTCTGCACCCAGGAAGGTGAAAGGGAAGACGAGTGTGGAGGGTCGCTCGAGATGGTTCACGGGCCAGGCTGGGAAGCGGCATGCACCACGCCCTCCTCCAATCGCCCAGCCATTCAGCCTCCCTGCCAGGAAGGAGAGGTGTGCAGCTGTGTGTGCAGACTGGAGTGAACACACGGTGTGCCTGGGATAAAGTCCCAGACTTGCCGCGGGTCACCTGTAGAGCCCAGCATGAGCTGCCTCTCTGGGTTGGGGTCCCTGTCCACAAGGGAAGTGCTCTGCCCCTCCCTGACCTCCCCTTCAACCCTCTGGGGGGCCAGATACTCTGATGCCCTCAGTGGTCTTTGAGGCAGCAGGGAGGCCACAGCTCGTGGCCACCCACACACCTGCCTTGTGAACACGCTCACCTGACCAACACCCAGCTGGAGGAGCTTAGAAAGCCCACAGCCTGTTGGAAGGTAGCCGTGCCACCCTGCCTGCCCCGGCCGTTCCCCAGCCCGTGAGCCTTTCCACACACTTCATCTCTGCCTCATTTTCACACAGATTATTTTGTAAAATATCAGTGACCACCTCAGGGCTGTGCTGTGGTGGGGTAGAATTCTAGACAGAAAATTGGCAGAAATGGGAAACAAAGAAAGAAAATGCCACTCTGAAACTAAAAAGCCGAGTCCACGTGGCAATAGATGAAAAACTTTAAAAAAAGAAAAAACACTCAGCAATTACTTCTCTCGTCTGTTCTTCATTAAATTAAGCAAATCTGTTGGCGCTTGATTGTTTTGTGAACAAAAATACCACATCAGTGTCCCCATAGAAACAGCTTCACTTTGACTCTTGCCAACCTCACTCGGTGTTAACTTTTGAAAGAAAGTACTTATTCATTAACTTCCCACTGACTCTAAGGAGGTCAAACCTGAGACTTCCTTTTACCGACGAAGAGTCTCCAGTTCAGCCTTTACTAGAAGGCGCTCCCTGCGGGGTTTCTGCAGCTGATGTCCTGTGACTCACGCTGTCCCTCCGCCCTGTCCCCCGAAGAGAGAACCTCACATCTGGGCCACGGAACGTCTTTCCCTCCCTCACGGCTTAGTCATCCCCCAAGTCGTTTGGCAGTTGTCTGGGGCCCCCTCGAAATGTTTCCATTTATGGTGAGATTTGGTCTCCTAGTTTGGACACAGATGGGAAAGCTTAAGTGAACAGACAGCATCGCCGAGCTCCATGACGAGAGCCGGGGGGCTGGTGGCGGAAGGGGCTCCTCGGGGAGTGGGGACTGACCAGGCCTGGCCTGGGGGTGGCCAGGGGAAGGGCCCGCGCCCACCTGTGGAAGACACATGGCAGACTCTGTCACACAGAGCACGCCTGCAGGGTCAGCAGAGCTGCCGTGGAGCCTGGAGCAGTGGGTGCATCGCCTGGGGGGTTCTGGGCTCATTTCGTGTCCAGTGGTCCCAGGAGACCATCGGTCTCACTGGGGCAAGAACCACCATGCCCACTTGGGGGAGGGGCAGAGGGTGAAGGGTTGGGGGCCCCCAGGCTACCCACTGCCTCAGCCCCAAGCACACCCTTGAGTGGGGCTGGGGTCTCATGATGGTTCCAGACATCTGGAAACCAGGGGAAAGGACTGCTTACACTGGAAACCAGCCTCCAAGCCCTGGCGCATTCTTCATGCCCAGAAACCTGCTCCCACCTCTTCTCTGCAAGGACCCCAGGCCCTCTGTGCCACCCAGCCCTGGCCCCCATCACTCTTCTCCCAGACTGCGAGGGCATGCGGGGGGTGGGCTGGCCAGGAGGGGACCCCAACCACAGACACATCTTTGCTAAGCTGAAGCGCAGCCAGGCTTCAAAGTAATAGTCTCTCCCTTTATGTTATGTTAAAGATTAAAGAGGAAAGTACTCAGTCTTTGTGTCTTAGTCCTGTCACTGCCACCAGCCTGCCGTGAGCGCTGGGCCGTCCTCCCCATCAGGCCGGGTCCTCGGGGGAGGGCAGGACGGCTGAACTGTCTGTCCACAAGCTTTATCCCACGCCTCCCCGCAAGACACTGACTCTTGTGCGCAGAACCACTGCCCCTTCCTAGAAAGAGCACAGCTTTCCCATTTTTGGCTGAGCTTTCCTCGCTCACCAGTGAGAGGTCTGACCCGTCAGCACGGCCTGGATAGTTGTCTGTGTGCCCAGAACACATCCGGATGAAAGCAGGTAGGGCTCACTTCTGCAGGCGTCCCTTGACCCCAAAGGCAGGTGACATAGCCCTGCCGCCCACATCTGCAGCTACAAAGGCCCCATGGGGACCTGGCTCATCTTCACTGTCAAAATACAGTGCCATGCCTCTCCCACAAACAGAGAATGAAGACACGGTGAAGGTTTTCTTCAGCTCAACCGAGAGAACCAGGGAGAGGGTAGGGCTGGTTCAGCCGGGCCTTGGAAGAGCAGGGATGGATCATCTATCAGGACAGACTCTCTGAAATGAGCTGAGTTACATCCAAGAAATCAAATCATAACCTTTAGAGTTATTACAGTGGAAACCCTGACAGTCAAGATTTTAAAATTTTTTTGTAATTCAAGTGCCCAGCTTAAGCTTTGATTGCAGAGGCAAAGCGTCCACTTCGACGCCCTCTATCTCGAATAAAAGCATTGTGAGCCACGGATGAGATATAAAAAACCAGGTCACCTCCCCCCACCACCCTGACACCACCCCCGACTAAGGCTCCTTTGTCTTAGAGGCCTTGCTTGTTTTCAATAACTAACTGATCATTTGGACCTCTTGGTCTTTCTCTTTCTGCTCTTCAAATTCCCATTCTCAGGTTTTAAATTCACCTATTGGCTCACTATTGTGAGCCCAAAGAAACCTAGACCCCACCCTTGACTCCAGTGAAAGCAGAACCCTTTCCCACATATGTTCTCTCTACTCACAGCCTTGATACATAGCCCCAGGTGGACTCTGTCATTTTCAGGTCCTGTAAGTAAGAAGCCTTTACTTTTCCCAAGTTTCCTGGTACTTACTGCTGAAGGACTTCTTGCAATTATAATAAGAAACACAAGGACAGCTCCAGCCACAGCACGGTTTATTGATACAGGGTGCATGTGTGCTCACTCACTTCAGCCATGTCCGACTGTTTGTGATCCCATGGACTACAGCCCGCCAGGCTCCTCTGTCCAGGGGATTCTCCAGGCAAGAATACTGAAATGGTTGCCACATTCCCCTCCAGGAGATCTTCCCAACCCAGGGAGCAAACCCGCGTCTCCTGTGTCTAATACATTGAAAACGGATTGTTTACCCACTGACTGATACAGTGAAACAGGCACAAAACGGTTGTCCTTATGTGGAAGGAAAGTCAAAATGGAGTCTGTGTTGCTCTAAATGAGCCAGGAGCCACTGCGGAAGGGCAGCTCATGCATGTCTCAGCCTAAATGAAATCTGACCTTCTGACCATCTACCATCCCAACAAAGGCATCCTGACAGAAACTCATGTGCTCACTGCTCCCTTACCCAGAAATACCTCATAATTCCTTCAGGACAAATGCTTCCTGACTTATGTCAGTCACAGTTCTTGCTGGGCAATTTTAATGACCTCATGGCTTTGTGCTTTATAAACCCCTGACTCTGGCTTTTCCCCAGAACACTCTTTTGGTTTTACCTAAATCTGGGCTTCTCAGGTGGCACTAGTGGTAAAGAACTGCTTGCCGATGCAGGAGACACAAGAGACTTGGGTTGGATATCTGGGTCGGGAAGATCCCCTGGAGAAAGGAATGGCAACCCACACCACTATTCTTGCCTGGAGAATCCCATGGACAGAAGAACCTGGCAGATTACAGTCCATAGATCACAAAAAGTCAAGCGACTGAGCATGCACACATGTCTCCAGAATTGCAATTCTTAGGAGCCCCAAATAAAGCTCTTTGTTCTTTGCAACTTAGATATCAATTATTGTTCAACACTTTCTACCAAATACAGATTAGTTGCACCTTTCCAAGAAAAAAACCCATGAGCCAACATGAAACGTCACAGAACCCGAGCCTTTAGTGAATCGTGATGTCAAATACATGTGCACAAGGACACAGGCTTAAATAACCGTGGAGTGAGCTGGCTAGACAATACACCTGACACCAAGAAGACACAGCACTCATCTTCTTGCTTTATTTCCAAGTTTTAAGTAACCAAAGGCTACAAGTAAGAATGTTAAACCGTCAACACTCGCCTGACCTCCCCCGTCCATCAGTGTACTTACGTATCTCTCATTTTTGTTCTTTTTCTCATATGTGGCCATTTCAAACATATCAGAATATTGTTGTTGTTCATAACATTTGCTTTGCAGAGTTACATATACTATATTTTAAATTTTGAAATATTAATCTAATCTTTCATATTTCTAAAGGGAGTACATGATGGCAATCAATTAAAAGTTTTGTTCACACCCTGACTCCAGCCCTCGGAGCGCTCTAGGAAACACACCAGGGCGCAAATCGGCAGACAGAAAGCCAGAGCACCTCATGCAAGGGTTCTCTGAAGGTCAAAGGAGTCATGTGGGTGAGGCATTTGTAAAAAGTCTTACCTAGAAATTCGTTTTTAGATGATCCCAAGGGAGAGGAAACACCTAGCTTTCCCTGACAAGGCAGCCACATGGCTTGAAAGTAAGAGCCCTTCCCTTCGAGCCCTGGACTCACTGCTCACTGGGCAAGTTGCTCCCCACCCACCCAGGCTCCTTTTCCCACTTGTCACAGGACTTGCAGTTCTAGGAAGACATGGAGAAAGCTACTTTATTTTGGAGGAGAAAGGCAACCAGGTAACGCCAGGCGGGACCCACCTTTTCCTTTCCAATTCCCTTTTTCCACCCTCCAAACTGTCGCTGTAAAGCTCAGAGTTTCCAACCACTGCTTCACTTAGCCTTGTTTCTTCAGTAAGGAGGTGCCCATGGTGAAAAAGAATTACCATGAGAATCCACTCAGCCAAAACTCAGAGTAGAAAATGGGTCACAGGGTGACCACAGTGAGTCATTCTGGATGGGTTACAGAGCACACATACCCGCCCCCGGCTGCCTGTGTCCACTGGGAATTTCCAGTGGAAAGACTTCGCTTCTGACCCAAGAAAGATGGGATGACCTGTCCCAGTGGGAACACTTACAAATACCAGTGCAACTTTATTCAATTTAGAATAAACATTTATTGGGCTTTCCTGGACCTACATTTGCTGAATCTTGTGCATTATCTCAAAGGGGGAAGACACATACATTTGGAGAGAGCAGGAAGAGGTTTCATGTAGGAATCGTTTTTAGGTCCCAAAAGGTGGTTGAGATTTGGATAAACGGACATCGTGGGAAAGGCATTTCAAACATTGGGAAGAACATGAGGCCCGCCTGCCCCCTCCCTGGAGGCTAGAGAGTATCTGCTTTGACAGAGCAAGTCACCAGCTCTCAGGTCCAGGCTGCTGTTGGGCAAACAGCATCCCCTCATAGTCTCCCTGTTATGTCAATGTCTCCCTCCCTCCTGACTCTCTAATTCTGTCCTGGTTCCCAGAGGCCCCAGGCTCAGTCTCAGAGCTGTGCTTGACTCTCCCTCTCCCTTAAACCATCCAAGGAGATGTCAGTGGAGATCTTGCCTCTATGAGGACCTCTCATCTCCACCTTGCCTTCCCTTTCCCATCCCTCTTTATGCCCTCTATATGATCCCTATTTTGCTTCCTGTAAGACATTTTTTTCCAAACCAGACAAGAATTTCCCTCTCAGCTGTAAAGATCTCCTCCCTGTATATGAACTCTGGTTCTGACTTTCCGGAAAGGTACCTTGTCTGAGATCTGGGTTTCAAGTGTGGAGCACTAGGGATTAAATTAGATCGCCCCACAGGCAACTGAAAAATGCAAGTGGGCTCTGGTCAATAAGCATAGTCCTTTAGACTTCCCTCGTAGCTCAGATAGTAAAGCATCTGCCTATAATTCGGGAGACTGGGGTTGGATCCCTGGGTAGAGAAGATCCCCTGGAGAAGGAAATGGCAACCCCCTCCAGTACTCTTGTCTGGAAAATCCCATGAACCGAGGAGCCTGGTGGGCTACAGTCCATGGGGTTGCAAAGAGTTGGACACAACTAAGCAACTTCACTTTCACTTTAGACATGACTGCCCTCACACACATACACACACACACACACATACACACAAATACATACAAACACACACACACACAATTTAAGTAGTCAAATTGTAGCAAGTTCTAACAACAAGAGCTAGGGTGACATCCTATCTCTTGCCTTCCCTCAGTCCCCTCTTCACCCACTCATTTCAAGCACTGTTGACAAAAGAGGAAAATGCAGATTTGGAGAAAGGAGGAACCAAGCAGAACCAACATTTTAAGGACATGAATCCCTCATTGGTTTGTTGGAACAACCAAGCACCCAGGAATCATCCTAAATCTTTGGATAAGGGATCAGACTCTTCAAGGCTACACCTTAGACTCTGAGGATGCCACCATCAAACTTCTGCCGGTTCTTTTCCTGGTGTTTTGCACAGGGCACTGTGACTTTAACTTCCTTTCTCACTATTTTTTAATTATGGGCCTCAAAGCCCAAAACAGCCCTCATTTGCAGTGGGCCCCAGGACCACCAAGAAGTGGGCCAGGTATCTGGCCTGAGATTAGGGGTGTGGAGCTGAGGGGAGCAGCCCATCCTGCCAACCACTGAGGGGGAGACAGACCCTAAATACACTCAGGAAGAGGCAGGATAGGCAGGCCTTCCACCCAGAAGGGAGCCCCGATAGCCTCATCAGGGACGCCAAAGAAGGAGGCCCCCACAGGAAGTCAGACAGTCATATGGGCCCTGGTCAGACGGGATCCATCTGCATGGGGATCGCTGAGTCCTGGGAAGGCAATCCCAACCCTGCCTGAAGACGCATGGACTCGAGCCCAGAAGCCGAGGGAGACTTTGTAGGTCCGGAGCCTTGGCTCCCACTCTGGTGATGGAAACGGCAGTGGGTGCTGAGAGTTCCAGACCTGCCTGGGAGCTTGTCCAGAATCAACTCTGGGTGAAATAGTTCCTCCTGCCCATCTCTGCTTCCCTCGCAGAGCAAATGGGGAGAAAAGACACTAATACCCAGGACTTGCCAAAGAAAGGGTGGCCTTTGTTGCATTACTGAGAACAAGTGTCTGTCACTGGGTTGAATGGATAAATGAAATAGTATATCCACACAGTGGGGTGTTACTGCATCACAAAAAGGAATAATGTATTGATAACTGATAGATATGGAAGAACCTTGAAAACAAGCTTAGTGGAAGAGTCCAGACGCCAAAACTCCCATACTGTGGGATTCAATGTGTATGACTTGTCCAGCAGAGCAAAGTGTAGAGATGGGAAGCAAGGGCCTGGGGGGAGGGAGAGATGAGGAAAGGAGCACTGCTTAACAGGGTACAAGGTTTCCTTTCAGGGTAATAAGCATATTCTGGAGCTAGGTAGAATTGTTGGCTTTTAAACACTATGTACTAAGTGCCACTAAATTGTCCACTTTAGAATGGTTAAAATAATGAAATTTATGTGGAAGGAAGAAAGCAAGGCTAAGCCTGAAGTCTCTGAAGTGAGTTCCTTGAGGCCAGGCACTGTCTGATGAGTGCTTCCTTGGAAGACATCCGTGAGGGTGCTGAGGGTTGTGCAAAAGCAATGGAAATACATGCTGAGGCCCCGGGAGAGAGGTGAGAGAGAGGCAAGGAGCCACCTGAAAGATAGACAAGAGCCCAGTGACTCTCCCAAGGGATCAGCTGGCAGCAGGGCGAAGACTCGCCCATTGGCACTTGCCTGGCATGCCACGTGTGCAGGGCCCTTTCCTCTGGGGCTGGTTTAGAAGAGGACTTGTCCCGTCCACTCCACACCATGGGAAGGGCGGTGGCAGCCCCCAGCACTGCGTCTACTCTGGAAAGACCTGAGTTGCAGAGGGGCTGCGTCAGGTCCTGAGGGGTGACTTACAGCTCCGCTGGCCTGTCTCCTTTGGCGCTCTGCCTTTTCTTTAAGTTCATCGTTTCCTCCTTTCTGATCTCCTGACTCCTACTGTCTAATTGCTAATAACAATCTTTCCCCTCCTATTTATAACCACTTAATAACGCAGCCAGTGTCTCTCTCTGGCTGGGTGGTTCTCTTTAATCCACTCAGCAGTCAAGTGCTCACAGTTAGAGCAGTGTGTCTCTCCTGACCGTGGCTGAGAGTTACTGCATGTGGTGGCAGCGCTCCTGGCACTGAGGCAGAGGAGCAGCCGTGTCTGTGTGGAAAAGCCAACCTGCCCTCCCGCTTCCCGTGTATGAGTGTGCTGGGTGGGGCGGGGCGGGGGCGGCCGCGGCAGGACAGAGCACACTGTTATAGGAGCCTGAGCTGCCTGGTTCTCCTTGCTCCACGCACACAGACTTTTTTGAAGTCAATTTGGGTTTTAGTGGAAACTTTATTTTCGTATTTTTCCCTCTTGTTTCTCTGGTAACATCAAAAACAAATAACTCACAGCTGTGTCACCTGGCTCCCAGCTACATTTTTCCAGCAGACACCTAGGGCTGGAAACTCAGCAAGACTTGGACTCCAGAAATCCAGACGAACTCTCACTTAACTCCTTCGCCTCCATTTCACTCTGCGCCAAAGAGCCAGCTGGACAAATGTCTTCTTCCAGGTCACCAGGGAGAAAGGGCTATGGCTCCTCTTTCTACTGCCCTGGAGCAGCCTTCTCCCCCGACCGGGGCAGGCTGGGGTGGGGTGGGGGGCAGAAACTGGGGTGGGCAGGGAACTCTGCTCCTGGACCTTCCAACCCTGCTCATGATATAAAAACAAAAAAAGCTCACAGCACTTGCCTTTTCTCCTTCTAACAACCAGAGCTTTTGAAGGTGGAATAGGCTTTCTATGGGCTTCCCTAGTGGCTCAGATGGTTAAGAATCTGCCTGCAATACAGGAGACTTGGGTTCTATCCCTGGGTACGGAAGATCCCTGGAGAAGGAAATAGCAATCCTCTCTAGTATTCTTGTCAGGAGAATTCCATGGACAGAGGAGCCTGGTGAGCTACAGTCCATGGGGTCGCTAAGAGTTGGACATGACTGAAGTGACTGAGCATGCACACAAATAGGCTTTCTACGTCCTGAAACTGAGGATTCCTTTTCTCTAGAGATCACAGAATTTGCTTGCTAGGAAACTCTTGTCCCTTTATTCCAACTATTTCATTGTAAAATGAAGCCGCTAAGGAGCAAAGAGAAAGCCACACAGTGAATAAGTGGCAAAGCCAGAAAGAGAAAACCTCGTTCCTGTGCCCCTCCCACCGTCTGGCTGGTCCCCACCAAGGAACCCTGCTATGTATAAAGCTTGAACATCCCCAGGATCTGGGAACCAGCTGCTTCACCAACTTGGTTTTTGCTGACTTGTTCTATTTTTGTTCTAAATAAGGAATTTCTACACAATTTTGAATCTCAACTTTGTACTCTGATAATACAGAAGCTTTCCTAGCACATACTAGCATACCAACCAATTTCCCCTTCTCTTCATTAGTTCACCAAATGGCTGTCAGAACAAAGTCCCATGGGAATTCCCTGGTGGTCTAGTGATTAGGACTTGGTGCTTTCATTGCCATGGCCTGGGTTCAATCCCTGGTCGGGAAACTCAGATCCTGCAAGCCACGCATAGTGTGGCCAAAAATAATACCATGAGCAAGGCTTTGTGTGGTGAGAATGCAAGGGTGGAAGAGACCAGGCCTCCTCTTTCAAGATTTCAAGGGGCTCCCAGCCTCCTGCAGGGCGGCTGACAGATTGGCTGATGCAGGTCACACTGGTTCCAAGGGTGTGGAAATTTGCTCCCCCGCCACAGTAGTTTACAGGGTCAGAATATTTGTTGCTTGGACTTCTCAGCAACATAATTTAATACTTAACTGTCAGGGGATGTTAACAGGAGGATTCCTACATGCTGTTCCTCATAAATCCTCTGTTCCTTATCAGTGGAACAGCAAGCTGCTCCCAGGACTGAGGTCGTTATGTGAGACAGGCTTGAATCTCCTTCAGTAAACATTCTCCTTACGACAGAACTGCTTAGTCGCGATCCTCTTTCTTGAGATATGGATTGTCTCCTGACCTTGTGACCATTATTAATCCCTTGTCCCCTTGGTAACGGTTGCTGTACATTTGGCTTTCTGATCTATATCATTGTCAAAAGAAATTTCTTGTACAACAGCCTATATATACTCACAGAAAGATCATTAAAGCACCTTTGCTCCATCAGAGCTTGGGTCCCCGTGTCTTTCTTTCTTTCTTCCTCTTTCTCTCTCTCTTCCCCTCCCTCCAAGCTCTCTCTTTCACTTTCTTATCGTCAACTCCAGACCACCAGGTTCTGGTCCATTAAAGGACCCCAACACTTACCGTTCAAGGGAAATAAAAATCTTAAACTAGTTCTAAAAAACTTCAAGTGTCTGGATGGTCTTCATGTGAGCACCCTTCCTAGCCCACTCTCACCAGGTCACCTTTGGCAGTCACTCAGTCCAGGCCTATGCAGGCTTGGATAAAGCAGGAGTCTCTCAATTTATCTTATTCTTGTTTGCTAAATGTGATATTATTGAGCACCTACCATATATTCAATGAGAATGTATACAAAGATCAATGCAATGTAATTTTACGGCACTTTACTGCTGACAGCAGTTTGGGAAAAAATTTCAAGCAAAACAGTCATTCAAAAAGCAACATCTAACTCTCCCAACTAGAAGCCCTTTAAAAATATCTGGACTAGAAATTCCCCACCCCCACTTAAAAATGTGGCTAAAAGCCAAGGGAGAGATTGGCTACCACCCAGAAGCCTCACAGCCTCTGTGTAAATGATAAGCCAGTGGGGACTCACTGAGGCCATCTGAGGCTCCCCTCCCATGAGGGACAACCTCCCCACTCCCACCCCTGCTCCCCGACCACCCCTGCTCGGGCCCTAGGGCCGAGGAGGGCAGACTTGTGACAGGTCTCTGCTGAGAGATGGTGCGTTTGGGTCAGGGCAGCATCTGGGAGACTCAGAACCATCCCTGCACTGTTGCCCTCAGTGGCCCTGAGACTCCATGCCCTTCCAGAACCGTCTGCAGCTCCTGCAGCCATGGCTCTTCTCAGCGGACGCTGGCTCTTAAACTGCACATGGGAACACAGGGTAAACCCTTCTCCTCTCATCTGACTATGGAGGGATGCTGACAGAAACATATTTCAGTCTCGAACAGGGCCCATTTGAATTCTAACATGACTGAAAGCAATCAACCACTTAGACATTTCTTGCAGAAACAGTGAGCAAAGAAAATTGCTGGACTTAATAAAAATGCTACCATTCAAGAAAAAGAAGAGGTGCTTGTTAGTGTCCTTCAAGAAGGAGGTACTAAGGAGATATGCAGAAGAATCTGGGGTAACATCTGTGACAGATGGAGGGGCCAGGGCTAACCAGGGTGGTGGGGGTTGCGGGGTGGCGGGGGAGGGGGTGCATGGCCAGGTGGACTGGGGCTGCCAAGCAGGTGTGAAAGGCTCAGGCCTAGTCAAGGGTTCTGCAGCCCAGCTCTCCCCTTCATTAAGTCTGTGCGTCACAGGAACCACTTGTTCCCACAAGCCAAGTGGTTGGACTGGAGCATTCCGGGGCACTCTGGGGTCTGAGAATGCACCAGGGGGCTATCCGTCACCCCTGTGCCCTCAGCGCGCCCTCCATGGCCGCCTGCCCTGCCCTGCCCTGGCCCAAGCAGCAGCTCCTCTGTGCTTCCCACGGGCCTCGCTTCCAGGGGACACTTAGAGGAGGGGGTCAGCGGAGCGAACCACAGCCCCACCACTGCAGCGGGTCTCAGGGCCATGACCAACCCTCATCCTCTCCCTCCTCCTCCGCTATTCTGAGTATCCTCATACTGGGCAGCCTTCGCCTCACAGGTCCCCATGGCACTCCAAAGGTTGTGACTCAAACCTTCCATCTGGATGAGTCTGAGCCCTTGTCCATGCATCCATTCACATCTAGGATGGGGAAAGGAGCTGCCCAGAGGCACCCCAGAAAATCACAGGTGTCCTTCTCAGCCTCCATGTGGGAAAGTCGTCCTGCCTTCTGGTGATGAGGGCCAGTTACCCTGGCAAGCTGGCGGCTCCTCATCTCATCTGCTGGGCCCTGGTTGTAAGGTGCCCAGTGTGCCCCATTGGCCTGATGGGACACTTTGGGGACTAGACTTTCAGCCTTGTAGGGTCCAGAGTTGAGCTGCAGGGACAGGAACCCACAGACCCTCCATTGGACCAATGAGAGTGATAGTTGGGGACTACTTCTGCCTACAGCCTTCAGCTCCTGAGGCCATATATCCTTCCTGTTGGGGACATGGGGCATTGCTGATTTAGCCGACACCGCGTCCTGAATGAGGGCACTCATCACCTCCGCACTGATGCTTCAGCTTGCCCTTTGAGAGCTGTTCCAGCCTGCAGGGAGGCCACCTGACCCTAGACAGTGCAGTGCACAACCTGATCAGTGGGTCCCATGGCCTGAGTGTGAGCTGAGGCCCTGTTAGCAGGGTGAACTGCACCTGAAATATCTGTCCATCAGGTTCTTCCAGGATGGATGTAACCAGTGTGGTTGACTTGCCACCAAGTATTCAATTAATCTCTTTGAGGAATAACGGGGCAGTGCTGTTCTCTGTAGCCGGCAGTTCAGACATTCAGAGTTAGATGAATCTTCCTGGGAAGTGAGTATCCAAAATGGACTCAGTTGGGTCCACTTATGCAAAAATTGTGGCTATAAGACAAAGGAAGTTCTCTAGCAGGAAGGGAAATTATACCAGATGGAAACTCAAATCTACAAAAAATAATGAGTACTATGAGCAAATATAAAAGAATTTCTCTTATTTTAAAATTACTTTATAATTGACTTTTTAAAGCAAAAATATTAACAATGTACTTTGAGGTTTATAACATAAGTATACGTAAAATGTGTAACAGCAATAGCCTGAAGGATAGGAGAGAGACATAGAAATTCATGGTTGTAAGTTTATTATAATACTTGTGACATGAGATAATTGAAAAAAAATAAAAGATGCATATTTCAAGCCATAACACAACCATAGGGAACAAAATGTATAGCCAGTAAACATATAGAGGAGGTAAAGTAGAATATTAATACTTGATCAATATTAATACTTGACCCTATAAGCAAAAGAAAAGGGAAAAAAGAAGAAAGAATAAAAGGGAGAAATAAAAAATAATTAGCAAATTGGTAGATTTAACCTCAAACATATTGATAATTACATTAAATATAAATGGTCTAAACACTCCTACCAAAAGGCAGAGATATTGGAGTCCACAGAAATGAAAGCTACAACAATATTTAAAGAAATGTACTTTAAATTTAAAGACAAAAAAATAGGTCAAATAGAAGGATAAAAAAAGATATTCTATGCAAATACTAACCATAAGAAAACTAGAGTTGCTATATTAAATCAAACAAAGTAGCCTCAGGACAAGTGATTATGAGGAATAAAGAAGTGTTACTTAATCATAAGGCTGTCACTTAATAAAGAAAACATAATCTGAAATAGATACTCATCTAATAAAAAAATCTTCAAAATACATGAATTTAAAACTGACAGAATTGAAAAGAGAAATGGACAAACCCACAGTTACAGTGAAGATTTCAACACTCCTCTCGATAATTGATAGAACACATAGGGAAAAAAATAAACAATCAGCTGGGCCATAAAATGAGTCTCAACAAATTTAAAAGGAGTAAAAATCATACAATATTTTCTCTGACCAAAATGGAATAAATCTAGATGTCAGTAATAAAAGCTGTCTGGAAAATCCCCCAAAGTTCTGAAATTAAGCAGTATTCTTCTAAATAGTACCTCAGCCAAAGAAGATAATGAAAGAATTTTAGAAAATATTTAGTAATGAGTGAAAATTTCAATCCAAAATATCAAAATAGGTGATAGAGATAAGTAATGTTTAGAAAAAAGTACACAGCTTTTTGTGTGCTTGTATTAGAAAAGAAAAAATAATCTAAAATCAAAGATCTAGATTTCCTTATGGAGAAATTCAAAAAGAAAAAATTAAATAAAAAATAATTAGAAAGAAAAATATTAAAAAGAAAAAGTTAGCTATCAGTGAAATTGAAAACATACCAGGGCTTCCCTGTTGGCTCAGTGGTGAAGAATCTGCCTGCCAAGGCAGGAGACATGGGTTCAGTCCCTGGTCGGGGAAGATCCCACATGCCAAGTGGCAACTCAGTGTGTGCACCACAATTATTAAGCCTGTGCTCTAGAGCCCTGGAACCACAACTATTGAGCACATGTGCCACAACTACTGAAGTCTTCATGCTCTAGAGAAACCACTGTAATGAGAAGCCCATACACCACAACTAGAGAGCAGCCCCCTCTCATCACAACTAGAGAACACCCATGCACAGTAGTGAAGACCCAGCACAGCCAAAAATAAATTTTAAAAGAAAATATACCAAAAACTAGAGGAAGATCAATGAAACCAAAGTTGGTTTAATGAAAATATCAAGACAATTGATAAACATTCAGATAAACTGGTCAAAAGAAAAAACACAAATTGCCAATATCAGGAACAAAACAGCAATCTGGCAGTGCAGATCGTGCAGGTAGTAAAAGGATAAGGGACTACTATAAAGACCTTTATTCCTCCCCAAACCTAGGAAAATGGAAAAATTTATTGAAAGACACAGATTACCAAACTGAATCAAGGGGAAAAAATAAAAAATCTTCTACAGACCAAGATCCCTCATGAGGATAGATGAAAAAGTCCTTAACAAAATCAAATCCAGCAATATATATTTTAATGCATCTTGATCAAATGGCATATTTCCCATAAATGTTAGACTCATCTAACAATCAAAAATCAACCAATGCAGTTCACTATGTTATTAATAGAATAATTCTTTCAAGAATAATATGATCATTTCAATAGACAAGGGGAAACATTTGCCAAAATTTATCAGTTATTTGTAATAAAAAACTCTCAGAAATCAAGAATACTAGGAAATTTCCTCAACCTAATAACAGATAACCACAAAAATCTCATAGCTAATTTCAATATAATGTGAAAGACTGAATGCCCTCCTCTTAATAGGCAATAGTGAACTTGCTGTGTTAACATCAGCCAAAGTAGACTCGCCATCCTTGTTCAATGTTGTATTCAAAGGTCTAGCCTTGTTCTAAGCCTGGTCTTTTTTCCAGGAAAATAAAATTCATCACTGTTTCCACTTTTTTCCCCATTTATTTGCAATAAAGTGATGGTATGGAACACACGATCTTAGTGTTTTGAATGCTGAGTTTTAAGCCAGACTTTTCATTTTCCTCTTTTAGTTTATTTACTTATTTATTTTTGGTTGTGCTGGATCTTTGTTGCTGCTTGAGGTCTTCCCTTAGTTGCAGAAAGTAGAGGCTACTCTCCAGTTGCAGTGTGAGGGCTTCTCATTGTGGTGGCGTCTCTTGTTGCAGAGCACAGGCTCTAGGGCACATGATCTCAATAGCTATGGAGCATGGGCTTAGTTGCCCTGAGGCATGTGGAAGCTTCCTGGCCCAGGGATCAAACCCATGCTCCTTGCACTAGCAGATGGATTCTTAACCACTGGACCACCAGGGAAGTCCCAAGCATGTTTTTGAAGAAATCGACAAGATTTCTCTAAAATTTATATGGAAATGCAAAGGACCTAGAATAGTAAAAACAATCATAAAAAAGAACTAAGTTGGAAGACTTTACCCTACCTGATTTAAAAATTCATTGAAAAGTTGAAATAATCAGGAGAGAATGGTATTGATATATTGCTCCATACATAGAAAAGACTATAAAGCCTAAAAATAGACCTACTCATATATGGCCAAATAGTTTTTGACCAAAATGTCAGGATAATCCAATAAGGAAAGAATAATCTTTCAACAAATGGTGGTGGAACAACTTTTTATCATGCTAGAAAAAAAAGATATACCTTGAAACTTACCTCACACCATACATAAAAGTTAACTCAAAAGTTTCACTGACCAAAATAAAAAGTTAAAACTACAAAATTTCTAAAAGAGAAAATAGAAAAAAGTATTTACAGCCTTGTGCTAGGCAACAATTTCTTCAACAAGACACAAAAAGATGAATCATAAAATATAAAAAGTGTTAAGTTGGACTTCATGAAAATAAAAATATTTTTCTCTTCCCAAAGCTCCATTAAATATTTTAAAAGAAATTAAAAAAACACACCACAGTCTGGAAACAAGTATTGATATTTGTAGTGCATGTATCTGATAAAACAGATGTATCCCAAATATGTAAGGAATTTTTACAACTCAATAATAAGGAAGCAAATATTTCAATTAAAAAAAAATGAATGAAGGATTTGAATAGACACTTCTTCAAAAAAACATGTACAAATGATCTATCAGCACATTAAAAGATGCTCAGTATCTATTGTCTGTCATCTTGGTTCAGTTCAGTTCAGTTCAGTCCTGTGTGATTTTTTGTGACCCCATGGACTGCAGCACATCAGGCTTCCCTGTCCATCACCAACTCCCGGAGCTTACTCATACTCACGTCCATTGAGTTGGTGATGCCATCCAACCATCTCATCCTCTGTCGTCCCCTTCTCCTCCCACCTTCAATCTTTCCCAGCATCAGGGTCTTTTCTAAAGAGTCAGTTCTTCACAGCAGGTGGCCCAGGTATTGTATTGGAACTTCAGCTTCAGCATCAGTCCTTCCAATGAATATTCAGGACTGATTTCCTTTAGGATGGACTGGTTGGATCTCCTTGCAGTTCAAAGGACTCTCAAGAGTCTTCTCCAACACCACAGTTTACGAGCATCGATTCTTTGGCATTCAGCTTTCTTTATGGTCCAACTCTCACATCCATACATGACTACTGGAAAAACCATAGCTTTGACTGTTTGGATCTTTGTTGGCAAAGTGATGTCTCTGCTTTTTAATACGCTGTCTAGGTTGGTTCCTAGACATGGTTCCTAGGTTGGTTCCTAGGTTGCTGTCTAGGTTCCTTCCAAGGAGCAAGCGTCTTTTAATTTCGTAGCTGCAGTCACCATGTGCAGTGATTTTGCAGTCCAAGAAAAGAAAGTCTGCCACTACTTCCATTGCTTCCCCATCTATTTGCCATAAAGTGATAGGACCAGATGCCATGATCATTGTTTTTTGAATGCTGAGTTTTAAGCCAACTTTTCACTCTCCCCTTTAACTTTCATCAAGAAGCTCTTTAGTTCCTCTTCACTTTCTGCCATAAGCGTGGGGTCATCTGCATATCTGAGGTTATTGATATTTCTCCCTGCAATCTTGATTCCAGCTTGTGCTTCATCCAGTCTGGCATTTCTCTTGATGTACTTTGCATATAAGTTAAATAAGCAAACTGACAATATACAGCCTTGATGTACTCCTTTCCCAATTTGGAACCAGTCCACTGGTCCATGTCCAGTTCTAACTGTTGCTTCTTGACCTGTATACAGATTTCTCAGGAGGCAGGTAAGGTGGTCTGGTATTGCCATCTCTTGAAGAATTTTCCACCATTTGTTGTGATCCACGCAGTGAAAAGCTTTAGCGTAGTCAATGAAGCAGAAGTAGATGTTTTTCTGGAATTCTTTTGCATTTTCTATGATCCAGTGGATGTTGGATTTGATCTCTGGTTCCTCTGCCTTTTTAAAATCCAGTATGAACACCTGTAAGTTCTCAGTTCACGTACTGTTGAAGCCTAGCTTGGAGAATTTTCAGTATGATTTTGCTAGCATGTGAGATGAGTGCAGTTATGTGATATTTTGAACATTCTTTGACCTTGCCTTTCTTTGGGATTAGAATGAAAATTGACCTTTACCAGTCCTATGGCCACTGCTGAGTTTTCCAAATTTGCTGGCATATTGAGTGCAGCACTTTCACAGCATAATCTTTTTAGGATTTGAAATAGCTCAGCTGGAATTCCACCACCTCCACTAACTTTGTTCATAGTGATTTTTTTAGGAAATGCAAATTAAGTCTCAATAAGATATCACTGTAAACTCACATACTAGAGTTACTAAAATTTGAAAGACTGCCAATGTTACATATTGGCAAAGATGTGAAATAACTAGTAGGAATACAAAATGGTGCAACTATTTTGGAAAAATTAAAGTTTTTTATCAAGTGAAACATATGCTTACCTATGACCTGTTTTGTTTTTGTTTTTGTTTTACCTATGACCTGTTAATTGCACTCTTATATGTGGAGGGATTGGGGGCAGGAGGAGAAGGGGACAACAGAGGTTGTCTGTTGGCATCACCGACTCGATGGGCATGAGTTTGAGTAAACTCCGGGAGTTTGTGATGGACAGGGAGGCCTGGCATGCTGCGGTTCATGGGGTCGCAAAGAGTCAGACATGACTGAGCAACTGAACTGAACTGAACTGATGTGTACCAAAGAACAATGAAAATGTATAGTGACACAAATATTTATATATGATTTATATTTTATATATTTTGTTTATGGTAGTTTTATTTGTATATAGCTAAAAATCTGAACCAAAATGTGTACCAGCAGGAGACTGGATAATCTAATCCTGGCACATCCACACCATGAATAGTGCACGTGTGCAGCAAGAGAAAGAAACTGACAGGTGGATACAACATGGGTGAATCTCAGCAGGGTTATGCTGAGTGAAGAAGGAGTACGATATTATCCCTGTGAAACTCAAGAGAAAAGTAAATGCAATCTACAGGGACAGAAATTTCAGTCATGTTTGTCGGAGGGTGGGGGGTGAATTAAACACAGAAGGGGCAATGGAAGTGTCCTAAAGCTTGACTGCAGTGCTGTCTACCAAGGTATATACATTGGTCAAAACTCAGCAAATTTTACGCTTAAAATTGGTTTAATTGGAAGATATAAATTATATCTCAATAAATTTTGTTTGTCATAGACTTTTCCTTTTTTTTTTTTTTCAGTCACACCACACTGCTTCACACTCACCACCCCACACTCAATTCCATGACTGAGTTCCACTGAACCCAGGTCATGGCAGCGAAAGCTCAGAATCCTAGTTGCTAGGCAACCAGGGAACTCCTTATTTATTTATTTACTTACTTACTTATTGGAGTCATGGACTTTTCTTTTGCCACCTTTGTGTATTTATTGACAGGGATAGGAAAAAAAGGCTTTTTTTTTTTTTTTCCAGTTAATAGCTGCACACCATGTCCCAGGGCATGTGCTCATTTGCTCAAGCAATGAAGCAACACCTGGAACAGAAGCTGCAGGTGAGGCCACCTCCTTGGAAGGTCCACTGTCCTGCTCCAGTGGCCAGCTGTCTTCTTCAGAGGCTGGCTGGGAGAGCTGCAGGAGGATGTGGGGGAATTGTCACCCCTGCATCTTTCAAGTCCTTGGGACTGGCTCTAATCTCTGCATTTCCCCAGGGATATGGCCTTGCTTTAGATTTACTATTTTCCTGTGTAGAGGCAGTCTTGATGGCTTCTAGTTGGCCTTTGTCAACATAATAGCCCTCACTCTACAGGTCAGAAAACCAGTGTGGGAATGCTGCCAGCTGCTAAGTATGTCTATTCCAATTATGTTTTCTGGAACTTGGGGAATAACCACAAGGACCCATTGACACCCAATGAAACAGACCTGAGCTAAAAACTATTGATCACCTGACCTCTATAAGCCCATCCTCTGATTAGGGGGCCACAGTGATGTTTTCTTCTCCTGAAATCAGTGTCAGTCAGTTCAGTTGCTCAGTTATGTCCAACTCTTTGTGACCCCATGGACTACAGCACACCAGGCTTCCCTGTGCATCACCAACTTCCGGAGCTTGTGCAAACTCATGACTCCGTTGAGTCATGATGCCATCCAACCTTCTCATCCTCTGTCATCCCCTTCTCCTCCTCCCTTCAATCTTTCCCAGCATCAGGGTCTTTTCCAAAGAGTCAGTTCTTAACATCAGGTGGCCAAAATATTGAAACCAATGTCGGTTCAGATCTATTGTCCAGCAGCCCTCAAAATGTCTGATTATTTACTCTTCTCCAAAGCACAGTTACCCATGGTTAAAGACTGCATAGGTCCTTTTCAGGAAAGGCTGGGAGAAAGACTAACAGTGTGTGTGCCAGGTTCCTTCTTTAACAGGACTTGGCTTCCCCTTTATCCAAGGAGTTCTGGGTCTGTAAACTAGCTCAAATCTGGGAACTAACTGAGGGGCCATGACTTTTTTTATGATCTGAGTTACACTTCTGTTCAATTGACCTAGAACTTTTCTGCTTATACAGGGCAAGTAATAATTTAGTAGATTTTCTGTGTTTCTCTCCGGGGACATCACAATTAACAGGCTGGTGCCGTCAGTCTATGAGAGTCAGACTGTTCTGACAGCTCTTTTGACTCTGCTGGTTGTTATGGCGACCATGCCCCCCCCCCTTGCCTTTGGCAACTGAGTGCTATCACTAGGCCCCTGACACCCCAGCACCCATATACCCCATTGCATTCAGGGTTTCCAGTGAAGTGGCTGTCGTTCCTACTGTAAGGTCTGGGCTAGAGAGAACTTTCATGGAGCCCCTCAAGGATGCCAGGCTCCCCCCTCAAGTTTATTTCCTACTGTAGTAGGGAAAGTATGTCTTTTGGACCCTCCCAGGATGAATGTGTAGGTCTTAGTGGCAAATCCACTCTCACATTCCAGTCCCATGAAGCCTCTGAGTCATTTCCTCTACTTGAAACCAAGAGAAAACTCGGGCATTTCTGAGTTGCAGACAGTGGACCATCTTTTGGTCCACGTTTCAGCCAACCAGCCAGACACACAGCCCTCCCTCACTCCTGGGGCTGTAACATTCAATGAAGAATCTCTGCCTCCTGGACCCAGATCCATAAATTTGATCTGATCCAATTTGATCCTCCTTCCATCATCATCTCAGTCCCTTAGGACCCATTCTCACACCAGTTCTGGGATTTCTGCTTGTATGAATCAGAACACTCAAGTCCTTCTTTTGGAGTCGCGCTTCCTCTTGGGTCACACTTCCTCTTGGGTCACACTTTGCTCCTCACTTTTAAGGAGTTGAGTCGAGTTATGGGTCTAGAAGCAAAGGAGAGCGGTGGGTCCTGAGGAGAGTCAACTTTACCTTGTGGAGCAACTGCCTCAGGAAAGCCACTAAGTTTTCCCCCAGAAAAGGCAGGGTCAACCCCTCATAAGAGATGGGAAGGCTAACCACCACCACGGATGAAGACTCCACGGAGGAGGCCATTTCTGCTGGGGTTAATAAAGAGGATTCATTATAATTTAGGGGCTTAATATCCATAGCTTCATCCGATCTTCCCATACATCCCCATTGCACCCTGTAGGACCCATTTCTTTCACAGTCAATTCCCTCACATTAACAGTAGGTACTCTGTGACGCCAGGAGCAGAGTTCAGCTTGGGCTGTAATTCAGGCAATCACAAGGATGCATTTGATTTTGAGCAATGTCATCCCTTATATCTTTCAGAGAAATTCTAGAAGCTCTATGATCAGCATGCACAGCTGGAGCTGGGAATTTGAATTCCTGAACTCATCTTTTGCTTTCATCACTTTGTCCAGTGATATTAGAAGTAACCAACCAATATGTTTATATTCCTTAGTTTTCCAAATGTTTGAAAGGATCATATGCAGGGTCACCCAGCTCTTTGCCTTTCCTAAATGGTTGACTGGGAGTATCCACTGCAGTACTCTGTGTGTCTCTATAAAACTGTTCATGCTGTGGACTATCAGTGCTCTCTTGACTACTGAAAATAGTCTTTAATATCTTTAAATCAAATCAGATTAGAAAGCTAATTCCAGAAGGCCCAGGACTAACTCCCCTGGGACCTAGAATACAGTTATTAGTCTGGAAAATGCCCTTTTTCCCATCCCTGTCAATAAAGGCCACCAGGAGCAGTTTGCTTTCATCTGGCAAGGCCAGCAATACACCCTCCCCAACCTGCCTCAGGCATATCCGCTCTTCAGCCCTACATTAAAACTTAGTTCACAGGGGTTTTGAGCATCTTTACCTTCCACAAGCTATCACATTGGTCCATCACACTCATGTTATTATGCTGATTAGACCTAGTGAGCAAGAAGTAGCA
The DNA here is from genome assembly GCF_019320065.1 of Cervus canadensis. NCBI lineage: Eukaryota > Metazoa > Chordata > Mammalia > Artiodactyla > Cervidae > Cervus > Cervus canadensis. The sequence continues at coordinate 23,179,314 of NC_057392.1, forward strand.
ACTACTCCAGACTTACTGGTGAGACGTTTGTGTCAGAGGGTGAGAAATAAATCTGACTAAAATTCAGGGGCCTTCCATCTTGGTGAAATTTCTAGGGTACAGTGGGGTGGGACATGCTGAGGTAACCCTCTAAAGTGAAGGGTAAGTTGCTGTACCTGGCCCCTTCTGGAATCCAGAAAGAAGCACAATGCCATGGGCCCCTTAGCATTTTGGAGGCATAGTATTTCTCATTGGGCTGTTGCTGCTGCTAAGTCACTTCAGTCGTGTCCGACTCTGTGCAACCCCATAGACAGCAGCCCACCAGGCTGGGATTCTCCAGGCAAGAACACTGGAGTGGATTGCCATTTCCTTCTCCAGCACATAAAAGTGAAAAGTGAAAGTGAAGTTGCTCAGTCGTGTCCGACTCTTAGCGACCTCATGGACTGCAGCCTACCAGGCTCCTCTGTCATTGGGCTATTACTCCAGCTCATCTACCAAGGGGCCTGAACAACTGCTGGTTTTGAGCAGGGCCAGAAAAAGAGAATGTTCCTTGCAGGTCCAGGCTGCAGGCATGCTGCTCTGTTGTGGGCCATGGTTCCAACAGATCTAACAACACCTGAAGTGTTGGTGGCAGAAAAGATGCTGTTTGGAGTTTTGGCCGATGGTACAGGTAATCACAGGGCAGGCCTCTAGGATTTGGGAGCAAGAACCCACCATTCCCTGCAGACAACTATTCTCTTTCTGGGAAACAGCTCTTGGTCTATTACAGGGCCTTAGCTTAAACGAATGTAGCTGTGGGTCACCAAGTTGCTGTGAGACCTGAGCCACCTCTCGTGAAGTAGGTGTCATCTGATCCACCAGCCACAAAGCTGGGGATGCACAGCAGCACTCCATGGTCCCATGGAAGCTCAGCCCGTGTGAGGGGCTGAGCAGGCCTGAGGGCGCAGTGAAGTCACAAGGAGAAGCAGCCCAGAGCCCTGGTGCCACTCCGCTCCTCTGCCTCCTCCCCACAGCATGCACCTGCAGTCTCATGTGGAACTCAACTTCCAGGATCAATGGCGGGAGAAGACAGACTCGAGCCTGGTTTACAGATGGTTCTGCAGGCGATGCAGGCAATGCCCACAGTGGATGACTCCAGGACCCCAGCCCCTCCCTGAGATGTCTCTGGAAGACCTGATCAAGGGAAATTCCCCAGGGGTCAGGATTTCGGGCAATGCACCTGGTTGTGCACCTGGTTAGAAGGAGAGGCAGCCGGCTGTGTGGTTATCCACTGACTTACGGCTGCAGCCCATGGTTTGGCTGGGTGGTCAGGGACTTGGAAAGACCATGATTGGAAAACTGGTGACAAAGAAATTTGGGAAGAGGAAAATGGAAAGACCCCTCTAAATGGGGGTACAGTGTGAAGAAATTATGTCTTGTAGAATGCTCCCCAAATGGTGACATCTGTATAGAGGGATTTTAATAATTAAATGGGAAGGTGACCCGTCCTGTGGGTACTATGCGGCCTCTTTCCCAGCCAGCCCTGTCATCGCCCAATGGGCTCTTGAGCAAGGCAATGTGGTGACAGGAATGGGGGGATGCACTTCCCCCCCCCCCATCCAGGCTGACCTGACCACTGTTACTGCTGAGCGTCCAGCTTGCCAGCAGTGGAAACCAACACAGAGACCCAATGTGGTACCACTTCTGGGGTGAGCAGGCAGCCACCTGGGAACAGGTTGATTACATTGGGCCACTTGATCACAGAAAGGGCAGCATTTTGTCCTTACAGCAATAAACACCATGGATTCAGATTTGCTATAACGCTTCTGCCAAAACAACCATTGTGGACTTGCATAATGCCTTTCTATCACATACTCCACACAGCATCGCTTCTGATCAAGGAACTCGATTCATAGCAAATAAAGTGTGGCAACAGGTCCATGCTCAAGGTGTAATTCACCCTCTCTGGTTGAGTAGACATTCACCTTCTCCCACCCTCAGAACCACCGTCTCCCACCCTAGAACCTCCTGGTTCTGGGGCTTTTGGACCAGGACTTCCAGCATCAGTCTCCCAGTCCTCAGGCCTTTAACTTGCAGAGGGCAGCTTGTGGGGCTTCTCAGCCTCCATAATCACTTGAGCCAACTCAACTCCTATAATAAATCCCTTCTTATATATGTGTGCATGCTAAGTTGCTTCAGTTGTGTCTGGCTCTTTGTGACCCTATATTGACTGTAGCACACCTAGCTCCTCTGTCCATGGGATTCTCCAGGCAATAATATTGGAATGGGTTGCCATGTCCTCCTCCAGGGGAGCCTCCCAACCCAAGGATCAAACCTATGTCTCTTAGTCTCTTGCTTTGGCAGACAGATTCTTTATACCACCAGAGCCACCTGGTGTATACAGATACACCCTTCTCATGTGTATCTGTATATAAATAGGTCCTTAAACAAGTATCTACAGGATACACATATATCCTTTACAGCTATAGATCTGTGTATACCCTATAGATGTAAGGCTATATATAGTTTCTCTGGAGAACACTGACTGAGTCTCTTGCTGGGTCCCACAGCTAGAGGTGCAGAGCCAGGGATGGCCAAGACCTCGACATCCTTCCAGACTCTCTGGGACCAGGTTGTGCATCCTGTAGCTCCCTTTCCATGGTTCAGCCCTGTCAGCCACCACAAACCACCCCACCTGGCCCACAGGGGTTCATGGTTGACAGTCTCGGGTGATTTCTCTGTTCTGCTGGCTCCCCATCGGATGCACCTCCAGCCCTTCTAACTCCAACTAACAGAGAAGGAGGGAAAATGGGCCTCTTTCATGTTTCAAAATCTTAGTCCCTGAGCAGGCTAGAAGGACCTCGGGTTAGGCAGAAGATTCTGGAAAGATCCTGCTCCCAGATCAAGCCTGGCAAAGGTAACTTTGGCAGGAGAATTGACGAGAACCACCCCGCCCCCCTGGCTGGGCAGGTGTACGGGCCCAGCAGCAAGGCCACCTGAGCTGCATCCTCCTGGGTCCCCACCCAGCACAGAGTTAGAGCAGAAGAGGCATCTGTGGTCCCAAGGGGCCCCACCAGAGGAAAAGAGGTGACCACTGGGGCCTGGGGGCTGGGCAGGGCACATCCCTGTCTCCTATCAGCATAGGCCCTGCTGTCTGCCCGCTGCCGATGCCTCTGCCCCCAGGGGCCTCCTGGGGTTCCCTGGAGAGGGTCAGAAGATTTTCAGTGACAGAGATGTAACAGCCAGGGGCCCAGGGACACAGAGGCCAGGTGGACGGTGAGCTATGCTGAGCTGTAAGGAAATGAAACACATGTTCCTTGCCCCACTGCACATAGCTGCAAAGCACGCAGGCACCCAGAGGACCAGGACACAGCTGGGCGGGACCAGCTGGGGAGGCAGCCCCTGGAGCCGCAGCCCCATGCTTTTAGGGGGGACCTGGACCACCACACTGCCAGCTCATCAGCCAAACCAAGGATCCAGCCAGGAGTCCCGGATGTGGGTCAGGAGCACTAACGCAGCCACTGCAGAATGGGACCTTGTCAGGTCACCAGCCTCCCAGAGCCCGGCCCTCTCGCCGCCGCATGGTGGATGGGAGAACCAGTCCCTGTGGGTCTGAGGGTCTGGCAGGCTATGAGAAGCTGCTCCCAGACACCAGCCCCCACACATTGTAGGCTCTGTGCCGGCAGGACCATAATTAGAAACAGATCCATGTGTGACTCAGAGGGAGCTGGCGCCACCCTCCCCCACCAGCTCACACAGGCCTTTTAACCAGGGTTCACTTCCTTTAAGTCCCCGCCTCTGTCTGGCTGACATGTGTAGGCCACACAGCTGATGTCACCCAGCAGGGATATTCTAGTAGACTCTGCTCCCATGGATGTCCACTCCAACTCTGGGAGAGAGGTCACCAAGTTCCTCATCCCTCCCAGGAGCACCTGGTTACATATGTACACATACATACATGAGCATACTTTCCTTTACATGTGTGCACACAAACATATACATGTACACAGACATACTTACACACACATTCTCTTACATGTGCACAAACACATGTACACATACACTTACAGGCATACACACATATGCCCTTACATGCATGCATGCACACATTCCCTTACATGTGTGTACACATATGCATGTATATACATATATTCCCTTACATGCATGTACACAAATGCATGCATTTATATGCATTTCCTTGCATGTGTGCATGCAGATGCACATATGTGTGCGCTTACATGCATGCACACAGACACATTTACATACATGCACTTGGGGCATATACATATACACCTACACAGAGATGTATACACATGCATGTATGTATGTATACATAAATATGCACAAAGATATGCACAGGAACATATGCAAATATACATGCACACAAACATACACATACCCATTTAATATGGATACACACATACATGTGCACTTATATGTGTGTACTACACATACATATATAACTCAGACAGGCAAATATACCTACATACACACATACACAGGACATTCTACCTGCAGGGACATGGAGGTCCCTGCAGGGACATGGAATCCCAGCTCACGAAGTGACCACTCAGGACTCCCAAGGCCCTGCCCCAGCCTCTCCAGGGGCTCTGCTTTGGAAAAACACAGATCTGCCATGGGATGAGAGGGACACCCAGTTCCTCCTACCAGCCCATGATCCTCTCTCATACCCTGCTGGAAAACAGCCTTCATTCTCACAGCAAATCAGCCCTGCTCTTTGGGTGTGCACCGTGGGAGGCATGTGTATCATGGGGGAGTTAGTGCACCATGGGGTATGTACACCACAGGGAGGTGTGCACATTGGTTGTGTGTACCATGGGGTTTGTGGGTACATGGGGTGTGTGTGTACCATGGGGTGTGTGCACCTTGGAGGATATGTACCATAGGGGGTGTGTGCACATGGGGTATGTGTGCACCATGAGGGTGTGTGCACCATGGGAGGGTGTGCACAGGGGGGGTGTGTACCATAGGGTATGTGGGTACATGGGGTGTGTGTATACCATGGGGGTGTGTGCACCGTAAGTGTGTGTGCACCATGGGGGTGTGTGTCCATTGGGTATGTATGCACTGTGAGTGTGTGTCCACGTGGAGTGTGTGTGGACATGGGGGATGTGTGTGCCATGGGGGTGTGTATGTACCATGGGATGTGTGTACCATGGGGTGTGTACACCATGGGGGTGTATGTGCACCATGATGGTGTGTGCACATGGGGGAGGTGTGCACCACATGGTATATGCACCAAGGGGACTACCAGGATACATGTCACCTGCTCCCAGACCTGCCCCTCAGCCTGAACTCCTTCTGTACCCTATCCTTGTGTTACCTGCTCTTGTTCCCTGGAGGATGGTCCAGATGAACTGCCCTGGCCACACCCACCTGACCTCTGGCTTCCCAGCTCTGGAACCCACCACTATGTGAGTGGGGAGTAGCCATGAGCTTCTTTTTTTAACTAAGGTGTAATGACATAATTAACAATTAGTAATAGTTTCAGGAGTATAATGTAATGATTCAATAATTGTATACATTGCAGAATGATCATCACAGTAAACCCAGTGTACCTCCATTACTACACACACTCACAGATTTTTTCTTGTGATGAGAACTTTTCAAGATCCACTGTCTTAGCTACTTTCACATATGCAACATCTTTTTATTAAGTATATGACATGCCCATGATGTATTCTTTTTATAACTGGAAGTTTGTGTCTTTTGACCCCATCATTTATTTTGCCCACTGCCTACCACCCACCTGAGGCAACCACCAACCTATTTTCTATATCCATAGTTCAGGGTTTTTGCCTAAATTTTTGGTTTGGTTTTGGTTTTTTTAAATTACACATGTAAGTGAAATCATATAGCATTTGGTTTTCTCCATCTAACTTATCTCAGCAAAATGCCCTCTAGGTCCATCAGTATTGTCACAAATGGCAAGATTTCATTCTTTTTTTATGACTGAGTAATATTCTGTTACATGCATATACCAATCATCTTCATTCTGTTGTATGCATATATCACATCTTCTTTATTTCTATTCACCCACCAATGGACACTTAGGTTGCTTCTACGTTCTGGCTATTGTGAATAAGGTTGCAATGAACATGGGGTGCATATGTCTTTTTGTGGTAATGTTAGTTTTTTGAGGAATCACCATACCATTCTCCATAGTGGCTGCACCAATTTACATTCCCACCAACAATGTAGAAAGGGTCCCTTCTCTCTCCATCCTCACCAGCACTTCTTGTTACTTGTCTTTTTGATGATGGCCATTCTGACGGGTGTGAGGTGATACCTCACTGTGGTTTTGACGTGCATTTTCCTGATGATGAGCAGGGCTGAGTACCCTTCATGCACCTGAGCCTGTCTGTGTGTCCTCTTTGGAAGGAACATGAGCTTCTCCCTAGACACTGGGAGCACATTCAGTGGACGCCAGGTGGACCAGTGGGATCCGCTAGTGGTCCAGTGGGGTCCACCACTTGAATCCAGTGGGATCAAAAAAGCAGCTAAACATTCAGGGCAGATGCCAAGAGCCTGCAGCTTCGCAAGGACTGGGCAGACGGGGCCCCAGGAAGTGTATTCATTTTCTACAAACTGTGGCTTGAACACACCCACCCATAGCCCACCATCCATGGGTGAGAACTGCAGGAGCCCTGCTGGTCCTCACACGCCAGCGGCAAGGACAGATGAGCTGGGGTGCGATCGGGTGGGGCTCTGAGGACCCCTTCCAGGCTCATCCGGGTCCTCGGCTGTATCCAGCTTCCTATGGCTGCAGGACTGGGTCATCTGGCCGCTGTCAGCTGGGGCCGCCCTGAGCTCCTGCCATGAGTCCCTCCGTCTCTGCATCAGAGAGCTCCCTCAGGTCCAATCCCTCCCAGGGTTCCCTTGCCTGCCTCCATCCAGAGAAAACTCAGCTCCAGGTCAGGTCAGGCCACCCGGACGGTCTCCCCATCCTAAGGTCAGCTGACTGGCAACCTCAGCTATACTGCAAACATGCCATGGTGCTCAGACCTGGCTCAGGGGTCATCTCAGAATCCTGTGCCAAGGGACAGAGCTGGACTCTGAGCTGAGCACCAGGATGGGCAGGTCTCCTGGGCAGCAAGGTCAGGGCCCCGGAGGTGGGGAATAAGGGTGGGGTCAAAGGGGTGGGAATGAGCCAATGCAGCCACCACACCTCAGGCATGTAAAGCGATATCAGGGACAGCGGGATGGGGGAGGAGACTCAAAGGCCCAGTGATTTCGTCTTCAGCACATCCAGACACAGGGGGCCTGTTCAGAAAACGTGGGCGTTTCCACAGTTACTCACAAACAGCCCAAATTCCTTCCTGATAAATTTGCTGTGATACACTCACCTGGATCCGATCACCTTCGGAACATTTTCTTAGAGTGACTAATGAAGCTAGCTGCCCAGGTTCTGGAAAGTGCGTCGTTATAAGAGCCGCTGTGGCCAAGCTGGCTGGCCCAGGGAAGGGCTATGGCTGTGTCTCTCCTCAACAGGGTGATGTCCCCATCCAAGCCCCACAGGAGACCCTGGCCCCCAACCCTAGCAACTGAGATATGGGCACAGAGCAGGGAGTAAGAGGAGGGAGCCCTGTCTCTGGGTCTCTGCTGTGGGGGAGCCAGTGGGCTGGCCAGTCACCCTGTCTCTGGCACTTGCCCTGCCCAGGGCACCTGGGCCAACGGCAGCTGGCTCAGAGCTGCATGCGCCTTCCAGCCCCAGGTGGTGGGATGCCCAAGCTGGCGAGAGGCATGTGTGAGCCCTGACATCCAGGACAGCCATGGAGATGGCCACTGCCGGCCACCAGCACCACATCTGCAGCAGGGTCCAGAGTGCACAGTGGCCCCACCCAGGAAGGCTGGGCAGGTAGGGGCATCCTGACCTCCGGGACAGGCGGATCTAACCCAAAAAGGGTCCAGGACTGACTGCTGAGGTTGGTGGAATTTCTCACTGGTGGTATGTGGTCCAGTGATGTCCTTTCACCTTCGTGGCCATTTCCTTGTTCTCAGGTGGAGCCCTTCACGTGGGGACAGGAGAACCTCAACTGACAGCCAGGGTGCCTGCTCCATCTCACTGACCACCTCGCAGGAAGTGTCCGCCCGTTTCACAGGCGGGGAGACTGAGGCAATGTGGCACCTCACAGTTGGCCTCAGGCTACACAACAGATGAGCAGGGCTCCAGGATCCTGGCTCCTCATTAGTGCCATGTGTGGGCAGAAGTCTGCCCACCATGAAGTGCCCAGAGTCTGAGGCCCAGGAGGGCAGCCTGCAGGGCCAGGCTGAGTGGGTGGGACAGAGGGCATGAAGGTGGGGACCCCAGGGGCTTTGTGTCAGAAACAGCTTTCCACATAGGCAAGCCTGACCCCCACCCTGGCAACCACTTGCTTGCACCAGCCACAGCTCAACCACTATGCTGATGGCTTGGCCACCATGGCAGGGGCCCTAGGAGGCCAAGGTCAGTCCTCAAGCCAGAAGGCAAGGCCAGGCTGTGGCCCGTCCTCCTGGAGGGAGTGACCCAGGCCCCTACCACTCCCTCAGGACCCGCCATTGCATCCATCAGGTACCTGGGCCCTCCAAGGCCCCACCCTCCCTTCTGACCGCTGACCCAGAGGACCTTGTTCTTGGGCTAGACACCTTCCCTGAGACCCTTCCTGTGGGCCCAGCCTCGATGGCAGAGTAGGGTGGGCAGCGGGGGCTATTTGGGCCCCCATGTCTCCCAGGCAGCCATTCAGACCAGCAGGGAGAGAGGGCTCAGGAGGATCTGGGATCTGGCAGGACCAAGTGAGTTAGCACCTCCTCCAGGAAGACCACTTAGAATAGCGCAGCCAGGTCACCAAACAGTCCAAGAGAGAGGCAGGATACCAGGGCCCAGGGACAGGGCAGGGTGGTGGGGTAACCAGATAAGGGGGCTCAGAGCTGATAGAGAGTGGGCTCCAGGAAGAGCCGGCCAAGGTGGGGCTTCACCACAGGCCAGGCTCAGACGCAGTCCTGTAGGCCAGGTGGGACATGGCGGCTATAGCTGGAGGAGCATCCTGGCAGGGCCTGCAGCCCGGTCAGACCCTTCAGACACTCAGCCACCTCCCCAAGTTTGGAAAGGTGCCCAAGACTGGTCAGCTGCTTCCGCACCAGGTTCCCAGGTAGGTGAGGATCAGCCCTCTGAGAGAGGGTCGTCCACTCCTGCCAGATGGAGGCAGTGACTCCAGCACCCTTCCCACCTCTTCGGCTGTGTCCACGCACATGTGGAGGACTAAGTATATGGAATAAGTGAGTGGAGGGAGGGGTTGTAGGGACACAGCACTGGTCTCTCTCAACCTCATCCACGTAACGAGGAAAGGCCTGCTCGATGGGGCTGACCATCCCCCAGGGCCCTGCAAGGGGAGGTCGGTGGCAGCTGCAGCCTGAGCCCCTCCCAGCCGGTGAGGCCCTGGTCTGAGGGAAACTCAACAGGGCTCGTGTGGCATTTCAGAAAAGCCCACACTTGCAATCACCCTGAGCCCTGGAACCAGGACTCTCTTGAAGTCCCTTCCAACTTGCAAATCCGTCCCAGTCGCCGCCCACAGAGCCGCCCACCCGCAATGTAGGTCTGCAGGAATTCACGACTCGGCTCCTTCGTTCTGTGTCTTAAGGCTGTTAATCCTCAGACAAGCTGGTTCTGTTTAGGGCTTGATTTGTCAGACAATTGAGAATTTTCTTCCTGCCAGAAAGGGGTTCCATTAAAGGGCAGGGACCCTTCTCTGTGGCTGATGTCTACTCCTGAGAGTCAGACATGTACAAGGGAGGGGCCAGAAGGCCTCCAGAGTGGACTCACACCAAGGGAGAGGTCTACAAGCACCAGGAGGACACCCATCCCCAGGAAACCCGCAGGGCCCCAGGTTGGTGCTGTTACACCACCACCCTTCCTAATTTCTCAGAGCGGCAGCACACGTGGGGGTGGGCTTGAGTCCCTGAGTCCTGACTCCGTGGGGTGGGAGGGCTGGGGGTGCTGTGAAGTGGGTGTCCCTCCAGGGGGACCCTGAGGTCCCTTCCAGGCAAGGGATGCTCCACTTATGATTCTCAGGCTGCACTCTGTGCCCAGGGGGCCCTTCTGCCTCCTGAACCTCCCTGTGTTGGTAGTAGACGTCTAAGCAGCAGCAGCCTGACTGACTCAGGGTCCAGGCTCTGGGTCTAAGTCTCCCCAGGTCAGCTGTGGCCCCAGACCTCACACTCCAGCTCTGGGGAGGACCCAGGTCCCCTCCCAAGCCCTGTGGTGTCCCCTCCCCTCCACCCACAGCATCTGCTTCTGCACACTCCCGCCAGCCCAGGGGCACCAGGACACAGTGGGGCGGGAGGAGCTGGGAGTGAGCGGGCACCATGGAGGGGGCTGCCGTCCAGGTAAGGTGCTGACCCCACAGCAGATGCAGCAGAGGAACAGCGGGAGGAGCAGAGTGAGCCTAGGCAGGAAGCAGTCACCATGCCAACGGGAGAATGGGGAACACCTGGGAGGAGCCCTCCCAGGCTCGCTGCCAGTGTGAGTGCCATTTCTAACAATGTGAGAACAGGACTCGTCAGGACAGATGCTGGGTGTTGCTAGAAGCACTCTTAGTTTCTCTCCTCCTCTTCATATGGGACTCTCAGATGTGTTTCCTGGGTTCCGCTGGACTGTTTTCCCAGGACTGTGCCAACCAGCACACAATGTGCACCCAGTGGTGTGAACACCCACCCAGTGACCTGGGGAAGACACCTGAGGGGCCAAGCCACAGACCAGCACTGTCCTGACCCTGGTACCCTGCAGAGTCCCTTACATGTGTGGGATGCCTCCCTGCCAAGAGTGCTAGGAAGAGCCCTGAGACAGAGGAGAAGCCACAGTTCAGGTGACCCCGAGGCCTGGTCAGCATCACAAGGCACAGCTGGGACTCTGCAGTCATGCCCATTGTAACCGGTCACTTGTGTGCCTTGACCCCAGCGTCCTGACCACCGTCATCATGGACCAGCCAGAGGCACTGATCTCCCAGATGGACGGGCCAGCACAGGACTGCTCATCATCTCAGGAAGAGAGACGGGCCCAGCCACACAGGGAAGTCAGGCTCAGACACACCAGCACCGAAGTGGAAAACAGACAAACGAAAGATAAATCACCAAGACAAAAAGCTGATTGCCTGAAAAGATCAATACATTTGATAAAACTCTACATATACTGATTTTTAAAAAGAGGGACATCACAAATTATCAACATCAGAATGAAAGAGACGACACCACTAGAGATCCAAAAGACACTAGACAGACAATAAGGAACAAGAAAGAAACATGATGATGAGAGACTAGAGAAGCATCGGCAGAGTTCCACCAAGCTGTCAACACAATAGGAATCACACTCAAAAGACCCTGGGCTTACAGGTTTCAGATTTGTTTTACCCCTGGTTCTTAAGCAATAATGTGGAGAGTTCTTCTCTCTCTACTTCAGTTTCAAAAAAAAAAAAAAAAGAAGAAAAAATAACAATGACCATTATTATGCCATTTAATTTAGACAACTTATATGAAACAAATCCATTGACAGACACAAATTTTTCTAAACTAACTCAAGAAGAAATAGTCTTATATTTATTACGGAAATTGAATTCTCTATCTGAGAGGGAGTCACTGAAGAATTCTATCAACCATTTAAGAAAGAAGCAGCATCAATCCTATATAAACTCTTCCAAAATACAGAGGAAAGGGAACACTTCACAACTCATTTTATGAGGCCAGGATTACCCTGATACCAAAACCAGACAAAGGTATTAAAAGGAAAGCACAGAGCAACATCTCTGATGAATATAGAATGTAGAACCTTAGAAATTGAACCTACCAATTTCCAAAACCATGACCAAGTGGGTTTATCCCCAAAATGCAATTTTGAGTTAAGATTTTTAAAAATCAGACAATATAACAGAATAATGGTGATGCACATATTTGATCTCTTCAATAAACACAGAAAATATATTTGGCAAAATATGATACTTGTTTATGAAAACACTCTAAGAAAACTGGGAACTGAAGGTAACTTTGGCTCAAACAGTAAAGAATCCACCTGCAATGCAGGAGTCCCAGTTCAACCCCTGGGTCAGGAAGATCCCCTGGAGAAGGAATGCTGGCTACCCACTCCAGTATGGCTGCCTGGAGAATTCCATGGACAGAGGAGCCTGGCAGGTTACAGTCCAGGGTGTCCCTAAGAGTCAGACACAACTGAGTGACTAACACTTTCACTTTTCTCAGCCTAATAAAGAACATCATCAACAATAACCAAAATTACTCCACTTAGTAATTACTCCACTAAGAGAAACTAATAGTGCTTCTAATATTATATTTAATATGAAAACAGAAGGCTGCCTCTAAACTCGGGAATGCAGGAACAGTGTCCCCTCTCACTGCCACTATGGGACATTGGACGGGAGGTTTCACCAGTGCACAAAGGTGAGAAAGGGAAATAAAGGAAATCTAGATGGGAAAGTGAGACTGTCTATTCACAGATGACCTGACTATGTACTTAGAAAATTCTATGAAATCTACCAAAAAAAAAAAAAAAGCTTCAAGAACTAATGAGTGAATTTAGCAAGGCACAGGATCTATATACAAAAGTAAATTATAAGGCAGGACTTCAGGAATGATGGAGTGAGCACTTCTGTGAATTCACTCCTTCTTACAAGCAATGAAGTAACTGACAAAAGTATCTAAATTAACTTTTTCTGAGCTCTGGAGGTTAACCAAAGGATTACAACAATCTGAAGAATTTATTCAAGAAAAACTACTGTACTTTGGTAAGAATAAACTACTGAAACATGCTGTGACATGAATGAACCTCAAAAACATTATGCCAAATGAAAGAAGTCAGACACAAGTGTCCACGTGTTATATGATTCCATTGTTTGTTTGTTTGTTTGCACTGCGAAGCACATGGGATCTAGTTCCCTGACCAGGGATTGAACCTGTTCCCACTGAATTGGGAGCGTGGTCTTAACCACTGGACCACCAGGGAAATCCCTATATGATTCCTTTTATATGAGACACTCAGAAAAGGCAAATCCATACAGATGAGTAGACTAGTGGTTTCCTGGGGCTGAGGTGAGAAAGGGTTGACTGTAAACGAGCCTGAGGGCTCTTGTTGGTACGATGAAAAAGTTCTAAAGCGATTTGTGTTGATTATCACACCACTTGGCAACTTTATTGAAAATCATTGAATTGCACACCTGAATAGGATGAAGTTTGTTATGTAAAATACACCTCAATAAATCTGTTTTTTGTTTAAGCTACGCATAGTCTTTGCGATTATCTCAGTTCAACACCTAGAATTCTGGACCTTCAAAAGAACAGAAGCCTTGGTAAATATGCCGCATTCTCAACTGGGTCACTAAAGAAAGTTATGTTCTAAAAGTAAGGAAGAAGTGGTGATAATATACCATTCTTCACAAAGGCATAAATCTAGATTTGAATTACATCAGTTCCTGATTAGAAAAAGGTTATCTGTCCCTAAACTAACTTCCCACTAAAATAAAAGTAAACCCTATAAAAAGGAAGATAATATTAAGAAGAACTTCTATAATCTTTCACAAATAATGTCCAGCATTTAATAAAAAATCACCAGGTTAGTCAAGAGACAGGACTATATGAGGGGGGAAAAAAACAGATCCAAAAGTGCCTCTGGTTTCAGAGTTATCATATGTTAACTTTAAATGTGATTAATATCTCATATTATTAATATTGAGATATTATTTTTCCCCATAAAATGGAAGGTGAGATAGCCAACTGAATAAGAGAACTGTAATCTAGAAATTGAAGATAAAATGGGAAGTTCAAAAATTAAAAAATATAATGACTAATAGTAAGAACTCAATGGATGGGATTAACAATGATTAGACACAGCGGAAGAGAAGATAAAATCATTGGAAAGTTGAAAATGATCAGTAGGAAATGGTCAAGACTGAAGGATAAATGAGAAACGGAAAATACAGAAAAGAGCGTAAGAGATAAATGAAAATATCTAATATATGTGAAACTTAAGGCCCAGATGGAGAAAAAAGACAGAATAGGGCAACGGCAGTATGTGAAGAGATAACAGCCAAGAATTTTCTAAAACTGATAAAAAGGCATATACTACAAGTTCAGACAAGGAATCTACATATGCCAACCAGGATAAATGCAAAGAATAGCACTCCTAGGCATGTCACAGGAAAACAGCTATAAACCAAAGACAGAATATCGTAGAAGCAACCAGAGAAGAAAGGCACATTATCTTCAAAGGAACCACAGAAAGACAGACTTCCCACAAATCTGGAAGCCTGAAGTCAATGCCTGTCTTCTCTGTCGTTTAGCTGAGACGGAATTCTGCCTAGGAAACAGACTTCAAAACTGAAGGCTAAATAAAACATCGTAGAGACAAGTGAAAACTGAAAAGATGTATTACCACCAGGCGTACACTAAACTAAATATTAAGAGAATGATGATGGGCAGTGTCTGAAGTGTCCCCTGTGGAACTTGGCAGTGATTCTCCCCAGTCAGGCCTTGCAGGGTGGGCTGAGAGGAAGGTCTGTTTTCTATTCTATGTCCTGTTGCACCTTTTGAATTTTGCACAATGAACACGCATTATCTGCTCCAAAATAAATAAATAATGTTATAAACATTCTGGGTCAAACACTAGTCAAAATTTTTTAATTACTAAAATTTAAAAGGCCATGGAAATTAAACACAACTGATAAGGACACTCCTGCACCTGGAACATGTGGTTAGCACTCCAACATAAGCACACCCATCATGAGTGTCTTTCATCTTCACTCACATGGTAAGACCTTTGAGAACAGAGGCTGTAACTTTCTAAAGATATAAGCCCCTGAAATGGTCAGCACTTGCCTGGGGAGAGAGCATGACAGAGCCAAACGGGATGGAGGCAGCAATGGGAGAGGGCCTCAGTTGTGGTGGGAGCATAGACTCATCACAGTCACAGAACCTCTGCACCTCTTCCCACACCTCCATTCTTGAGTCATAGTAGTCCTGTGTCTTGCTTTGACCACTGAAAGTCAAGACCCTGGCCAACAGACAACCCTGCAGGACTTCTAAGTGATCCCATCCTGGATCCAAAGGTGGTGGTGCCGGTGGTAGTGAAGATCATGATGGTGATGAGGGTGGGGGTGTGGTCGTCATGGAAGGGGTGACAGTGGGGGGGTGATGGTGGTCACGGTGGTGGTATGACCCCTCTGGACCTCCTAAGTCATCTTAAAAAGACTAAACTTTGTTTGACACGGTTTTTGTATAATTTTTTCAGTCCCAGTTCTTTGAAAATCTGCAATGCCTTTGGAATTACTTATTCTTTCGAGAATACCATGAAACTTGTGGGTCCTCTTTCCTGGAAGACGTGCATGGGACAGTTTTGCTCAGACTTTGGGGGTCTGGCGACCTGGCCCCTGAGGCAGACCCGCAGTGGGAAGCCCTGTGGTGTGGCTGCCTGGCCATCCCACACCCCAGCCGTCCAGGCCAGCCCTGGCATCCCAGAGTGGCCTTCCCGAACCAGCAGAAGTTGAGTTGCATGACGTTCTGGGCCCTTTCTGTTCAGGACAGCACGGCTGGTCAGGAGGAGGCATAAATATTTTGAGGCATTTTGTAAACTAATTTCATGTAGTTTATAAGTACCCAGAGGTGGCAGAGGGAGAAAACCACCACTGCTGGGGAGATTAGACATTCAAGACCTAGAACTTTCGAGCACCAGTCTCTTGACTTCGAGGCTCTCACAACACAGGATCCATTAGTCAGACGTGTGAAGGGAGCGCTCAGGATGCTATCATCAGCCTGGCTTCACTTCCTAAGACATGACCAGATGTGCAGGAGAAGACCCCTCAGGAGCGTCACGTGGCTTGGTCAAGTCCACCGGGCACTCACAGCCCCTTTCCTCTCACCCGCCAGCACAAGTCCCCTGACCTTCCTGCCACCCTGTGCCCTGGCCCCTCGCAGGCCCCTCACCAGGGCTCACCGCTGTTCTGGCTCACACCAGAAAGGTGGACGGTGGCCCATGCTGAGCTGTCACAGGGCCCCGGGGTCGTCATGAATACAAGCGCCCCACTGCCCAACCCCGCTAAGATGATCCAGACCAGTGAGTGGCTTTGGCTTAAAATCATGAAAGCTGAGGCTCTCCCACTGGCATGGGATCCGAACTGACACATTGACTCTCGGCCTCGCTGCTAATGGCAGGTCTTGTTTCTGCGTGTTTCCCTGGAGAGCGGGAGTTAGCTCTGTCAGCCCTGAGAGCGAGCAAAGGAAAATGTGAGTCCTCACTCATCTTCTGAATGCATTTCTGGGCTGTGAAAGTCCCAGCAGCCACCCAGAACGGTCCCACAACAGGCCCTGAACATGAGAAAGCCACAGAGGGCTTGTCCATACGGAAACACTTAAGGCCTCCCTGGGCCTGAGAACGTGTGGGCAGAGGAGGAAATGGCCAGCAGGGCCCACAGCCAAGCACCGCTCCTTCCCCCACTGCAAGCACACACACATCCCCTGGAGTCACTGGTCCCAGGCCTCGGCGTGCCTGCGCTGCCGAGGCCTAGGACTAGGCTGTCCACTCCCTTCATGCAGCTTGTCTCCACACCCCTCCCCGCAGATTTGAGCGGCCCTGGAACCTGGCTTCCTCCTGGAAACTCTCGGGGCTGAGAGCCCCCAGCCTCTGACTGAGCCAGGCCCCTCATGGATGCGGCCCGGACCAGGCGGCCATCCCAGTGCAGACAGCTGCCCAAGGCCAAGGGCTGACCTGAGTGCCTCCACACCCTTTTGCACCTCAGAATCCTTAGGGAACAGTGGCGTGGGAGCAAGGGGACAGCATGACCTGAGCTCCACCCCCACTGTCAGCCTGCAAATGGACTGACGAGCGGGGAGCAGGCATTGCCCAGCTGCAATTCTAGGACGTCAGGACGGCCCCCTCCGGCCCCCTCCCACCTCCTGGCTCTGACAAGGGGAGGCTCCTTGGGCTCAAGGATCATAGAGGCTGAATAAAGCCACAGCAGGAGGTCCTTCCAGGGACACATGGGGTGTCTGGTTTCACTGCTGTGGTCTGAGATCTGTCCCACACCTCGCAGACCACTCCCCACCCCCACAGCCAAGGTGGGCTGGACGCAGCGGGCAACCCTGAGGGTCTCAGTCCCATGAATCTCCACAGAATCGCCAGGCCCTGCGATGCCTGCACTTCTGAGGTTCAGGTATTCACTGACTCAGCAGCCGTTCTCCACGCTGAAGCCGGGCACGGCCCTGCAGGCAGAGGGCTCGGGAGACCACCCTCACCTCCAAAGCTGAGGTTCTCTTTCCAGGAAGGTCATGTCCACTCTCAGACCTGTTTCCTTGGCAGCGAGGGCAGGAGGGCATGGACAGCAGGTGTCAGAAGCTGCACACAGGTAGTGCCTGGCGGGGAGCTCCCCCTCGAGAAATAGGAAGCTGTTGAGTGACTGACGATGTCATGACTGCCTGGACAGGCAAACAGAGCAGAAAGCACAGCCGGCCTTGAGCTGATGGCTCCCTCCACAGAGGAAGCGGGGGACGCAGTGTCCCAGGAGGCTGCAAGTGCCCAGCACCCCTGATGACGGATGCCCCAGGGCAGAGAGCTGCAAGGCCGGGCTGCTCCTCATGCTCGGGAGTCAGGAAGCATTTCTCTAAAGGTGAGTATCGTCCACAGACACACAACCTCACTCCAGAGCCCAGGGCCTGCCCACAGCCCAAGGGGCACCTGCCCACTGACACCTCCAGTACCACAGGTCCAAGTGCAGGGCCAACGGCCCAGGCCTGCTGCACAGACATTCCTGCTCCCTGACGCCCTCAATTTCTGCTTTATTGACTATGCCAAAGCCTTTGACTGTGTGGATCACAATAAACTGTGGAAAATTCTTCAAGACGTGGGAATACCAGACCACCTGACCTGCCTCTTGAGAAACCTGTATGCAGGTCAGGAAGCAACAGTTAGGACTGGACATGGAACAATGGACTGGTTCCAAATAGGAAAAGAAGTACATCAAAGCTGTATATTGTCAACCTGCTTATTTAACTTATATACAGAGTACATCATGCAAAATGCTGGGCTGGAGGAAGCACAAGCTGGAAGCAAGATTGCCGGGAGAAATATCAATAACCTCAGATATGCAGATGACACCACCCTTATGGCAGACAGTGAAGAAGAACTAAAGAGCCTCTTGATGAAAGTGAAAGAGGAGAGTGAAAAAGTTGGCTTAAAGCTCAACATTCAGAAAACTAAGATCATGGCATCTGGTCCCATCACTTCATGGCAAATAGATGGGGAAACAGTGGAAACAGTGGCTGACTTTATGTTCTGGGGCTCCAAAATCACTGCAGATGGTGATTGCAGCCATGAAATTAAAAGACGCTTACTCCTTGGAAGGAAAGTTATGACCAAACCAGACAGCATATTATAAAGCAGAGATATTACTTTGTCAACAAAGGTCCATCTAGTCAAGGCTATGGTTTTTCCAGTAGTCATGTATGGATGTGAGAGTTGGACTATAAAGAAGGTTGAATGCCAATGAATTGATGCTTTTGAACTGTGGTGTTGGAGAAGACTCTTGAGAGTCCCTTGGACTGCAAGGAGATCCAACCAGTCCATCCTAAAGGAGGTCAGTCCTGGGTGTTCATTGGAAGGACTGATGCTGAAGCTAACACTCCAATACTTTGGCCACTAGATGCGAAGAGCTGACTCATTTGAAAAGACCCTGATGCTGGGAAAGATTGAGGGCAGGGGGAGAAGGGAACAACAGAGGTTGAGATGGTTGGATGGCATTACCAACTCCATGGACATGGGTTTGGGTGGACTCCGGGAGTTGATGATGGACAGGGAGGCCTGGTGTGCTGCGGTTCATGGGGTCGCAAAGAGTCAGACACGACTGAGCGACTGAACTGAACTGACGCCCTCAAAGCTGCCCTCTGTCTGAGTCACCCAACACACGGGGTCGAGTGGTACGCCTCACAGTGGAAGGTGCTGCCTCCAGAACCCAAGAGGCCTGCCAGGCTTGTGCTTCTGCCTTGGGAGGGGACACAAGGCACAGTAACTTGTCCTTCACGTTGGGGACATCTGAGCATGCCCTGGCCAACAGCCCCTACAACCGGCATGAAGAGCAGCTCCCGGTATTTCTCAGGGCTCCTCTCGCACCTCTAGGGTGTCTTAAGGCCCTGCCCACTAGCCTCCTGGCCCATCCTGACCAGTGTGAGATGACCTCAGTGTGAGGGGCCTGTCTTGTCCTGGGGGGATGTCCAGCATTAGGACAGAGGAGAGAGTTGGCACCGCCCTGAGGCCAAACCATAAATGAGCACTGTTGTGCCCCCACATGACTGCAAACTGTTTCTGAGCCTCTTTTGGTAATTGGGATGGAAAAGAACGTGATCACTGGCCAACGGCCTCACTAACCCATGACAAGGGTGTTGCACCTGGCACAGCCTGGGGCCTGTCTGTTCCTCCCTCCACCTTCTACCAGGATGGCTTCAGCCCTTCCTTTCTGCTCACCAGGGGCCAGCACTTTCTCCAGGCCTCTGTGAGTCATCCCAGAATTGAGTCTGTCCTGTGACCTGAAGACTGCTGGGAGATTAAATCCTGCGTTCCAAGACGGGACCTCTGAGTCCAGCTTTCCTGCTTCTCTAATCTTCTGTCCTGGCTTCTGGGCAGTGTATGTGTGCTAAGTTGCTTCAGTCATGTCCAACTCTTCGCGACTCTATGGACTATGGCCCACCAGGCTCCACTGTCCAAGGAATTCTCCAGGCAAGAATACTGGAATGGGTTTCCATTTCCTTCCCCCGACCCACGGATTGACCCATGTCTCTTGCATCTCCTGCATTAGCAGGCAAGTTCTTTCACCATTAGTGTCACCTGGGAAGCCCTTCTGGGTCAAGGACCCGCAAATCCAGCCCAGGACTACAGTCAACACCTACAGGCTCCCTCACCAGTCCTCTGACATGTGGCCTCTTTCCTTCCGACCAGGCCTGCACGTCCCCATCCAGGTTCAGCGTCTCGGCATCACTCGGCCAGGGCCTGACAGTCACAGACCAGCAATGGCCAAGCAGACACCTTCCGCTGCCTGGCCCGCTTCAAGGGTGCTGGTGAGGCGCCCTGTCCCAGAGCCAGGGACCTCGCCCCCAGTCCCATTTGCATCCCTCCTCCAGGAGGAGCACTGGTCCTGAGGAGTGGCAACCCCCACCACAGCCCTACCAGGGACCCCTTCTCACTATGCTCAGGCAGGGACATCACAGAGGCCCCAGGGCCCAGTCCCAAGAGCAGCTCTGGGGTTCTCACAGGGTAACGGTCGGCCAGTCCCCTAGGCCCTCCTCTCCACCTAGAGAGCCTGAGGCTCCCGCTATCCTGGCCACTCTTGCGGCTCCAGGCCGGCCCTTCACCTCTGGGTGGCGGGGCAATGATCCATGGGTCAACAGAGCTGCGTGTCCCTGAGCAAGGAACGAGACCCCAGCCCGCCGGTTCTGAGCAAGGGGGACTTGGGAACAGGACGCCTGGCGGGAGGACTCTGCAGCCTCCCAGGGCCATTCCTCCGAGGGCCGAGTGAGTGGTGAGTAAGGAGCCCCAAGCCCGGTAGTAGACACTCCAGGTCGCCAGGAAATGGGGGAGAGGGCAGCAAGCAGGGAGGTGGGCAGGTGTCCAGTCGGAGCAGCATCCCAAGAACAGGGAGGGGTCCTGACTTAGCAGGGATCGCAGAGGGGCCTCTCTTCCGTACCCCTGTCCCCTCGGGTCGCCTCCCGGCCCCGCCCTGCCGCCATCCGCGTGGCCGCAGCGCCGCCCGGTGGCCGCCGTCGGGCCGCGGAGGGGCGGGGGGGCGGGGAGGGGGCGGGGTCTGGCGGCGGCCCTTCCCGCCGCCCCTCCCTCTGCCCACTCGGCGCCGTCTCGCGCGGTCAGGACCCGGAGCCTCTTCGCTCCGGACGAGTCCGACGAGGGCGCCCGAAGCGCAGTCAGGTAAGGCCCCCGACAGCGCAGTGCCGAGCGGCGCGGGGACGCGGGGAGTTGGGTCTTGCCCGGGGGTCCGCTTCCGCCGCGGTGCTCCCACTTGCACCGCCGGCCTCGCTTGAGGCTCCCGGGCCCTCTCCTGGGGCGCCTCCCGCGGGGACCCGTCCGGCTGCCCCCGTCTCGCCTAGGCAGAGCCGGGTTCCCTTTCGGGACGCCGTGCTGGGGCTCCGGACGCCTGCCATCCGTGCCCGGTCCCCCATCTGCAGCCAGACCCCTGGCCGTTCCTGGGAGGTTCGGTCTTGTGTCTCGTGCCTGGGGACATCTCCAGAGTTTGAGGAGCCCAACTCACTCCCATGGGATGACACCCTGCCCAAGACGAAACTGGGCACGGGGTGTCCAGGGGTGCTGACCCCCCTCCTCGGCTCAGCTGAGAGGGAGCGGTTGTCCCTACTCCCCAGAAAGACTCGCCCCTAGAATGAGCTCCGAGGGACCAGCTTCCCTGCAGTAGGCCTCAGGGGAGGAGGGGTCCCTGACATTCCGATGGAGAGCAGGGGAACGGGAGTCACAGTCACACCCCACCTACCCAGGAGTCAGCAGGAGCCCAGCCTGCCCCGTTCCTCTGAGGCTGGAGGTGTCCACTGGGCATCTGCCCCCAACCCGAGAGTCTGCTGAGGGAGACTGAGGGGAGCGTGGGGGGAGGGGGGGTGGTGACTATGCTGGGTGGCTCCCCTGATGGGCCGGCCCCACACCCGCCCCAGATCCTCAGGATCCTCCCCAGCAGAGCCTGGGACAGGGCCCGGCACCCACTGGGGTGGTGGGGGGAAGTCTGCCGCTGGGAGTACCTGCTGATACCAGTAAGGATGATCAAAAACAGCAGGATGCCACCCCTGTGTGCCTGCCATCCTGCCCAGGGCCCCCAACCATCCTCCCCTGCACCTAGGGAGGAAGCTGATAGCTTCCACACCCCTAGGCCACCCAGCTGTCCCCAAGGAAAGGCTCTTCAGTTGCAGACACTCTAAAAGAAGGAGGCTTAAGGTCCACAAATTTCCATGGGTTTCAGTTCAGTTCAGTTCAGTCGCTCAGTCGTGTCCGACTCTGCAACCCCATGAATCGCAGCACGCCAGCCTCCTTGTCCATCACCAACTCCTGGAGTTTACTCAAACTCATGCCCATCGAGTCAGTGATGCCATCCAGCCATCTCATCCTCTGTCGTCCCCTTCTCCTCCTGCCCCTGATCCCTCCCAGCATCAGGGTCTTTTCCAATGACTTCCCTGGGTTTAGTTTCCAGTAAAGGAGCTCTAGCCTGGAGGCCCTCTTACAGCAGGGTTTATTCCCTCCCTGCCTCTGTCTGCCTCACCAGGGCCAGGAGGCCTGATGGGTATTTGGGGCTCCCAGGAGGGAGGGAAGTGGTCTGCCTCCTCCTGTCACTTGGCGGCAGGAGGTGGGGTGGGGAGAGGACCTGTGCCCCTGGGGCATAGGTGACTGGAGGGGCTAGATACAAGGGGCAGAGATGTGTCCATTCGGCCAGACATGGGTCTCAGTGGACCTCTGAAATACTCTGGCCACTGCAAAGCTGCCACCCTGGGCTGATGAAAGTGACCTGGGGGCAGGGCTGTGAAGACTGCAGCAGGTTGGGGGCAGTTGTTGGGCCCGTCCGAGGTGGAAGCCACAGGCAAGGCAACATATAGGAGACCAGGCTCCAACAGGGCACATTCACACCCAGTGGACTCTGCATCGCCAGCCAGCACAGGTGGCTCTGTTGTGCAGTGGACCCGCCTGAGCCCTCAGGTCAGTCGAGCTGCCTGGAATGGGCCAGTGCCTGGGAGAAGGAGCAGGACCCAGGGGTCTTCCCAGGCCTCAGCAGAGGGTGTAGGCCGAGCCTGCCATTTTCTCATCTGTAGGACAGGGTCTCCAGGTACAGAGAGGAGGGAGACTGTGTTTGCTGCCATGAATGCTTTATGATACCTGGAAAACTTGGCTCTCATGATTATTTTAAGAAAAACCCAAATAGTTTGATTCTTTTATTTTAAACCCCACCCCATGTTCCACTGGATTGGTCCCTCCTGTGACTCCTTTCAAACATTTGTGCAGAGCTGGTGTGGGGCACATCTGCAGAGAAGCAGGGCTCATGGGATTCTGCTCACTGAACAGGACCTGGAAGCCAGCCCCTACCCTGAGCATGCGTTGGGGTTGGGCCAGATCACAAAGGAACAGTGCAGTTGATGTAAATGGAATTGTTTTCTTAATTTACCTTTTGTGCTGTTCATTGTTGGTATATAGAAATGCAAATTATTTTTGTGTGTTGACTTTGTATCCTGCTACTTAGATTAATTCATTTATATAACAGTTTCTTTCTGGGGACTCTTCAGGATTTTGTACATGGAAGATCATATCACCTATGAACAGAGATAATTTTACTTCTACCTTTTATTTCTCTTCCTTGCCTAATTGTTCTGGCTAGGACTTCCAATACTATGTTGAATAGAAGTGGTAAAAATGGCATCTTGTTTTGTTCTGACCTTAGAAAAACTTCTAGTCTCTCACAATTGAGTTTAATATTTGCTGTGGGATTTTCATAAATGACTTTTATTATGCTGAGATAGTTTCCATCTAATCCTACTTTGTTGAGTTTTTGAATCATGAAAAGATATTGAATTTGATCAAAAGATTTTTCTGCATCAATTGAGATGATCATGTGGGTTTTTCCTTCATTCTGTTAATGTGGTGTGTTACATTAATTGATTTTCATATGTTGAACCATCTTTGCATTCGGGGAATAAATCCCACTTGATCATGATGTTTAACCCTTTTTTTATCCTGTTGAATTCTGTTTCCTAATATTTTGTTGAGGATTTTAGGCTGTAGTTTTCTTTTCTTGTAGTGTCTATCTGGTTTTGGTATCAGGGGTAATATTGTTCAGTTGCTAAGTCGTGTCCAACTCTTTGTAACCCCTTGGACTGCAGCACACCGGGCTTCCTTGTCCTTCACTGTCTCCCAGAGTTTGCTCAAATTCATATTCTATGAGTCAATGATGCCATCTGTAATGCTGACTTCATAGAATGAGTTTGGAGGTATTCCCTCTTCTTCAATTTTTTGGGAAAAGTTTGAGAAATATTAATATTAATTTCACTTTAAATGCTTCATAAGATGCACCAATAAAGCCATCAAGTCCAGGGCTTTTCTTTGTCAGATTTTCAGTTACTGATTCAAACTACTTACTAATAATACTCAGATTTTTCTTCATGATTTTCTCTTTGTAGGTTTTGTGTTTCTAGGAATTTGTCCATTTCATCTAGGTTATCTAATTTGTTGATGTGCAACTGATTATAATACTCTCTTATAATTCTTCTTATTTCTGTAGAATAAGTAGTAATTTCCCATTATCATTTATGATTTTAGTGATTTGAATATTCTCTCTTTTTTTCTTAGTCCATCTAGCTAAAGGTTTGTCAGTGTTGTTGAACTTTTTGAAGAATCAACTTTTGGTTTCACTGATTTTTTTCCTGTTGTTTTTCTATTATCCATTTCATTTATCTCTGCTCTAATGTTTATTATTTCACTCCTTCTGCTAGATGTATGTTTAGTTTTTTTTTTTTCTAGTTCCTTAAATTGTAAAGTTAGGTTATTGATTTGAGATCTTTCTTGTTTTATGTAAACATTTATAGCTGTAAATTCTCTCCTTCATCCTGCTTTTACTGTGTTTCATGTATTTAGTATGTCTTGTTTTCATTTTTATCAGTCTGTGAGTATTTTCTAATTTTCCTTGTGATTATTCTTTAATCTTTTGGTTGTTTAAGAGTGCGTTGTTTAATTCCCACAATTCTGTGAATTTTCTAGTTTTCCTTCTGTCATTGACTTCTAAAGTCATCCCATTGTGATCAGAGAAGATACTTTTCATGATATTTTCTTTTTAAATCTATAGAGGCTTCCATTATTGTTATACTTTTCCCTATCATTGCAAGCCTTACCCTCTCTGGTTGACTTGACTTCCAGGGGATTTAAAAGACTGGCACCTCCCCCACCCTTTTCTTTTTCTCTTTTTCTCCTTTTGGAAGTCAGACATTGAAGACTATAACATTGGAAAGCAGTTGTATATACAGGGGAAATTAGACAGGCACTGCACATATCTAGGGGAAGTACAGGCTCAGGAAGGATATAAGAAGACCTTACCTTTACTCCTTGGGGCTTCCCAAGTCCCAAGTGGTCAAGAACCTGCCTGCCAGTGCAGGAGACATAAGAGATACAGGTTCAACCCCTGAGTCAGGAAGATCCCCCGGAGAAGGAAATGGCAACCCACTCTAGTATTCTTGCCTGGAGAGTTCCATGAGCAGAGTAGCCTGGCGAGCTACAGTCCATGGGGTCACAAAGAGTTGGGCACAACTGAAGTGACTTAGCATATACACACGCACCTTTACTGTTCAGGCTGATCCTTGGCACAGAGACAGCCTACAACATAAATAAAACAAAAACAATAAAAAATAGCAAACCCTAGAGAAGGAGAAGAATCTGATTTCCAGAGTTACCATATTAGATTCAAATGTCCAGTTTTTAACAAAAATCAAAAGGCAAGTAAATGAACAGAAAAATATGGCCCATTCAATGAAAAAAATATAAACCAACCAAAACCATCCCTGAGAAGGACCTCATGGTGGATCTACTGGACAAAGACTTTAACACAACTATCTTAAAGATGCTTAAGGAGCTAAAGGAAGATGTGAAGAAAGTAAAAAAAAATAATGTATTAATAAAATAGAAATATCAATAAATAGAAAACCTGGTAGAATCAAAAAAGATTTAATAGAGCTGAAGAGCACAATGATTTTATTAGAGGGCTTCAAATGCCAATTTGAGCAAAGAAAGGATCATTGAAATTGAAGATAAGACAATGGAAATTATGAGTCTGAAGAGCAGAAAGAAAAAAAGATTAGAGAAAAGTGAACAGAACCTAAAGGATCTGCATACAGTCTTGGGAGTCCCAGAAGGAACAGAGAGAGAAAGGGACAGATGAAACATGTGAAGAAACTTCCCAAATTTGATGAATGACATGAATATAAACATCTAAGACAAATAAGGTGAACTTAAAGAGACTCACACGTTACACATTATAATAAAACTGTCAAAAGACAAAAACAAAGAGAAAAAATTTATATCAGCAAGAAAGAAGTGGCTCGCGATATCCAAAGGAACTTCAATAACATTATCAGAAGATGTCTCATCAGAAACTCTGGAAACCAGAGGCAGTGGGTTAACATATTCAAAATGCTAAAAGAAAAAAATATGTCACCCAAAAATTCTATATCCAGCAAAACTGTCCCCCAAAGTTGAGGGCAAACTTTAAAAATTTCCCAGATAAACAAAACCTGAAGGAGTTCATTACTAGATCTGCCCTATAAGAAATGCTCAAGAGAGTCCTGCAGGTGAAATGAAAGGACAATAGACAATAACTTGAAGTCATATGAAGATATAAAGAACTCAGTAAAAGTAAATACATGAGCAATTTTATAAAGCTATTATTATAACAATGGCATATAACTCACTTATTTTCTACATGATTTGAGAGACTAATACATTTTCTAAAAAAACAGTAACTAATCTAATGTATACCCAGGATTGGGATTGCTGGGTCATATGGTAGCTCTATCTTTAGTTTTTTAGAGAAGCCTCCATACTGTTTTTCACAGTGGATGCACCAACTGATTCCACAGTGGAATCCACCAATTCCCTTCAAAAGTGCATGAGGGTTTCCTTTTCTTTACATCCTCATCAACAGTTGTTATTTGTATTCTCTCTGATGATAACCATTCTGACATGTGTGAGGTGATATCTTATTGTGATTTTGATTAGCAATTCCCTGATGATTAGCAGTATTGAGCATCTTTTCCTGTACCTGTTGGCCATCTACCTTTCCTCTTTGGAAAAATATCTATTCAGTTTTCCTGCCCATTTTTTAATTGGGTTGTTTGTGTTTTTGATGTTGAGTTGTATGAGCTGTTTATATATGTTGGATAGTAATGCCTTATTTGGAGAAGGAAATGGCAACCCACTCCAGTATTCTTGCCTGGGAAATCCCATGGACAGAGGATCCTGGCAGGCTACAGTTCATGGGGTCGCAAAGAGTTGGACACAACTGAGTGACTAACACACATGCACAACCCATTATTGGTCATATCATTTGCAAATATCTTTTCTCATTCAGCAGGTTGTCTTTTCATTTTGTCAATGGTTTCCTCTGCTGTGAAAAAGCTTTTAAGTGTAATTAGATTTCATTTGTTTAATTCTGGTTTTATTTCCTTTGTTTTTGGAGACAGAGCAAAAAAATAATAATAATACTGCTGTGATTTATGTCAAAGAGTGTTCTGTGTTTCCTTTGGGAGTTTTATGGTATCCAGTCTTACGTTTAGATCTTCAATCCATTTTGAGTTTATTTTTGTATATAGTGTTAGAGAATGTTCTAATTTCCTCTTTTACATTTAGCTGTCCAGTTTTCCCAGCACCAGTTATTGAAGAGACTGTCTCTTCTTCATTGTATATTCTTGCCTCCTTTGTCATAGATTAATGACCATAAGTGCATGGTTTGTGCACTGGGATCTCTGTTCTTTCCTGTTGATCTATGTGTCTGTTTTTGTGCCAGTACTATACTGTTTTGATTACTGTAGCTTTGTGGTATAGTCTGAAATCAGCTACATGATTCCTCCCCCTCTGTTCTTCTTGAAGCTTGTATTATTGTAACTTTAATTTGTAACTCCACGTTTTGTTTTCTACATAATTTAAGGGACCAATGCATTAAAAATAATATTTGCTTGTGTTTTTGGAGCAGTTTTGTGTGTGTATGTTGTTGAACTTAAACTGGCTTCCCAGGTGGCACAGTGGTAAAGATTCTGCCTGATGATGCAGGAGACACAAGAGACACAAGTTCTATCCCTAGGTGGGGAAGATCCCCTGGAGTAGGAAATGGCAACCCACTCCAGTATTCTTGCCTGGAAAATTCCATGGATGGAGCAACCTGGGGGGCTACCAGTTTATGGGGTCGCAAAGAGTCGGACATGACTGGGCAGGCAGCACAAAGTTAAACTGGCATAAATTCCAATTATATTGTTATAATTTTATAATGTTAAGTTAATCCCATGGTAACCATAAAGTACCTAAAAACATAAAAAGAAATGAGGAAGGGATGTAAATGTTTTACTACAACAATCAGCTACACAGAAAGGAAGATAGTAATGCAGAAAATGAGGAACAAAAAGCTATAAGGTACATAGAAAACAAATAGCAAAACTACAGAAGTAAGTCTCTCCTTATCAATAGCTACTTGAATTGTAAATGGATTATACCGTCCAAGCAAAAGACAGATACTGGCTGAATGGACTTTAAAAAACACCAACCAGCTAAATACTGTCTACAAAAGATTCACTTTAGATCCAAAGACACAAATAGGTTTGAAAATGAAAGGATGGAAAATGCTATTCCATGCAAATAGGAACCAAAGAAGAGCAGGGGTAGCTATACCAACACCAGGTAAAGTGAACTTTAAATCAAAAAGAGTTATAAGAGACAAAGAAGGGCAATATGTATTAATAAAAAGTTTAAGACAACAGAAAACAACGTATTATAGTTGTAAACAAATACACAATAACAGGCCATCAAAATTTTTAAACCTTAAAAATATTAAATCTTGATCATGCATTGGGGAGATGGTTGCCTGGCTCTTGGTGTTTCCACTCTGCCCATGTTGCTTAGTTGTAATAAAGGTGGTATGTGAGAGCCTAGTTTTCAAGACTGTGGACTCAAAACCATGCTGCCTGGATTTGGAGCTCAGCTACTAGCTGAGCACCTTGGACAAGTTACCTATCTTGGTCTCAGTTTCCTCATCTATGAAATGGAGGTTATATTAACACTAATATCCAAGGGCTGTTGTGAAGATTAAAAGAAAATCTGCAGTGTACCATCTGGTGCAGAGTAATCATAGATATTTCATGCCACTTAATCTTTTCTATTTTCTTCAAAGACTTTTTAGTCCATGCTCTACACACAGTTATTTGCTCCTCCTGGATTTTATTTGGGTGCCCTGCATGAGGTAGGATTACTTATAGTCATATTGTGAGCCCTTTTCCCAGCCTTCTTTCACTGCTCTGAAAAATAGCCATCTCATCTTTTCAGTTCTCATATGGTTTTATGCCACTGCTGTGTGGTCTTCTGGCCATTTCCTGCACCAAAACAACAAATACTTCATTACTGTGATTGTATTCCATTATTGCACTTGATAGCATAAAATTTATCAACCTTCATTTTTTATTTTTTTCACCTACTCTTATTTATTCCTTCAGATGAACCTAGGATTTATTTTGTCAACAAATAATGACAAAAAAAGAAAATTTATTGGAAATTTTAGTTAAAATTATATTCAATTATAGATTTGGTTAGAAATAACTGATACTCTTAAGTATTGTGTCTCTCATCTAAGAACAAGGTTTTTCTCTCCAACTGTGTTCTTTGGAAATTTTTTGAGTTTTTTCCATAAGTCATGCACATCCTTAGGTTCTTGTTAAGTTTATTCCTTGGATTTATTTTGGTTTTCTTGCTAGTGTAAATAGTATTTTTTCCATTACCTTTTCTAATTGGTCATTCCTGATAGAAGAAAACCTGTAGATTTTTGTGTATTTTTCTTATAACTGCCTCAGTGAAACCCCTTTCTCTCTCCCCTAAACTTTGTTCAGTTTATCTTACTGAGTTTTCTCGGTAGATAGTACCATCTTTAATAAGGAGTTCCCATCTCATCCTTTACAAGATTTATACTTGTTTCTTTTTACTGTCTTATTGCATTGGCTTCTGACACAACAGTGAGTGACAGAGTGAGATCCACACTCTTTGTCTTTTTTATTGTTTGTACTCTACTGGTCATTCTTCAGGTGCAGGAGTTTTAAATCCAGAGTCAGTTCCATAGATGGGTCCACTGAAGTAATAAGGAATATGATTTCTGTGTATGAGTAATCTGTGTATTTGTGTCAGGTAAAATTGTCCACATTCTTAAAGGAGTCTGTGACCCATGCAGACAAAAACATCTATTTTAGTTTTGTGTAAAGTTTGATTGTTGTTGTTCAGTTGCTAACTTGTGTCTGACTCTTTGTGACCCACTGGAATGTGACACACCAGGCTTCTCTGTCCTTTACTGTCTCTTGGAGCTTGCTCAAACTCATGTCCATTGAGTCAGTGATGCCATTTAACCATCTCATCCTGTGTTGCCTGCTTCTCCTCCTGCCTTCAGTCTTTCCCAGCATCAGGTCTTTTCCAGTGAGTCATCTCTTTGCATCAGGTGGCCAAAGTATTGGAGCTTCAGCATCAGTCCTTCCAGTGAATATTCAGGGTTGATTTCCTTTAGGATTGCCTGGTTTGATCTCCTTGCAGTCCTAGGGACTGTCAAGAATCTTCTCCAGCACCACAGTTCAAAAGCATCAATTCTGGAGAAGGAAATGGCAACCCACTCCAGTATTCTTGCCTGGAAAATCCCATGGACAAAGGAGTCTGGTGGGCTACAGTCCATGGGGGTCACAAAAAGTCAGACAGGACTGACTGAGTGTGTGTGTGCATGTGCACGCGTGCACACACACACGCACACACACACACACACACACAACTTCTGGACATTAGCCAATCTGACCTCCAGGAAACTAAGAGGCTAAGGTTGAAACTTGCAAGGCAACCCCCTAAGTGAACTCTGAACTTCACTAGCTAGCTCCTCTGTGGAGGCAGAGTGCCATGAAATAGACATTGTAAGAGAGAACTGTGCTGTTATTCTTGTCGGAGGTTGTACTCCAAATCCTCTTTCATAAGAAAGACCCGATTTTGATGAACTTCTTAAACGTGATCGTGTTGAGTTCATTGATGTTAGCGTCCTCTTTGTTGTGATCAGTAGACTGATTTGAGAATTGTGTCATCACTGTGTAATAAGACCGGACACCACTGTTTGCCATCTTTTCCTCTTGTTATCGTGTTTGTGGGGGCTGGGGGAGAGGGAATCCATTCCAGATTCATGAATAAATGATTTTTAAAATTCTGCCCTGAAAAAAAAAAGCATCAATTCTTTGGCATTCAGCTTTCTTTATGGTCCAACTCTCACATCTGTACATGACTACTAGAGAAACCACACCTTTGACTAGATGGACCTTTGTCAGCAAAGTGATGTCTCTACTTTTTAATACATTGTTTAGGTTTGTCATAACTTTTCTTGATTTGAAATTCATATCCTTTATAGTGTTAATCCAACTCCTAAATCTCTTATGAGGTTTGCCTTGTCTGGTTTTTTAATCATAAATGGATGTTTGGTGGCTTTAATAGAGCAGTGACATACATACCTTATTTTAATGTACTTCACATTATTGCACCTTGCAGATATTTTGGTTTTTACAAATCAGTAGCTTGTGGCAACCCTGCATTAGGCAAGTTTATCAGAGCCATTTCTTCAACTGTATTTGCTCACTTTGTGTCTCTGTCACATTTGGGGAGTTCTTGAAATATTTCAGACTTTTTGTTATTACCTTGTTATGATGATCTGTGATCAGCAGTCTTTGATGTTACTAATACAACTCTCTGAAGGCTCAGGTGATGATTAGCATTTTTTAGCAATAAAATACTTTTAATTAAGCTATGTATATTGTTTTTTAAGACATACACCATTTCACACAATAGACTACATTATAGTGTGAACATAACTTTTCTATGCACTAGAAAACCAAAAAAATCCCTGAACTCCCTTTATTATATTTGCTCTATTATGGTGGTCTGGAACCAAATCCACAATACCTCTCTATTGTTTGCAGAAACTCCTTGCAGAATATTTTTTAGGGATGGTGTGTAGGTGGCATAGTTCTGAGCCCATTTACATCTGAGGTCCTTATCCATTTTTTACGCTATTTGTTTTAATTGAAGTATAGTTGATTCACAGTAAGCTGCACAGCAAAGTGATTCAGCTATACATGTATATACTTTCTTTTTCATATTCTTTTTCATTATGAGTTATTGGAGGATATTGAATATACTTCCTTTTGCTATATAGCAGGCCCTTGTTTTTTTAACCTTTCTAAATGTAATAGTTTGCATATACTTACCCCAGACTCCCAGTCCATCCTCTCTCTCCCTTGGCAACCACACGTCTGTTCTCTATGTCTGTAAGTCTGTTTCTATTTGGTAGATAACTTCATTTATGCCATATTTTAGATTTCACAAGTAAGTAATATCATATGGTATTTGTCTTTCTCTGTCTGACCTACTTCACTTAGTTTGATTATCTCCAGTTACATTCATGTTGCTGCCAATGACATTATGTTGTCCTTTTTTTGGCTGAGTAACATTCCATTGTGTGTGTTAAATATGCACCACGTCTTTATCCATTCATCTGTCAATGGACATTTGGGTTGTTTCCGTGTCCTGGCTGTTGTAAATAGTGCTGCTATGTACACATGGGTGCATGCATCTTTTTGAATTAGAGTTTTGTCTGGATATATGCCCAGAATTGGCATTGCTGGATCATATGGAAATCCTATTTTTAGTTTTCTGAGATGTTTATTCTTGTATATGAAAGATAAGGTGGCTGGGGAGACATCTCTTGGGTCATTTTATTTCCCTGTCAAAATTCTGAATTATTGTCTCATCTTCAGTCTACAATGTTGTGGAAGAAGAGTCTGATTCCTTTATTAGTGATTTATTGCTGTATAATAAAGTATTCAAAACAGTGATTTAGAACAATGTGCTAAGTCACTTCAGTCATGTCTGATTCTTTGAAACCCTATGGACTGTAGTCCGCCAGGCTCTTCTGTCCATGGGCTTCTCCAGGCAAGAATACTGGAGTGGGTTGCCATGCTCTCCTCCAGGGGAATCTTTCCGACCCAGGAATCTAACGCGCATCTCTTATGTCTCCTGCTTTGGCAGGTAGGCTCTTTACCACTAGTGCCGCCTGAGCATTTACTGTCTCGTAATTTATTCAGGTTAGGAGCTCAAGGAAGGCGTTGCTGGGCGGTTCCAGCTCAGGGTCCCTTGCAAGGTGCAGGCAGGATATTGGCTCTGCCACAGTTATCTGAAGTCTTGGCTGAGGTGGAGGGTCTGCCTCCAAGACAGCTCACTCACCGCTGTCAGCCGGAGGCCTCATCGCCTCCCCTCGTGAGCTGCTGCAAAGGCTGTTGGCACATCTTCGTGTCATGACAGCCAGCCTCCTCCTTAGCAAGTAGTTCAAGAGAGGACCAGGCAGAAGCCACCATGGCTTTTATGTCCCACGCGTGGAAGTCACACAACAAACTCCAGGTTATTCTGTTGGTCACAGTGGTCAGTGATAATTCGGGGCTGAGAGGACTCCAAGGGGGATAGCTTGGAGGTTGCCTCCGATAGGCCGAAGTGATTCTTCCCTTTGGGTATTTCTGTATTTGGTATTTGTTGCTTTTGTGTTTTCCCACTGGGTAGATACTTTTAGAAGTTTTCATTATATTTGAGAATAATATTTTCTACCAGTACACTTTATTATGTGGGCCTCTTTTTAATTATGTGCGTTAGCGCATGGTGTGTGTGGTGTATGATGTGTGAGTGTGTGATATGTGTGTGTGGTGTGTGTGGTTTATGTGGTGTGGAGTGTGTTGTGATATGTATAATGTGTGTATGTATGTGTGTGGTATGATGGATGTGTGTGTGTGTGATATGGAGTGTGTTTGTGGTATGTGAATGATGTGTGGTGTATGATGTATGTGTTTGTGGAATGTGTGTGGTGTGTGTGTGTGATATGTATAATGTATGTGTGATGTGTGTATGATGTGTGTGTGTGAAATGTCTATGTATGTGGTGTATGTGGTGTGGAGTGTGTGTGTGATGTATATAATATGTGTGTGGTATGTGGATAATGTGTGTGTGTGAGATGTCTGTGTATGTGGTGTGTGTGGCCATCAGCAGTGGTTGGAGGCTTCAGGGTTCTTCAGAGCCCCTGGCCTGCACCTCACCCCACCTTCTCAGTCAACACAATCAAGTGTTGCCCCCAGTCCTCTGTAAACTAGATTCCTCTGGGCGGGGAGTTCCCTTCCTCTGGACACTTATCTCTCTCTGGGCACATCCATCACCTCCTGCAGGAAGCCCTCCTGGATTTCCTGGTGCTCCCATGGGGCTTGCTTTAATCTCTACAGCCAGGCTGTGCAGGGCAATGAGGAACCGTGAATGTCCCGCTCAGAATGGAGCCCTAAGCCTGCAGTGTCTGCTCCCGCTCTGTGTTTGTGGCCCCCACCCAGGCAAGGGAGCAAGGTGCACCCTGAGCTGAGGTGCTTCCTGACCTCTGTGTGTCCCCCCAGCATCATCTGGGGAGGGGAGCCGGGGGCCGGTTATGTGAGGGTGGGGCACGGTCTGCAGTGCCACTCTTCCCTTTTGCAGGATGTTGAGGCGCAAGGGTGCTGCCAAGATGCTTCGCAGCCCCTGCTCCGCCCTCCTGCTCTGGGGGCTCCTGGGGGCCGTCCATGCTCAGCAGCAGGAGGTCATCAGCCCCGGCACCTCGGACAGGAATAGCTGCCCAGGTACAACCGGTGTGGGCGTCGTGGGGCGGGGCTGAGTGGGGCCGGGATGGGGTGGGGCCTAGGGTGAGGGGCGGGGCCTAGGGTGGAGGGGCAGGGCCGGACCGAGGGCGGGGCGGGCTGCAGGGAGACCCAGCAGGCAGACCCCAGGACCACCGGCTCAGGCCCCGAGGTGACACCTGTGCGTCCCCAGAGAAGGCCGACTGCCCGATCCACGTGTACTTCGTGCTGGACACATCAGAGAGCATCACCATGCAGTCCCCCACCGACAGCCTGCTCTACCACATGCAGCAGTTCGTGCTGCAGTTCATCAGTCAACTGCAGGATGAGCTCTACCTGGACCAGGTGGCCCTGAGCTGGCGCTACGGCGGCCTGCACTTCTCCGATCTGGTAGAGGTGTTCAGCCCGCCGGGTAGCGACCGGGCCTCCTTCACCAAGAGCCTACAGAGCATCAGCTCCTTTCGCCGGGGCACCTTCACCGACTGCATGCTGGGCAACATGACCCAGGAGGTCCGGCGGCACGTGGGCAAGGGCGTGGTCAACTTTGCGGTAGTCATCACCGACGGTCACGTGACCGGCAGCCCGTGCGGGGGCATCAAGCTGCAGGCGGAGCGGGCCCGCGAGGAGGGCATCCGGCTGTTCGCAGTGCCGCCCAACCTCAAGCTGAATGAGCAGGGCCTGCGGGACATCGCCAACACACCACACGAACTCTACCGGAACAACTACGCGACAATGCGGCCGGACTCCACTGAGATTGACCAGGACACCATCAACCGCATCATCAAGGTCATGGTGAGTGGCAGGCTGGGGCAGGGCAGCAGGAGGCAGTACAGGGCTCTGGGTCTGTCTACCCACTGTGAGTGAGGTAACTGAAGGGTGTGGGGCGGGGGTGGGGAGGGGTCTGATGTGGGGAGGGATGTGATGTCTGCTCTGATGTCCTGGGTCCCTGCCCAGATGCGGAGCCAGTGCCACCTCCAGTTCCCCACTCACAAGGGTTTCTCTCTGTCTTTTCTGCAGAAACATGAAGCCTATGGAGAGGTGAGAGTGTCTCCATCCCAGCCCCGGGGGCTGCCTGGGCCTCTGACTCAGAAGAGATGACCACCCCCCTTCCCACACCGCACTCCCAGGAGCTAGGACAATGAGAAGGGCTGAGGGAGCACAACCCCTCTGCTCCCTGTGGAGCCTGAGACTGGAGTCTGATTGAGGGGCTCGTGGCCAAAACCATGCTGTCTAAGCCCAGGAGATCAGCATCAGGGTCACCTGCAATCCCTGTGGATGAGGCTCGAGGTTGAAGGTTGCCCCTGGGCTGACAGGCTCTGTCCACCTAAATCAGGCCAGGAGGAGAAGGCAGGTGGCCAGCTGTGTGCCCAGTGTGGGACCCTCGTCCCTGTGCTTCCCCCGCCCCATCTCACAGCCCTGGCTCCTACAAGCCTGCCCTTTCCCAGGACAGCTGCTCAAAACACAGAGATTTAACACGCAAGAACAGCAGAGACTGGCCAGCAGCAACTTAATCCTTCCTATTGCCAGTCATTGCTTAACCCAGCCTTGGTTTCCCAAACTTGATTAGAGCACTCATGTGGATCCCCGAACCTGCCCCTGGTGGGCACAGAGGCCTCCTGGACACCTCTCAAGTCTGTTCCATCACACAGCCCCATTCTCAGGATGGCCCAGCATCCAGGGGGCCCAGGCTACGCCCCTCCCTCCCTCCTGGCACTTGTGACCCTGGCCTCACACACTGCCCCTTGCTTCCCATTTCAGTGCTACAAGGTCAGCTGTCTGGAGATCCCTGGGCCCCCTGGCCCCAAGGGCTACCGCGGACAGAAGGTAAGATGCCCAGACCACCAGTGGGGTCGATGTCACAGGAAAGCCCCTGACCTCTCCCCAGCTCCATATCTTAAGGCCACTGCACCTTGGATGGACTCACCACTTCTCACCTGGAGGATCTAAAATTCAGTTTTTATCAACTTCCTTTCCTATGGCATTTCCAGAAAAGTAGGAATACTTATAAATTAAGATTTGCCCATAAAATACTCCTCTAAAGTAAACAAGCATGCCCATGTACATAAAGAAGCATGAGCTACATTATTGTTAGTAACATGATGAAAATTCATACAGGGCACCCCTGCTTGTCATTTATTAAATAAGTGGTTTTTAAGAGGTCAGGTTGGCCCTGCATCTTCATAACAGCAGAGGTGTATAAAATGAAATTCCTCCAAAATTACTACCAGAGTATAAGAAACGCCAGTGATTCATGTCAGAAAGCGGCTTCTTTCCAAGTTCAAGGGTGAGGTATCCAGGTACTTGTCTGCCAGGCTGCTGGTCACATGTTCCTGCTGCCTCCCTGGTTACTCCAGTCCTAGATCCAGGGATGAATTTGCCACCAGAGGCAGCTTTGGCCACCCATGGCAGGGCTGTGACTCTGGTCCTTGGTGGGGAGGGGGCGTCTCTGGAAGCTGCTGCAGGGATCACTGTGGTTAGTGTGGGGGCAGAAGGAACCCCAAAACAGGAAACAGCTGTTCAGAAGCCTCTGCCCACCCACTGGTTCCTGTCTGTTGGTCTCCCACTTCCTGGATCCCCAAGACCTTCTGCTCCTTACTCCTCCCTCCTCTGACCACCTCTCACTTCTGCCCATCTTTGCCCTGAAACTGGAAGCATCTTAATAAGTAGATGCACTTACTTAATACAGTCCCACATTGTACAGTTAAACCTTGAATTCTGAGGAGCCAGCCTGTCTTGAGGTGTTAT
The DNA here is from genome assembly GCF_019320065.1 of Cervus canadensis. Lineage (NCBI taxonomy): Eukaryota > Metazoa > Chordata > Mammalia > Artiodactyla > Cervidae > Cervus > Cervus canadensis. The sequence goes on from NC_057392.1 coordinate 23,216,496, forward strand.
TTAGCTGCCCCCACAGGATCTAGAGGACATTGCGGCATGAGATATGGGGCAGGAGCAGCCAGGTGCAGAATTGGAGTCCTGTAGATCTGTGTGGGCACTCCACCCCAGGGCCGCTCCAGCCCCACCACAGGGCAGCTTCTCAGAGAGCTGACTGTCAGAGCCCAAGGGAACAGGTCAGATAGGGCTGTTCTGACAGGGACCAGGACTCTAGGGGTCCTGAGGTGGCACTGTAATTGTCACCTGGCCACCCAACCCCAGGATCACAGTCTTGCCACCTCCCAGGAGCTCCCCCAGCTCAATGCCTCCCTTAATTCCTTTCTCTGTCATCTGCTTTCAGGGCGCCAAAGGCAACATGGGTGAGCCCGGAGAGCCTGGACAGAAGGGGCGACAGGTGAGTGCCCTCCCCACCCTGACCCGTCTGGAGGCCCCTGTCCCCGCAGCTGGGGTTGCATCCACCATCCTCTGTTCTTCCACAGGGAGATCCAGGCATCGAAGGCCCCATTGGATTCCCTGGACCCAAGGTAAGTTGCTGCTGACCCTGCCTGGGGGGCAGGGACATGGGGACAAGCCAAGGGCTTCCTGCCTCCAGGAGGGGCCAGCCACGGGGTCAGGCTGTGCCTGGCACAGCCCATCATCCCCGCCCCTGCCCCACAGAAGTGAAGCGTCTCGGTATTTCCAGCGTAGCATCATCCCTGGGGGCACCTCTCCACCAGAGCCTGCCGACACCACCCCCTTCTCCTCCCTGGATCTGGTGGGTGGGTCCCAGCGCCCCACCCGCCCGTGGTAATGCTTCTTTTCTTTCCTTTTGACCTCAGGGTGTTCCTGGTTTCAAAGGCGAGAAGGTGAGATTCCACTCTGGGCATCTGACCTCACCCAGCCTGACCCCCTCAGCTGCATCCTTCAGCGAGCCCAGGGTCCTTGCTGGGGCACGAGACCCCGCATCATGCCGGTAGTGACCTCTGGGGCCTCTCTGGCCTCGTGTTTGGTCTGAGGCCTGGAGGCAGTGGTGTCTGTGATGCGGAAGATTAGCACTAACTGGCCTCTTTCCTCCTACACAGGGCGAGTTTGGAGCCGACGGGCGGAAGGTGAGTAGAGTGGCGGGCAAGGGCAGGGTGCCCACCTTCCCATTACTCGGAAGGAAGGAAGGAAGTCCAGGGAGCTAACTGGGTCCCTCCTCCCCTCTCCTCCAGGGTGCCCCTGGCCTGGCGGGCAAGAACGGGACAGATGGGCAGAAGGTGAGTACACCGTCCCTGGGCGGGGCAGCAGTGCCCATGGAACGAGCATGATCCCTTTAAGACTCTCAGGTCCTTCAGGGGGTGGGCTCTGGGCCCATCCGCCCACTGCCCACACCTTTGGCTTGGGCAGCCCCTGGTCGTGCCTCCTCAGTGGACACAGGACTGACGGGGACCCTGCATAAGGGGCGTGGACATTTGCTGCAGAAAAGCAGGTACTGGCCAGGCAGGAGTCTCCCAGCCTGGCCTGCGGACCTCATGTCTGGCCTGGCTGGGGGTTCACAGACCTGCACAGGTGCACACACACAAGTGTCGCGGGAGACCATGCATGCACACACACATGCACACACGTGGAGGAGACACCACAGACCCCCATGCTCCCAGCCACACCCCAGGGATGCCCTCCCACCTTCGCAGAAGTGCCACCCTGACGGCCATTCACACAGATGTCCTACAAGGGGTGCCCAGTGTGCCCAGACCTGGCACCTCTGACCCCTGTCATCAGGGCTCGTGTCCCCAAATCCGGCCCTGACACGTCTTCTGTTCCCCTCTTCTCCTTCAGGGCAAGCTGGGGCGCATCGGACCTCCTGGCTGCAAGGGAGACACCGGGGATCGGGTGAGTGGAGCCTGGTGGCTCTGGGAGATGCTGGGCACCAGGCAGGGGTCAGTCCACCAGCTGTAGCGGGAAGGCAGGTGGCAGGGCCCATAGCTGGGCTCCTCCACAGCCACCTGTCCTGGACCCCCTCCAGGGTTCAGCCGGGGTTGGGGTCACTACGTGACAAGTGACCCTGGAGCTCCTGAGTCAAATGGAGGGGAGCTGCTCTAGAGTCCCAGGGCACGCCCCCCCAGATTGGCAGCTTGTCCGATCGGCCCACCCAGGCCCAAGGGGTCCTGGCATCCAGTCCAGAGATGGGGTGCTGGTCACCCTCCCCCTGGTCAGCTGGCCCTGAGCTCACAGGGAAAATTCAAGCACAGCCCTGGGCAGGAGCCCAACATAACCCCCTCTCTTCTCTCAGGGCCCCGATGGCTACGTGGGGGAAGCCGGCAGCCCTGGGGAGCGAGGAGACCAAGGCTCGAAGGTAGACGGCCTGGCCACGGGGCGGGCGGGCCAGAGCAGACTGGGCCACCACCCTCCCAGGGCCTTTTCCCTGCCCACAGCACCCGGCCTAGACGCCCAGCAAGAGGCGCAGTCCCTGCAAACCAGGCCGGGGGCCATGGGGAGCCCACACATGGGGGTCGTAGAGCTACACATGGGGGACGTGGGGTGGTCACACATGGGGGCCGTGGGGTGGCCACACATGGGGGTCATATGGTGGCCACACATGCGGGCCGTGGGGTGCCCACATACGGGGGCTGTGGGGTGCCCACATAGGGGCGGGGCTTGCTCCTTGGACACAGGAGGAGAATTGCAAGCCCCCAGCCCCACTGGGGTCCTGTCTTGCTCCTGGGTCTGAGGAACAAGAGGCTGATTTCTTGATTTCTCCAAACATTTCCAGGGGGACCCTGGCCGCCCAGGACGCAGAGGCCCCCCAGGGGAGAATGGGGCAAAAGGAAGCAAGGCAAGTGTTCCCGGGGGCCCTGCACTGAGGCCCATGCTACCCCATGGGGGGAAGGGGCAGTGAGGGAGGGAGGGAGGTGGTCGTGCAGGCCAGCCTGGATCCTGAGCACCCCCCACACCCCATCTCTGTGGCCCTGCTGCCGGGTGACCGGGGTGTACTGCTCCTGAGGCAAACGTGGTCCCTCTGGAGGCAGCGGGCGTGAGTCCACTTGGGGTTGGGCCCTGCCCCTGGCCACTCACACGTGTGGCCAGGCCATCACCGTGAGCCATCTCCTCCCCACAGGGCTATCAAGGCAACAACGGAGCCCCAGGAAGTCCTGGCCTGAAAGGAGCCAAGGGTGGGCCTGGGCCCCGAGGACCCAAAGGCGAGCCTGTGAGTTCACACACGCCCAGCCCCGGGGTGCCCGTCCCCCTGGCCGCCCCCCTCCTGCTGAGCCACCCCTCACACTCCCTACTCCGGGCGTCTCTGAGCCCTGCGTCCTCTGGCATCTCTAAATGTGCCCCTTGTCCCCGTGCTGCAGACACCAAGCAGGGCCACCAGAGAGTGGCCTGCAGGGTCCAACCACGCCCCCACCAGACACCTGGTGCCTGTGAAGTGGCCCTGTGCCCCCACCTCACCCCCTAGCAGGACACCCCTGAGGGCTAAACCTAGACCCAGACACACACGGGGCCGATCTCCAGGCTGACCCTCAGAGAGGTCGCAGCCTGAGGCCTGGCCTAATCCAGAAGGGACCTGAGTGACCACGCAGAGAGCTGGTCCAAGCTGGTGTCAGTCATGTCATCTGAACCCCCAGCCCACATCATTCCCAGACTCTCGCCTGGGACAAACTGGCCCAGCAGAGGACACGGTCTAAGCTGAAGCACTCTGAAGGGGGTCCCAGGCCCCACCGCCAACGTCCTTATGGCGAGGACAGAGAGTAGGGTTCTAGTGTGGCCCCCACCATCAGGACCCCCCCTCCCATAAGCTTGTTTTCTGCAGGGGCGCAGGGGAGACCCTGGAACCAAGGGCAGCCCAGGCGGCGATGGCCCCAAGGGTGAGAAGGTGAGTGTGTTAGGGGAGCCTGGGGCATTGTTGGCCGTGTCTGTGTCTACACTGGGGTCTCACTGGGATGAGGGGCCAACGGGGCCCCTGTAACAAGGGATGACCAACACCCCCACACACAGTCCACCTCAGAGAATGGAGGCAACCCCCAGGGCCTGACTGTCAGGGGGTGCTCACTGCAGGGTCTGGGAGAGCAGGAGGAACTCCTTGCTGAGGGGCTGGGCAGGGCCAGCTCCACGCACACCATGCACAGTTGTGCAGGCTGCACACTGCTCCACCCCCAGCATCCCCTCCCCTCCCCCGCACACATGTGTTTCTATAGCTGGCACAGGAGGTCTTGTGATGAAAGCCACGGGCGGCCAGCTCCCTGTGAAATGTGAGAGAAGGGCTCCAAGGAGGGCTTCCTCCTCTGAACATGAGTGGTGGCCCCTGCCTGGGCTGCGTGAGGCTGAGTGGATAGGCCTGCTGTTTCCAGCATCACCCTCCACAGTGTGCGGCCTCCTCCCCCAGGGAGTTAATGATCCCCTCTCCTACTTCCCTCGCATGCAACCCAGACTAACCTGGCCTCTCTTCTCACAGGGGGACCCTGGTCCTGAGGGGCCCCGGGGCCTGGCTGGAGAGGTTGGCAACAAAGGAGCCAAGGCAAGTGGTCATGGCTGGGTGGTCACAGAGGCCACGTGCCCTCCTGCTGGAGGGGCTGCACCAGGAGCCCCCGCCCTCCACCCTTCAGACCCAGCCTGGGGGCCACTGTGGTCAGGGCTGAGGGCCTCTTGGAGGGCAGCACAGCCCCGCCTTGCTCACGTCCACAGTGAGTCTCTGAAGCGCCTCGTCCCTCTTCCTTCCAGGGAGATCGCGGTTTGCCTGGACCCAGAGGTCCCCAGGGGACTGTCGGAGAGCCTGGGAAACAAGTCAGTAGCAGAACGCCAAGGAGGGCCCGTGGCTCTGGGACCCAGGCCCCTCGCTGCCCTTTGACCTCATCGTCCCCCTTCCCCACCCTGCAGTCCACTTGGGTCCTCCTGTCCTTGGGCAGGCAGGACACTGTCCCCACAAACCTGGGCAGCGGGACAGGGGGCATCTCACACCTTCATCCTGCCCTGAAGGGGTCCAGATTTACCAGGTGGAGTGGGCAAGGGGGAAGCGGTGTGGGACTTGGGAGCTGGACGTGGCTCATGGAGAGTAGAGACCTTCAGGATGCCCAGCCCCGTGGGGTGGCAATGTCGCCTGGGGGTCAGAGCAGGATGAGGTCAGTCCCCCTCTGTGCCAACTCCCTGCCTCCTTTCTGCTCTCAGGGATCTCGGGGAGACCCTGGTGATGCTGGTCCCCGTGGAGAATCGGGACAGCCTGGCCCCAAGGTATGCCCCCTCCCTACCCTCCAGGATGGGGCTGGGAGCCTGACCAAGTCTTCCAGGAATCTGGCTGCTCAGCCCCCTTGGTGTGGGAGGACATCAGGGGCCAAGCAGCAACCCCCCCCACCTCCCCCATTTTCTCACCCTTGGGGGTGGCACATCCTCCCAAAGCGGGCCCTGCCCGTGAGGCCCCTCCCCACCTGCCCCCAGTCCAGGCCAGCTGCCTCAGTCTCCACATTTTCCCACTGGACCTGCCCTGACTGGCCTCCTATGTCCCCCAGGGAGACCCTGGCAGGCCTGGATTCAGCTACCCCGGACCCCGAGGAGCACCTGTAAGTCCTGGCACCTGGCGTGGGACAGGTACTGGGGGAGGGCCATGACCAGGGAACGTTTTTGCTAGTTCCTGCTGGGCCCAGGGTGAGTGGAGAAGGGCCCGGGGCGCCAGCAAGAGAAGAGGCAGGTCTCCTGGAACCTCAGACCTTCTCCCACAGCCTGCGTGGCTCACCATGAGGGTTGGGACGGGGCTGCAGGGCCTGCCAGCCCTCAGCCCTTGCTGAGTGACCCCTCTGCTTGCTTCCCAGGGAGACAAGGGTGAGCCGGGCCCCCCCGGCCCCGAGGTACGTACTGTGGTGCATGGGGCCGTCTGTGCCTCTGGCCTCCGCTGAGCTCTGGGGGTGGGAGCCGGCCATGCCCTGAATCCATGTGGGGTTGCATCTCTGCCAGCACTGCTGAGTACGGGTTCCTCCTGAAAAAGTCGGCAGGTCTGCTGAGGCTGGCAGCAATGCTGGGCCACAGAACTCTACGCTATTAACGAGGGTGTCCTGTGTTACAGGGGGGCAGAGGTGACTTTGGCTTCAAAGGAGAACCTGGGAGGAAAGGCCAGAAGGGAGAGCCCGTGAGTACCTCCGCGCCCAGGGCAGAGCCGTGTGCGGGCACCACCCGGGGCACTGCCAGAGCCCACCTGCCCTTTTCCTTCGCAGGCAGATCCTGGTCCCCCTGGTGAGCCTGGCCCACGGGGGCAGAAGGGAGCCCCAGGACCCGAGGTAGGTCAGTCGCCATGCCTTTGGCCCTGAGGCCCAGCCCCTGGGTCAGCCTGGCCAACAGGCACCCGAACCATGTGGTCCGCAGCCCTCCCAGCCTCGGCCATGAGGAGTGTCACCTCTCACTGTCACCCTTCCTCCTCCAGGGAGAGCCTGGCCCCCCAGGAGACCCCGGCCTCACGGTAGGTATCAGTTGGGGTTGGACTCGGGGTCCTCCTTCCTCTTAAAATCCGAAGAAAGGGCAGCAGGGACGGACAGGTCAGGGGGTGAGGTCAGGGCAGGAGGTGGACAGGGTCGGCAGGCTCCCAGGAAGCACTTCTGGTCCCTCCCCATGGTTCACGCTCTGCCGGGCCCACCCGGCTGTGTTCCAGGAATGCGACGTCATGACCTACGTGCGGGAGACCTGCGGGTGCTGTGGTGAGTCGGGGCCCCCACGCGGCTACACCGGAGCACTTGGGCACGCCCCTGGGGTCTAAGGGTGTCTCCATGGGCCGGGGGTCAGCGCAGCAACCCTCCCGCCCTCGGCTCGCCTGGCCCCGCCCTCCTGCCCCCTTCCGGCTGAGCTCACCCCACCGCTCTCCCGGCTCCCGGCAGACTGTGAGAAGCGCTGTGGCGCCTTAGACGTGGTGTTCGTCATCGACAGCTCCGAGAGCATTGGCTACACCAACTTCACCCTGGAGAAGAACTTCGTCATCAACGTGGTCAACAGGCTGGGGGCCATCGCCAAGGACCCCAAGTCGGAGACGGGTCAGCTGCACCGCAGTAGGGTGGGGTCGGGGAGCGCCAGGCCGCAGTCTTGAGCAGAGGGGCCTGCGCGCAAGGCGCCTGGGATCCAGACAGAAGCCGACGGGAGGGGCCTCGGAGGGGTCGTAGCTTCGCCAAGGCTGACCTCACGCCCGCGCCCGCTGCAGGGACCCGCGTGGGCGTCGTGCAGTACAGTCACGAGGGCACCTTCGAAGCCATCCAGCTGGACGACGAGCGCATCGACTCGCTGTCCAGCTTCAAGGAGGCCGTCAAGAACCTTGAGTGGATCGCTGGCGGCACCTGGACGCCCTCGGCCCTCAAGTTCGCCTACAACAAGCTCATCAAGGAGAGCCGGCGCCAGAAGACCCGCGTGTTCGCGGTGGTCATCACAGACGGCCGCCATGACCCCCGGGACGACGACCTCAACCTGCGGGCGCTGTGCAACCACGAAGTGACGGTGACGGCCATCGGCATCGGGGACATGTTCCACGAGAAGCACGAGAGCGAGAACCTGTACTCCATTGCCTGCGACAAGCCGCAGCAGGTACGCAACATGACGCTCTTCTCCGACCTGGTGGCCGAGAAGTTCATCGACGACATGGAGGACGTGCTGTGCCCGGGTGAGTTCTGGGAGCGGGGGAGGGGAGGGGAGGGCGGGGAGAGGGGAGGGACAGGGCGGGGCAGGGAGAGATGGGGCTGCGCGGGAAGGAGGGGGGAGGGGAGGAGAGAGGAGGGGCTCCTGGCCCCGCAGGACCTGAAGGAGTCCCCAGGACCCCCGCCTCTTTTCCTCTCTCCTAGATCCCCAGATCGTGTGCCCGGATCTTCCCTGCCAAACAGGTAAGGTGGGCGCCGCTGACCCCCAGACAAGTCAGCAGCCAGGGCGGTAGGGAGGGCTGTGCAGGACCTCAGGAAATGCTGGTGCGGCCACCCCCAGGAGAAGCCTCAGGTTCCAGACCTGCGGTGGCCCAGCCTCCAGGATCCCAGCGCTTCGGAGGAGGGGGCTGGGGGTGCTCAGCCACCCCCCATCTCATGCATGTGGGGAAGGGGCGCTGCCCACTGGGCACTGGGCTGGGCTCTCCAGCTACTGGTCTCAAACACACAGGTGCCCAGAGGGACAGAAACGCCAGGGCTGCCTGGGGCTGAAGCCCTGGATCCATACATGAAATGGCTGGTCTCAAACCCTCCAGGAGGTGAACACATCCACAGCCCAGGGGCAGCTGCGGGAGGCAGAGGGGCCTCTGCCCTGACAGCCCCATGCTACTGCTGCCTGGCATCGCCTGTCTGATCTTCCGTCTGGAAACAGACATTTAGGGGGCCATGCCCCACCACCCCACGTGTTTGCACCAGTGTGGGAGGCTGGGGACCCACAGGGGCTGCTCCAAGGGGTCCCTCAGGCGGGGGACAGGGCAGGATGGCATCGTCCAGCTCCAATGGGCATCGAGCTGCTGCCTGCAGGGCTCTGCTGCAGTGACTGGGCCCTGGAGGTGCCCAGGGACACCAGGATCTGAGCCCCCATGGCTCGCCCTGCCCTCGCCAGCCGGGTCGTAGAGCCAGCGCTGGATCCTTACGCTGAGTTGTGGGTGCTGGGCCTGTCCTGGAAGTGGGGCCTCCAGAGCTGACTCTGGGAGGTAGGGGCTGCCACAGCAGGCAGGGGCCAGGTTGGGCTGGGCTGCTGGCAGGTCCAATGCTGACGGGAACTCGGGGCCTGCGTCCACATCCATGTCTGCCATGAAGTTGGCACTGGGGCAGGCTCCTTCCAGGCGTCAGATGGGCCCCTGGGTAGGTTCAGAGGCTCCAAGGCCGCCTGAGGAGAGGGAGTGTGTTGACTTGGGGACAAGGGTCCCTACTCTTATTCTGACAGAGAACTTCCAAGGAAGTGCTCCTGAGGTTGTACCAGTGACCACACCATGGCCAATGGCAGACAGTGGGGGCATCCCAGAGACAGGCTGGGCCTGAGGTTCCCCAGTCAGCTGGAGACAGTGCTGTGTGGTGCCCAGAGCCACCCAACCCCCAGAGGTTGACCCAGTAGCACCAATCCCCGTCTCCTCTGGGGCTAAAGGGGCTGGTGTCCCCACAGAGACCCAGACAACCTATGGTCTGTGCCCCTGCTGCCCTCAGGACTCCCGAGTCCTCCCAGGGTAGGAGCCCTGTGGTCAGGTGGCCTCTTGAGGGCAGAAACCTGACCCCAGCCCTGGTGCCAGGGCCCAGCAGTCATCTTGCTGGGGAAGTATCAAGTCTCTCACACGGGCAGTCAGCTGAGGGTCTCTGTAGCTGCTTCTCACAAGCTGAGGCTGGTCCTCTCGTTCCTAGTTACTGAGAGTCTGGCATGAACATGTGTGGGATTTTGTCAGATGCTTTTTCTGCACCTATGATATGATTGGGTGGTGTTTCTTCTTTAGCTTGTCAATGTCATGGGCTACAGTCTTTGCATTTTGAATGTCGACCCAGCCTTACAGATCTGACTTAGATCCCACTTTGTCAAGGTGTGTAATATATAAATGTGTGTATATATATATATACACACACACACACACACATATATATATTCACACACTGTTGGGCTTCCCTGGAGGCTCAGTGGGTAAAGAATCCACTTCCAATACAGGAGACCCAGGTTCGATCTCTGGGTCGGGAAGATCCCCTGGAGGAGGGCATGGCAACCCATTCCAGTATTCTTGCCTGAAAAAAATCTCATGGACAGAGGGGCCTGGCAGGCTATAATCCAAAGAGTCTCAAAGAATCAGACATTACTGAACAACTGAACACACATAGATATAGATTGTTGGATTCAGTTGCTAGTATTTTGTTGAGGATCTTTGCATCTGTGTTCATGAGAGAGGAACAGGGCTGTGTGACCTTTCTTGTGATGTCTTTGGTTTTGATATTAGAGTGATGGTGGTCGCCAGCTTGGTGATCTTGCTTCTCCTGAGCCTCCAGGACCTGACAGTGAAAGGGAACAGACCCCTGAGAGACCCCTTCTCCCTTCTCCTAACTCTTCCTTTTACTAAACTCACAATCTCATTCTCCTTTTTTTTTTTTTTTTAAATTTCTACCTTGTCCTCTTTTTTTTTTTTTATTTGGCTGCATTGGGTCTTAGTTGTGGCATGCCAGGTCTTTGTTACAGCATTTGAACTCTTCATTGTGCATGTGTGATCTAGTTCCCTGACCAGGGATTGAATCTGGGCCCCCTACATTGGGACTGTGGCATCTTAGCCACCACCAGGGAAGTCCCTCATTTCCTTTAAAATGATTTGAAATCTCCAAGTAAATTAGACACTGTGCCCAGAGAGGAAGAGAGCAGATGTAACTACAGAATGTGCTCCTTGACACAAGTGGACTCCATCCAGCATGCTGAGGGCTGAGCAGACAAGGCGCATGGGGATGCTGCCTGCTCTGGTGCAGCCCGGACCTTCTGGGCCAAGTGGCTCTGTCCATCCAGAGACTCAGCCACATCTGGGCTTGGATTGAGCTGGGTGGCAACTCAGCTGGGGCGGAACCATGAAGCCGCCGTCAAAGAGAAACAATGCTGGACATCAGTCAAAGGCAGCAAAGGCAGGTTTTCCTCCACGACAGCTGCTGTTGGAGGGGGGTGAGCCAGGAGGCCTGAGCCCTGCTCCCCACACCAAGGCCAGAGCTCTGGAAGGCTGGGGCCTGAAGGAAGGGCGCAGGGCAGAGGTGGGGCCATGGACCAGGCCACCTGGATGAGCTAACTGGACATACCGAGGCCGCCCTAGTACAGGAGGCCTTGGGCCCATTGGGCCCAGAGGGTAGGCCCTGACCTCCCCAGAGACAGGGTGGGTAGAGAGCTAGAGGCTCACCGAACAATCATTCCTTGGTCCTCGGAGATGGCTCTGGGCCCGGAGATTTACATCTAAAGGGCAAGGCAGATTTGTCTGAAGAAATTGCTCCAGAGGGGCTCCAGGGGCCACCTGCCTAGCACCAGGCAGGGCTGAAACAGGCAGGAAATTCTCCTCCAGTGCTGAGGCCGTCCCAGGGCAGGGCCCTGAGTTGTCAGCCACCAGCAGGCCGGGTCCATTTCAGAAGCCATCCGTGCTCAGAGTCTCGCAGTTCTCAAGCTCTGCTCCATCTCCTCGGGGCTCCCTGAAGCCCCACTTACTTGGCCTTGGCCCTCGGTGCCAACAGTGGGGGAGCTGCAGCCTCCCTGGCTCCTCATCTAAGCCCTGGCTGAGCCTTTGGCCCCTCCTCGTCTCCGAGGAGAGAAGCGGCTGGAGGCGTGCTCATACCCACCACATCCCTGAAAGGCCTCTCTGGAATCCCCCGCAGATGGACCGTGGCCTGGCGGCGAGCCCCCGGTCACCTTCCTCCGCACGGAAGAGGGCCCGGATGTCTCCTTCCCCAGGACCATCCCCCTGATCCAACAGTTGCTAAACGCCACGGAGTTCACGCAGGACCCAGCTGCCTACTCCAAGCTGGTGGCTGTGCTGGTCTACACCGCGGAGCGGGCCAAGTTCGCCACAGGAAACGAGCGGCAGGACTGGATGGACCTGTTCATTGACACCTTTAAACTGGTGCACAGGGACATCGTGGGGGACCCCGAGACCGCGCTGGCGCTGTGCTAAAGCCGCAGGGTGCCGCCCCACCTGGCTGCGTGAGCTCCCGGGGGCCACCTGCCTTACACTGCCAGGCTTGAGACAGCAAGAAGCTGTTCTCTCAGTCTGGAGGCCAGAAGTCCAAAGTCAAGGTGTCCTGGGCCACACACCCCCTGGGCCTCTAAGAGAGTGTCCTTCCTGCCTCTCCAGCTCCCCTCTCTGCCTCTGTGGTCATGAGACCTCTCCCCTTCCCCTCTGCCTCCTCCTACAAGGACTCTTGTGGTCGCACTTAGAGCTAGATAACCCAGGATAGTCCCCCCCATTTCAAGGGAATTGTTCATTGATTTCCGGCTGCAAAGTCCTTTTTGCCATATAAGGTCACAGTCACAGAATCCAGGATTAGGACCTCTTGGGGGCCATTATCTGGCCAGAAAGAAAGAGATACCAGGAGAGCCTCACAGACGACCCAGATTCCGGCTCCACCGCTGGCCTCTGCCCAGGGCCCCTGTACAGTCCTCTTGTCCCCTGGCTGAGACATTGAGGAAACTCCCCCTGCCCATACCACCAGTTCCTACATCTCAGGCTCTGCCTGCCAGGGACACAAGGGGAGTTTGCTGGGCAGTTTCAGTCCAGCTCGAAGCTGCTCTTCATCTGCACCACCACCAAGATAAGCTGCATCATTAATAAGCTCCTTAAAAAAAGGAAAAAAAAAATCTACCAAAACCCTCGCTCCTCTGCCGGGAGCAGCACTCCAAGGACATACCCAAGCGTGTCCTTCAGGTGCTGTGAGCTCATCTCAGACATTCTATAAAAGCTGAAAAGCAAGGTACCTGAGTGTGTGCTGTGGTCAGCGGCTTGCTGGGGTGAATTGGTTGCTCGCCAGACCTTGAGGGTGACCCATGCAGCACAGGGGGGCGGGGGTCACCTGGTGCCTGCAGGACCCAAACAGGACCTTGCCCCCCTCATGGTTGCTGCCAAGGGTCAGGATCTCCTTTTGATGGGGCCCCTGTGTGCCCAGCCCCGGGTCGGCACACCTGAGCTGTGACCAGAGCCCTTTCCTGCCCAGGTCAGGAGGGGTGACCAAGGGCTGAGGAGCTAGACCCAAGTGGGAAGGACCAGCCTGGCCCATGCCGAGCCCCCACGGTGGTTAGAGTTGTGATCTCAGCAGTGGCTTGGGGAAGGGGCTTGACTGCACATTCCTGGCCTGTGGACGGGGACCAAGCCTGTGGTCCCTCCTGTGTATGGAGCGGGTTTTCCACCAGTGTAGTGGTGTGCCCCAGAGGTCTAGCCTCAGCCTGGCAGCAATCTTGCCCACACTGTCCAGCATGTCCAGGCTGGTGGCTACCCAGATGAGGGCAAGGGTGTCCTGGCCACACCTGTGCTCACTGTCCTACCAAAGCCTCATCTAGTTGAGGGGCCCCTCTCTCTAAGGTTCCCAAGGCTGGAGAGATCTGGCCAGAGGCGGGTCTTTGAGTCTGAGGATCTTCTTGAGGTCTTTTTACACAGTCACACCCTCATTCCCCATGGACTGTGATCCTTTGGGGGGTATCCAATTCTTGGGTCCAAAAAAGGTGCTTTATGGACCCCTCCCATGAGGGCCTGGAGGCTGCTGGGCAGAGATGGTGCTGGTAGAGTGAAAAGGGGCCCCTCAATCTCAGGACTGGGTACATTTCCTGGTGGCAGCACAACCAAGAGAGTCGGTGTCGGTCTCAGGGAGACAGGGTGGGAGTCTGCACCAACGTCCTGGGCCCTGTCAGGTGGGGGAGTTCCCAACCGCAGTGACCTCGGGGGAAGCTCCAGCGGTCTTAGCGCTCCTGTGGGCGGGGTGAGCGGAAAGAGGCGAGCGCGGGGCGTGGCCCGGTGGGCGCTCCCGGGGCCCGGCCGACGGGCCTCACGTGGGTCGCCCGCGCACCACCCCTTCTCGCTCCTAGAGCTGTACGTGGCCCAGTGCACACAGCGGCCGGTGGACATCGTCTTCTTGCTGGACGGCTCTGAGCGGCTGGGCGAGCAGAACTTCCACAAGGCGCGGCGCTTCGTGGAGGAGGTGTCCCGACGGCTGACCCTGGCGCGCAGGGACGACGACCCACTCAACGCGCGCGTGGCACTGCTGCAGTTCGGGGGCCCGCGTGAGCAGCAAGTGGCCTTCCCACTGACCTTCAACCTGACCGTCATTCAGGAGGCGCTGGCGAGCGCGCGCTACCTCAACTCCTTCTCTCACGTGGGCGCGGGCATCGTGCAGGCCATCAACCAGGTGGTGCAAGGCGCTCGGGCTGGGGCGCGCCGCCACGCGGAGCTGTCCTTCGTGTTCCTCACAGACGGCGTCACAGGCAACGACAGCCTGGACGAGGCGGTACACTCCATGCGCAAGCAGAACGTGGTGCCCACCGTGGTGGCCGTGGGTAGCGACGTGGACGCGGACGTGCTCTCCAAGATCAGCCTGGGCGACCCGGCCGCCGTCTTCCGCGAGAAAGACTATGACAGCCTGGCCCAGCCCGGCTTCTTCGACAGGTTCATCCGCTGGATCTGCTAGCGCCCCCCTCCCAGCACCCGCACCCCCACCAGGCCCCGGGCCCCAGCCCCGTGCCTCCTGCCCCACGGGCTCTGTCCTCCTGTCCATGGTGCTACTCCGACCCCACTGAGAGGTCCAGTCGCTGAGGACTGAGTCTCCACCTATGAGTATAAAGTCAGGCGCCAAGGACACCGGCCCACCCAGCTCCTACTGGGAATCCCATAGCTCTAGGCACCCCAGCCCTCCTCCCCTCTTCATCATCTGCCCTGCCCTGCCCTCTATGCCCTCCTGGGACCCCAGCGGCTTCCTGGGGTGCATTCTTCAGTAGACCTCCCTCAGCCCAGCCTCATTCACAGACTCATCTTCAGCCCCGCCCCCATCCCCTGCAAAGGCTCTCTGCCAGCCCCAACAGCCGCCCTGGCGCTTCCAGGTCTCTAGAGGTCACCTCCCCTATCAGACTGAGCTGTGACAGCAGGCCCCATACCTCCCTGTGTGCACACACCCCAGTCCAATAAAGGCTTTGACCCCTCTTGCTCCCCAGCTTCCAAGTGACTCTACCAACAGAGATTCACGTAACCCCCAGGACTGATCATATCGCTGGGTCCCCCACACTGTTCTGTGCACCGAAATGTTGCTGGGCCTGGCCCCCTGTCCTTCCGTGTTCTGGGCTGAACTGTGTCTCTTCCCAGAACTCCCAACGTTCAAGTCCTTCCAGACACCGGCACTCCCAAAGGACAGGACAGCCTCAACCATGGAATGCACCTCTCTCTAGTTGACTCTGGGCTGAAAACAATGTACTTGGTTGATGAAGTCTCACTCTGCCCCCGAACCAGGGCCAGAGTGCTTTAGGAACACTTGTTGGTGTTTGTATGATGATATTTGTGGATAGAGATAGCTGGTGGAGAGATGTTGGAGAGGTGGTAGAGATAGAGGGTAGATAGATCAGTGATAGAAAAAGATGATAGGTAGATTGATTGATGGGTATATTGATGGTCTTAACAGAGTGATAGATGATAGATGTAGGTAGAGGAGAAATGAGACAGAGGCGGTTTTTTTCTGGCGGCCTCGGTGATTTTGTGTTCAGACACCCACATCTTTTAAGTTCACCCTCTGGGAAGTCCCCTCTTAAACCTGGGCTGTTTATCATCTGCAGGGCCTGGCCTAGCAAAGGGCCTCAACATGGGGCCTTAAGCACAGTCTGGAGACCAGCGGTTGACCAGGTGTCTGGGTGTCTGCTGGGCCACCATCCCCCTAAGGCTCTTGGGAGGGATCCTTCCAGGTCCTCCAGCTCCTGTCGCCCCCTCAACCTGCAACATCCTACAACATCTTACAATGCATGTTCTCCTGGCCTGTCTGTGTCCATGTTTCCCTTTAGCGCACGGACACAGTCATGTTGGATTAGGGCTCATTCCATCCAGGATGACCTCATCTCAGCTAATCACAGATGCCATGACTCTACTTCCAAATAAGGTCAAATTCTGAGCTGGGGGCTAGGACTTGAACGTGGGAGTTTGGGGAAGGGAGACACAGTTCGGCCCAGAACATGGGGAGGGGGCATGAGACCGACTCACTCCGCCTCTCCTCGTCTGCCTGTGTAGCCTGCAGCTGGAGGGCAGGATATCCCACCAAGTACCTTCCCTTCCTCCGCCCCTCTCTCCCCCTAGAGAACCCAACAAAAATGCCAGCATGGGACAGAGAAGAGCGCCCAGGTCTCAGAGCGCAGTGCTGATGCCTGTGAACTTCCAGGGGACATGGCAGGGTGGAGGGGAGGGGATGGCAGGGGTCCCTCCCTCTGGGTCTCCAGAGTTCTGCCCAGTGGGCCCTGCACAGGTCCCCTCTGCAGAGGGAAGGACACACACACACTCTCTCTCTCTCTCTCTGTGTGATGCTGGTGAGTGGGTGGGCAGGGTTCTTCCAGGACACACACCGCTCTGGAGAGCTGCAGCATGCTCACCACACTGGCATCCCCCAGGTTCTCCCCTGAGGGCCCCAACCTCCCCAGAGGCCAAGGGCACAGCCCCCTCTCAGGGCTGTTC
Organism: Cervus canadensis; assembly: GCF_019320065.1. Classification (NCBI taxonomy): domain Eukaryota; kingdom Metazoa; phylum Chordata; class Mammalia; order Artiodactyla; family Cervidae; genus Cervus; species Cervus canadensis. Next base: position 23,232,553 of record NC_057392.1, read on the forward strand.
TCTGAGGCTCTACCTGTCCAGGTCTCAGGCCTTGGGGGACCCCCAGACTCACTCCCTGCCACATACATGTGCTGATATGATGGTTTCCTACAAGGCCCTTCGCTCCATACACATGGGACACCCTCAGACCTCTAGCAAGGCCAGGTTTGCAGGCCCCCCCCAACTCTGCCTGCTCACCCCCACCCAATCCCACTCAATGTGGATCCTCTCCCCTGAAAGCAGTGGACACGAGTGAAGGAAACCCAGCAAAAATGAACCCAAATGGGCTCACTTGGGGCAAAGGTCACAAAAGGAAGCCAGCAGAGTGGCCACAGGACCTACAGGACAGTGAAGGTCGCCAGCCACATCGCCAGCATGAACTGTCCATGAGCTGGGACTCCAGGTCCTCGTGGGAGCCCAGTGACTCTTGGGCAACAAAAATGTGCACAAGGCCATGGGTCCACCCACCTAGGAATGGCATCCTTATTCCAGGACCAAAACACAGTGTTTGAGAAGGACCCTCAGCCTGAGTGGATGTCACACCTGTCAAATCCACTCCCCACAAGAAGGACAGAGTCAACCCAGAGAGTCTAGGCCCTCGAAGTGTCTACAAGGGGCCTGACCAGCCACACTCCTGTCTCTAGAAGGCACATCCCCTCACTGGTGTCCCCACAGACACCCCACATGAATAACCCCACAATAAAACCCCTCCACCAGCACCCCTCAGCAACAGCTCTGCACAAACATCCCCTCACCAAGGACCCTCACCAATGTCACCATTCTAATATCCCCACACCAATGTCCCACATGAATGTCCCCTCACTAACATCCTGTCATCACTCAGCAATGCCCACACAAATGTCACCTCAGCAGCATGCCCTCACTAACATCCCCTCAGTAATGTCCCTCAGTAACAACCCCTCACTAACGTCCCCTCAGTAACAACCCCTCACTAATGTCCCCTCAGTAATGCCCCCTCACTAACCTCCCCTCAGGAACGCCCCCTCACTAATGTCCCCTCAGGAACGCCCTCTCACTAATGTCCCCTCAGTAACATCTCCTCAGTAACACCCTTCACTAGTCTCCTCGCTAGTTTCCCATACTAACAGTTCCTAGTGTTCCCTCAAAAAACGTCCCCTCAGTAACGTTCCCTCACCAGCATTTCTCACTAACGTCATCTCACTAATACACTTCAAGAGACACCTGGAGTAACAGGCAAATTTGGCCTTGGAGTACAAAATGAAGCAGGGCAAAGGCTAACAGAGTTTTGCCAAGAGAACACACTGGTCATAGCAAACACCCTCTTCCAACAACACAAGAGAAGACTCTACACATGGACATCACCAGATGGTCAATACCGAAATCAGATTGACTTTGCAGCTGAAGATGGGGAAACTCTATACAGTCAGCAGAAACAAGACTGGGAGCTGACTGTGGCTCAGATCATGAACTCCTTATTGCAAAATTCAGACTTAAATTGAAGAACGTAGGGAAAACCACTTGACCATTAAGGTATGCCCTAAATCACATCCCTTATAATTATACAGTGGAAGTGACAAATAGATGCAAGGGATTAGAGCTGATAGACAAGTGCCTGAAGAACTATGGATGAAGGTTTGGAACACTGTACAGGAGGCTGGGATCAAAACCATCCCCAGGGGAGGAAAAAAAGCAAAAAGGCAAAATGCTTGTCTGAGGAGGCCTTACAAATAGCTGAGAAAACAAGAGAAAAGAAAGGCAAAGAGAAAAGGACAAACAAATCCATCTGAATGCAGAGTTCCAAAGAAAAGCAAGGAGAGATAAGAAAGCCTTCCTCAGTGATCAGTGCAAAGAAATACACTGAAAACAATAGAATGAAAAGGAAAACAACAGAATTGGAAAGACTAGAGATCTCTTCAAGAAAATTAGAGATACCAGGGGAATATTTCATGCAAAGATGGCCACATAAAGAACAGAAACAGTGTGGACCAAACAAAAGCAGAAGATATTAAGAAGAGGTGCCAAGAATACACAGAAGAAGTATACAAAAAAGATCTTAATGACCCAGATAACCACTATGGTGTGATCACTCACCTAGAGCCAGACATCCTGGAATGTGAAGTCAAGTGGGCCTTAGGAAGAAGCATCACTACAAACAAAACTAGTGGAAGTGATGGAATTCCAGCTGAGCTATTTCAAATCCTAAAAGATGATGCTCTGAAAGTGCTGCACTCATTATGCCAGCAAATTTGGAAAACTCAGCAGTGGCCACAGGACTGGAAAATGTCAGTTTTCATTCCAATCCCAAAGAAAGGTAAGGCCAAAGAATGTTCAAACTACCACACAATTGCACTCATATCACACACTAGCAAAGTAATGCTCAAAATTCTCCACGCTAGGCTTCAACAGTACGTGAACCGAGAACTTCCAGATGTTCAAGCTGGACTTAGAAAGGCAGAGGAGCCAGAGATCAAATTGCCAACATGTTGGATCACAGAAAAAGCAAGAGAATTTCTCAAAAATAAAAACATCTCCTTCTGCTTTATTGACTACACAAAACCTTTGTGTGAATCGCAACAAACTGTGGAAAATTCTTCAAGAGATGGGAATACCAGACCACCCGACCTGCCTCCTGAGAAATCTGTATGCAGGTCAAGAAGCAACAGTTAGAACCAGACATGGAACAACAGACTGGTTCCAAATTGGGAAAGGAGTACATCAAAGCTGTATATTGTCACCCTGCTTATTTAACTTCTACGCAGAGTACATCATGCAAAATGCCAGACTGGATGAAGCACAAGCTGGAATGAAGTTTGCCAGGGAAAATATCAGTAACCTTAGATAAGCAGATGGCACCACCCTTATAGTAAAAAGCTAAGAGGAACTGAAGAGCCTCTTGATGAAAGTGAAAGAGGAGAGTGAAAAACCTGGCTTGAAACTCAACATTCAAAAAACAAAGATCATGGCATCTGGTCCCATCAGTTCAGTTCAGTTCAGTCTCTCAGTCGTGTCCGACTCTTTGTGACCCCATGAACCGCAGCACGCTAGGCCTCTGTGTCCATCACCAACTCCCAGACTCCACCCAAACCCATGTCCATTGAGTAGGTGATGCCATCCAACCATCCCATCCTCTGTCCTCCCCTTCTCCTCCTGCCCTCAATCTTTCCCAGCATCAGGGTCTTTTCCAGTGAGTCAACTCTTCGCGTCAAGTGGCCAAAGTATTGGAGTTTCAGCTTCAGCATCAATCCTTACAGTGAACACCCAGGACTGATCTCCTTTAGGATGGACTGGTTGGATCTCCTTGCAGTCCAAGGGACTCTCAAGAGTCTTCTCCAACACCACAGTTCAAAAGCATCAATTCTTGGGCACTCAGCTTTCTTCACAGTCCAACTCTTACACCCGTACATGACCACTGAAAAACCATAGCCGTGACCAGATGGACCTTTGTTGGCAAAGTAATGTCTCTGCTTTTTAATATGCTGTCTAGGTTGTTCTTAGCTTTTCTTCTAAGGAGCAAGTGTCTTTTAATTTCATGGCCGCAGTCACCATCTGCAAGTGATTTTGGAGCCCAAAAAATCTAAGATCAGCCCACTATTCCACCTGTTTCCCACCATCTATTTGCCATGAAGTGAATGGAACCGGATGCCAGATCCTTAGCTTTTCTCATGTTGAGGCTTTAGTCCCCAAAACTTTTTTCACTCTCCCTATTCTCACTAAATTCAATAACAAGAAGCTCTTTAAGTTCTTCTTCATTTCATACAAATGATAGAGGTGGTGTCATCTGCATATCTGAGGTTATTGATATTTCTCCTGGCAATCTTGATTCCAGCTTGTGCTTCTCCAGCCCAGCATTTCTCATGATGTACTACTGTAATATAGGTTTATAATTAAGCCGTTTGTGACAATATACAGCCATATAGGCATACTCCTTTTTCTATTTTGGAACCAGTCTGTTGCTTCCATGTCCAAGGTCTAATCTGTTGCTTTCTTGAGCCTGCATATCAGAATTTCTCAGGAAGTGCAGGTTCGGGGTGGTCTGGTATTCCCATCTTTGAAGAATTTTTCTCAGCAGTTTATTGTGACTGCAGACAGTCCAAAGGATTTTGAGACTCATAGTCAATTAAGCAGATATAATGTTTGTTTCTGGAACTTCTGTTTTTTTGGAATTGATCAAGCAGATATGTTTGGCTAATTTGATCTCTGGTTTCTTTTTGCTCTTTTCTAATAACCAGCTTGAACATCTGGATTTAGTTTCATGGTTCACCTATTGCTAAAGGGGCTGGCTTGAGAATTGAGTTTAAGCATTCACTTTACTTAGTGTGTGAGATGAGTGCAATTGTGTGATAGTATGACATTCTTTGTGTTGCTTTTCTTTGGGATTGGAATGAAAACTGACCTTTTCCAGTCCTGTGGCCACTGCTGAGTTTTCCAAATTTGCTGGCATATTGAGTACAGCACTTTCACAGCATCATCTTTCAGGATTTGAAATAGCTCAACTGGAATCCATCACCTCCACTAGCTTTGTTCATAGTGATGCTTCCTAAGGCCCACTTAACTTCACATTCCAGAACTTCATGGCAAATAGATGGGGAAACAATGGAAACAGTGAGAGACTTTCTTTTCTTGGGCTCCAAACCCACTGCAGATGGTGACTGCAGCCATGAAATTAAAAGACACTTGCTCCTTGGAAGAAAAGCTATAACCAACCTAGACAGCATATTAAAAAGCAGAGACATCACTTTGCTGACAAAGGTCTAACTAGTCAAAGCTACGGTTTTTCCAGTAGTTATATATGAATGTGAGAGTTGGACCATAAAGAAATCTGAGTGCCAAAGAATTGATGCTTTTGAACTGTGATGTTGGAGAAGACTCTTGAGAGTCCCCTGGACTGCAAGGAGATCAAACCAGTCAATGCTAAAGGAAATTAGTCCTGAATATACATTGGAAGGACTGATGCTGAAACTGAAGCTCCAATACTTTGGCTACCTGATGCAAGAATTGACTCATTAGAAAAGACCCTGATGCTGGCAAAGACCGAAGGCAGGAGAAGGGGAGGACAGAGGATGAGATGGTTGGATGGCATCACCAACTCAATGGACATGAGTTTGAGCAAGCTCTGGGAGTTGGTGATGGACAGGGAAGCTTGGCATGCTGCAGTCCATAGGGTCACAAAGAATCAGTCACAACTGAGCAGCTGAACTGAACTGAACTGAATACACTTCCAGTTCCATCTCTCATAGACTTTCCTTCAACAATTTCCTCACCAGTGACCCCACGCTAACATCCGGCTCTGTCTCTACCATTATCACGTCACCCACATCCACACACTGATGTCCCCTCAGCCAAGGCTCCCCACCAACACCTCCTCACATTGTCTCTCAGGCACATCCTTCACCAAAGTCTACAAACCAACATCCTTTCACTAACATCCCCACAAAAACGCCTCCCACTAATATCTCCTCAGTAACCCCCTCTCACATTCATGCCTCACAAACCACCCATCACCAGTATCCCTCACTAAAGCGTCCTCAGCAGATCCCCACACTAACAGCCCTCACACACTTCACCATGTGCCCTCAGGGACACCCCACACTAACATTCTCACTAACCTCTCTTCCCAACATCACCTCCCCAACATCCCCTCAGTAGAGGGCCCCACATCTCATCACTAAGTTCCCCTTACTAATGTCCCTCAGCCACTTTCTTCCCCAAAGTCCCCTCAGGAACATCCCCTCATTAACATAACTTCACCAGCGTCTACACCTTTGTCCTCTCACTGAAGCTTCCTCACAGCAGGCCTTCGTGACGTCCCAATATCCACCTCTGCTCACTAGCCCCCTCAGCCTCCGCACTGCTGTCCCCTCAGTCCCACAGCTCGATGGCAGCCACTCAGGCTTGAGGCTCAGGTGCCGCTTGAGCCCCTGCTGGGTGCCCACCATGCAGTGGGGTCAGCTGAGCCAAGGCTGTGGGAAAGGAGGGGGAGACCCTGTGTTTCTAAGCTGACCTCACCCTCACACCCCCCACCGCCTTGAGAGACCCCACACGCCTCACCTCCCAGCCCCTCAACCTGGGAGGAAATGGCAAAGACAGCTGAGGAGTGACCCACGGAGGCTCAGAGAATCAGGACCAGTGGGCTGGGGGTAGAGGGGGGCACATCACCCAGTACAGGGGGAAGGGAGGGAGGTAGAGTCAGGGGCAGAGGCCGGTGCACCAGCAGATGAAAGCACCCACCTCTCCAGGAGGGCTAGCAAAAGTAATGATTGTGAGCATCTATTGATATAGCTGCCTCAGAGAAGCGAACAGGAGCAGATGAAGGAGTTGTGAAGGGGCCATGCCGCCTCGGGGAGAACGGGACCCTCGGATGTGCTGTGGCCGAGTGGCTTTAAAAACCCACTTGCAGTTCTTCTGAATGTCCCTTGAAAGGAATCCAGTCCCACCCCAGACGGCCTGCAGGACCCCTCCCCACCCGCTGCACTGCCCCGTGCAGGCAGGCCCCAGGTGAGCCTCTGAGGCTGCTGAGCGCTGGCCCCTCTCCTGTCCCCACACTCCACACTGCATCCCAGCTCACCTTCTTTCCTGAGTTCACCCCTTGGGGACCTTCCCAGAACTTTCTTTGCATTTGCACACAAACACGCATATGCACTTGAACACACAGACAAGCACACCCAGTGCATCCTGCTCGCACACTGCCCTTGCTGGTTTGATTTGTAGGAGCTTTTCTATTGGTCGATAGTAACTTCAAATAGGTTCCTGACATTTGCTCTGGTTATCATGTCTTTTACCAAAACAAGTTTTTAATTTCCCTATAAAGTATTGGGTTCTCCGCCTTGCTCCAGGAGGACAGACCCTCTACATCATTTTCTCTCAATATTCTGCATGGTTACCTAACAAGTGCATGCATACTTTTTGTTTTTCCCTTGTGCATAGCCTGTCTGGAAAGAGTTTCAGGGTGTGGTGATGTTTTGAAATTACTTTTAATGGGAATGTCCTGGAAGCCAGAGGCTGCTATAGTAGGAGCGGCTGAGGTGGGGAGACCCCGCCCCTGGGAAGGAGCTGGAGGTTGATGGATATTTAGGACTGGACAGACTAGTGCCCAACAGAAAAACAAGCTACACATGTGAACAGACCACAGAGAAGGAAATCCATCGTTAATATGACGAGACAGTCAACCTCAGATGTAACAGAAGTTTGAGGTGTGTTGGGAAGTGTATCTGTCAGCTCCTGCTACATAACAACCAGCCACAATGTCTCGTGGTGGGACAGTTGGCCTTTATTTCCTTCCTGAATCACCCACAGTCACCCGCGGTATCTCTGCCTAGGACTCCAGGGGCTACCTCAGGCCAGCTAATGCCTGGGGCTGTGGGTCGGTGGGGATGCTTAGGCCATGGCTGTGGCTGCTCAGGGAACCCTGTTCTCAGGTGGAGGTAAATGGTTCCAAGACAGGCAACAGGTGAGAGTCTCTTCTGACCTGGTTGTTACCATGCTCACCTCCTCTTCCCCTATCCCAGCATCAGAGAGCTGAAGACACACACTACTGTCAGCAGTGAGAACCGGGGCTCCTCCAAACTGCCACAGGGCTGCAAGGGAACTGGGGTGCTGTGGCTTAACAGGGCAATGCCCTAGGACTCAGGGATCCCCCACCCTGTGGGCTGGTGCAGGACACACACGGGGCTGAGATGAGCAGCAGGTGCTGAGGGCATACATGACCCCGTTGACCCGAACATCAGCTCACAGGGAAAACTGGACCTCTGCGTGGGAATCATGGGCAGGGCTGTGGCCACCACGGAGCCGGGCCATGGGGGTGGGGGTCAGGGTCAGGAGGATTCTGTGGGGAGATGGCCACTCAGGACACGCACCTTTTTGAATGTGTCTCATATCTCACAATGAAATGGTAACGGAAATACAGGGAAAGGACAAGTGAATAAAATATACATTACGTAGGAGTCTCTCTAACCCACTCAAGCCTTCTTGCCTGGAGAATCCCATGGACGGAGGACGGGATTCTCCCTGGTGGGCTACATTCCATGGGGTTGCAAAGAGTCAGACGTGACTGAGCAATTGAGCATGGGAGTCTCTCTAAACGCTGATGTGAGAGGCCTCGGGGCTAACACATTAACTAGAAACAAAAATCAGCATTGATTTGCTCTGTTTAAGTAGCGTCAAGGAATGAAGAACATAAATTCACATGTGTTTGTGTTTGCATAAATGAACACTAAATGGGCACAAAGAGGGAATTCAGTGATTTCCTGACAAGGATGGGAAGGGGCTGGTGGGGACGAGGGGGCGGGGCTTCTCTGCGGAATCTCTAAGCAGCCCCAGGGTTTAGAACCAGGTGACCTGACGCACTGCCTATTTTGAAAGACCTCAGCCTGCAGACCCCTGGCAGCGCCCAGTCATACAACAGCTCTGACCCTCACCACCCGCAGCTCCAGCCTCGTGGATGCTGCCCTCCTGGGGTACACCCACAGGGCCCCCAGGTCACACCTCTTGCCCTCTTCCACCTCCAGCTCCCAACACCCCCAGGACCCCATGGCCCACCCTCCAGTGAGCCGTCATCATCTTCATCGACTCACAGCTCATGGACCAGAGTTCGCCCAGGTGGGTCTGAGAGGGTAACAGGCAGGAAGGCCAGAGGTCCGCAAGAGGCGGGAGGAAATAAGTGGCCGATGTCCTGCCTGGAGCTAACCAGTGTCTTTTTCTTATGGAAATGTTTTTCTTAAGCTATGTTAAGGAAGCTATGTATTTGCTTTAGAATTTGCCTTTCTTCAAAATGGTTCCACCTAAGACTAACTTGTTTTCTTTTTTCATACCTTGGGCTGATAATGGCTCAACAAACAAATCAGTATTCCTGTCAATTGTTTTATGGCTGGGGGTTGACACACTTCATGTCCGTCCTATCTAATGTGGGAGTGGGGCCTGGTGAAAGTCCCTCAGCCTTGAGTTGTCTTTCTTATCTGATTTATAGTTTTCTAACAGACATACAACACCTTGCTAGAAACTAGCAAGGGGGCACTCTTTTCCTGTCTCCTTCTGATGTCTATGTCAGAAAGCTTTCCCTACCTCTATTATGCTTTAAAAATACTCTGCTACACAAAAAGCTCCAAGTCATCAAGCCTCATCTCTGACCCTGAATGGAAATCCTCTCCTCCGGAGGTCACAAATCCCGGCGTAACACACAGCTCACAGAAACAACCTTTCAGGTCTGGGTCTTGTCCTGTTGCCCCCAGCCCTGGGATCTGGGGAGGGGGTGAGGGTTGCACTTTCTATCACTTCCCACCCCTCCCTCGCCACCCAGGCCCTGCAGAGACCCTCCTGGGACCCCCACCACTGGGCCTGGGCCCCTGAGCTTCCACCAAGAGAAGTCAGCACCCAGTGCCTGGGACTCTCCCTTCTGGGACCCCAGATCTGACACTGCACTCTCTTCCCCCAGAACACAGGACCTGGCCCACACATCACTTTCACGTCCCCGGCCGCTTGCTGCTCTCATCTTCTCCTGCCCTGGGAGGAGCTGGCCCGGCCACCCCTCACCTTGGTGGATCCCCCGCCATTCCCCTGTCCATCAGGCAGCATGGCCCTCATCCCTCCATGAGATCTGAGGGTCCTACTAAGGGGGCTCCGGCCCCCAGGACCCCGGGTACTCTGTGACCCTGTGTCACCTCGTGCCCCACCCCCATGCCCTCCCACTTGTCTCCCCGTGTTTGGCACCTTACGAGGTCCCATTCCTGCCACTCAGCTCAGACCTCCCCCAAGCCCCTCGCTGGTATCCCATGTGCACCCCACATGGACCCCACAGGCACCGATGTGTCATCACTTTACTGGAGCCCCCAGGTCACAGAAGGTGGCTCTGCCAACCCCAGCCATACCCACTCCTCACAGCCCCCTCTCCTTGCCCCCCATATCCCCCCATCTGGGCCCTCCCGGGACGTGTCTGGAGGGGCTGCAAGGGGGAGTGGAGTCCGTCGAATCCCCGCTCGGCTGTCACTCCTGCCGGGCCTCCAGCCGGTCCAGCACCAGCGCTGCCTGCATCTGGGCGTCTTGCAGGAGGCCGGAGATGCGCTGGCGGACCTGACAGACACCAGGGCGCTGTCATCACTGCTCACCTGCTGCCCACCCCACGGGCCCAGCCTCCCTGCCCCTCCCCTGGGCTGTCCACTCTGGGTGGCCCTGAGCCTCTGAGCTGGGGAACTCCAGATCCTCACAGGTCTCTCAATGGGGATGGGGGGTCCATCTGTCTTTCCTGATGTTTGCGGCCAACAAGGCCCAGTCCCCACCCTCCCGGTCTCCCTACTTTATCCACCACTGCTGAAGGGGGGGCTGTGTCCTCCAGGCCCAAAGGGGCAGCGCTCGAGTGGCTAGTGTGTTATCTCGATCCCATGGGGTGGACAGGGCCTTCTCTGATGACGAGCTCAGCTTGGCTAGAGAGACAGGTAGGGACGGGCTGGCCCTAGTGCTCCCATTTCCCGTCAGGAAATCGCTTTTTAACAATCATCACAAAATCACAGATACAGGGTGGTGGTCAGGGCTGGGAATGGGGGCGACACTGCAGGCCCTCCTCTGGACTGGCGAGAATGTTCCATCACTCGATAGAGGTGGTGTTCTCACAACCGTAAATGTGCCAACTGCCTCTGACTTGTATAGTTTAACATGGTGAGTTGCACGTTCTGTGAATTCTCCTCCAAAAAGAGTGACAGTGAAATTGTCACAAACGCTGAAGTGGGACAATTGCACAGGCCAGCAACTGCTCTCTGAGACCACGTGTTGCCGGTGCTGCAGCCCGGCCCATCCAGGGGAACTGGCCCTGGCCAGAGCCCCCAGGAGGGTGTGACATGGTACCAGTAGGTACCCAGGCCACCTGCCCCACAGAGACCCTGAAAGAAGGCCCCAGCCGTCCCCTGAGGCCTGCGTTCTTACAAGACAGGCCTTGTCCACCCGCAGCAGGTGGAGGACTGTTTCATCAGACAGACACATCCCTCCCTCAAGGACATGTTAGCCAGGTGCCCCTGAGCCCCACATGCAGGAACCTAGGCAACCTCCAGGCCCCTCAGTAGGCCGAGCCCGTGCCCCCACTCACCTGGTCCTTAAATGCATCATCAGTGACATCCTTCAGGTTGATGAGCACATTGAAATATGCGCCAAACATACCTGTCTCCAGGGCCTTGGCTGCCACCTGCAATGGCCACGAGGCAGAACCAGCCGGCCGTGATGGGGCAGGCAGCGGGGCCTCCCCCTGCCCACTCCTCAGCCCAGAACACAGCCTGGGAACCTCACGCCTCAACCGTGAAGACGGCAATCTGACCGGTCACTCGAGCAGGAAAGCATCCACACAGCCCTTGGGAGCCCGGAGTCACTGGACAGAAGCCTGGCCCTCTCCAAGGTGGGTCCCAGGGCCCCTGCGCCATCCAGTGCTCAGAGGCCCACCAGCTGAGCACTCAGCTGAGCACTCAGCAGTCCACACCCTGCTGACCTCAGCACTCTGACCCCGTGACCCAGTGCTGCCTCAGGTACAGCCCAGGCTGGAGACAGCCGGGTGCATGCTTATTCAGTCGTGCCCTACTCTTCGTGACCCCATGGACTGTAGCCCGCCAGGCTCCTCTGTCCGTGGGATGATCCCAGGGAAGAATACTGGAGTGGGTTGCCTTTTCCTTCTCCAGGGGCTCTTCCCGACCCAGGGATGGAACCTGTGGCTCCTGCATTGGCAGGCAGATTCTTTACCACTGGGCCACCTGGGAAGCCCGGAGCTAGCTGCAGGGGGCCTTTAACAACGAGCACAGCGTGTTGGCCACTTACAGGCCCCGAGGGGCCACAGAGATGGGCAGCACATGCTGGGCCAGGAAGACCCAGAATGCAGGAACGATGGCCTCTGTGCTCAGAGGGCTTCTAGAACCTTCTTGACAACTCGCAGGTTGGCCACCTCCCAGGAAAGGCAGGTACAGTCCTTAGGGCCTGAAGACCAGACACTGGAAAAAGGTGTCTCTCTGTAAAGACCCTGTGGCTGGGGGCCTCAGATCAGGCTGTAGACAAGCAGCACTGGGTGTGATGGCCCTTGTCCCCAGGCCTCTGTGCAGAAGTGACAGAGAGGGTATGCATGCACATCTGCAGCAGGGCCCTGCCACGTACCTGCAGGTCTGACCTGCAGGCCAGGTTCACGCACAGAGCCAGCTCTCGCAGCGCCGGCCACAGCGAGGACACCGTCTCCGCCAGCGCCAAGGGCACAGCCACCGCCTGCCTCAGCCCCTCCTGCAGGGCGGCCGCACGTCTGGAAGCAAGGGCATTGGCGGTCAGAGCCCAAGGCACCCAGACACCCCCAGTCCCTACCTGATGGCTCCTCAAGGAGCTCACGGAACCAGTCTGGGGACCACAGGGAAATCGTTGTTCAGCCGCAGCACACCTAGGGGGACTGACCAGAACCAGGGATGTTCGCTGCGCTCACCTGTCCTTGTCCTCAGGTGTGTTCTTGGGCAGCTTTGTCGCTTTCTGCCAGAGCAAGCACAGAAATACAGGGGGGTGAGGGACTGTGACAAGGAAACTGGGAGCCTGGGGAGGGCGGGGGCCTAACACAGCGCCCACCACCTCCAAGTTTGCTTCCGTGAATCACAGATCAAGGGCCACCTCTGAGGCACTGGGGCGGGGGCCGGAGGGGAGTGAGGGCTCCAGCACCAGTCTTCCCCTCCCACTCCAGGGGAGGCAACTGTGCAACCCCAGAGACCAGCATAAAGGTTCAGGCCCTGTCCCCCCATCCCCGAGGGCAACACTCAACCCAGGCCTCCTTCCAGGAAGTATGAAACTGCTCCTCCCACGGCCCCGCCCATGTGAGATGCACCAAGAGACGCATGTGACCTCCAGGTCGGATGGCCACGTTGTCAGGGGACCTCGGGAGGACCACTCCAGGCACCACCCGCACAAGCTCGGCAGGGGCCACCGGGTGGCATCCTTCATGCAGGAAACACACTCACCCAGGAGCGAAAGCGTTCCCCGAGTCACTCATACAGCCATCCACTGAGGCCCAGCGACGGAGGCCAGCTGTCCACCCAGGGGCCCAGGTGCAGACTAGACTTGGCCCAAACCCCCCAGCAGGGCTGGCCTACAGCCTCCGCCCCAGGCGTGCCCAGAGCACTGTCTACCCTCACACTAGGTCTTGCCCCAAGGTGGCTCTGGGCTGTGGTGTCGGCCGGGAGCTCACACCTGCCCCAGCAGGCCCTCCTCCCCCTCGGGGTCCAAGCACTCCCCTTCCCTCCTCTCCTGCGTCCCCTGCTGACTGCTCTCACACACACCTAGGGCTTCTTGACCTTGAACTCACACCTTGACCTTCCTGCGAGTCCCCTGACCTCCACCCAGGTCTGACGGACACCCCTCCTCCAGGCCCTCCTGAACAAGGGACATCTGGATCTAGCCTCCCAGCTCCCGAGGCCCTTTCTGTCTGTCGCTGAACTGTCTTCTCTGATCGCTGACACTGTGACTGACTGTGCTACCATGTAAAGATTTCTGTTTCCACCCTTTCGGGACCAGAGTTCTTCCCTGAGGACTGGGTCTTCCTCCAGCATCTGTGGGTCTGGGTGTCGGCCCATCAGCAGGACACAGGGAGCTGGGCAGGGGGACACTGAGCCTGGCTGACCCTCAGGGCAGGTGTCCTCCTCTCCCCCGACCCCCAGCCCTGCAGAGACTCCAACCTGGGGTCACACCTGCACCAAACCTGCTGGGCTCAACCCAAGAGCAGCCAGACCACTGTCCCCTCGCTGCAGGCCCCCTGGTCTCCAGATGTCTGTGCTAGTGGCAGTCTCCCCCTCACCCCCATGACCCTGGCCCACCTTTCTCTCCTCTGGAGACCCCGCATCACTGTCCACTGACCCCACTGTCCCTTAGGTCCTGCTCCATAGGGCCAGTGGCGGTGGCCCGCCTGCACACGCACCAGATAGGCCTCGAAGGCCCGGGCATCAGCGTCCACCATCGCAGTCAGCTCAGCCACGGCGGCGTGGAAGGGTGGGATCAGGCGTCGCATGGTCACATCCAGGTGCTCGAACTGGCGCCGCCCATAGGTCATCAGGCCGGCCATGGAGGCCAGGGCGGCGCCCTGGGGAGAGCGTGCTGATCAGGGGACCAGCCCCAGGTCGGGCGCCCCCACACCCGCTGCCCACCCCACTCACCATGGCTGCACTGGCTGCGGCCACAGAGCCGCCCCCCGGGGCTGCTGAGCGGGCGCCCACGGCCCGAATGAAGGCGCGCAGGGGCTGGTCCATCAGGCTTTGCTCGGGCCCGTCCTGGGGGACCAGGTACCTGCGGGCAGGGGCAGTCAGGGGGGCCAGGGTGGGGGTGGACTGGGGTCTATGTTGGAGGGTCCTGGGTTATCACTTCTAGGCTAGGAAGGTGGGACTGTGGGGGCGTCTCTGGCTCGCACCAGCGCACAGGAGAGGATATGGGCCCTGTTTGCAGAGCAGCCACCCCAACAGGGGCTGTGACCAGTCAGGAGCTGTGTGAGGACCAAATGGGACCTATTGGAGCCTCACTGGGTCCCCCAACAAGCCCCCAGCCCTATACTTAGTGACGGAGCAGAGCTCTGGACGACCAAGGGGGTCTCTGCACAGGGGTGGGGGTCAGGGGCTGCTCACTCGATGATCCGCTCCTTGGGGTTGAAGGGGGACAGGGAGTCCAGGCCCAGCCGGTTCACCACCTGGAAGAGGGCCCGGTGACTGGGGTCCCCTCGAGCCCAGGTCCCACCCCTGCCACCTGTGGGGGTGCTCCCGGCCCTGGTGTGGAGCTTGCAGAGACACAGCTGCCACACACACACCACCCCCAACACCCACCAGCATCCCTGCAGACAGAAGCCCTTCAAGGCAGGCACCCTGCCGGGCCCCGACTCCACCCACTGTGCTTCCCCGGGGAGACCCAGGCCCAGTGGGACCCGTCCTCCCCACATGCGAGCCTGTGCTGGAAAGGGGCCGAGACAACTGCCTCCTGGACGGGGTTCCAGCTCCTGGGAGTCAGTGGCTCTGGCTCTCAAAGGCCCAGAGCTGCGTGAGCAGCCCAGATATGACCCTCGATGTGTGACGGTGAAGTTTACCCAACTTCAAAACAAAGTTGGAAATATCCTTTCACCTAAAGATGCTTTTAGGACACATCATGGTGCTGATGCTGGCAACACAGTCCCAGCCCCTCTGAGCCACACGGGGACACATTCCACGCAGAACAGAAAGCAACAAGTATAGGACAAGTTGAGAGCCAGGGATGGCCTGAGGTCTCCCGGAGGACACAGGAACATAGCAGAGGGCGCCCGAGAGCAGCGCGCCCGCTGCAGAAAACCTCAGAAAGAGGAACAGAACTGTCAGAAAGGACTTTAGCACCCACAAGCCTGGCAGGAAGTAAAGGAAACCATCCACAGCCAGGAGTGCCCAGAAGTGCCCAGAAAGCTCTCCCTGCCCTGGAGCTGGGTCCACCCGGAGACGCCTAAGCCACCTCTCCAGAGCAGGAGTCAGACGGGAGACCCCTGGAAGACGACATCTCCAAGGATGAATCTGGGGAGAGCCACCCTTCAGAGCAAATAATCGAGGTCCTTTCCAGTCTGAGGCTTACATTTGGTGAAGCCCCCAGATGGTGAAGCCCAAGAAAATATCTTTCCTGGGAATTGTAATCGGAGAGGGGTTAAGGTCACGGATCACACAGAATTCTCTTCTCCAAAGCCCAAACAAGAGGCTCATCATCTACAGGGCCCAAGCACCTGCCTGAGGCAACACAAGTTTAAACCAGTGACCAAGAATTCAGGAAGATCCCCTGGAGCAGGAAATGGCAACCCACTCCAATATTCTTGCCTGGAGAATCCCACGGACAAAGAAGCCTGGCGGACTACAGTCCAGGGGGTCGCACAGAGCCGGACATGACTGAGCAAATAGGCATGACCAAGAATCACCACAGAGGAAACCCAGGCACGCAGTCAGAATTCCCAAAGCACTTGAAGAAGTATCACTACGTGTGTCGGCAGGCATGATAGTTTGGAAAGCCAGAACTTCAAAAACTGTAGATCTCAGAACTTTCAGATAAAGAATATAAAATACTATGGTTTAAAGAAGCAATAGAGAGCATCAAACATGTTAATAAATGATAAATAGATGTGGGAGAGGTGAAAGTGGAAAAAGGATGAAGGGAGGAGATTCTTGAGGCTGGATTTCAAGAGGCACAAAGTATTTAGATGTCTTCAGCTGTCTCCCCAGGGAGTGCTTATTAACAACAACAGGAAAAATAGGAACACCACATTGATAATCCTGGGTTGGGGACACCAATTCAACAAGGGGACCCAGGTAACGCCCTGAGGGGGACACCCGGTCACTTCTGTGCTGCTCTTGCCAGAAATGCACAAGTACACCCAGCCCTGAGAACGGTCAGACCAGCACCCAGCAAGCAGCGCCTTGCTCACAGCCCATCACGGTCAAGGAAGGACAGGGAGAACTGGGGCCCTGGTCCAGATTAAAGGCCGCAAAAGACAAGGCAGGTGGACCCACTCCTGGTCTGGGGCGGAGCCAGGACAGGGTGACACTGACATGATTTGATTACAGTCTGCAGATTAGAGCAGATCGTACTGTGCCGAATTTCCTGATTTTGCACACATTGCACTGTGGTTGTGTAACAGAATGTCCTTGATCTAGACAAATACACTCTGAATAAATGAGGCATTAAGGGCACAGTGTCTTCAATCTACTCTGAAATGGTCCAGAAACAAATATGATTGTGCGTGAATGTAGAGAAAGAGAGATACAGAAAATGGTGCAAAATACAACAATAGGTGAATCTGGAGGGAATAAAGCAGCTCCTGATACTATATGTGCACCTTTTCTGTGAGCAAGAATTACATCAAAATAAAAAGTGACACAGAATTTTGTAATGGTCAGAAAGAGAACAAACGCAGCTATAAAGTAGATAAGTGATTAAGAAGTGAGGCCTGAGAAAACCACAGCAAATACAGAGGGGGGAAAATGGACAGAAAATGCAGAAAAAAACAGAATATATGGAAGAAGAAAATACTACCATGGTGTGACTGTGTCTGCAAAGTGAAAGAACCAAACACTGAATCAAAAATATTAAAGAAAATATTCCTGAAACTGAACAAGAATGAATCTGTAAATCACACAGAACCCTGGTCTAAAGAAAAACTGATGCAGAATAATCAACACCAAGACATATATGGCAGAGTTACTGAATTTCAAGGATAAAGACAGTTCTTCAAGCATCAGGAAGAAAGAACCGGTCAGCAGGGATGTGGAAGTTACCAGACAGCCTTAGACTTCCCCCGCATACACACAGTGACATTTATTCCAAAGGTGGCAAAGATGTGCCTGCAACATTCTCAGGAGAAAAACAAGCGACTGGAGGTTTTGGTTCTCCTTTATTGTTGTTGTTGTTTAGTTACTAAGTTGTGTCTGACTCTGCAACCCCGTGGACCTCCAGGACCCACCAGGCTCCTCTGTCTATGGGATTTTTCAGGCAAGAATATTGGAGTGGGTTGCCATTCCCTTTTTCAGGGGATCTTCCTGACCCAGAGATCAAACCCGAGTCTCTGTGTCTCCTGCATTGTCACGTGGGTTATTTACCACTGAGCCACCAGGGAAGCTCTTTGGTTGTCCTACTGTTTTGAAAGAATGAAGCCACACAAAGACATTCCCAAACATAATAGAACCTACAGAATAAACCCTTGAGCCTTTCTTCAAAAACCTGCTTGACTGTGAAATCTAGGCAACAGACAGGGAAAAGGACAGAGATGCACAGTGATCTCACTTAAGTCCAGAACCAAGCTTAAATATCTATGTATATTTAATTCATGTGGATATGGTTACAGAAGGTAAATGGTATACTTCAGACAATGTAAAAATAACAACGAAGCAATTTAAATCTGGACCAACAACGACAGCTCACACAGTGCACTAATTTTCTTGTCTTTCTTCACCAAGAGTCAAGAGACATTCTAACCCTGATTAAGAGCTAAAGGAGTAAGTATACTATGCAGACTTAGAAAGTTAACCACCGAGAACTAACAAATTAATTCAGCGAGGAGGACGCAAAGTCAACCCACAAAGATCAGTGCATTTCTGAACACTGACGATGAATGAACACTGAAGAACAAATTACAAAAACAATTCCTTTTTCAGTAGCATCCAAAAAAAAAAAATGAAATACTTAGGAATTAATTAACCTCACCAAGGAGGTGAAAGACTGCAATGAGAACTACAAAACATGCTGAAAGGAGCTACAGACACTGACGGGGACACAGCCCAAGTCCAGGGTGGGAAGACGGTGCTGTGACATGGAGCTCCAACCAGTGACCGGCGGGGGCAGTATGAGCAATACCTTTCTGACAGTACCTTTCAGAGAAACAGGAAACCCCATCCTGGACGGTGGTGATGGCCGTACAACTTCACAAACGTCCTTAACACCACTGACCAGCACGCTTAAATATGGCTAAGATGGGAAATTTTATGTCATGTGTATTTTACCATAATTTCAAAAGCTGAAAAAATATTTAAAAGAACCAACTCCCTAGAAAAAAAAAAAAATGACATAGCTCTAAAAAACCGGGAACTAGAGAAGGGAGAAAAGATGGGGGTAAACATCGAGAGTTACGTTCTCATATGCACAGCAAGGAGCCTGCATATCGCAGACTTCAAGCTTCACAGTGAGTTTTGACAAATTTTGTAGCAACACTGCTTCAAACTAGCCTATGGGGGCCCTTTTTCCAACAGCATTTGCTCACTCTGTGCCTCTGTGTCACATTTTGGTAATTCTCACAACATTTCAAACCTTCCACCAGCATTAAAATCACAACTCTCTGAAAACTCAGATGAAGGTTAGCTTTTTTTTTTAGCAATAAAGTACTTTTAAGTATGTGCACAGTTTTTTTAGACACTGTGATATCGCATACTTAACAGACTATAGTCTAGTAGGAACATAACTTTTATATACACCAGGAAACCAGAAAATCGTGTGAGTGGCTTTATTGGGATATTCGATTTATTTGCAGTGGCTTGGAACCGAATATCTTTGTGGTGCCTGCACTGATAAAAATTGACAAATCACATTGATACATTTAGATAGGTTTTAACTTAATAAATCAAAAATAGAGATAAATAGATTAAGTTATGGGCTTCCCTGATGACTCAGCAGTAAAGAATCCATCTGCAATGCAAAAGACCCAGGAGACGTGGGTTCAATCCCTGGGTTGGGAAGATCCCCTGGAGAAAGGCATGGCAACCCACTCCAGCATTCTTGCCTGGGGAATCCCCGAGGACAGAGGAGCCTGGCTGGCTATAGTCCATGGGGTCACAAAGAGTCAAACACAACCAAGCGACTAAACACAGCACCAGTATTCTTGCCTGGAGAAGCTCATGGACAAAGGAGCCTCGAGGGCTACAGTCCATGGGGTCGCAGAGTTGGACACAGAGAGTTGCATACACACATTATATTGCCTCCATATAACCGGAAGGAAACCACATCCTCTCTGCCTAAAAACAGGACAAAAGCAAGTCCAGGCATATCTGCTAGATTAGTAAATACAAAAGGATAGACCCAACAACCAAAAGACAAAAACTCTCAGAGAAATCCAGTCATGTGCTCGTTTTAAGAAATACCTTCAAAACAGAACCACCCTGAGGCCAGAGCAACAGGATAGCAAAAGCCGGCTACCGCTGGAGCTGGCTCGAGGGACCCAGGGCCACAGGAACCATATGGTGAATAGTCCACGGAGGCTAGACTCACACCCCCAAATCTGGACTGGTCAGGACTGGAGGAGGGGCAAATTCCTCCATCCAACCGAGCCCAGGCACCCCCTCTCACAGAAGTTTCACAAGACTGAATATATTTTAGGTCACAGGGAAAACCCCAACAGTGTCCAAGTGAAAAATGTGATCTTAACTTGCAGGCACAGACAAAAAAACAAAGAAGGAGAAGTAGGAGGCCACATGGACAAGAACCCAGGCCTGGGGAGCAGGTGCCTAGAGCAGCCGCCCTGCTCTCTCTCAGGACCCCCAGCCTCCCAGCCCCACCCTCACCAGCCCTGCCCACCAGCCTGAGCCGCTGCTCCTCCTCCAGGAGGAACAAATTCTCCTGCTCGCAATAGAAGGCGGCTGCGTCCAGCAGGGCCTTCAGAGGCACCAGGCCCACCAGCTGTGAGCCCACCACTGGAAGACTCAGCTCCTGTGGAGGGCAGAGGGTGGAGGTCAGAGATCAAGGCATCATTCCCCAGCTGGGCTTGGGAATACGGGGAGGACCTGCCCCGCTCACCTGGGCTTCTCTGCAGGTCTCCTCGTAGACTGTGTGCAGCCCTGTGACCTCAAAGTCCAGGAGGTTCATGGACACCTGAGCCAGGTTCTTCTCATCCAGGTACCAGCCGATGCCCTGCACCTTGCTCAGGCGTCCTGGCTGCAGAGGACAAGGTTTACCCAGCCCGGGCTGCCTCTCCTGGCACCCTGCACTGACAGCCCCCTCCCCCTGCATCCCCTCAGCTGGCCCAGGGTCTCCCTTCTGCCCCAGACACGGGGACAAGGCAGGCGGTAGCCTGAAGACTGTGCAGTGCAGCTGGTCTCCTCGCCTTGCCCTCCCGGTCTCTCATCTGAGCCTGGGAGGGGCCTGCCCAGCACCGGAAGCAGAGCCCCCAAAGGTGGCTCACCCCACACAGGGTCCAGGCTCAGAGCAGGCCCTGCCGCCTGGCCAGCGTTCCACCCACATCCTTGTCCTGGGGGCTGGCTCCTTCCTCCCATCCCACCCCTGCCCCAGAGGCCAGCTGGCAGCCCTTGCTCCTTGGGGCACTCACTCCCCCTCAGGGGGAACCTCTGACTTCTGACCCCAGCAGAGCACAGAGCAGGACTGGGGAGTCGCTGTGCTTCTGTGCTGTGCTTGCCGGCGGCTGAGTGTTCGGGATAGAAGCCGGGCCCAGGTCTCCGGGGGTGGAGGCTGACAGGTGAGGAGCAGGGCCTCCTTCACCAGGTGTGTCTTTGTCTACCTGTGTCCAATGCAAAGTGTCTGCAGAGCTGGTGCTCAAACTAGGTGGGACTTCCTATGGCGGACTTGGTGGATCAGGGCACCTGGGGTACCTGGGGATACCTGGGGCTCAGGAACGCCTGTTTTCCTATTAGCATGGAAATGCTGCAGTATGTTGACCACAGCTCTAGCCCTGCTGCGTCCATGGAAAATGTCCTTAAAGACCTGCTCCCCAACCTCAAACCCTGGAACCCTGGCCCTGCCAGTCCTGCATGGTGTGGACACCAAGGTGGGCAAGACCTGCGGTCAGCAGTCTACACATGGTGCCCAGCCTTGACCCTCTCTGGGAGGCCCTCTAGATTCAACAGGGACGGGCCAGGCCTCATGGGACTGCAGGCGCCAGGAGCCCACCTGGTCCTTCCCACGACCCTGCTCACGGAGATTGAGGGCGATGCGGTGCGCCTGCTCCTTGGTGCTGAGCAGGTTGATGTTGAACGCGAGGAGGAACTTCCGCGCCCCTGTGGCGGTGGCCCCCCAACTGGGAATGAAGGAGCTGGGCCCGAAGTCGGGTGCCCACTCGGCCTGCTTGAGCTGTGGGGAGACGGGCAGGTGAGGGAAGCGGGGAGGAGGGCCCACCCCAGACCACCCCCTGCCGAGGGGCACGGCACCTTCTCAGGGAGGGCCTCGTACTCCCCAGCCCGGATAGCTGGCAGGGATTGGCGGCTGGTCGTCCGCGCTGCCTCGCCGTAGAGGTACACTGCAAAGGGACCTGGCGAGTCAGGCCCCCGGTGGCCGGCATTGCAGGACCCCATTCCTGCAGCTCCGTCTTGTTGGCAGCCCCCATCTCTGTGCCCCGTCGGGTGGGTGTGGGTGGTCGCTGATGGGCACTCTGTATGGGCAGGACCCCTCCTCTGCCCACCCAGGGGCAGGGCAGACCCCACTCCAACTGCTCAGGCTCTTATGCCCCAGAAAAAGGCATCGTCTGCCCACAAGTGTTGGGAGCAGGCACGTGGGGCTGGAAGGATATTCGTGTTTCTCTCCAAAGTGCATTTTTGCTGAACAAAACACGGAATGAGGAGGAGAGAAAACAAAGCTCACCACCAGCTCCCGACACCTGCCCGAGGCAGGAGACCCATCCCCAAGTTGGTGCATCAGCCCACAGGCAGGGGCTGGACCCGCGCCTGGTATCTCAGGCGTCCACCTGTTACATGTGCTGGGCTGCCCCTTGATTTGTTTAATTCCCCAAAGAGGCTATTAAGGGCTTTCTGTCTGTCCATCTTGCTCAAGCCCTTCACAGAGCCGCTAATCAAGCCCACTGCCAAGCAAGGCTGAGAGTCTGCCAGCTCCCTGATGGCTGGGACCCTGTCCTCACAGGTTCTCATCATAGGAGAAGGGGAACATATTCCTGCCTGTCAAAAACCTGCGTGGTATGGTTTTTTCCTTAAAATCTGCATTTCTAAGGATGTTAGAGCGGAGACCCTCACAGGGTGCCTGCTGCTGCCGCTGTTGAGCTGAGGTGAGGCGGGGCCGCCGCCCCGGGCACTCACCTGGCACACCCAGCTCCTCTGCCAGCCGCTGGCCAAAGGCCTGGGCACAGTGCACACACTCGTCCATGGTGACGCCCCTGACCGGGATGAAGGGGCACACGTCCAGGGCGCCCATCCGGGGGTGCTCCCCTGCACAGAGATGGGGCTGAGGAAGGGGGGCCTAGGTGCGGAGCCCCGTCCCCCGGCCCCTTCTGCACACATGCAGATTGACCACGGGGCCCCAGACAGGCAGACACTGAGCGCCGCGGCCCATCGGTGGTACACCCCTCCCCCCAGCGACCACCTGCGCTCTCAGGGAGGGGGCGCCTCCACCCCACTGCCCTACAGGGTGTCCTTCTCAGACGCCGAGCCCACTGCGGGCCAGCAGCCCACGGCCGGATGGCAGCCCCACGTCCCCTCCCCCAGGCAGCCCCCCGGATGGCAGCCCCACATCCCCCCCCCAGGCAGCCCCCCAGACGGCAGCCCCATGTCCCCTCCCCCAGGCAGCCCCCCAGATGGCAGCCCCACGTCCCCTCCCCCAGGCAGCACCCCCAGATGGCAGCCCCATGTCCCCTCCCCCAGGCAGCCCCCCAGATGGCAACCCCATGTCCCCTCCCCCAGGCAGCCCCCCCAGATGGCAGCCCCACGTCCCCTCCCCCAGGCAGCCCCCCAATGCAGCCCCATGTCCCCTTCGCCCCAGGCAGCCCCATGAATGGCAACTCCCATGTTGTCCCTCCCCCAGGCAGCTCCCCAGATGGCAGCTCCCTACGCCCTCCCACAGGTGCATGCCCCCTCGGCATGGCAGCCCCACATCCCCCCCCCAGGCAGCCCCCCAGACGGCAGCCCCATGTCCCCTCCCCCAGGCAGCCCCCCAGATGGCAGCCCCACGTCCCCTCCCCCAGGCAGCCCCCCAGACGGCAGCCCTATGTCCCCTCCCCCAGGCAGCCCCCCAGATGGCAACCCCATGTCCCCTCCCCCAGGCAGCCCCCCCAGATGGCAGCCCCACGTCCCCTCCCCCAGGCAGCCCCCCAGATGGCAGCCCTAATGTCCCCTCCCCGAGGCGGCCCCCAGATGGCAGCCCTATGTCCCTCCCCCAGGCGGCCCCCCAGATGGCAGCCCTATGTCCCCTCCCCCAGGCACCCCCCAGATGGCAGCCCTATGTCCCCTCCCCCAGGCGGCCCCCAGATGGCAGTCCCACATCATCCCTCCCCCAGGCAGCTTCTCTGAGAAAAGCCTCGGTTGTCCTTCACCAGTTGGAATCACTCATGAAACCCCCCAGCCGTGAGAGGCCAGAGACCTTGCCCTTTTGAACAGTTCCCCATGTGTCCACTGGCCTTTGACACTGCCGCCCAAAGAATGTGTTTGGTTTGTGGGCTGTTGACAGATAGGGCTCTGTCCCCCATACCCAGGGCCCGTGCAGAGCGCGAGCACCTTGCTGCCGGCCACTCTTGGGCCCATGAAATGTAAACGGGGTCCAAGGAGCATCCGGCGAGCCCGTTGGCCCCTCACCCTCTGCAAGTCCTGAGCGCAAGCTGGGTCACCCTCCCCCGCCCTCACCTCTGTGCCGGCTCATGTCGATGAGCCGGTGGGCAGCGCGGGCGGCATTGAGGGCCCCCTCCACCACGTCCTCAGGGCGCCCCACGAAGGTGTAGACGGTGCGGTTGGTGGAGGGGCCAGCATCCACGTCCAGCAGCACGCAGCCCGGGGTCTGCGCCACCGCTCGAGAGATGGCGTCAATCACCTGGGGGTGAAGCCGGGCCTGCGCCTCCATCTCCCCGTGAGGAGGAGGGCGCTGGAGCTGCCGGGGCCCAGTCTGTCCTGCCCCCACCCGGACGCAGGGCCAGGAGCTGGCGCTGGGCATCTGGGAGCAGCGACAGGCAGCCCCATGGGGAGAAACCGAGGCAGGGAGCAGAACTGGGTGGAGGGGCTGCCAGGGCCCCGAGAAGGTGACTACAGGCCAAGGTCACAGAGGGTCGGGGCCCCGGCCCCCAGGCAGCCCAGAGGCCCCTGAGGCAGTAGGAAGGCCTGCCCAGTGCTCTGTGACTCAGTTTCCTGCAGATAACCTGGGGATAAGGACAGGTGGGGGAGGGGAGCCCGTGCCCCACACAAGGACCCTCAAACAGCTGTGTGGGTCAGCCTTCCAGGGCTCCATCTTCACCCAAGAGGCCAAACGACCTGCCCAGACCTGGACCAGGACCCCTGACTGGTTGTCCACCCGCTGCTCCTTCCTCACCCTTTCCAGAAAAGACAGTCCCCAGACTCCACCCCAAACCATGCCCTCCTGGCCCCAAGCCCCCTGCACTGCCCTGACCGCCCACAGGCCCTCACCTCCTGGTTGTTCCCCTCTGAGAAGTTGGGGACACATTCCACCAGCCGGGACATGGTCCAGACCCTGACCCAGACGCTCCTTTCACCAGCAGAGGTGGGAAGGAGGCTGGCGGGGCCTTTATTTCCCCATCAGGGCCCTCCCTGCACCAGGCTTCTTATTAACTGGGCAGATGGGGGAGGGGCAGGGCCAGGACCCTGCGAGGCGGCCAGCAGAGGAGGAGGTGGAGGGGAGGACTGAGACCTCTGCCCAGGTGAGTGTGGGCTCCCCTGAAAGAAGTACTGGACTCCCGGGGGAAAGTCCTCAGCAGGCTGCAGCCTCAGGCCACCCCAGGCTCCAGGGTCCCCTGGTGACCCTCTGGGTGACCCTCCTGGGATATGTTTCTTCGTGGAACAGCTGAGCCTCAGGGCCACAGAGGGACAAGAGCGACCGTGTGTGAGGCCCTGGGCCTGGCTTTCAGCAGAGCTCAGCACAGCTGGCTGGCAGAAGGGTGGGTATTGGCAGGAGGGGAGTGCAGGCCCATGGCAGTGGGGAGGGGCAGGCAGGTGAGGCCCAGCTCCCCACCCCACTGAGGCCAGAGGACCCCCACAAGGGGCCACGTACCCCAGGTCAGCAGCACAGAGCCCTAAGCCGAGAGGGCCCACTCAGGTCAATGCCATCTTGAAGTCCTTCATGATTTTTGAACTGGGGGTGGTGCTGTTTCCCTTCTGCAAAGGCCCACCCATCACATGGTCACCCTGGCAGCACATGGACCCCCGCAAGCCCCTCCCAAGAGCAGCCTGCACCATCTGTGGCTCTCCCGGCATTGAGTGCCCCACTTTGGGGTGATCAGGTCCAAGGCCACTTCACCCCTCTCACAGTCACCACGGGGCCAGGACAGGAGATATCCAGGTCTTTCAGGCCCCCAGCTGTCTGGGCTGTTGGAAGCCCACCCCTCTAGCAGCTGCTCCTGGGAACTAGAAGAGGGAGAAGTGGCTGGGGGAGCCCAGAGACCCTGAAGGCTAGGGGTGGGCGCGTCCGGGCAGCTGCAGCTCCCGGGTGACTGTGGATGCATGTGGGTGACCGGCTGTCGCACATGGTCCCAATGCAGGCCCCAGCACCACCTGGCCCTCACCCCAGCACAGCCTGGAGCCAGGGTCTTTACAGAGGTGATGAGGTTAAAATGTGGTCACTAATGCGGGTCCTAATCCTGTAGGACTGGTGTCCTTAGAGAAGGAGATGAGACCAGGGATGCGCGGAGAGGATGACACGTGAGGACACTGGGCGGAGACAGCTGTCTGCATGCCAAGGAGGGAGGCCCCGGAAGAACCAGCCTTGTGGCACCCCCATCTCGGACTTCAGCCTCCAGAATTGTGAGATGATAAATGTCTATTGTTCAAGCCGCCCTGGCGGCAGTGTTTGTTACAGCGCCCGAGCTGACTGAGACAGGGGTCTGAGGAGCCGGGGCATCTGGGACACGCCAGGCTGTGGGGAACAAGGGACAGGCATCCTGGCACCTTCATCCTCCTACCTAGGGCAGAGGAGGAGCCAGGGAGGGGTTGGTCGCAGGGCCCCGGGGGCCACCTGCCCTCTCTAGGCCTCAGGAGAGATGGGGGGTGGTGTGGAAGTTGGGGGGCAGAGGGCTGTGTGTCCTATGGAGATGGGTCCGGCCCAGGGCTTGGCCACAGCTGGAAATGCAAGATGCACAGAGGGGACCCAGTGTGATGCCAAGACCAGCTCTGGGGAGCAGTTTTGAGACATTAAAAATGCTGGCAGGTGCTAAAAATATCTCCTGAGGAGGGGACCCTGGGAAGCTCCACTATTCACAGGGAAAGCGATCTCACCAGTCAGTGCCCCGATGCTGGTTTCTGTGACCACCCCGTAGCCAAACAGACCAGGGATCGCGAGTCCAGAACCCGCAGGAGGAGACCCGCCGACACCGGCTCTCCTCCCAGGGCTCCGGCTGCCGGGAATCCTCTGCCAGCCCTGGACCGGCCTCACTGACAGGGACGCCCACCCGGCTGAACGCGGGCACCTGCCTTAAAGCTCCGCTGCTGTCTTGCTGTCCCTGGCTTTGAACAAGGGCTTGTGTCTTCACGTTGCAGCTGCCCTGTCCGGGGCTGAACCCTGGCCCCAAACCCTGCCCTCCAGGTAGACCCCCACGGGGACGCGCCGCCGGCCCTCAAAGAGCAGCGGTAAAGAGGAACAGCAAACAGACGACTTTAATAGACTGGGGCTCACCGTGCAGGTGTGGGCGGCGGGGCGGGCGCCGGCCGGGGGGCGGGACAGCGCGGGCAGCGGCCCACCCGGCCCTGGCGCCCTCGGCGCGCTCTCCGGGGAGCGGACGAGGAGGAGCGTGGCGCCCGAGGTTGCAACACGCGTTTATTGCAGGGAGGCGCGGGGCGCGGGTTCACCAGGCGAAGAGCGGGCGGCTGTCCTCCTTGGAGAGCTCGCACAGGCAGTTGAGCAGCAGCAGCGAGTCGCCCAGAAACTTGGGGGGCACGACGTCGATGACCAGCTTCCGCAGGGCGGCCGGGCTGCTGTGCAGCGGGTTGGCACGCAGGTCTGGCCGCTGCTTCAGAATGCCGTAGGTGTTGATGAGGAACTCGCTGAACACGGGGTGCACGTCGCGGTTGTAGCCCAGCCTCTCCAGGCGCGCCGTCAGCGTAAGGTAGCGGTGCGTGAGCTCCCGCAGCTTCTTCTCGTCCACCGAGCCGTCCAGGGACTTGATGGAGGTCTGCGGGCACAGGCGCGAGTGGGCGGCTGGCCGGCGAGGCGAGGAGGACGGGAGGCCAGGCGAAGGCCCGGGCTGAGATCCCCGCGCCCTCCCAGCACAGCTGTGTCGGTGGGGACACTGAGGCCCAGAGGCAAGCCCCCACCCGGGGCCAGCTCCCGGTTTCCCTCCCGCGCACAGGGACCGCCAGGAGAGCAGGGACCTCCACCCCCAGAGCCCAGAAAAGTGCCTTGCCAGCCGGGCGGAGCGTCACAGTGCTCCCCGCCCCGAGCCACTCCTGAGGCTGTCCCAGACTACGAAAGACGGAACGGAGCCAAGGGGCTCGTGGGGCAGCAGCTCATCCATTCCCCACTCAGACACCACTCAGCCTTGCCCAGGCCTACAGCTGTGTGGACACTACAGCGGACTGGTGGCCAGGGGACCTTGGGGGAAGGGGGGGCGGGGAGCTGGGCAACAAGGGGCCCCAGGCAAGGATGGGACTCTGGGCTGGGAGGGTCCTAGGGCAAGTCTGGGACCAGGCCAGGGGAAGGCCCCCAGCCGGGGAGGCGTACCTGTTTGATCTTCTCAGGGATGTTGGACACAGTGAAGCCGTAGAGCCGGGTCACCCCTGGGAAGACATAGGCCAGGATGCGCCGGTCCAGCTGGAAGGCAATCTCCCCGACAATGCGACCATCCTTCTCGGTGCCAGTGAAGCTCTGGATCTCTGGGGGGCAGGGTTGGGTGGGGCTGGTGAGACGGGCAGCCAGTATCTGGGAGGGTAGGAGGGTCAAGGGGTAGAGTGTCCAGGGCTGCCCACATTCCTCCTGCCTGTGCTCCAGGGTCCATCTCAGGGAGAGGGCTGACCCAGTTGTTGCCACTGTGGGTCTGAGGTGAAGCCTGGGGACCCCAACAAGGCCTTCCTGCAAGGCCCAGTGGTGGTGACCTGAGGGGGCGCCCTTCTCCCTGTTCACCACTGCTCCCTGGCAGCCCCGATCCCAGGCCCTGCCTCAGCTCCCTGAGATGGACGTTTCACAGCCCAGGGTTGGTTTCTGGTCCCCTTTTCACCACCAAGTCTGCTCAGCACCTGGTCTAGAGTGACCCCTCTCAGAGCTCTCAGCCCCATGACCAGGTGAACTCGGAATGGCTACGCATGTCCCCACCTGAGGGTAGAGTCCAACTCAAGAACACATATGTAGCACGTGTGGGTCCAGTCTGCATAGCTATGTGAAACAGTGAGACGCTCTGTCTCAGCAGCCTGTGTGTATTGCAGGCTGGTCTAATGCTTATTTCATAATAAGATGAGAGTTGCTGGGTTTGCGGGAGATTCTAATTATTTCCCCAATATCACCCCAGCACATCAACCACTGTCCCCTCCAAAATTGCTTCCAAATTGCCCCTCCCCACGGCAGCCTCTGATGTCAGCACGTCTTCTACCCGACAGCCATGATCCCACCACTACCCTTCAAAACTACTGTGCTCTCTGAAGATCTTGCTGACGACTGTTAGCACCAGGTGCACCTGACTTTGAGGGACCATGGAGTGAGGAAGGGCCCGCTTCACGGCGCCTGGAGCGCCCTCTGTGACCAGGATGCACTCTGCGGGGAGAGCAGGCACTCGGCACAGGCTCCCATGCTTCCCGAACTCTGCTCTTCCCCACAGGAGACACTTAATAACAGGCCCATTTCTAAAGCTTTTTCTAAAGCCCTGCAACTTTCTAACCTGACAGTGATCCAAACCCCTCCCAAGAGTGTTGGATGGTGAAGCCCCACAGGGTCCGTCCAACAGGCAGGTAGGGCACAGATGGGCTGGGTGCTCTGCCATGGAGACCTGGCCCCCAGGTCCTGTTACCCACAGATACCTGTGCCTGCCAAGGGCTCAGGACCCCCACCACATACAGAGGTTGGTCTGACTCCCCACCCTGCTAGAGGGCTCAGAGGCCCGGGGAGTCACTGGGCTGCTCCAAGACCTCCACAAGGGCTTTATGCGGCTGTGTGCACTGGACTGCAGGACCAACCGTGCCTGTGACTGAGGGCAGCTGCTCTCCGTGTCTCAGCCCCACCCTGGGACTGCCCACATAGCCACCCATCCCAGAGCCCTGGCTAGTCACTCTGGGCAGGAACAGGATGGCAGTCAACACATGCTTATCAAGGCCAGGTGTCGTTAGCTGCTCCTCCTATGTGGGCACTGGGATAGGCGAGGGGGCCCATGTCCTCCTGCTCCCTCAGCCACGCCAACGCAACGTGCTGAGTAGGGAAGATGAGGTTTAGCCCGGTCCAGGTCTGTCACAGCTGAGACTCTGTGGCCAAATCCAAGGTCATAAGGTTTATGTCTATGTTTTCTTCTAACAGTTTTATGGTTTTAGCTCTTTTAGTTCTTTTAAAAATCTTTGATGCATTTTGAGTTAATTTTCCTATGTGATATGAAGTCCAGCTTCAGCTGTTTGCATGTGGAGATCCCCTTTCCCAGCACCATTTGTTGAAAAGACTCTTCTCTCTCCATTGAATTGTCTTGGGACACTTGCCAGACATCAGACTTGGGAATGCATGGGTTTATCTCTGACTCTTGATTCTATTTCATGGACTTGTATGCCTGTCCTTACACCAGTACCACACTGCTGATTACTGTACCTTTAGAGTAAATTTTGAAATTGGGAAGTGTGAGTCCTCCAACTTTATTCTCCTTTACAAAACTGTTTTGCTTATTCTGAGTCCCATGCATCTCCATACAAATTATTGGATCAGTATGTCAATTTCTACCAAGAAGTCAGGTGGGACTTTGATAGGGATTGCATTGGAATTTGTAGATTGATTTGGGAAGGTTTGCCATCTTGATAAGATTAGGTCTTTCAAGCCATGACCAGAAGACTTTTTACATTTATTTAGGTCTTCTTTCATTTCTTTCAATGTTTTGTAGTTTTCAGTGTTGTTGTTTAGTCGCTGTCATGTCCAACTGTTTGTGACTCCGTAGACCATAGCCCGCAGGGCTCCTCTGTCCATGGGATTTCCCAGGCAAGAATACTGGAGTGGGTTGCCATTTCCTTCTCCAGGGAATCTTTCCGACACAGGGATCAAACCCATGTCTTTTACATTGGCAGGCAGGTTCTTTACCGCTTAGCCACCTGGGAAGCCCTAGTTTCCAGTGCATTCTTTCCAAAATCACTTGGCAACACTGCAGAAGCTACCCAGGAATTATAACTGAGAACCAGATACACTGCACAGAAGCATGTTAGGGAAAACAGGGCCTACAGAGGAGCAGAAAACAATCCCCCCTTCTGTATTAATACATTTATCTCATGAAGAGTCGGTCCTTCTCCCTGCCTCCCCTCCTCTAAAGTATAAATTAGGTGGAAGGAACAAGCAACCTCTAGATCTGAGAGGATCTAGAAAGCATTTCTAGTCCAACCTGGGTCCTTGAAGATCTGACCAAAAAGCTATTCCTCAAAGAAAAAAGTTAGCAAGATTGATAAATCCCTAGCCAGATTACAGAAAAAGAGGAAGATAAAAATTACCACTATCAGAAATGAAAGATGGTATCACCATAGATTTTACAGATAGAACCATATGTGTATGTCTGTGTCTGTGTGTGTCTCTGTGTGTTTATTAAAAGGAATTGGCTCACGCAATTATGAAAATTGACACATCCCAAGATCTGCGATGGTGAGTCAGCAAGCTGAAGGCTCAGAAGAGCTGATGATGTAGTCCCAGTCTGAGTTCAAAGTCTGAGAAACAAGGGAACCCATGGTGTGGCTCCAGTTTAAAGGACTGGAGGCTTGAGACCCAAGAAGAGCTGAGATTTCAGTTGCAATCCAAAGGCAGTCAGGCAGGAGGAATTTTCTCTTACTTGGGACAGAGTCAGCCTTTTTACCCTACTCAGGCCTTCAAATGATTGTATGAGGCCTACCCACATTCAGGAGGCCCGTCTGCTTTATTCAGTCTATTGACTTAAATATTAAACTCATCTAAAAACATTCTCATAGACATACCCTGAATAATGTTTGACCAAATATCTGGGCACCTAATGGCCCAGTCAAGTTGACCATCATGGGATAAATATACAAAATCAATTGTGGTATTATACATTAGAAAGAAATGATCAGAAATGCATATTGATCAAAAGTACTATTCATTATAGCATCAAAAGCATGAAATACTAAAGGGTAAATTCAACAAAAATGTGCAAGATCTGTACATAGAAGCTATAAAATATTACTGAAAGGTATTTTTAAAGAACTAAAAAAATGGAGAGATATACAGGCATACCTTGGACATATTGCTGGTTTCAGTTCCAGACCACCACAATAAAGCAGATACCACATGAAAGCAAGTCGTGTAATTAAAAAAAAAAAAAAATGGATAACCAAAAAAAAAAAAAAAAAAAAAAAAAAAAAGCAAGTCACGTGAATTGTTCAGTTTCTCAGTGCACATGAAAGTTAGGTTTACACTGCAGTGTAGTCTATAATGTGCAATAACATTATGTCTAAAAAAATGTACATGCCTTAACTTTTAAATACTTTATTGCTAAAAAATGTTAACCATCCTCTAAGCCTTCAGTGAGACATAACCTTTTTGCTGGTGGAGGGTCCTGCCTCAGTGTTGACAGATTCTGACTGGTCAGACAGTGGTTGATGAAAGTTGGGGTTCGTGTGGCAATTTCTTTAAAAAGGTGACAATGATGTTTGCCATATTGATTGACTCTTCTTTTCAGGAATAATTTCTCTGTAGCATGAAATGCTATTTCAGAGCATTTTACCCACAATAGAACTTCTTTCAAAATTAAAGTTAACCCTCTCAAACCCTACCACTGCTTTCTCAACTAAGTTTGCGTACTGTTCTAAATCTTTGTTGTTGTTTCAGCATCTTCACCAGGAGTAGATTCCACCTCAAGAAACCACTTTCTTAGCTCACACATAGGAAGCAACTCTTCCTGTGTGAAGGCTTTATCTGCAACTGCAGCAGTTCAGTCACATCTCCGGCTCCTCTTCTAATGACAGTTCTCATGCTGTTCCCGCCACATCTGCAGCTACACCCTCCAGTGCAGTCTTGAATCCCTTCAAGTCATCCATGAGGGCTGGAATCAACTTCTTCCAGACTCCTGTTAATGTCCATATTCTGACCTCTTCCCATGAATCATGAATGATCTTAGTGGCATCTAGAATGGTGAATCTTTTCCAGAAAGTTTCAGAGCCCTCAGAGGAACCGCTATCTATGGCAGCTATGGCCTTATGAAGTGTGTGCTGTGCTGTGCTGTGGTCAATGGCTTAGTCGTGTCCTGCTCTTTGTGACCCATGGATTGTTGCCTGCCAGGCTTCTCTGTCCATGGAATTCTCCAGGCAAGAATACTGGAGTGGGTGCCATGTCCCCCTCCAGGGCATCTTCCCAACCCAGGGATGGAACCCAGGTATTCCACATTGCAGGCAGATTCTTTACCGTCTGAGTCACCAGGGAAGCCCCTATGAAGTATATTTCTTCAATAATAAGACTTGAAAGTCAAATTTGCTCCTTGATACATGGGCAGAATGGATGTGCCTTAGCAGCATGTAAACAACTTTAATCTCCTTGTCCATCTGCATCAGAGACCTTGGGTGACTAGGTGCATCATCGATGAGCAGGAATATTTTGAAAGGTATCTTTTTCCTGAGCAGTAGGTCTCAATAGTGGGATTAAAATATTCAGTGAACCATTTTGCAAATAGATATGCTGTCATCCAGGCTTTGTTGTCCATTTACAGAACACACGCAGAGTAGATGTAGCAGAATTATCTGAGCTGGATCTTCTGGACAACCTGCTGTAGCTTCTACACCAGCCCTTGATGCTTCGCTTTGCATTTTGATGTTATAAAATGGCTTCTCTCCTTAAACCTCATGAACCAACCTCTGCTGGCTTCAAACTTCTCCTCTGCAGTTTCTGTAGCTCTCTCAGCCTTCACAGAGCTGAAGAGGGTTGGGGTCTTGCTCTGGAGGAGGCTTTGCCTTAAGGGAATGGCATGGCTGGTTTGATCTTCTACCCAGACCACTAAAACTTTCTTTATATCTGCAATGAAGCTGTTGTGCTTCCTTATCATTTGCTCACTGTAGCACTTTTCATTTCCTTCAAGAACTTTCCTTTGCATTCACAGCTTGACTGTTTGGCACAACAGGCCCGGCTTTCAACCCACCTTGGCTTTCGACATGCCTTCCTCACTGAGCTTAATCATTTCTACGTTTTGATTTAAAGTGAGAGATGTGTAACTCTTCCTATCACTTGAACACTTAGAGGCCACTGGAGGGTTATTAACTGACCTAATTTCAATACTGTTGTGTTTCAGAGACAAGGGAGGCCCCAGCAGAGGGAGAGGGGTGGAGGAGGGCTGGTCAGTGGAACAGTCAGAACACCCAAAACACTTACGCATTAAGTTTTCTGTCTTGCATGGGCGTAGTCCTTGGTGTCCCAAAGCAATTACAATAGTAACATGAAAGACCACTGAACAAAGATCACCACAACAAAGATGATAATTTTGCAGAAGTAGACGTTTTTCTGGAATTCCCTTGCTTTTTCCATGATCCAACAGATGTTGGCAATTTGATCTCTGGTTTCTCTGCCTTTTCTAAATCCAGCTTGTACTTCTAGAAGTCCATGGTTCACATACTGCTGAAGCCTAGCTTGAGGGATTTTGAGCATAGCAAATAGAAGGGAAAAATTGAAAGCAGTGACAGATTTTCTTTTCTTGGGCTCCAAAATCACTGCAGACACTGACTGCAGCCAAAAAACAAAAAGAAGCTTAC
Organism: Cervus canadensis; assembly: GCF_019320065.1. Classification (NCBI taxonomy): domain Eukaryota; kingdom Metazoa; phylum Chordata; class Mammalia; order Artiodactyla; family Cervidae; genus Cervus; species Cervus canadensis. Next base: position 23,266,767 of record NC_057392.1, read on the forward strand.
TCCTTGGAAGAAAAGCTATGACAAACCTAGACAGCATATTAAAAAGCAGAGATATCACTTTGTCAACAAAGGTCCATATGATCAAAGTTATGGTTTTTCCAGTATTCATGTATGGATGTGAGAGTTGGACCATAAAGAAGGCTGAAAGCCCAAGAATTGATGCTTTTGAACTGTGGTGCTGGAGAAGACTCTTGAGAGTCCCTTGGATGGCAAGGAGATCAAACCAGTCAATCCTAAAGGAAATCAACCCGGAGTATTCATTGGAAGGACTGATGTTGACACTGAAGCTCCAAAACTCTGGTAACCTGATGCACGGAGCTGACTCATTGGAAAAGACATTGATGTGGGGAAACATTGAAGGCAAAAGGAAAAGGGGGCAGTATGAGGTGGTTAGATAGCATCACCAACACAATGGACAAGAATTTGAGCAAACTCCTGGAGATATTTCTCGCGGCAATCTTGATTCCAGTTTGTGATTTATCCTGCCCAGCATTTCATATGATGTACTCTGCATGTAGAACCAGACATGGAACAACGGACTGGTTCCAAATAGGAAAAGGAGTACGTCCAGGCTGTATATTGTCACCCTGCTTATTTAACTCATATGCAGAGTACATCATGTGAAATGCTGGGCTGGATGAAGCACAAGCTGGAATCAAGATTGCCGGGAGAAATATCAATAACCTCACATATGCAGATGACACCACCTTTATGGCAAAAAGCAAAGAGGAACTGAAGAGCCTCTTGATGAAAGTGAAAGAGGAGAGTGAAAAATCTGGCTTAAAATTCAACATTCAAAAAACGAACATCATGGCATTCAATCCCATCGCTTCATGGCAAATAGATGGGACACAATGGAAACAATGGAGAGATTGTTTTCCAAACAAATGGAGAGACTTTGTTTTCTTGGGCTCCAAAATCACTGCAGATGGTGACTGCAGCCATGGAATTAAAAGACACTTGCTCCTTGGAAGAAAAGCTATGACCAACCTAGACAGCATATTAAAAAGCAGAGACATTACTTTGCTGACAAAGACCTGTCTAGTCAAAGCTATGGTTTTTCCAGTAGTCATGTATGGATGTGAGAGCTGAACCATAAAGAAAGCTGAGCACTGAAAAATTAATGCTTTTGAACTGTGGTGTTGGAGAAGATTCTTGAGCATCCCTTGGACTACAAAGAGATCAAACCATTCAATCTTAAAGGAAATCAGTCCTGAATATTCATTGGAAGGACTGATGCTGAAGCTGAAGCTCCACTTAATGAGAAATAACTTGGCCACTTGATGAGAAGAACTGACTCATTTGAAAAGACCCTGATGCTGGGAAAGATTGAAGGCAGGAGGAGAAGGGGATGACAGAGGATGAGATAGTTGGATGGCATTACTGACTCAATTGACATGAGTTTGAGCAAGCCCCAGGAACTGGCGATGGACGGGGAAGCCTGGCATGCTGCAGTCCATGGGTCCCAAAGAGTTGGACATGACTGAGCAACTGAGCTGAACTGAACTCTGCATACAGGTTAAATAAGCAGGGTGACAATATACAGCCTTGACACAGTCCTTTCCCAATTTTGAACCAGTCAGTTGTTCCACATCCAGTTCTATCTGTTGCTTCTTGTCCTGCATACAGGTTTCTCAGGAAACAGGTAAGGTGGTCTGGTATTCCCATCTCCACAGTTTACTTTCCAGAATTTTCCACAGTTTATTGTGATCCACATAGTTAAAGGCTTTAGTGTAGTCAATGAAGCAGAATTGCAGCCTTGTCATGGCAAAGAGGCCTGCATAACTTAATGAAGCTATGAGCCATGCCTTGCAGGGCCACCCAAGATGGGTGGGTCATAGTGAAAAGTTCTGACAGAATGTAGTCCACTGGAGGAGGGAAGGACACCCCCTCCCCCTTCATGGATCATATCTGCAAAACATGTACCAAAAAAGTCTGGTATCCAGAATACACAACTCAAATCATAAGAAGATAAGCTACTCACTTATTTAAATGGTCAAAAGATGTGTACAGACAGGGCCCCGGACCCCAGGAGCATGGGCACACTCTCCTCCTGCTGCTGCTGGCTAGATGCAGAAGCTGGGCCATGACCACCCTCCCCAGTGGCCAACCCCCCACTCCTGCCTGCTCCTCACCCTCCTCACCATTCAGGTAGTAGCTCCTCCTGGTTCGGTCCCCGGAGGGCAGGCTGCTCTCTGAGAAGCACACCTTTTTGGGCCGGCCCACATCCCGGGTCTCCAGCAGGGTCTTCTCCACCAGTGGGTCCTGCAAGGGGCTCAGAAGTGGGGACAGCTTTCGGTCGGAGCCTCGGGGGACATGCAGTTCCGGGGAGCTGAGGAAAGCCTTGAAGGGCACCTGTGAGGAAGTCACACAGCCCGGGGAGGCATCATCCTCACTGGAGACGGGGGCGTGTGAGCACAGCAGGTCTTCCAGGGAGGACCCCTGCAGCTGGGAGGGTGCATCAGGGCCGCTGGCGAACCTTCCAAAGTCTGGAACTGGGGCAGGGAGGGAGGAAGAAGCTGTGAGGCGGAGGCTCCTGGAGCACCCGCGTCTTGCAGAGACCCTGCTCCCAGCTCTGACACCTGTCCCCACTTCCCCTCTGGAGGAGGAGATGGATCCCAGGACACGAGCAGCTCCAGGTCCAGAGGCACAGCACGCATGTGGCCTCCAACACAATGTGTCCACACACTATGACAGTGACTTATATGTGCATCTTAAATTTTACATAAATAGTATCATCCAGCACCTTTTATTATGAAACTTCTTTTTTTGAGATTTATCCATGATGAGTGTGTCATTGGGTAGCTCTATGGTTCACTTAACCATCTCCTGGCACACATGCATACATGGGCACACATCTGCACATACATGCACACACACACATGGATTTTTTTCATCCACCCGCCCTGATGCACATGGCACTGTTGCCAGTATTCCTTGTAAAAGCAGAGCGGTGATCAGCATCCCTCATGTGTGTCCCCTGCCAGACATATGGTCCAGGAACTGTCAGGAAGTCACAGCGGTGAGACAGCAAGGGCCCCCGGTGCTTGTCCTTCCTCTAGCTCAGTCCCAGGAGCCTGGTCCCCTTTGCTCAGGACTCACATATTCCCAGGGGAGATGAGCCATCCCAGCCATGGGCAGGGGCCGGGAAAACTCTACTCGTGGGCTTGGGGAAGAGCCATATCTGTGACCTAATTTTAAAGGGATTGTTGTGTGGTCAGGAGTGTTTGCACTTCACTTTTAGTTTCTATTTAGTGAATTGAAATTCCTTTCTGTTATTCCCAAGCCTTAATAAAGTTGTATTAAACATGAAACAATTTTTTTAATCCTCAGTCAAAACCTTCAAGCCACATTATAATAAAACTATAAATGAATCAGAGTCAATAGAAAACCCCATCTCCTCAAAATTAAAAGCATTCTCAGGACTTCCCCAGTGGTCCAGTGGTTAAGAACTCACCTTGCAATGCAAGGGTTGTGGGTTCAATCCCTAGTCAGCGAACTAAGATCCCACATACTGCAGAACAACTCAGTCCACCCCACAACTAGAAAGCCCAAGTGCCACAAGACCAAAAAATATATACATATTAGAAAAAAAATTATCTTCAGTAATGATCAGATCAAGGAGAAAATAAAAATAGGAAAAATGATTATTGAGAAATAATGAAAATCAGAACACTAGGTATATTGACATCAATACATTTAAAACTGTATCTAAAGTGAAATTAGCAACTTAAATCCTTTAATTACTTCTAAAACATCATCAAAAAATTAAACATTCATATAGGAATGAACTCTTGAAGAAAGCAAAAGTTAGAGAATAATAAAAATGGCAGCAGAAATAAACTTGAAACAGTTCTACAAAAAGTCCAATAAGATAGTGAAACTGTGGAAAGCTACTTTAGAGAAACAGAAAACAAAAGAATAAAATTGAAAATGAGAAAAGCCAGATAAGAATGACCAGGAAGATAATGTTTAAATTTATAAAAGATAATATCCAATTAAATATTAATTGAAAACTTTAATAAAGGAGAGATCATTTGGGAAGCTATTTTCAATGACTCAATAAGAAGTAGAAAACCTGCACAGATGAATAAGCAAAAAAGAAAAACCTAGAAGTTATAGAATTATGGGCAAAGGGCTGAAGGCCTGGGTGGTTGGTGGATGAGTTCTTTCACGTCCCCAAACAATTCACAACCCCTACATCATATGAATAAGGCTAGAACACTGAAAAAATTAAACAATGCTTGATTATTAAGCTTATAAATTGTCACAACTCTGATATCAAATCCCTGAAAAGACAACCGACAGAAAGAAAACCGCAGCCCAGATTCACATAGGAATCAGAGAAAACAGAGTCCAGAGATCCTGAGTGAAGCCCCAGCCAAACAGATGCCACAGCAAACAGCTCAGGCCTAGAACCAGGAGTCTCTTAACAATACAGCGGAACAAGACCCCACAGGCCAGTGGGGACGCAGCCGAACGCACTTCGGCCACTACAGAAGTGAGGTCATAAAATCTTAACAAAATTAGCCCTTCTTCAATTTTGTTGTTGTTGTTGCTCTTTAAAAATAAGGACTAGAAGGCTTTTCCCCAGCACCCAGTCTACACCCCCACCCCCGATACCTGGACAGACAGGGCTGTCCACTGCTGACCACCCACCAGAAGGATGAGCGGGGAGCCTGTCAAGGCCAAAAGTCCTGGGATTCCTGAGGAAGAAAGACAGAAATGAGCGTATGAGCTGCCGTTGTTGTTCAGTTGCTAAGATGTGTCCAACTCTTTGCGACCCCATGGGCTGTAGCCCACCAGGCTCCTCTCTCCGTGGGAATTCTCCAGGCAAGAATATTGGAGTGGGTTGCCATTCCCTTCTCCAGGGGATCTTCCTGAACCAGGGATTGGGCCCTTGTCTCCAGCTTGGCAGGTGGATTCTTTACCACTGAGCCACCAGGGAAGCCCATCTGAGCTGCCAACCCCATTTTAAAGTCTGTAAACAGCAGCTACAGAACTCAGAAAACATGGGAGAAAGAACTGGAAAACTTAGCAGAACAAAATAGCTCAGGGAGGGAGGGGATAGTGAATTCCCTGGTGGTCTAGTGGTTAGGGCTCCACGCTCTCACTGCCCAGGGCCTGGGTTCAACCCCCGGTCGGGGAACTAAGAACTAGCATGCCTGGTGGCCAAAAGTAAAAATAAAAATATAAAGTAAGCAAAATATGATAAGGGGCCTGGATATACGCTAAATATTTATAAATCAACAGATTTTTAAAACACAGATAACTGAAAACACAGTGGAAAAAGAAATCCCATCCATGATTGCAATAAGTAACATAAAGTGCTCCAGGAATAAACCAATTAATGTGAAAGATTTATGTGAGAAATGGCTAAAGAGACTTAAAGAAACAGAGTCAGAGCAGCTTAATAGAGCTGCAGGGGATGCTCTCACCCACTGGGCAAATATAAGAAAAAGAGATGTGAAAATAATTACCCTGCCTTCCGAGCCAGTGATTCTACCTTTAGGGAAACATACCCTAAGAAAATAACTCTGAATATAAAATGCTTTTGCTGTGGTATTTACTTCAGGGTTGGAGAAGGAAATGACAACCCACTCCAGTATTCTTGCCTGGAAAATTCCATGGAGAGAGGAGCCTTGCAGGTTATGCTCCAAGGGGTCACAAGAGTCAGACGCAACTGAGCAACTAACACTAACTTCAGGGTAAGAGAAAAGAACTGTCATTTCAAACATAAGGAGAGTTCATTAAATTCTGGTTCATCTGATTCTGGAATATTACACAGCTATTTAGAATGTATTTATAACAATACAAAAGCAGCTGTATCGTGATGGTAAAGGCAAGAGGCAGAGAGAACACTCAGAAACTACTTAAAATCTCTGGACACTCCACGCAGGACAAGGAGTCCAGGCAACAATGGAGGCTCCGAGATGCCAGGGGCTCAGGCACCAGGGTGATCTGAAGGAAACTGGCCTGGGAGGGGAGGGCCCGGGAAGGCCAAGGCGCCCCACCCCACCCTGTCCCTCAGAACACGTGGCCCCAGAAGATGCTGGCGGGGCCTGGCTCCCTCCCACGGTGACACCAGCTGTGGGAAAGGCGCAGGTGGAGAGGCCGCAGCCCTTTGGAGAGGGTCCCAGGGTCTATGTCAGCACTTCAGCTGCACGTGGCCTTTGACCCAAGGATTCCTGGACAGCCCCCCGTCAGCAGGCCACAGGGGTACCTGTGAAGCCCCCGTGGCTGCTGGGAGATGGAGGAGCACTCCTGTCATGGGTACCAGACTTAAGGGCTGGTGGTGAACCCGCAGGGAACAATGAGCAAGCCCTCCAGGAGATGGTCGATGGTCAAGGACGGGAGACGGACGGCTGGGGAGTCAGTGTAGAACGGCTCCACCCTGTCTACACAAACTGAGGATCCTGGGATACACATGCAAACAGCCACCAAAACTTCAGAGAGAAGCCAGAGTCGACGTGGACAGCGGCTGCCGCTGGGAGTGGGGCCAGGAGCCTGCAATAGTCTCGCTCACCCCAAGTGATCTTGCTTAGTGAGAACAACACATTTTTAAAGCTCATCCTGTGCAACTTCCCTGGTGGCTTGGTGGTAGAGAATCCGAGTGCCAATGCAGGGACAGAAGTTCCATCCCTGGTCCAGAAAGATCCCACGTGCCACGGAGCAACTACGCTCGTGCACCACAATTACTGAAGCCTGTGCTCTAGAGCCCAAGAGTCACTGAGCCCGTGTACCCAGACCCTGTGCCCCACAACAACAGAAGCCACTGCAGTGAGAAGCCTGCAGCCAAAATAAATAAATAAATAAACCACATCCGGTTTCTAAAGCAAACCCTGAGCCTCTGCTGTGTGCAGTTCCCGTCCGTCTGAAACCTCGAGCTCCGCTGGGGAACTCCTGCCGATTCTCCAAATCCAGCCCCAAGGCCAAGGTTGCACTCTGGGGACAGAGGTGGCTCTGAGGATGGTGGGGGCCCATCAGCCCACACCCTGCAACAGGGGCTCCAAGGCCTTTCTTTGGAAGGCTCGAGGCCTCGGGCTGGCCAGGGGCTGGGGCTCCTCCTAAGACTCGCATCCAGGAGGATCTGAGCTTGCCCATGGGTGGGATGCTGGCCATGCCCCAGAGACAGCTTGACAGTACCCTGACAGGGAATAGCGCGGCCTGAGCAAGGGCCTGCACCTCACCTGAAGCCCACTTTCCAGCCTGGCCAGTCCGCCGATCACACAGACAGCTCTGTGCCCTGAGGGTTCAGTTCAGACACTCAGTCCTGTCCAGCTCCTTGCGACCCCATGGACTGCAGCACGCCAGGCCTCCCTGTCCATCACCAACTCCCAGAGTTTACTCAAACTCATGTCCATTGAGTCAGTGATGCCATCCAACTATCTCATCCTTTGTCATCCCCTTCTTCTCCCGCCTTCAATCTTTCCCAGCATCAAGGTCTTTTCAAATGAGTCAGTTCTTCACATTAGGTGGCCAAAGTATTGGAGCTTCAGCTTTAGCATCAGTCCTTCCAATGAATATTCACGACTGATTTCCTTTAGGATGGACTGGTTGGATCTCCTTGCAGTCCAAGGGACTCTCAAGGGTCTTCTCCAAAACCATAGTTCAAAAGCATCAATTTTTTGGCACTCAGCTTTCTTTATAGTCCAACTCTCACATCCATACATGATTACTGAAAAAACCGTAGCTTTGACTAGATGGACCTTTGGTGGCAAAGTAATCTCTCTGCTTTTTAATATGCTATCTAGGTTGGTCATAGGTTTCTTCCAAGAAGTAAGCGTCTTTTAATTTCATGGCTGCAATCACCATCTGCAGTGATTTTGGAGCCCCAAAAAATAAAATCTGCCACTTTTGCACTGTTTCCCCACCTATTTGCCATGAAGTGATGGGACCAGATGCCATGATCTTAGTTTTCTGAATGCTGAGTTCTAAGCCAACTTTTTCACTCTCCTGTTTCACTTTCATCAAGAGGCTCTTTAGTTCTTCTTCACTTTCTGCCATAAGGGTGGTGTCATCTCCATATCTGAGGTTTTTGATATTTCTCCCAGCAATCTTGATTCCAGCTTGCGCTTCAGCAAAGCTCAATTCTTAGGACAAAGGGCCACAGAGCAGACCGAAGCACGTGATTGTTGGCAGTGGTCACAGCGCAGACAAGGCCTTGGGGATAAGTGCTTCAGGCAGCCACTGCCTAGCAGGCATTCCTCGTAGGCTGAGGAGGTGGCACAGACCCTCTGCAGGGCGTCATGTCAGGAACACAGCACCGAGAGACAGGGCCCCCTCTACCCACGGTCACCCAGGGACATTGTGTGTCTTGGCCACGGGCAGAGCTGAGGACAGGGCCCCAGGCTCCTCCAGCTGCTCCCCCTTCTACCTGCCATACCGCCCCCCATCAATAGGACCCTGCTTGTCTGAGCTCCTTCCTCAAGGCCCACCCTGAGGCTGCAGGTGTGGAGATGCCATGAGGGACCGTCGCACGCCAGGACATGCTTGCTCACAGGGTCTGCTTGCTCAGGGCAGGAGGTGACCACACCCAACATTCAGGAGGTGATCACATCCAGAGCGGGTCCCAGAGAAGCCGAGCATCCCACTGGGAACCAGCAGTAGCTCTGAAAGAAGCTTCAACCGAGGAAAACATCTCACTCCAGGTGAACAACTTATCCTGAGAAGACAGCTGGTCTGCGGGCGCAGGCATTGCCAGGGGTGGGCATGGGCAATGCCAGGGCGAGGGCTGGGGTGCTCTGCTCCACCCGCTCTGCTGGGCAGTGAGTGATCATCACCTCCAGGAACACAGAGCTCACCTGGTCACAGGGCCCATGGTCCATATCCCAGCCACTCAGACCAAGGTCACATCGCCAACTACACCCTAAGTCACACTTCCCACATACAAAAACTTTCAAGCAGAGCCAACTACCTTCATAGAAAGTGTCTCGGCCTCTGATGGGGCTCCCATGGGGTGAGCTGGGTGACCGCTCCACGCTTACTTCCTGTCTGTGACCCACAGGTCTCTCTCCTAGGCAGGGTCCTTCCCTCTCCGGGCACAGCCGTCGGCCAGTGTGTGGGCACAGCTGCCCTGGCCGAGGGCTGGGCATGCCCAGCTGGCCAGCCCCCAGGAGAGCAGAGTCACACACGGCCTGGCCCCACCGTCCCCTGGGCTGGCCTCAGTGGACCTGCTTTAAGCCTCTGTGGCAGCACCTCGGCGGCCACCGTGGACGGAGCCCCACTAGCCCAAGCGGGTCACCCACCTGCCCACCCACCTCCCAGCCCCGGCTCACCTGTGCTCCCCGGGGAGCAGGCCTCGGGGTAGGCAGGCACCTTGGGGAAGAGGAAGTCACGGCCCCCGCGCCCACAGCTCTCCTGGCAGCTCTCGCTCAGCAGCCGCTTCAGCATCTGGTTCTCCTTCATGAGACGCACCTGCTTCTTGAGGTCGGCGTTCTCGCTCATGAGCCTGTTCATCAGCTCGCTGCCCTCAGCCATGGCCAGTCCTGTCACATGTGGGCCCGCGGCTCCATGGAGATGGAAAATCAGAGCCCGCGGGTGCTCCAGAAACGCCAGGAGCCCCGAGTTCCACGGCCTTCCGCAGCCTTATGATGTCGCCCTTAAAGCGGCAGCGTCTCGGCCACGGTGAGCAGAGAGGTGGGGACAGGAGGTGGGGATGGAGCGCCTCAAGGGGTGGGCTTCAGCACAGGCCCGAGGCCGAGGCTGGAATGTTCCAGCAGGTTCCAGGAACAGCCAGAAATATGGGCTACAGGAGTATCCACAGGCCTGGGGGAGGGGAGCTCTGCCTTCATTGAGTGACTCAAGGAACCCCCTTCCCCTGCCCCCCACCCCTCAACTGCAGGTCACCTGCAGGGTCCTGGAGGCAGGCAGGCCGGCCTGGAGCTGGGGCTGTCTGACCTGCAGACATGGATGACGTACCCCCAGAATGCACGCCTGAGGAAGAGGAGGCCGTGGGCACAAGGGAGACAGGCCTGGGAGTGCCCGTCAACGGCCCCCACAGCCCATGGAGCTCTGGCGGGCTCTCGGGGGCTGACGGTCAGAGGCCACCTGCTGACTGCACTCCCCTGGTCCTCAGGGTCCTGGCAGCCCGTCCGCATCCCCACAGTGAATGCCAGCACTGAGCATCTGGGACACTGGCTGGTATCAGACCTGAGAACCCCCGGCCAGGGCACAGGGCCATCTGGACAACCCCACACAGAGTCCTGCCCAGGTTCCAGTCCTCAAGCAGTGTGACCTCCGTGAGCCCCGCCCCCAACTATCTACCTGGGAAGTACACCAAGTCAGTAGTTTCCTGGCCACACGGGCAGCAGACAGGCCTGCTCCTCCTGAGGACATAAGCCCCAACAGGAGCATCGAGTCCTCTCTCCCCTCCTGCTGACGTCTAGGGCTCCCCCTGGCAGCGAGGGCTGGGGTGGGGTGGGAGGACCCTCCAGCAGAACACACCTTCAACTCCCCCCAGACTAATAACTTAGTGCAAGGTCACCGCAGGAAGACAGAGCCCCGAGTGGGGCTTGCGGAGAAATGATACTAAATCCCAACTGTCCCTCTCACATCCTGAGACAGAGCAGATGGGACAGTGGAAACACGGACAGCGCCCATTGAGGAAGGCTGGAGGCAGTGCCCTATCAGACTCGAGAATTAGGCAGGGAGGCATGAGTAGCTCCACTCTGCCGGCCCCTCCCCTCACATTTAAAATGCCATTTTCTTTCCCGCCCCAAGAAAACCCTCTCAGCCATGGACCTGGGGACAGCCTGCCAGTTTCCTGGTCATGATGCAGTTCCCTTCTAACACATCACATTCAGCTTGCTAATATTTTAAGTATTTTCTATATTCATGAGGGAAATTGATCTATATCTCCTTTTTTTGTGATGTCATGTTTACTATCAAGGTCGTATTGATCTTATACAATGAGTTGCAAAGGGTTCCCTCCTCTCTTTTCTGTATGCTGTGTTAGATTGCTATTTCTCTCTTAAATGTTTGATAAATTCACCAGCAAAGCCATGAGAGCCTAGAGTTTTCTTCTGGGAAAGTTTCTGATATAATTTTTTAACTATCAATAAAGTCACTTAATGTTTCCACTTCTTCTCATTCCCATCTAGACAACAGTTGTGGCGTCTGAGGAATCTGTCCACATCATTTGTGGACAGTGTATTCCACAGTGTATTCCACACCTACATGGTGGAATACAGGCATCACACAGTTCGTATTTCCTTGCTACCCTCTCTGAAGCCTCACACCTCTGAGCACAAATAGGTACAGCCAAGGCAGAAAAGCCAAATGTAAAAGTCCAGCAACAGTGCCAGTGGGTTTTGCAGGAGCACGTACAACAAGCAGAGTGGAGGGACTGATGTGAGCCAGGGAGAAGGGCGCAGGCTGACTTCTGCAGGATCTGTACTGATGTACCACTTGTAGTCCCAATACAGGTTCTTAACTTGGTCAGACTAGAGGCCTGTTAACTTTTCTCAAAGCATCACCTCTTGGTTTCATTGATCTTCTTGCATCGGATATCTACTCTTCTGTCCCGTATTCCCTTCCTTCTACTTACTTTGGTTTTAAGATTCTTAAGGTGGAAGCCTAATTTTCAGCACTAATACGTAAGCCTATAAATATTTCTCTAAACACTGTGTTACTGACAACCCACAAATTTTGACGTTATGTTTTTATTTTTGTTCAGTTTGAAATACTTTCTAATTCCCCTTGTGCTTTTATTTTTATTCCAGATGATTTATTTTTTATGTCTTTATTTTTGGCTGTGCTGGGTCTTTGATGCTACACAAGAGCTCTCCAGTTGGGGGCTACTCTCTTCACTGCAGTGTGTGGGCTTCTCACTGAGGTGGCTTCTCTAGAGCGCCCGCTCTGGGTGCACAGGCTTCAGGAGTTGTGGCACTCGAGCTTAGTTGCCCAGTAGCATATGGGATCTTCCCGGACCAGGGATCAAACCCATGTCCCCTGCATTACAAGGTGGATTCTTAACCACTGAACCACTAGAAAAGCCTGACTATAGATGATTTAGAAGTATATTTGTTTCATTTCCATATATTTGGGATTTTCTAAGACTTTTTATTACTGATTTCTAACTTAACTCCACAGCAGTCACAGTACACTCTTTACAGTTTCAATCCTTTTGATTTTCTTGACACTTGTCTCCTGACCCAGTACATGGCCTATCTTAGTGAATTAGCACCAGAAAGAATGCTATGTTATATAAATGCAGCTACTCAAGCTGGTTGGAGGTTTCGTCTACAGTTGCTGAGACAAGTACCGCAATCTCCGGCTTTTATCATGTATTTGTCTAATTGTCTCTGTAGTCCCACCAGTTTTTGCTTCATGTATGTTGAAGCTCTATTATTAGGTGCATATAAGATTGTTAAGTCTTCTTGTTGAATTGACATTTTTATCATTAGTAAATGTCTCTATTTCTGATACTGTTCCTTTTCCTGAAATCTACTAATATAGCACTTTTTCTTATTTGTGATTTCATTACACATTTTTCCTGAACTTTCACCTTTGTCCTGTATCTTTATACTAAAAACTTCTTATGGAGACTTCCCGAGACTGGTGGTTCAGTGGTTAAGAATCCACCTTGCAATGCAGTGGACATGGGTTCAATCCCGGTTAGCGAACTACGATCTCACATGCCACAGAGCAACTAAGCCCACACACTACAAACTAGAGAGCCCATGTGCTGCAACTGCTGAGCCTGCCAGCAGCAACAAAGATCCCGCATGCCACAACAAAGACCCGATGAAGCCAAATAAATAAATCTTACCAAAAAAAATAGAAATTTCTAATGGACAACATAGATGTGTCATGCTTTTCATCCAACATGACAATCCCTGCCTTTTAACCAGAATGCTTAGCCCTTTACAGTTAGTACAATTATTTGAATTGGTGATGTACGTCTTTGTTGCTTTTCGGGCTTTTCTCTAGTTGTGGTGAGCCAAGGCTACTCTCTAGTTGCAGCAGTGCATGAGCTTCTCATTGCAGTGGCCTCTCTTACTGTGGAGCATGGGCTCTAGGGCGTGTGGGCTCAGTAGGTGTGACTTGCGAGCTCTAGAGTAAGAGCTTCAGCAGTTGCAGCTCCCGGGCTCTAGAGCATAGGATCAGTAGTTGTGGTGCATGGGCTTCGTTGCTCTGCCACATGTGAGATCTTCCTATATCAGGGATCAAACCTGTGTCTCCTACATTGGCAGGTAGATTCTTTACCACTGAGATACTAGGGAAGCCTAACTTACCCGTTTTGCTTGCTTTTAAGCTGTATTCATCCTTAGTTTTCATCATCGATTATCATGAGCCTTGAAGTGGGTTTTACTTGGGCTTTTTGGTCTGTGATTATCCTGCTACATGGGTTGAGCTTCATGAATGTGAGCTTATACGTATCATGTTTGGGAAAATTTCAGCCACAGTTACTTAAGTATTTTACTGCCTGCCTCCTGCCCTCCCTCCCCATTTCCTAGGACTCAGATTACACAGGGTGGACCGCTCACTATTATCCAACAGGCCACTGAAGCTCTGCTCATTTTTTTGTCTTCTGGCCACCTTCAGGGCATTTCAGTGCCTGTCTACTCCTGGATGACCTGAGGGCAGGCCCTGCTCCTCCATCTTCCCGAGAAATGGGGGGTGTCAGGGAACACGGAGCTGAAGGCTCGCTCTGTCCTGCACCCATGAATATCCTTGCTGTGGGGCAGGCACCAGAGTCTGCCTGAAGCCACCAAAGCAGCTGCTCTGCAGTGATGGCAATGCGGGTCTCAAACAGCCTCCGTGCAGTACTTTCCCATGAGGAAGCCTGCAAGTCATGTACCAATAATAGGCTCATAGAAACTAATGGGGGAATCATTTGCACGAAAGAATACAAGTAACTCTGAAGTTACCAGTATCACCCTAACCCTGAGTGAGAAACGAGGGTCTGTAGAACAGCAGCAGAAATTCCAAGTAAAAAACGCAACCTTGAGGTGCATTTTTCCAAGTGAAAAACGCAACCAATGTCAAGGCCGGCTGCCCCAGGGCCCCTAGGAAGTTTCCTGAGCTCTCCAGAGCTGCATCTCCAGCTTCCAACATGGATACTTCCAAGGGCAGTTCCTGTGATCCTGCTGGAACCCAGATGCCTTATGGAGAGAAGAACCCAGATGCCCCCTCCCCACAAGCAGGGAGAAAGCCGAGCCAGGAGCTTGGAGGCTGACAACACCAAGCAAGTCAAGCAACGTCCCTCCCAGTCCCCTTTGACTTTCTGGCCTTCATATCCCATTGTCTTGTGCGTCTAACTTTTTTTTTTTAAACAACAGGAGTGATAAATAAAACTTTTTACTGCAGATGGAGAGATGAAACTAAATCAAGCCAGCCAATTAACCTGTAATTAGTTGCTGAGAGCTGAGAGAATGAGGAAGCCATAGTTGATGGCATCAGTTTTTAAACATTTTTATTACCAGAAAAAAATTCAGATCTATGTATCAACATTGGTTATGCTCAGTAAGGAAAGTACTTTCTTGGAGGCACATTTTTATTATTCGTTAAGCACTTTGGTTAGAGAATCCCTCAAAGGGTCAGATCTGGTTTATGTCCTGGTGAACATTCAGATTTTGCTCCCGATAACCAAAAGAAAAGCAGTGTGAATCAAGATCCATTAATCCTTCACCCAGGATAGAGAACTTGATTTTTCATCAGGCTGAGGCAAGTATTTCTCCCTCAGATAACTCGAGTGCCTCCTGCTTATCTTGTGCAGTTTCTTTTTCCCTGAGACTGAGGGGTGGTGGTCCAGTGTCCACCATGGGGCGTGAAGGACCCAAGTCCATGACTGCTTCCAGGACAAGACAAGAGCACTACGTGCCTCTGCCTAGGGGCTGGATCTGGGCACTAAGGTAACTGGTGAGACAGGTGACTTTCAATAATGTTTCAGTATAAAGGTGGATGTTCATTTCTTTTCGGGAAGCTTAGTGTTTTGTCCAGTGACCTGGTCATGCCTGGCAGTGGCTACTGCCAGGAGCAAACTGGTAAACCACTGTCTGCTGCTGGAACAAGAGCAAACTGGACCGATCCCAAAGGGTCCAGCACAGCACCTTCAGCAACATAAACACTCCTTTAAAAGTGCCCGCAGAGTGCTGACATTCAACCAGCACAACTAAACACCACTAGGTGCCAGTGGGGCGGTTCGTAGAGCAGCAGGACCTGCCTGCCTACCTGTGCCCAGGCCCTGCAAGGCTTGCAGCAGGAGGACCACCACCTGGGGTAGTTGGGGGAGGGGGACTGGGGCAGCTCAGGAAAAGGCTCCTCGCAGGCGAGCCCCAGACAGAAGTCAGGGACTGCACTGGGGGCCCCAGGACCAGCGGGAGCAAGGCCACAGGGTGCAAACCTCCAAGAGGCCTTCAGGGTTCCCGGCAGGAATGGTGGGAGCAGGGGGGCATCCAGGCGTCTCTGGCTGTCTGAGGGAGAACAGTTGGCTGGGGGAGCGTGGCTGGGGGAGCGTGGCTGGGGCTGCCGTCAGAAGGGGAGGTGGCACCTCTCTGGGTCCCTCCAGCCCTGGGGTGGGTGAGAAGGAGATGGGGCCCAAGGGTGACACCAGGCCTGGTTCTGGCCCTCATCAAAGCTCTATGGCCTTCACAGCCACACTCCCAGGAAGCCTGCGCATGTGAGCTGCCCATCCTTGTAGGTCAGAAGCAATTCCAGGACTTAAGACTTTCCAACCTGAGCCCGAAGTCCATGCACGCCAAACCAGAGGCATTTAGAAGCCAGAGAATTGAGAGGCAGCACCCTAGAGGGGGCGTGAGGGTCGTCCCCGTGTGGGGCCACCCACAACCCTTCACCCCGTGTTAGCTCAGGCTCCTGCTTTTCTCATTAGGAGACAACTCTAACTTCTAGAGGTAGCCATGCTGGCGCCCCACAAGCTGGTTGAACCGCGACCTGGGGCGGGGCCAGGGTGCAGCATCTGGCTCTCCTCTGAGCAGCCCCGGACACTCACCGAGTCTGGTCCCCCATCCTGGAGAGCCCAACCGGCTTTGGTGAACAGCGAGGCCCAGCCTCTCCTGCTGGGGTGATAGGGAGACTAGCACGTCCCTCAGCCAGAGACAGAGGCAGGGAGAGTTGGCCCTCGACAGCGCGCGGCAGGATGCGTACAAGGCGTAGCCGCTGGTCTCCCGATCTCGGTGGTTGGTCAGGAAAGCTCCCAGCCCCGCCCACAGCTAGGCCAGATACCGACCGCTCCAGGCGGTTCCATGAACGCAATGCGCTGTATCCAGCATCAAGGTTCACTCTGTCGCTCCCCTCACCCGTGCTCCTCTAGCCGGAAATTGCTCCACCAGCTGAAGGCCCCGCCCCCGCAGCAGGCCCCGCCCCGCCCCAACTTCCCCTGGAACTCGGAGACCAGCACCCCCTACCCGCCCAGGCACCCGCAGGCGTTCTCTCAAGGGTTGCCAGCGAGGGCGCTCTCGGGGTGCAGACGGGAGAAGCGCCCGAGGGCCCAGATGGGGAAGACGTTTCTGTAGCTAGTGTAGCTGATGGCGCAGGACTTGTTGAAGACCCCGCTGATGTTCTCCTGAAAAGACACAGGGGTTAACACAGCGGCTCCACTAGGTGGAGGACAGCTCCCTGAACCGGACCCTGACCTCAGCAGGCAGGCTTACCACCCCCCACCTCTAGGACCCCAGGCCCTAAAGCAAACCTCAGCCTGGGCCACCAGCCCCTTGCAGGCTCATGTGGACTCACCAGAAGGGGGGTCAGCCTCCCCTGATCTCATGACCCCATGCCCTCCCACACTTCCTTTTCAGTAAGGGGCCACCGGTTCAGCCCAAGGTGTCTTGGCTGTGAGCTTCTCTCCTCCAGCCCTTCCCTGACACCACCAGCCCTGCCACCAGCCCAGGCCATTAGGACCTGCCACTGTCACAGACCTGCTTCCAACCCTGGTGATGTTTGTGACGCCCAAACCCTGCAGGTGAAACCCCGCCCATAGGCCATGAGGGGTCTCGGGCCCTGTTGTGGGGGGAGCCACACGTACCTGGGGCCAGTCCCCGTTGGGCAGCTGCTTTTCAAGCAGATAGCTGACTCCTCTCTCCAGGGCCGCCACATCAGGGTGCCTGGGAGAGAGGGGCACTGAACACTCCCGTCACCCCTCTGAATGAGACCCCCTCCGGCTGGGTCCTCAGGCTCACGCAGCCAAGCACAGGGATAAGGATGAGAAACACCGCCTGATGATGGACACCCTGAACCTCTAGGCCCGCTGGGAACAGCCGGTCCTCCAGACACCCCGGGGAGCGGGAATGCCACTGGGATGGAGACGAGGGGGCAGGAGGGCAGCCCACCTGTGGCCAAGCGAGCTGTCCCTGCCATAAGCAGTGCTCTCCCGTCCACCTGGCCACTGGTCCTCAGGGGCCTAACCTCGTTCACTGCTGGATGAGGCACCAGGAGGCACGATGGCTCAGGTCAAGGTGCAGCCTGTCTGCCCCTGCCCACACCCTTGGCCTTCCTCTGAGGGGTTTAGGGAGGTTTCCCAATGGCCCCAAATCCAACAGGGGGCACAGACTGGGGCACCACATACACGTCCGTGTGCATGACTCTGTGTGTGCATGTCATGTGTGCATATGCCTGAGTACATTTGTGACACAGCCGCTGCAGGTGCTGCTACACAGTCATGCCCTGGCAGCCCTGTGCCCTGGCTGACCTTGTTCAGAGGCCTTTTGCAGGAACCACCACCTGGCCGTGCGGACCTGTCACCTATCAAGGTGACCTCCCCCTCCCCCTGCTGCCGTGCCCACCCTGGCTGCCGGCTCACTGTCCTTCCTCCGCCCGACCCCGCGGCTCCGGGAGAGGCCTCAAGCCCCCACCTGACGGCCATCAGCCCCATCAGGGCCCAGCACGTGTTGTGGATCTGGGACCGGGCACTCTGCACGTAGCGACGCTGCTCGCAGGACTCGAAGTCCTCCCCCCAGCCTCCGTCTGCCATCTGTCGGGACAGCAGGAAGTCACAGGCCCGGGAGATCTCCGCACAGGCAGCCCTGCAGAGACAGAAGACTCAGAGCCATCACTCTGGGCAGGGTCCCTGCCCCTCCTCACCCTGGCCAGGCTTCCTCAGGTAACGGAGAGGGGGGTGTGGGCCCCCTGCACTCAGCGCGCCAGAGGGGAGGTGAAAGGGACAGAGGTACCAGCATCACAGGATTTTGAGAGATGACCAGACAGCTGCAGATGGGCTCCCGAAAGTGACACAACCCAGCCTGGCCAACCTCCTGGCCTGTGGCTGCTCCTGCTCCAGCCCAGATGTGGGACTTGGGTGGGGTAGGTGAGCTGGGGGAGGGCAGAGGGCCAAAGGCTTCCTGCCCCACACTAGCCAAAAGGCTCTGCAGAGCAGCGAGGCACAGCACCTCATACATTTTTCTGGAAAACTGATCTTATCTCAATGTTTAAAAGCATGTAAAAACAATCCCAAAGTCAAACATCTGAGGAAGAAAGCCCCCAGCAGAGTATTATGCTGAGAAGACGGCCTCCCACCACAGCACAAATGCCTGCACTCACCCATTATGGTAGGTGTGCCCCATGCAGGCGAAGGCTTCCAGCCCAAACCAGGTGCCGTACGTGAAGCACACGCCCCAGGAGCTGGAGGAAGACAAGGGGGAACAGTCCGGTCCCTGAGTTCTCAGTCACGGCAGAGCGCCAGACAACAGGCTGCAGGCACACCTCCAGCACCCTCTGGAGTGCAGGGAGGGGCTGCATCTGTTTTCAAGAAAAACATCCTCAAGCCTGCAACACGGAGACAGACCTGCCCAACCTGGCTTCCACGGACAGCTTCACAAGCCAGATCCAAGCCCAGAGGAAGTGGGTGAGGAGCCATCAGGCCACCAAGTACTTCCAACGCCCTTGGCTACACTGCCCAGCAAAATGCTGAGCAGTGACTGTGGGGGATGGCCCAGGAGCATGTCCAGAGACTTCTGGGCAGCACAGTGCCCCCCTCCCACCCCTGCCCCTGGCATCTGCACCCACAGGCAGCACTCACCCTTCCCAGGAGCCATCAGGCCTCTGCTTCTGCCGACAGAACTGCAAGCCCCGCTCGAGGGTCTCCCTGCAACACAGTGGGACATCACAATGTCCATTCCAGCAAAGCAGCAGTGCACCTGCTACCCTCACCCCCCACTCTACCGCCTCAGAAGTATGAACATCAGTCAGTCAGTTCAGTTGCTCAGTCATGTCCAACTTTTTGCAACCCCATGGACTGCAGCACGCCAGGCTTCCCTGTCCATCACCAACTCCTGGAGCTTGCTCAAACTCATGTCCATCGAGTTGGTGATGCCATCCAACCATCTCATCCTGTCGTCCCCTTCTCCTCCTGCCCTCAATCTTTCCCAGCATCAGGGTCTTTTCCAACAGGTCAGTTCTTCTCATCAAGTGGCCAAAGTATTGGAATTTCAGCTTCAGCATCAGTCCTTCCAATGAATATTCAGGACTGATTTCCTTTAGGATTGAATGGTTTGATCTCTTTGCAGTCCAAGGGACTCTTAAGAATATTCTCTAACACCACAGTTCAAAAGCATTAATTCCTCAGTGCTCAGCTTTCTTTATGGTCCAGCTCTCACATCCATAGATGACTACTAGAAAAACCATAGCTTTGACTAGATGGATCTTTGTCAGCAAAGTAATGTCTATTCTTTTTAACATTCTGTCTAGGTTTGTCATGGCTTTTCTTCCAAGGAGCAAGCATCTTTTAATTCCATGGCTGCAGTCACCATCTGCAGTGGTTTTGGAGCTCAGCGTTTCACATGAGATACTCTGCATATAAGTTAAATGAGCAAGCTGACAATATACAGCCTTGACGTACTCCCTTCCCAATTTGGAACCAGTTCATTGTTCCATGTCTGGTTCTAACTGTTGCTTCTTAACCTGCATACAGATTTCTCAGGAGGCAGGTCAGGTGGTCTGGTATTCCCATCTCTTGAAGAATATTTCACAGTTTGTTGTGATCCACACAGTCAAAGGCTTTGGCATAGTCAATAAAACAGAAGTAAATGTTTTTCTGAAACTCTCTTGCTTTTTCAATGATCCAACAATGTTGGCAATTTGATCTCTGGTTCTTTTGCCTTTTCTAAAACCAGCTTGAACATCTGGAAGTTCATGGTTCATGTACTATTGAAGCCTGGCTTGGAGAATTTTGAGCATTACTTTGCTAGTGTGTGAGAGGAGTGCAATTGTGTAGTCTGAACATTCTTTGGAATTGCCTTTCTTTGAGATTAGAATGAAAACTGACTTTTTCCAGTCCTGTGGCCACTGCTGAGTTTTTCAAATTTGCTGGCATATTGAGTGCAGCACTTTAACAGCATCATCTTTTAGGATTTGAAATAGCTCAGCTGGAATTCCATCACCTCCACTAGCTTTGTTCATAGTGATGCTTCCTAAGGCCCACTTGACTTTGCATTCTAGGAAGTCTGGCTCTAGCTGAGTGATCACATCATTGTGGTTTTCTAGGTCATTAGGATCTTTTTATATAGTTCTTCTGTGTACTCCAGCCACCTCTTCTTAATATCTTCAGCTTCTGTTAGGTCCATACCATTTCTGTCCTTTATTGTGCCCAATATGAGCATGGTCTCCCTTAAAATACATAAAATAAGTACGAGCATGATCTTCCTTAAAATACACAAAGACAAATGGTTCATAGAGGAGATACAAGGCTGAAGGAGCAGCGATCACAGGTCACAGGAGGAGAGCGAAGGGGCAGATAAAGGAGGAAATGAAAGAGAAAACCTCAGGGACAAGCCCACAGGAGAAGCAGCTACAAAGGGGATCGGTGTCACCAAAAACAGGGTCAGTGACATAGATAGGTTTAAGTCGCACAAATGAAATTTTTTAAGTAAACATAAAGTGAGAGAGAAAATGATACATTCAGAGGGCAGAGAAGATCCATCACAGGCCTAACTGATACTTCTGAAGAAGACCGGGTTCTCTGAAAAAGCTAGAGGTGAAGGTACGCATACAGCCTCAGGATGACCCACCCCCCACAATGCTCACTTGCCCCCAGGCACTCAGCCCATGTCATCCATGAGCGGTGGCCCATAACCTGCATGGAGCCAGCTGACCCTGCAAGTTGACAGTCACTGCCTCCAGCTTCCCCTGACTGGTGGATGGACTCCCTGGCGCTACTGGACCCACCCTTGCTGGTTCTCATGGAGCCACTGTACAGAGGCCCACACAGCAGGAACTCAAGGGTGGCTCCAGCCAGCAGTCAACAAGAACATGGGACCTGGGGCCAACAACCCTCGAGGGATGGAAACAGGCCAACAACTGCACGCATTTGGGGCAGACCCCAGTTGAGGCTCAGGTGAGGCCCCCATGCTGCCAGCATCCTGATGGCCACCTAGGGAAATCCAGAGCAGAGGCCCCGGCTCAGCCGTGCCTAGACTCCTGACCCACAGAAACTGTGAGGTGACAGACATGTGTTGCTTTGAGCGACCAAGTCTGTCATAATACTGTCACTCAGCAAGAGATACTAGTACAAAGGATGAAGGAACAAATAAGTAACATCAGCAATGAAAAGAGTGGTATGACTCTAGTTTTAGCAGAAATTAAAAAGTGAGAAAAAGAAAAACACATACATTTGGAAACTTAGACAAAATGTACAAATTACTCAGAATATTAACTTATCAAAACCGCCTCAAGAATAAAGGACATGAATAGTCCTACAACTACTAAAGATATGCATAAAAAACAAACTTTGCCCAGAAAAAGAACTCCAGGTCTAGACAATTTATAAGTGAAGTCTACTAAATCACCAAGAACAATCATTCTAATCTTATCAAACTCTTCTAGGGAATAGAAAGAGGAAGGAACATTTTCCCTCATTCATTCTGGGAGCTTAACATAAGCTTCTCAATCAGCCAGATAAGAATGATGTGGTAAAGTAAAAACTTCAGGCTGTTCATTAATGGACACAGATGCAAGCTTCCAAATGTCATTCTTAATGGAGAAATATTAGAAGCATTGTCCTTCAAAATCAGGAAATAGAACAAAGATGCCACTATTACCAGTTCTGCTAAGCAAAATACTGAAGGTCTCAGCCAGGGCAATGAAACAAGAAAATGGACTACAGGCCTATGGAATGAAAGGAAAAATATGTCATTTGTAAGCTTTCTCTAAGAGAAAACCCAAAAGAATCTATAAGCAATTATTCAGAACAAAAAGAGTTGCCAAGATGGATTCACTGGTGAATTCTACCAAATATTTGAGGAAGAAATTATACCGTCTCTACAATCTCTTCCAAAGACAAGAAAGAGGGAATTCTGCCTAATTCACTTGATGAGCACAGCATACTAAAAACAGATAAGGACATTATAAGAAAGGAAAACTATAGATCAGTATCTCTAGTAGCACAGGCATTAAAAAATCCTCAATAAAATATTACCAAATCCAATCCAATCATGTATGAAAAGAATTACATATCACAAGTGAGAGTTATCCCAGGTATGAAACAACTGGTTCAACACTGAAAAATCAAATAATGCAATCTATCAAATCAACAGGCTAAAGAAGAAGAAAAATCACATGACCAAATAAACAGCTGTAGAAGAAATATTTACCAAAATCTAACACTTACTCATGATAAGAAAAGCTTTCAGCAAGCTAGGAACAGAAAGGAAGTTCCTCAACTTGATAAAGGGCAGCCACAAAAACCTATAGCTAATATCATATTTAGTGGTGAGAAACTAGATGCTTTCCTGCCAAATCAGGAACAAGAATGTCTACTCTCAGCACTCCTATTCAATTTCATATGGGAAGTCCTAGCTAAAGCAATAGGACAAGAAAAGGAAATAAAAGGTATACATATTGGGGGTGAAGAAATAAAACTGTCTTTGTTCACAGGTTACCTGATTATTTACAGAGAAAATCCCAAAGACTCAACCAAAAAACTCCTGGAACTACTAAATAATTACAGCAAGGTTTCAGGAGACAAGATTAATATACAATAGACAATTGTTTTCCTACCACAATGAACAATTCTATTCTGAAATTAAAATCACAATACCCATTATGTTACCCCCCCAAAATTTGTAATGCGCAGAGTGAATCTGAATGTAAACTACGGACTTGGGATGACAATAATGTGTCAATACCGGTTCATCAATTGTATATTTTAAAAAAGTGTATCAAATTAATGCAGGATATTAATAACAGGGGAAACAAGGTGGGAGAAAAGTGGCTAAACAGGAACCCTCTATGCAATCTTTCTGTAAACCTAAGACTGCTATATAAGACAAAGTGTATTAGCTTTATTAAAGTTTAGCAAACTGTCTAGCTAGAAGACCAATATCAAAATCAGTTGCAGATGATCCTGGAAAGATGGCAGGGCAGGCAGCACAGGAATCCCTCTCCCACCACGACAGCTGCACTGGAAGAATGTGTCCAACATGACTATTCTGGAGGCCTGCCAACTGCTGAAGGACTGGAGGGTACCTGCTCTCAGCTCTTAGCACAGAAGCACTCCCCATCCCCTACCCCAGGGCCCGGCAGGCAGTTGTGCATGTGCCCTGGAGCATCTGCAGGACCCAGGGTGGGCTTCCCTGGTGGCTCAGGCAGTAAGAGTCTCCCTGCAATGCAGGAGACCTGGGTTCAATCCCTGGGTTGGGAAGATCTCCTAGAGGAGGGCATAACAACCCACTCCAGCAGTCCTGCCTAGAGCATGCCCACGGATAGAGGAGCCTGGCGGGCTACAGTCCATGGGGTTGCACAGAGTTGGACACAACTGAACAGCTAAGCACAGCACAGCCCAAGAGAGCTTTCTCCTGTGTGGGAGGACTGACTGCAACTTCTTATTTCTCAAACTGTGGTCACAGACTATTGGAGAATTATGATTAACATTATAATTAGCTAATGTTAAAAAAGAAAGACTGCTGTGCATTGATAGTTTGGGTTAGCAGTTCACAAACTTTAACTGTCTATGAATCATCTGGGATGTTAGGTAAATGCAGGCTCTGGCTTAGCAGGTCTAGAGCTCCCAGAGACTGTGATGTGTGTCCTATACTGTGATTAGGGACATAACACTTGAAAGGGCCTGGGCACAATGTTCTACCTGCGCCAGTGCCTCTCCTCCTGGTGAGCCTGGATTTCCTGGCTGTTTGACAAGCCCACCTTAAAAAGTGCTGGCAGAGCCCCACTGAGGTGCAACCCAACTCTTCTGACCTTTAACCTGTTCCTGTTTTCTCCCCACTTCAATATCCTTTTTCTTTATGCTGAAGGACTTCATTCTTCTTTGGCCTCGCAAAGATACAGGTACCTGTGCTTTTAGGTGTTGTTTTTTTTTTTTTTTTTCAAGAAGTTTTATTGAGGTATAACTGACAGATGGTATATTACTTGAAGTATATAATTTAGTAAGTTCTACTACATGTATACACTTGAGAAAGCATCGGCATACTCAGGACAATGGACAAACCATCCCTCTAATGTGTCCTTATGCTCCTGATGCTCCCTCCACCCTCTGGAAACCAATGATCTGCTTCCATTACAAAGATCAATCTGTCTTTTCTCAAGTTCTAAAGAAAAAGAATCATAAGCATGTAAAAGAAAAGAAAATATATATATTATCTATCCCTCTATCTATATAAAGAAATAGTATATACTTTCAATTTTATCCATAATTTATAGGTAGATTTATTAGAGATTCATTTATCATCTATTATAAGTAATAGTTTCATAAAGTACAAAATAGAATGCATGCATGGCATATACTGAAAACAAGAAACATGTGTCCATTTATTAAACTTTTCTTTCAGTTAGTTCCATGGTTTTACATGCAAAGCTACAGGCAGTAATGTACACTGTATTTCTTCTAAGGAATGACTCCATGTGTTTGAAAATCACCATTCTCATAGGACAGCAAATTGAGTAACAAAGGGCTGTGCACCAGTCAGAGGCCAGCACAGCCACACCACTCGTCCTGCCCCGCACACACAGTTGTAACTCCTCCAAGCCAGGTGCAACCACTCTCTGATAGGCCCCTGCTTTGTTGCCTTGTCTTTTCAGATTTCAGCCAGGGAGCAATCTTGTAACTACTTGCAAGGCTGGGGATTCTGGTGGAGTTTTCAAAGACAGTCACAGCTGATAGTTGAAGCTGCCACCAGCTTCAGAAGTTTTTCTCCCATCTTTCAAATCTTTATTCTGCCTACTCAACTCAGAGAGCAACCCCCTTCAGCAGCTACATGGGGATCCTGCATCCCTGCCTGTTCGGTCCTTCCCACTCTAGCAGAGAACACCGGGATGAACCTGTAGACACAAGGGAATCTCATAATGTAACTTCCAAAAAGCATATGGTTTATTTTAACTGTATTATGTAGAAAGAGTTCACAATCATTTGCCTGTAGTTCACAGGCAATTATGCTATCCTCTAAGAGTGACAACTGGCTTCCCAGGTGGTGAAGTGGTAAAGAATCCGCCTGCCAGTGCAGGAGACGCAAGACACGTGGGCTTGTCCCATGGGTTGGGAAGATCCCTTGGAGGAGGAAATGGTGTTGCCGCTCCAGTATTCTCATCTGGAAAGACCCATGGACAGAGGGGCCTGGCAGGCTACCCATGGGGTGGTAAAGTCGGACACGACTAAGAACTGAGCACACACACACTCCAGAGTGATGACTGCCTTGCATCCTTTCTAGATAAGCTTTATATGTTTTTGAAATTGAGAAAATGACATTTGAACTAATAAAGTTGAAACTACAGCATTTAAAAAAGAGGCTTTTCAAAGAAAATGCAAACTGCCTATAGCAAGTTCCCTTGCCAAAACTGATTTGCAAAAGAGCTAAGCTTGTTCCTTTGTTTACAAAACTACAAGAAATAATACGGATGAAAAAAGTGGACTATATAGGAGAAGTCAGATGTATGTTTTCAGTAGAAAGCATGAGGGATAAATAAATACGCATTTTCGTTGAAGGAAAAAAGAAAGTTATTTTGTTCTAAGGTAAAATGATTGTTCCAGAATAAAAAAGGAAAAAGAACAAAACCTGAATGGATGTAAAAAGCTGTAGGTTTATAGAAAAGGAATCTTGAGAGGAATTTTATGTTCAGTCAACTAAGATTAGAATGGATTTTATGCTAGTTTTTTTAAAAGGAAGAATTTTAATATCAAAATCACACTGGTACAAAATTAGAATTTGTTTTTCTTTGTTAAAAGGATATTTTTCTTAGATTGTTGGTCTGATCTTAATAAGAAAGATTTTTGTTTACCTTTAATATAATATGCCTAAGAAACTAAAATTCTATGATTTGTCTTTATCAGGTCTTTGATTACTTCAGAAAACTGAGTCTTCTCTACTAAAAGAAAGAAATGTTTTTTTACAACTATCTAACTTTCATTATGTGTTAAATTTCATGGGAAATATTGTTAAATAAGAAGTGAGGCTGAACTTTTTTAAGGAAATATTTATATGGAAATTGTTAATATAAATATTCCAAAAAACACAGGCTTTCTTGGTGGTTCAGCAGTAAGAATCCACCTGCAATGCAGGAGACACAGGTTCGATCCCTGAGTTGGGAAAATCCCCTGGAGAAGGAAAAGGCAACCCACTCCAGTATTCTTGGCTGGGAAATCCCATGGACAGAGGACCCTGGCAGGCTATGGTCCATGGGTCACAAAAGAGTCGTACGTGAGTTAGCAACTAAACAACAATCAGAAATCATGAAATTCCCAAAAATCTGGTATGCCTTGATATAATGTCATCAGTCATAATACCAATTATTATCATTTACAGTTATTATTTTAAAAGTTATTATTTGTTTTACTTTGCAGCTTTTGCAAAAATATTCCTGCAAAAGTGCTTCATCTTCAAAGAGATTCATGGAAGACTCTGACAAGTCCTCTAGAATGAAGGTTTCTGATCAGTTTAGGACCAAAACACTGAATTGGGTAAAAATTTCTATAACTCTGATGGAAAACTGGTGAATTCATAAAACTGATAACAAAAGATCAAGAACAGCAAGCATTAATCACTGGAGACTAAATGAACTGATGAAGGTAATTATAATTTTTATAAGTATAATTTTATAATTTTATATTTTTAATTATAATTTTTATAATTTCATTTAAAACATTGCTCATTCTTTATCATTTCATTTTCTAAATTTAAAGAACCCCTTTTCTTCTCTTTTAAGCTATCTTTAACTTAACAGCAATTTGGTAAACAGTTATCTTTTTCTCCCAATCTGATCCCCCCAGATCGAATTCTGAAACTCCTATTAAACACTCTAATTTTTCATAACAATACATATTTGTGAAAGTTCAATACAAATCTGTTCCAGTAACAGGCCATAACTGGACAATTCCTTGGCTTGTCCTCTTAGCCTAGAGAGACGCTGAAGGTCTAATCTGAGATTCCTTATGAAAAGCTTCAGCAAAACAGATTTTAAAAGCTTACATGGTCAGTCACTATTCCAGCTACACTTACATAAATAATCAGGACAAGTTTATTGAAAGTGGACTTGGGTATCTTTGACAGAAACAGAGGTTACTATGGATAGAAAAACTATTCTTCAATAATACACCATTATGTACATTAGATGGGAATACCAGACCACCTGACCTGCCTCTTGAGAAATTTGTATGCAGGTCAGGAGCAACAGTTAGAACTGGACATGGAACAACAGACTGGTTCCAAATTGGGAAAGACTATGTCAAGGCTGTATACTGTCACCCTGCTTATTTAACTTATATGCAGAGTACATCATGAGAAACGCTGGGCTAGATGAAACACAAGCTGGAATCAAGATTGCCAGAAGAAATATCAATAACCTCAGATATGCAGATGACACCACCCTTATGGCAGAAAGTGAAGAACTAAAGAGCTTCTTGATGAAAGTGAAAGAGGAGAGTGAAAATGTTGGCTTAAAGCTCAACATTCAGAAAACTAAGATCATGGCAGCCGGTCCCATCACTTCATGGCAAATAGATGGGGAAACAGTGGAAAGAGGGCAGACTTTATTTTGGGGGGCTCCGAAACCACTGTAGTGGTAACTGCAGCCATAAAATTAAAAGACGCTTGCTCCTTGGAAGAAAAGCTATGACCAACCTAGACAGCATATTAAAAAGCAGAGACATTACTTTGTCAACAAAGGTCCGTCTAGTCAAGGCTATGGTTTTACCAGTGGTCATGTATGGATGTGAGAGTTGGACTATAAAGAAAGCTGAGCACCAAAGAATTGATGCTTTTGAACTGTGGTGTTGGAGAAGACTTTTGAGAGTCCCTTGGACTGCAAGGAGATTCAACCAGTCCATCCTAAAGGAGATCAGTCCTAGGTGTTCATCAGAAGGACTGATGTTGAAGCTGAAAGTCCAATAACTTGGCCACCTGATGCGAAGAACTGACTCATTGGAAAAGACCCTGATGCTGAGAAAGATTGAAGGCAGGAGGAGAAGGGGATGACAGAGGATGAAATGGTTGGATGGCATCCACCGACTCAATAGACATGAGTTTGGGTAAACTCCACGAGTTGGTGATGGACAGGGAGGTCTGGCGTGCTGCAGTCCATGGAGTCGCAAGGAGTTGGACAGGACTGAGTGACTGAACTGAACTGATGATGTACATTAGATGCTAGTATCATTAATTGTCTTTGAAGTACTGAATCCTGAATTCTGATTTCTTCCTGTATGTAAATAGAACTCTTGAAACTAACACTTCCAATTTTCTTCCATCTTCTGAGTTCACTACAAAACGAATGCTGCCCTTTTCCCAAACCTTGCAAGCAAAAGCTGGACAACTTGATACAAACTTCAACAGCTCATGCGAGGACAGTCTTCATGCCTGTTGCTATGTGGCCACTCAGAAAGATCACCAGAGACTCACACTGAGAACCAGGAATATCTTATCTGATTGCCATGCCTGTCCTCACATCCTCTGACAATGCTTTGAACCCAACACCTAGAAATTGTCTCAACTGGCTGCTCCCCAAACTCAGAAACTGAGATTATAATTTGCTTTAACTATTACTCATTGTTTTCTTTTGTTTCCATAGAAATGCCTCTCACTGAATTACCTGATGGCTCAGATCATATAAAGGCTGATTTGGGGGAAGCACATGTGCAATACTGCCTCCTGAAGTAAAGCCCCCTATGTGTCTTTCCTACTGAGGAACGCTGAGGACATTCAGTTGCTGACACACTATATGTGTCTACATAAACAACATTTAAAGTTTTTGAAGACTGAGTCAGAAAGCTAATACCTGAATCCGATGATAAACCATTTGATTTACTTCATTGATTAAATTTTGGCTCTGGGAAATTTTTCAGTCTTGACTGTTGTTCTTTTTATAGTCATCACATTAAACTCTCAATGGTTTTAAATGTCTCACTCACATGCAGCCACTCACATGCCAAATGCTATCCATCAGAATGAGACAACTGGATGAAATCTGCAATAACCACATGAATGATGAACATCATGACTACATGGACCTCCCATCTGTTGATTCAACTAATGAGAAAAGAGACAGCAATGGTAGAGACAAAGAATAATGTGACACTGGCTGGTGATCCTCTCAGCCAGCCAAGACAGTGACCAAAAAAACTGAGTGCAGCCTGGAAAATTCCCCAAGGAGACAAAACCAGCTTAGTCATACAAAGGCTAATTTAGCTTACTTTGCAGGACTAACTTGACCTGGGTCATTTCTTGTTTACACCTCTGGAAATCATAAAGAAAACTGCTTCTCAAACTTGATACAAAGTAAGCACTTAAAATTTTAATACTGTAAACCAATCATTGTGAAGAATAAACATTTTGTTTTCTCACAATATAAGCTGCTTTATAACAATATATACCCAACTCTCATTCAGAGTTTTGGTTTGAGCACTCTTGGTTTGCAAACTGTCTTTTTGATGTGTACATGATAAATCATTACTAATTACTGCTTCAATGATTCATTGGTTTCCCTTTAGCTATTTAACAAAATAAAAACCTTTGACAAAATCTTGAACAAAATACTTACCAAGTCCAACAATCTATAAAAGGGAAAGCACATAATGACCAAGAATCATGAAACAATAGAATCATACAAGGATGAAGGAAAATCTGCAAAAATTGCATAGAAGCCCCGTAACACAGCAAGTCCACATCCACATCCTCAAGAAATGGGAACCTCTATGCCCCAAAAGACAAGTCTAAGAGGGTTCACAGCAGGATGGTTCATCATAACCCACTGAGAGGCCCTAAAAGATCCATGACAGCACACGCATAAACAAAGTATGGGATCTGTATTTGACAGCAGCGACAGACGTGGGATTCCACCTGGGATCATAGTGGGAAGGAGAACCAGGAGGGGAGCTTCTGGTAACGTGTTTGCCTGATGTGATCACGTGGGTGTGTGGGTGAAGACTTCATTATTCACCCAAGGGCTACATGCAGGGTTTGTGTGCTTCTCTAACATGTGCCAAACTTTACCAGGAAAGGTGTATGTAAAAACTCTATTATTTGAGTACAGGTGGAGCATTCCTCACTTAATTGTGCTTTGCTTTATGAACTTTGCAGATACTATGTTTTTTTTACAAACTGAAGGTTCATGGCAACCTTGCGTCAAACAAGTCTATCAGTGCCATTCTCCAACAGTATTTGCTCACTTCATGTCTCTGTCACATTTTGGTAATTCTCACAATATTTCAAACTTTCTCATTATTATTATATCAGTTTTGGTGATCTATAATCAGTAATCTTTGATGGTACTATTACAAAAACAATTCGACTCACTGAAGGCTAAGATGATGGTTAATATTTTTTAGCAATGAAATGTTTTTAAATAAGATATGTACATTATTTGCTTAGACATAATGCTATTGAACACTTAAAAGATTACAATATAGCATAAACATAAGTTTCAAATGCCCTGGGAAACCAAAAAATTCATCTGACCCACATTACAGTGACATTTGCAGTGGCTGAAATTGAACCCTTGCTATCTCCTAGTACACGTCTATGTGCCTTCTTTAAACATCATTAAGAAGATGCAAAGAATAGTTTTTCTGGTATAACTGTGCTACTCTGACCCCCAGTACACACATTTGCTATACTTCAGGGCATACAACTGGATCCAGAAGCATCTGAACTTCTTCCATTTTTAAATGAGTTTCATTCCAGAGCCCCCTTTCTGAGATGGGCCCCCCGCCCTAGCACCCAAGTGAGTAAATGGCTTGCTGTCAATGACATCAAAGTTGTTTGAGTTCTTGGCCCCAAGTTAATGGCACCTATGTTGCATGGCCAAGCATCCCTTACCTGATCTCCCCGGCCCTGTGGTCTGGGAACTGCTTGTGGAAAGTCTTCAGTGCCTGCATCACTGCTGAGGTGCACTCCACATACGTGTAGTCAATCATGATGTCCCCTGGAAAAGGGAAGGGAAGACTGAGGCCAATTCCGGCCAAACCATGACGCAGGAGAGCGCCATAACACATGGGGCCTGACCGTCCTGCAGAGGAAGGGAGGAAACATCCCCAGTGACCAGCCTGGGGACGTGGCCACCAAGTGGGAGGGTAGCACCAGCACTGGTGACCTGGAGGCCCGTCTGTGCTGTAGGACAGCCAGGCTGGTGCAAGGGTGAAAGAGCAGGATGCACAGTGGAGCTGTACCCACCCTAAAAAGGCCTGTCTGGGAGCACGCCTGCCAGTTACAGGAGCCCAACAAATGGAGACCCAGAGGAGGGTACAGGGTGCACATGGACCACACCTGGGAGGACACGGGTGAGCGGTCCCACCATCACCTCCCTTCGAGGGCTCCACGAGGGGCACTCAGGAGACAGGCCAGCCCTCATGGAACACAGAGCCAGGAGTGGCCCAGGCTGAGACCCGAGAGCCCCAGTGAGTCCCACCCACCTCTGAGAGGCAGACTGCAGCTTTTCTATCTACCACCAGGGTCACCACACCCTTGGAAGGTGAGCAGCCCAGACAGTCTGGTGCTTGGGGGCTCCTCAGAGCATCTGCCCACATCCACCTCCCCCGCCAGCAGTTGGTGGGTACTGCGCACCGCCCCCCACCCCAAGCAAGAAAAGACCTCCAAGCGCTGGCAGGAGGTCACACCTTGGACACTCAGGAGCCCCTGAGTCCATGGCCACGTGACAGGTCAACTACTCACCGAAGACCTCGGAGGGGTTCAGAAGCTCCAGAAGGTGTCCCCCACGCTTGGTCTCATAGGTGGCAAACCCTCCGTCGGGGTTTCTCATGCTCAGCAACTAAAACCAGTGAGAGAAGGTCCTGAGAAGCCGCACAAGGCAAGGAGCTGAGGAACAGCCCAGACCTTGGGTACCCAGAACAGTGGGCACTTTGTCAACCAGGCACCCTGGGACCACCTGGTATCCCTTCCCAGCACACACACACTTATCACTTATAAATCACATACGCGCCACCAAACGAACCATCTCCACGTAAAACCTGGACAAGATCTGGATATGTTAAAGAGAGCCTGTGGTTGGGTGGCCAAGACTCTGCATGCCCGGTACCCTCAGAGATGGGAGTCCCACACCCAGCAGCCTCACCACAGCGACAGCGTCGAAAAGCCGCTCTCGTGGGACATGATTGGTAACAAAGGGACACTTTTCCTGCAGGAGGAGGATGGACTTCAAGGCCTCAGCCGTGCAGTCGGCCACGATCCAGCCACAGTCCAGCGTGCTGAAGCTGAAGCCGCCCTGTAAAGTGCGGGGCTGTAAGGGTGGAGGCCACGGCACCTTCCCCGCCCTCGCAGGGCTGATGCCTGACCATCATGGGGAGGTACAGCCACAGCCCCAGGCCACACACATGCAGACAGGCTCCCAGCTTCCAGGAAGGGCACAAGCAGCTGCTGTGAGAAGGTGGCTGTGGCCGTGTTGACGCCCCGCACACTGCAGGAACGACCCATCCAGCCCTGCCCTCCTCCCTCCCATTCATGTCTGACAGCTTGTTTAATGTCTGCACGTGCTGCTAAGTGCACGTGTGTGTGATGTAGTGCAGTGAAATCCCCGCAGCTCAGCGATTGGGTGTGTGAATGACTCCATGGTCAGGAATATCATGGGTGCACCGGTGGAACCCCACCCTGTGCGTCTGTCAGAGCAGGAAGCCCCAGAAGGCTGGGAGAGACTCCTCCTCACAGGCAAGGTCCAGCTAAACAGGGCCAGTGGTGTGGGGTGTGGTACCTTGGTCATCTGGCGGTAGTACTTCTGGTAGTCGGGGAAATTGTCTGGCACCTGGGCAGCATCCGAGGAGCACAGAGGGAAAGCAGGGGGGGAATACATCACTACCGTACCGGACACGCGCAGACAGGGGCAGGAGGGACTGGCACAGTGGGAGGTGCTGAGACCCAGGGCTGCCACCCCCTCCGTCACCAGCACCAGAGGGAACCCCCCAAGGCAGCACCCCCTGGCCCACTCCCCCCATCCACAATCGGGCACACCCTGAGCAGGAGATGGCAGAGGGGAGTAGGGGAGCCCCATCTGTGGGAGGCACGCCCTGGGCTTGGCCTTACCTGTGAGATCCGGAGATACTCATGCGCCTTCTGCAGGCAGGACCAAAACTCCGGCCTGTGTTGTGCATCTGCCTGGAAAAGAGAAAAGGGGCTGAGATGCTCGGCAGCGTATGTCTGCGTGGTGGCTGGTCCCTGGATGCTACTGGTGACACCCAGTCACCCTCGGGAGCCAGGGGCAAACACCCCCAAGTCTTGGTGGGCTCGGGTTCTGCCGCCAAGTCAGTAGGACGTGGTGGAGCAATGAAGCAGGCTTCTCCATCGCACCCGGCCCCAGCCCACCACACAGGGTCCCTGCCTGTCTAAGGCAGGCTGCCACATGGCCCCCACCTCTTCCTGGGGCTCCCAATCCTGCCAACCTCATTCCCACCAGCTCCTATTTTTCTCCAGCATGTACTCAGACGTATCCATAATGAGCCGTTTGAGCACTCTCAGAGAGGGCCTGGAGCCCACTGCCCCTTCCCAAGGACCCCACCACCTCATCACCTCAGGAACTGCCCCCCAAGGCTCCCTGCCCCTGGAGCCTTCAAGCATCACCCGCCCCCCCCACCCAGAGTTGCCAGGCAAGAGCCTCAGAGCCCAGCTGAGGGCAGGGTCAGGGCCAGCAGGCACCATGTCCGCTGGATGCAGGGGTGGACACACAGCAAGGGCAGCTGGAGAACGAGGGACAGGGCCACATACCTCCAGCAAAGCCTGGATGGCGAACGCGGTGTCCCAGATCTGTGAGCCATTGGTGCCCTGCGGAGAAAGGATAACGTTACAGATGCCTCTCCTGCATGCCACCCCAACTTCCTGGATCCCACAGGCGCCTAGAGGGCCAAAGAGGGTGCAGGGGCCTCTACCAGATCCCACCTGAAGAGGTGGGATCCCAGTTGACCCCTGACCCCAGGCTCTGGGCTCTGCACTCTGATACCCACAGGGGGCTAAGTGAGTGGTCCGGCAGGCAGACATGGGTCAGGCAGCCCCATCTGCCTTCATCAGAACATCAGCCAGGGCAGGGCTTCCTCAGGGCACTTCCAGGATTTGGATGCCATGGCCTCCACTGCCCACCCAGTGGCACGGAGCCCAGACAGACTGGTGGCCCTCAGGGGCCCCAGACATCATGGCCTTGCCAGACAATGTGTGGGAAGAAAGCACATGACCAAGACAATCCCAGGCCACAAAAACCTGATCTGATCAAGCCCTGATCAGATCAGGGCACAGAGCAGGCAGAAGGTGGACACCCTAGGGACAAATGGCCCAGGAGAGAAGGACACCGGGAGACTGTAGAACGAAGGTGACATTAAGGACCAGCCTCCTGGGTCAAATCGTGATGCCAGCGAACCCACAGCACAACCCCACCACAGGCTGCCATGAGATCCAGGGGACAGCATGGCAGTTCCCTCAGAACCAGAAGCTCCAGGGCTGGAGGCTCACCACCCTCCTCAACTTCGAGGGTTTTTTTGGGATACTTCATATAAGATTGGCCGTGTGGGGCCCAGGCAACTAGAAGAGGGGCTCGAATGCTGGAAGAAGGGCCAGGGAGCTGGAAGAGAGGCTTGAGCACACTTAGCAAGGGCACCTGGGCAGGTGGTCTGTGCTGGGCAGGGCCAGGCTCACGTGCACCCATCTCAAAGGGTCCAGCAGTTAGTGTGACCCAAGGACATTGCTGGGGGCACCCTGTTCCACACTGAGGGACAGCAGACCAAAGCCCAAGAGCTCCTGGCTGGCTGCCTCTGGGGCCCCTGCTGCCAGGACAGGACTGGGTCAACCCAGGCCGCCCAGTGACCCGCAGCCCCACCCCCAGGGCCATGCATAGGACACAAGTGGGGGGAACATCATCTACAGCATCCAGACACCAGAAACCAGCAAAGAGCACAAAAAGCCTGCCCACAGGGAGCATGTCTCAGGACCCTGAAGAGGGGCTCAGCTCCAGGAGGCAGGGGAGGGCAGGGGTTCTCCTCTGACTGTCCTGACCCTGCCAGCCAGATCCCGTGTGCGAGCTGCAAGATCAGCGTCCAGCAGCAGTCAAAGAACCCCCCATGGCCTTCGTCCCCTCTGAGCTGCGGCTGAGTGACCTCAGTTTACAGACCACTCCCACAAGGTGGCTGCCAGCCCTCGGTTCTCCCACCACCCCAGGGCCCGTCAACATTCCTGCCAGATGGCACCTGCCCAGGAGGGCCCAGCAGCACACCTCAGACATAGGACCTCAAGCCAACAGGCCATGCAGGGAGGAGAGACTGGGGCTGTGAACAAACCCAAGGCGGGGATGGTGGCAAGGACACAGCTTCAGCCCCACTGCCCTCACCTGCATCTTCATGCCATCGAGGCCCAGCCTACAGGGAGGGAGAGAATGATCTGGGTCAGGGGGCACAAGCAGTGCCAGATATCAGGGGCCCAGAGTCCACATCCGGAGAGTAACCCACCCAAGCAGCGTGGGACACACAAGGACGGCTCCCCCAAACCCAGCATGCGGAGGGTCCACGGGGAGAAGAGGCCACCCTGGAACGCAGACTGAGGGACACATAGGCTGTGCCCACCCTCCCCCAGACAGGCCAGCACTCGCCTCTTGGCTTTGCCTCCCGCACACTCACCAGAGATAATCAGGAATCCTGGACACGTGCTCCTGGAAGACAGCAGAGGCCGGCCCATCTGCATACCAGCGCACAAGCATGTTGATGGTTTTCGAGATCTGCAGGAGACAGCCTGGTCAGGGCCCTGCTCCACACCCACCGGGTTCCTGGGCTTGAGGGCTGCGGCCCCAGCACAGCCTTGTTCCAGGCCAAGCCACTGCTCTGACCACTTTCCCAAGCACTCTCTGCTTCCAGGCCCCGAGATCAAAAAACCAGGCTGCAGCGAGGGGCCAAGGCAGGTGTGCCTGGAGGGAGGGGGCACTGCAGCAGAGAAAAGACAGGGTGACCCACAGAGGAGGCGCAAGCCAGCCAGCGAGCGAGCAGGACTGCCACGAGGTGACAGACAGGCGGGGACCCTGCATGGGCGCCTGGGGTGTGGGGTGTGCTGAGCTGTTCGAGATAACTGGGGACCGAGGGCAGAGCTGTCTGTAGGGCGTGGGAGAGACTTGGAAGTGAGACCAGTGAGCCAGGGCCTGTTGCTCAAAGCAGAAGTTCTAGAGGCCCAACCCTTCTACCCCGAGAGATCACAAATCGAGGTTGAAATTGTTTATGCAGTGCTAAGAGCCCACACAGAATCCCCCAGTGTTGAAAGGGAAACACTTGGCTGTTCACTGGGGCAGCAGTGGTTTACGGCCCCAGGTACCATGTGGCTCAGCAAACACCTGCCAGCAGGTCACAGCCTGCCCCCTGGTTCACACAACTCTGCCTCCTGGACCCGTCACCCTAAGGCTGCAGGCCATTGACTGACCCTGTGATGGCCGCCTGGGCGCACACGAGAGGCAAAGCCGGATCAGGAGCCCAGAGGCTCAATGAAGTGAGAGCCTCGAGCCAGCAGGCTCATCAGGAGTCAGGAATGGAAACAAGCACCCCGCCCTCCAAAGGAGAAGAAGAAAGGCCAGCGGTAGGTCATTGGGGGTGAGGAAGGGGGGAAACGGAGCAGCGTTCCAGGCACACCAGGTAGGGGGCAGTGTGGGCCAGGCCAAGGGTCCTGGGGGATTGGAGGCCACATCCCAAGGAGGGACCTCACCTGGGGGAGCCCCCACCCCCAGCCCCACAGACCCAGGCCCAGACGCCCGGGCGAGCGCACTGACCGGGCCGATGCTGATGCACTTGGTGAAGCGGTCATCTGCCGCAATGTGCTCATGCAGCTTCTGGGTGGCCCACTGCCGCAGGCTGGTGCTGTGGTGGCGCTCGTACAAGTTGAGGACGGCTGCAGGGTGTGGTAGGGGGTCGTCAACGGCAGCAGACATGGGAGGAGCTCCATCACAGCCCGCAGCCTCCACCCCCACCCGCCTGCCTGGGAGGCTGTGCCATGCCCCCCACGCCCCACCCCGGCATCCTGCAGTGAGTGAAGGGACCTGCGAGGGGGGACGAGCAGATGGGCGGGGAGCGGGGAGCAGACAAGTGTGCGGGCGGGGGGTGGGGGTGGGGGTACGAGAAGGGGTGGGGGACGGAGGAGCGAAGGAGAACAGGCCGCTTGCTCACACAGAACCATGAGGAGGCGCTGGGCTCTGAGCGGCCAGAAGGATCCACGGGAGCCGGGCCTGGACAGGCCTCTGGGGACCGCCCCTTCTGTTCCACAGAGGAGACACCCCGGACCCTCAAGGCCCTAGGCTCCGAATCCTCTGTCCAGGAGTCCGAGTCCCAGGCAGGTCTGATGGACATGAGCTGTGCAAGGCCGGCCCCCGTCGTCCCCACAGGACCCCAACACAGGATGGTGAGAAGGGCAGGAGACCCTCTGAGGGGCAGTGTCCCTTCCTATCACTTCAGGTGTCCCCCGACTCCAGGGGCCCAGCCAGCCCAGGGAGGGGGTGCCAGGGGGATACCCACCGTACACGAGGTGGAGCAGCCAGCTGTGCGGCGTGTACAGATCGTCCGGGGCCACGCTGTTCCTGTGCGCGGCCCAGTCGATGCAGCTGTAGTCCTCCACGTAGAGCTCCTGCGGGCGTGCGGCATCTCAGCCCAGACCTGCTGGGCCCTGGGCCCCGGGCCCCCTGCCCCCATCCCCGCTCCGCCCCCGGGCAGACCCTGATGAGCACAGCCTCCCCAAGTCCATCCCAGGGCGCTTGGAGGCTCACTGGACCAATCGAACAGCATAGCCGCCCGCCCACCCCCACCCCGCCGCCCCCGGGCAGTCATTCAGGGACACGGGGCGAGGCTACACTCTGGGGCAGCATGCGCGGTCAGCCTCACCTGGCGGAGGCTCTGGACCAGCGGGCCCTCCTCGGCACTCAGCCGGGTGCTGTAGCAGTAGGCCATGGGCAGGTACACCTGCCGACAGTGGCACCAGATCGTGGAGGGATGTGCGGGCATCCAGTCAGGAAACAGCCTGGGGGCAGAGTATGTTAGTGGGCACCCCCCTAACTGTTACAGCCTGTGGACACCCGAGGCAGGGCTGTCTCCAGCCAAGCGGGCACAGCCCTCAGAGCTTCACGGCGGAGTTCCTGAGGGGCAGAGCCTGCAGTAGCCAACAAACCCTTCTGGTTCACCATGCCTCCTAACGCCAGGAGACGCGGCCCCTAATGGGTCAGGGAGCCTGTGAGTTCCCGGCTGTGACCAACATGTCACAGAAACAGAAACCCTTAACCACTGAGATGCTGAGTGAGGGGCTACAGAGATGCTCTGGACTATCTTTGCAGCTTTTCTGGGGATTGAAAACTATTTCAAAATTAAAAGTTCTTACCTAAAAACCTTCAGGACTGCCATGCCTCCTCAAGTCTGACCAACTCTGACCACTGGCCCTGCTGTGCTTTGCCCAGACACCCAGCCTGACGTGGGCACAGCTCTGCAGCCCCCCAGGCGGCTGAGCACCTGGGCGGTCTCCTCCACCCTCCCCTTTCAGCCTCAGACCACATATGCAGGGGGTCTCTGACAGCTCCCCGCCCCAGGAACCTCACCTCCTGGGGGGGTGATACCGAGGTGCTTGTATATATATAGATGTGTTCTGGACACATCCACAGCTTTCATGAGATATTCACAAAATGCTTAAAATCAGCAGCTAATAGGCCTCACACAATACGGAATGAGTGTTGATTTTGCTGAGTTTTTAAACAGCATTATGGTTCT
This sequence comes from Cervus canadensis, assembly GCF_019320065.1. Taxonomy (NCBI): domain Eukaryota; kingdom Metazoa; phylum Chordata; class Mammalia; order Artiodactyla; family Cervidae; genus Cervus; species Cervus canadensis. Next base: position 23,305,861 of record NC_057392.1, read on the forward strand.
GTTGAAAGGAAAATTCTCATCTTTCAGATATACACACTGAAGTGTTCACAGGGGAAATAGGATGTCTAGGATTAACTTTAACGTTCACTGGCCAACAACTAGAAGGCGGGCAGTAAGACAGCATGCACACCCCAACCCTGGCTGGGGAGGGCTGCATGGCCGGCCCCTTCGTTCTCTGTTTCGACAGATGCTCAGAGTGTCTATAACAACACAGTTAACAGCCACCTGTGCAGCAAAGCCAGCGCTTCATTCCCTACCCCAGTGGCTCTGTAAGCAGTCAGGCAGGACCCACCCACCTGCTGAGGACCCAACCCCACTGCACCTCCCTCCCTCCCGCCCAACTGGGAACCGCCTTCTCTCCTCTGTCAGCCAAGCACGGGTTCTGCCAGGAGCCTAACACCACCCCACACCACTGAACGGATCATCCCATATCTGACTAACAGGCAGCAAATGACCCAGGCAGTGTCACTCCACTTGCTGAGACACTGGTGACCCGGCCACCAAACTAACTGTAGGGGGCACATACCACATTTCTGGAAACAGTGTATTGAGGCCTTCCCAGCTGTACACATTCAGGACAGCCAACCAAAACTTCCCCCAGGAGGGGATGAACACAGCACCACCTGCAGGAAGAGCACAGACCCCGTCACCGGCCTCTGGCTGAAGAGGAGACCCTCAGGAACAGAGCCCCTCAGCCAACAGGCTGCTGAGGGTCCTCTCCTCATGCCAAGCAGGTTCTAGAGCTCTCGGACCACCCACACCATGACCATCGGCTGGAACAGACAGCTTCCCCAGAACAAGCATGTCTCCCCTGCCCCTAGGAAGACAAAGCAGTGCAGGCGGAGCCCTGAACCAGGAAGAGGCTTCAGGGTGCCAACTGGAAGGTCCTCCGGTGTGTGAGCACAAAGCTGGAAGCACGAACAGCGTGAGGGGCGGGCAGGTGGGCCAGAGCAGCAGTGGATGATCTCTGAGTGGCAGGAGCTGAAGGGCCTCCCAGAGTGAGGGGAGAGCAGCCACCACTTGGAGTTCCGCCAGGCACACAGTAGAGCAGGCGGGGGGCGAGCAGAACTCCACCAGCTCCACCCCGCATGTGTGGCCCGGGTGCCCTCTGGGAAGGCACACTCCCGCAAGCAATGCACCAGTGTGTCCTTCGTGAGTCCATGCCGACTTGTAAAACAGAATTGTGAAACACAACAACCTTAATTTGTGCTCTGAAATTTTACGGGCAAGGGTAGACAGTTTCCTCCTACTTCCTGCTTTGATGCCTTCCTTGCATCTGTCTATAATAGTTCCCATTTGCGAGCCCTTCTTACACTGAGGTAACACGACCTCTTTACTGCACAGCGTGTTCTGGGCAGGGGGTACCTTTCTTGTGAAGAAGGTTCCTGGCTCGCACCAGGTCAGGATCGTCAGGCCCCACACCCAGAATTCTCAAAGACACATAGTTGAGCGCAGTTCCAAATACCGTGGACTTGTCCTCAATGTGCCTACGGCAGAAGGAGGCCGATGAGAAAATGATGTCTTCCATGACTTAAGAAATTAAGCAATGCTTTCATTACGTTGCTTCAGCAAATCAAAAATGACATAACTACACAAGAAACATCCAGAACAGCCATACTCTGCTAAGAGCTCCTGCACCTCTGCGACAACTGAGCAGTTCCAAACTGCTCCCCAGGCCTGCCCACCTCCTCTGTCCACTTCTCACACCAAATTGACAGGACCCGTGTCGTGTGGCAGTGACTCAGCTAAGACTCTACATCACTGAGGCCCACAGAGTACACTCCAGAGGCAGTTAGCCAGGAGGGAAAGGGCGCTGGTGAGACCCTGTCTGCCCCAGGGCCCACAGGCCAGAGGGTTGGGATCCCAAGCTCGAGACGCCCACGACTCCGTCCAGGAGGTGAGCAGAGCTGAGCTGTCCTCCCAGGATTCTGTAATGAAGGCTGCCGGTATGAAGTCAGCAAGCCCAGGAAGGGCCCATGCCCCAGCTGCAGGATAAGAAGCACCAGGGAAACCTGGACCCGCATGGAGCCTCCAGCCCAATTCCCTCCTGCCAGGCTCTCTCCCCACCCACTGCCGGCCCACAGCTACAGTAACTCCCCACCAACAGGTGCATCTCTCACATAAGAACACATGTGCACATGCACACACACACACACACATGCCATGACCCAGGATCAGGCAGACTCACAGGCCCCAGCCGCCGTCGGGGAGCTGCACAGACCGCAGGTACCGTATAATTTCTTCTCGGTATCCAGCCGGCAGAGGGATGTGTGCCACATGGCACGTGATCAGGAGGCCTGTGGGGCAGAACAGATATTCCTTGGCAGGAACTCAGCACTTCTAAGCCCAGGTCTGAGACCCTGGGAACCCCACACAACAGGGAGCTCTCTGCTTGGCCCGTTCTTGTGCAAACAAGCCTGGGAAGGCTATTCCTCCCACCCCATCAAGGACTTCAGAACTGGGGCCCCAGAAGCAGTGGCAACAGCATACATGACACACACTGCATGGGGCATGCAGAACCTATCAGGCACTCCAGGGTCCCATGCTACTGACATGCTAGCTGGGAAAGAAACCCCAAATGGATCATCCCTGGATGGGGTAATGTTTACTTGCTTATATTTACATATTCCTGTTTTGTTAAATGTTTTAATTGCACATGTCACTTTGAGAGATGGACAACAATAAATAATACCCACAAAGAACCTTCTGTTCCCAGGCTGACCCTCCTGAGCATGGTGTTCAAAGGCTCTCCACCTCCTCCCCCTCCAATATACCCTTGGCCTCGACCTCATCAGCCACATGCCCATGGCACTGAGCACATGGGGTCTCAGGCAGGCCCCAGCAACAACGTGTTGTGGAATGGATCCCTGACTCTGGCCAGAGGCACGAGAAGCCCCAGCAGACACAGCCACACAGATACCACAGAAGTTCATAGGAAAAAGTCCATCTCCTTTTGTAACAGGTATGATGCTCTCAAGACAGTGAAACACACAAGCAGGAAACAGTGCCTGTGGCTTCCCCATTTTACAGTCAAGGAAACTGAGGCACAGCCCCTAAGTGGTGGGGCTGGGGCTGAAGCCCAGGAGGTCTAACCCCAGAGTCAGTGATCACCACGGTGATGCTCAGTGCAACACTGGCCACACAGAGTCATGGCCTCCAGAAGGGTTCTCCAAACTAAAGCAGAAAAAGACCAGTCAAATTTCAGCCAGCCATGGAAGAACCCTGAGACAGCACCCCAAAACAGGCCAGTGTTAACCTGCGAAAAATGGCCTGTCCAGAGTCCAGAGGGAGAGAGAAAAGCCCCACCCTACAGCCTGCAGAGGGCCGGGGGCGGGGTGGGGGTGGGGAGAGGGGGGCAGCAGGCCGAGCCCAGAGCTGCAGCAGCAAGTACAAACCAAGGCAGCATCCCCATGACCTGTCACCTACTGAGTGCCTGGTGCTATGCACACATGACCAAACCCAGTTCCCATCATCCCCATGTCACAGATGAGTCAGCCAAGGCATGGTGCAGTCCTGCCACCTTGCCCAGGGTCACAGCAAGCCAGTGCAGTCCACTGCCTCCCTACAAAGACCCCTGGGAAAAGTCTCAACAGGCTCCAGGTGAGACCAAAGGAAGAAAGCCCAATGACTTGCCCTCAAGGGCAGGTCCGTGGGTCCCTGGACAGGAATACAAAGCTGAACAGTCCAGGAGACAGCAGGGCTTAGAGTCAAAGCAGAGACAGGAGCCTGATGTACTCTTAGAAATTCATAAAAGGAATTTCTCATATTGTTTTAGAGAAATGCTCCCAGGATGCAATAGTCTGATCTAGTCAAACCAGTTGAGTACCCGGGAGATGCAACTGCAGTTCTCCTACAGCTCACCAACCTCCATCTACAGCTCCCAGCTAAGCTCTCTTGGCCAAGCCTTCCAGTGAGTTCACATGTGCAAGAACTGCCTACACAGGACTTAAAGATCCCCACCCACCACCCTGCCCACCTCTGTACCTTTCCACAGGCCAGGCCCTCCAGGGATGCCCCTGCCCTGCACTGGGACTCCAGAGCCTCCCTGCTTGGAGGTACCTCCCAAAGTACCCTTGCTTCCTTTTTCAGAACACTAACTAGCTGAGCCTTCGCTCCCATCCCCCAGCAACAACACCAGGACAACTCAGACACAAGGCAACCTTCCCCAGACCTTTTCTATGTAAGCTCCTGGTTTTTCACCTGTTCATTCAGTCACACCATAAATGTTCAACGAAGGCCTGAACCAGAATCAAGCCAGGATATCAAGGATGCCTTACCCACAAGCCACAACATCACCTTCCTACCTGGCAGGAGGAAGAGCGGGCCACCGTAATCACCTGCCCAATGCCCATCCTCAGTCTGCAGTGCAGCGTAAAATGTCACCCCATTCAGAGCCCCCTTGAGGGCTGTGTGCGCTTTCGGCAAGTCCTTAAAGAAACTCTTCTGCAAAGAAGAAAAAAAGAGATGAGAGCTGAGGGGTCTGCAGCTAGGCGAGAGGAGCCCTCGGCATTTAGACACGAAGCCAAAGTAACAAACCTGAATTGCTTTGAAAGTTACAGCTGTTTCAAAGCCTAAAATTCTGATGATGGTATTGCCAATCTCCCTCACGGTTCTGTGTTCCAGTCACATATTTTCAAATTTATTCACAACTTCTCCAAGACATCTTAAATAAACCAGGTGCCCAAGAGTGTGGGGTAGGGCACTGATGCCCACAGTGCCCTACAGGCCTCTCTCGGGCAGGGGCCACGGGATGGCACAGTGACAGGGAGACCTCATTTATATGTCATACTCTCTAATTGAATTTCTCGTGAAATTCGCTGGATCAAAAACTTCTTTTTCTGAATAAAAACAAAGTTAGAGCTGTTTTTTACACACAGCTTAGTGATAAAGGGATTGAAGCAAAGGGGCTTCATGTTCTGTGTTTACCCAGTTAACTCCTGTAGGAACCAGATTTGGTGACATGCGACACAAGTACACATTACACATCCCTTCTTTTTAAGAAAGAAAAGAATACCCTTTACATCTAGCTGTTTAAAGCTCCCTGCTGGTTCCTGGTGCTCCTTACTAAGAAGGGAGGGACTCAAGTTTCTGGTGGTGTCCCAGACGCCGCATGGGACTAGCAGAATCAACACTTACTGTATCCAGTCCCAAGAGGTGAGCTTCCAGGCCAGACTGCTCTCGGCCAGGATCTTCTTCTTCTTGAAAGTAGGTCCATGTCTGCCTCCCAACCTTATTGCTGAGTCGCCAGCGACTGAGGTCTGTGGCCGGCTCTGTCTTATAGGGTCCCCCTCTTCGACGCAGACACCTAGAAAAGATCATGCTCAAGTGACCTGCTCTGACCCAGTCAGAGGCCAGAGGCCCAACGAACTCACTGTTTCACCCCAACAACCTACCAGCAGACTGCTGTAAAACAAAAACCCTCCAGAGGCGCTTCTGCACCTACACATTGCGCCATTATTTCTCCGGGAGAGGAGACACCTGCCACCGGACCTCCGCCCACAGCCTCGCCCCCACCCCGACCCCCGGCTCCACCCGGCTCACCCCGGCCCGGCCCCAGAAGGCCCTCGGGCGACGCCGCCGAAGGAAAGCTTGCCCCTCACCGCCCCCCAAGGCTGGTGCCGCAGGTCTCCACAGACGGCGGGCTGGACCGGACGGTGCAGCAGCCTCGCTGGAAGCCCTCGACCCGATAAGACCCCCTCCTCGGGGACCCCGACCACGCTCTCCCTTCTCGAGGAACGCGGGGACTCACGTGCCCTCCGTCATGACCGCTGCCGCGATCCTGATTCCCGGCAACCTGCGCCCAGTACCTGGACTAGCCGGCGAAGTCTTTCGCCTGGGCCGACTGGCGTGCGCGGTGGCCAGATGCCCACGCAGCCAATCAAAGCACAGGGAGGGTGGGCCTGGGGCATGCCTGGATACCTCAGTGGTGGAGCGCGAACCTCGGCGCAGTGGGGGCGGAGCCGAAGTACAGGGACAGAGGTGGATCTGGGGGCGGGGCGAGGAAGTGAATGGGCGGGGATGCGTCGGTGGGCGGGGGCGCGTCGGTGGGCGGGGCTTGGCGGACGGGCGAGTCCCGGAGGGACGCGGCTGCCTGTCACGCCTGCAGCCAGATTCTGTCAGCCTCGGAGCTACTTGTGGAGCAAGGCGCCAGGACGAGGCCACCAAGGGGCGCCTAAGACTGACCCTTGAGGAGGGTCCCACCCGAGACCTGAAAGCAGGGGGTTTGGAGAGCGGCGAGTGCCTTTGAGGAAGGGCACGAGGTCGGAGGCTGTTGTGAGTGAGTGAGGGGAGACGTGGCCGCGAGGTCCCGCGGGGAGGCGGGGGAGGCTTCCGAGGGAGAAAGGTTGCTGGAGAGCTGCTCTCCTCAGAGGAACTGACAGGAGAGAGATTGATGGTAGGGCGGCTGACAGGAGGGGAGATGACGCTTGAAGGGAGATGACACCAGAGAGACTGACAGGAGGAGAGACGACAGGAGGGGAAAAGGACATGAGAGGGGAGACGACAGGAGAGGGGAGATAGCAGGAGAGGGGAGACAACAGGAGAGAGAAACGAACATGAGAAGGAGACGACAGGAAGGGACAGATGACAGGCTGGTGCTGCCCACAAGGGGTGGTGCATCTTTCAGGATGCTTTGCTGTGGGGCTTTCAAGGTACAGGTGCCAAGCACTTATTTGCCCAGGGAGGAAGCCACATTGAAAGAGCTTGGGTCACTCAGGGGGGAGCCTAACAGTTTTGGAGTTCCAGTGTAAGTAAATGTGGAAGGCCTGGACTGTAAAAGGAAGGGAGAGAAAAATGGAGAACATGCCAAAAGGACTGGGAATGGGATGGGTGGCGGTAAAGTGGTCTCAAGGTATGCAGCAGGAGCCAGGGGCTCCATGGAGTTGGAGGAAATTGTGCGGACATTGAGGTCCCAAACGTGACTCTTCAGGAACTCATGGACAGCCCCACCATTTCTTATTCTTCCCTACAGAAGCTCTGGCCATCATGTCACAGCTTCTCCAGTCAGGTGAGTTTTTCTGTATCCATCCCTTGAGTCCTATCCCCATGCCATGAATCTCAGCAAGTCAGAGGAGAAGGGCAGGGGGGGACTTGCAAAAGAAAACACATGTACATTTCCCCTAATGGAATATCAGGCTATTCAGTTCAGTTCAGTCGCTCAGTCGTGTCCGAATCTTTGCGACCCCATGAATCGCAGCACACCAGGGCTCCCTGTCCATCACCAACTCCCAGAGTTTACTCAAACTCATGTCCATTGGGTCAGTGATGCCATCCAGCCATCTCATCCTCTGTTGTCCCCTTCTCCTCCTGCCCCCAATCCCTCCCAGCATCAGGGTCTTTTCCAATGAGTCAACTCTTCGCATGAGGTGGCCAAAGTATTGGAGTTTCAGCTTCAGCATCAGTCCTTCCAATGAACACCCAGGACTGATCCCCTTTAGGATATTAGACAGTCAGTAAAGGACACTTGCCTCTTCCTATCCCAGTTCAGAAACCAATGAAGAAGACATAGCAATAAGAGGAATTGATATCAAATTACAAGCCTTGCCACAGAGAAAAAACTATAGTTTTGGAAGACATGGCTTCGATTGACAAGATGGCCAGCTACTTCCACCTCTAAATCATACACATGTACCTCTCAGCCTCTGGCCCAGGGGGGCAACTGTACCCTTCACAGAGCTGCCCCACAAAGCACCATGGAGCCAAGTGCCTATGAAAAGATGCCTGTCAGCCTATTGATCCCAGAAAGTGTACCAGGAGAGCCTGAAATTCTGTTCTGTTCCCCCAAATTCACTAATTGACACTTCCTGCGAGTAGGGGAAAAGCTGGAAGTTTTTCTCCAGGGATGTGCCTCCACGTGGAAACACAAAGCATGGGAATAAGGACTCCAGCCTATGTGGACATTTCAAACTCATTTCAATTGGTGTGGAGTTTGAGTGTTGGTATTTTACTGGACTGGATTTTTATGAGCAATACATAATCCTTTTTTAAAAATTTCTAAGATAGAAAGGAAAAACCTATAAAATCTATCTGAGAATCACAGATAAGAGTTTCCAGGGATAATCACGAGAAAACAATGCTTCTCTCTACTTGCACCCTACCAATTCCATCTTGTTTAATAAATAGGACACAGAAGACTGAGGGTTTTGGCTTGGACAACTGGGCATATAGTAGTGTCACTTCTAAAGTAGAGAAGGCTTAGGGAAAACTTTCAACTTAGATTAGGGACATGTTAAGACAGAAATGCCCATTAGACATTCAAAGTAGACAGGTTGAATAGGCTGGCATTCAAGAGAGAGGACAAGACTAGAGAGAGGAATTTGGGAGTGGTCTGTTTTCAGTTGATAGTTTGGAAACATAAGACTGGATGAAATCAACTAGGGCATAAATATTTCAGAGAAGAATTTCCAGAATCAGTCTGAGGGCAGCAACAATTTCCAATCTAGAGGAGAACGAATGGCCAAAGAGAGGAGAAAAACCAGGGAAATGTGGAGTCAGGGAAGCCAGGAGAAGATATGGTGATCTGTGCAAAGATTTTAAAGGGATTGTAAAATGAGGTCTGAGAATTGGTGACTAGATGCAGCAAGACAATTTACTGGTGACTGACAAGAGCAATCTCAGATGTGAGAAGAAAAGCCCAGTGGCAGTTAAAAAGAGGTGGGGGTGGGGGGTGGGGATTTCCAGTTAAACATATCAGACTGAGCACAGGCATTGACTACCATTTCCTACACAAACCCTACTTACATAAAGTAATAAGAGATTAAAATGCATAGTAAAAGCATTGGAGAGGAAGCACCAATAAACAAGAGAGGTCAACAAAATCAGAGAGGCTGGGAAAATAAGAAGGAGTAATAACTGACTTGGGCTTCCCTGGTGGCTCAGACAGTAAAGAATCTGGCTGCAATGCAGGAGACGTGGGTTCGATCCCTGGGTTAGGAAGATTCCCTGGAAAAGGGAATGGCTACCCACTCCAGTATTCTTGCCTAGAGAATCCCATGGACTGAAGAGCCTAGCAGGTTACATGGGGGTTACAAAGAGTGGAACACAACTAAGTAACTACCACTTTCACTTTCAATAACTGACCTAGCAAGGAAGAGAAAGCTGAAACCCATGTGTGGAGGTAGAGTCTTTCAGAAAAAAAACCATTTTTGCCAATGAACTGGAGGTGCAAAAATTAGAACTGGTGGGAAGTTTGAATAAGAAGCAATGTGACAATAGATCCTTTCTCCTACCTGGGTGGAAGCCTGCTGCAGTTGAGTCAGAGCAGGTGTGAAGTCAGGCACAAGCATAGCTGAGGGTCACTGAAAGCAGGGTGTTAAACGAAAGTCTCCACTCATATGGGAATTCCACTTCTCCTACTAGCCATATAGCTTCAGGCAGTAGGAGCACTTCTCTGAAGCAAATGGTGCTCCCACAAAAGACCTGCAAACACTGACAACTGGGATCCAGTGGAAAAGCAGAGAAGCCTATTAGTTGGCATAGAGCTTCCAGCAAGCTCTTCAGAAGTCCATCAACGAGCCAGACATTCAAGGAAGACCTCTATCATGAAAGGCAACAAAACACACAGAAAAAGGACATTTTAAGAAGTGGAGATAATCGAAAGTTGTGGAAGACGACTTTGACAAAAACATGTCCTCACAGAGATAGGATGTTGCACCCATGAAACAAGAATCATCTGTTGGATTTCCCTGGTGGTACAGTAAATAAGAATCCGCCTGTCAGTGCATGGGATGCGGGGTCAATCCCTGGTCTGGGAATATTCCACCAGTCACGGAGCAACTAATCCTGTGCACCACAACTACTAAGTTGGTGTGCCCTAAAGCCTATGCTCTGCAACAAGGGAAACCACTGCAACATGAAGCTCATGCACTGCAACGAAGAGTAGCCCCCTGCTCACCTCAACTAGTGCAGTCAAAAATAAATGAATAAATTACAAAAAAATAACCATCTGACATATTCTAACCCTCCCTGCCTTATTTTTCTGTGCTTATCATCAATTAACATTCCAAATGTTTTGAACATTTATCTTGTTTATTGCCTATCTCCCTACTAAAATATAAGCCCTCTGTGAGGGCTGAAATTTGTTTAATTTGTTGCTATATCCCCAGCACCTGGAGTAATGCCTGGCATATGGTAAATACTCCAAAATTATATACTAAATAAATGAGTGGATGAGCATGAGTCTCTAATAAGAAACATTAAGAAAAAAAATTCCATGGCTGATTCATATCAATGTATGGCAAAAACCACTACAATATTATAAGTAATTAGCCTCCAACTAATAAAAATAAATGAAAAAAAAAGAACATAAAAAAATTCTCAGAAATTAAAAATATGGCAGTTTAAAATTTTTTTAACTTCTTAAAATTGAGGTATAGTTGATATACAATATTATATAAAGGTGTACATATAGTGATTCATAATATGGCAGCAGTTTTAAAGTCACTAGAACAGAGAGATAAGAGAAATTTTAGGATAGTAAGATAAAAAGATAAAGATATTAAAAAAATTAAAAAGAAATTTGAAGCATCAATACAGGTGGTCAAACATTTGAATAGTTGGACCTCCTAAGGGAAGTAGTGGAGGGGAAGAATGCATTAAATAATTTCCAAAAATTCCCAGAATTGTGGAGAATTTTCTGGATTGAAAAATCATGGGAGAATGTTTTCTAAAGAAGCCTGCAAAATCTCCCATCTCACATACTCTTCTACTATGTGGTCTTACCACTCATCCTCATTGAGAAATAGGACCTATGCCCCATCCCTTAAATCTATAACCAGTTGCCTGTAACCAGTAGAGATCCTGTACAGATTCCAAAGCTGGGCTTGCATTTTGCTCACTGGGACACTTGCACTTAAACCCCTGAGATGCCATGTGAGAAGTCCTGTCTGAGGCCACCTTGCTGTGAGGAAGCCAAGCCACATGGTGAGGTCACATATTCAACTTGAGGCTACTCAGGTTGAAAAAGGGGCCCAGCTGAGCCCCTAGTCAACAGTGCAACATCACCTGCCAGCTATATGAGTGAGTTGTCTGGGACATCCAGCTTAGTCAAGACTTTGGATAACCACAGTCCCAGCCAATGCATGGAATACCTGACTTCAACTGCATGAGAGATCCCAAGAGAAAGCTGCCCAGCTTTAAGCTGCCCAAATTTAACCTATGGTTGGGGTAGTTTGTTACACAGCAAAAACTATTGGAAAGAACTACTATGTGCCCAGCACAATAAATTTGGCAGGGAATAGAGGAGAGAGACCAATACATCAACCATGTTGTTGAGAAATTTGAGACCACCAGGGATAGAGATAATCTTTAAAACTTTGAGCAACAACAAAACAAAAACAGAAGGGAACAATTTCCAATGTAAAATTATATTTCCATTCAAATGATGAATTTAATATAAGGGCAGAATTAAAGACATTTTAGATATGCAAACTCAGAAGGCTCTAAAAGATGAGCTCCATCAAACCAAGTCAGATATTATGACTCAGAATCCAGGAATGTCCAATGTGTGGCACAAAGATGGGGGTTTCCCAAAGGGTCATTTCCAAAAGAAGATGGAAGTAGCATACTACCTGATGCACAGGAGTGTTGATAGAAGCTTTACATTTAGTGACGAGAGGTCTGAGTGAAGTAGAACCAGGAACACAGACAACCAAGCAAATGAAAAAACAAGACAATTGACTCCAGGGACAACAGTTGTACCTAGTGGAAATGTAATCATAAACCAATACAGGGCTCAATAGCAAACAGTATTAATACACCCATACTGAACTCTGAATGCAGATTTCAGCTAACATTATCTTAAACTGTTTTGGGAGACTAGTGGCAGAGGAAATGTAGTATGCGTGTGTGGGTGATACTCATTGCAGAGAAGATAGTACAAGAGCTAACTCATTTTCTATTGTAGGAAATCAATAGATAATATCTAAAATCAAGATTAAGAAATAGCATTACTTAAGTCTTTACTGAAAACATGAAGTTAATCACTGAAGAAATCCCTAAGAGTCGATTAGTGTTTGTTCTAGGGGATGCAAAGTTTGGCTGGTAGATTCAGTTTTGGTAGGATGAGGAAGTTCTATTCCTACTGCTTCTCATTTCTCAGTGAAATAAAAAGCAAATCATCATCTAGAAATGTACACTTGAAGAGAATGAGAAGATATGAAATAGTCTTCTCAGAGTCTAGGGGATGTGGGATATAGTAGGGAGATGCTGAGTGCCAATTAAAGACTGATGATCATACGCAACATCACCAAGTCTCTTAATACCCCTTTCTGTATATGTCTCAAATGTATCCCTTCTCTCCACACCAACTGCTCGCAGACTCATCTTTCACCTGGACACCTGCAGCACCCCCCTTTCGAAATTCACAGCTTGTCTTCCTAATGTTCCCCACAGGCAATTTTTAAAACAAAATGTGACCAAGTCACTTCTCTGCCTAATATCCTCCAACAGTTGATTCCCACAGAACTCACAGTAAAGCAGCAAGGGTCGCTGTGACCTGGCCTATCTTCTCACTTGGCAATACTACCAAACTGGCACCTCCAGGTTTTCATCATATCCTCTCAGGTATACTCCTACACTCCTCTCAGGAATTCTGCTCTCTCCTCCACCCAGTCTCCTGTGTCCCTATGCTCCCAATCCAGACACATGCTCTATGCCTCAAAGAGATATGTATATATACTGTTGGCTCAGTACATCTGTTGTCTCTCTGAGGTGTGAGCTGGTGGGGTCCCTGCACCTTATTCATCTCTGCATGACTGATTTTGGCACATCAGGGACTACAACTTTTGCTGAGACAATGAATGACCACTGTTACACATGAAATGTAACAGCAAGGGTTGGTGGATGACAGAAGAGATTATGAAAACAAAGAGTATCAAAAACATTACACAGGAGGAAACAGATTTTCATTGTGAAAACCGAGGAAGATGTTATTAGATATTTCAAAGGTTTATTTGCATGATTAATAATCACATTTCCAACATGCATCAAGCATCTGAGAATAACATTATTTTGAGTAAAATAAAATCTGGACCCTCTCTCAGTTCCAGCGGCTCAAATGTCCACCATGTCCAACACTGCAGAGAGATGGAGCTCAGAGGCAATGTCCTCCTCCCTTGAACTCTGGATCAGCCTTTCCAGGTGTTTCAGCCGTTCAGTCAGAGATGTGCCTGTTGCCTCTGACAACTGCAGTTGCCTCCCTGTCCTTTCATTCTATTTGAACAAATAAAGAAACTAAAAGTAGTTTTGGTATACCCATAAGCCAAGATTTATTCTCTTTAAAGGCACTAGATCTAGCTCATGTTAGAAACCTCTTGTGGGGGCTGCTGGGCTCAACAAACTCCTCTCTTGGCATCTATCATACATCCTTCCAGCCCCTCCCAACACACACACACACATATAGCTGGTATCATCTGCACATGGAATGCTTTCTCCCCTGATTCTACCATGAACAACTTCTAGTAATTTTTATTATTAAATATCATTGTCAAGAATGAGGAACTATTCCATTATATATATTGTAACTGCTAAAGCAGACTCTCATATTTGAATATTTAGTTTCTACTTTTATATATTATAATTAACACTACAGTGAACAAAAATACATTAATTTTTGTCATATACAGTGATTTCTTTTTTTTTTTTTTTTTTACAGTGATTTCTTTAGGGCAGAATTGCTAAGTTAATCAGTACAAATATTTTTAAGGTATCTGCCAAACAAATAACTGGAAACAGTATGTCATCTTATACTGTTGGGTGAAGCCCTGGACTTCTGTGAGCATGCTTTCCTCATTCATTAATTCTCCTCATGGCAAGTCAATCCCAGAAAGGGGGTCTGGGTGATGCCAAAGCTTGGATGGTATGTGCTCCATGAACCAAGCCACTGTTGTCAACTTGACTATTCTCAACATTTTACTGCATGTCAGCATATGGTTATAGGTTTTGTTCAGTTCTTAAGCACATTTTAATTCCATTCTTTACCCATTTCATAAGCAAAAATTCAGAATTAGCTGGGCCACTATAACACTGACAGATAAGTGTAAGAAAAGTTCTAATTTAAGCTAATAAAGAGACCTTGCTTTTTTCCCATTCTCTCAGTCGTTAAGTCTAATACAAAAGCCAAATGTATTTTCTTCTCACCTGAGGGCTAGCAGTCATAGATGTTTTCATCATAGGTTCAATAGTCTGAGGCAGAGACACCAGATTCTGAGGAAGGTAGAGGGGAAGGGACGTTGAATCTCTAAGTGCTCCTGAGTCCTCCGACAACCACTGCTGAAGCTGATCTTCAAACCTGAAACATTTGCGCATTAGGGAGAAAAAAATTATCTATTAGGAAGAAAAAAATTATTAGGAAGATAAAAACTATCACTCACTTTTCTCCTATGTATGCTTTAAATTTTTTAAAGTTTTGCTTTTTACTAAGGGTGGAATTAAGTTATAACATCAACTGAGAAGCAGAAAAATATAACAGGTTACTATCTTCTCTTTAATTTATAAACATGATTTCTATTTAATGAAAAAGGTGGCATTTATCCAAACCAACTGTTTTTTTTTTTTTTTAACATTACTTGTAATTGTCTCATTTGGTCTATCTTCTTTGGCTTATTTTGCTATTATGTGTCTATAATTAATTAGTATCTCTTTGGATTATCCAAATGTATGAATTGCTGCTTATAGTTTAAGATTAACCCAAAGTAACATCCCACTGCCACCTAACACACTCCAGAGCTGTCCACTCTATATACTTAGCCTTTTTAAGAAAAACAATGTGCTCCAAACTGCTTAAATGATACATATCTAGAAAAACCTACTTTTAGAATCGTAACACATTCATTCACTCTCCCAACACATTTTATCAAGCTTCCACCAAATACTAGGCACCATTCTGGGTACTAAACATACAGGACTGAGACAGAGCAGATAAGACCCAGCTGTAGGCAGCTTATACTTAAGTGAGGGGAGACAGACGAGGGAGACATCTGAAGGCTAGAAAGACAAAGCAGAGACATGGGCACAGGGCGGACTGGTGAGATGGGTAAAGAGGTCCTTGCTGAGTAGACATGAGCAGAGACTAGAAGTGAGTACAAGGTGAGCCAAGGGGATGTTGGGGGGGTGGGGGAAGGGAAGGGCTGAAGAGGACTGGAAAAGTGAGAATCACAGTTTTTGAGGAATTCATGTCCGAGGGGAACAGAGACACAGAGATGGTGACTAGAGAGGGAAATGGAACCAAGATAGGGAAAAATGGCAGCATGTTTTCACGTTTGTACACTGACGGGAGAGTGGAAGGACTCTCACTGGATGAGTGTCCTTGAGTGGGTGGGAAATCAGAGTCTAGCCAAAGGGAGAGGGACTGACCTTGCTTCCAGGACAGAAGCTGCTGGAGGGAACAGTGCAAGAGGAGGCAAGAGGACAACAGTGCAAACTCCTATCTTGCAGGTTCTCTTTCTTGGTAAAATAATAAACAAGGGTAGCGGGGAGGCAGAGGAGGGTCTGCTCCAGTTCCTGCCCACCTGCAGTGTGGGGATGCATCCATATCCTCAGTCAGGCTGGCCAGCCAGACAGAGCAGGTGCTGGCCACGCTCCGCAGAGGCTTATTAGCCAACCAGTCAGTTCCCAGTAGGAAACTCAAGACCTTCAGTGATAAACTATCAACGAAACTGATTTCAAGTAATAAAGCAGTTTAAGGCACACTATTAAGGGCACTGCCTCTGTCCTCAAAGAGCTCACACATCACACGTCTGACTTGCCTCCTTTTTCAAACAGTCCCATCACTGAGATCCTTGCTAACCCAGCAAGAAGAGGCCTAAAGGACACAAGGAACCCCAGGGAGCAGGCCTCACCTCTTGCTCTCCTCTTTCTCCAGCAGCAGGCTGCTAGACAGACACTGGGCCAGGAGCTCCTGGGCAGAGGCTCCGTGCATCAGATCCTCAGAGCTGGGAATCCGTCTCTCTTGGCCATGCTCCACACCTCTCTTCCCTTTGAGGTGCACGTGAAGTAATGGAGTAGGAAGCTTGTTTCCAGAAGGATGAAAAGATCTTATCCCCAAACTGTAAGTACATGTTTTGAAATGCTTACAGTCAACAAACAGAGGGAGGAAAGGGTTCCTCTGGCATCAGGTAGAGTGGGGGTGCTTTGGGGTCAGGCACGGGTGCCGAGGGCAGGCAGCCTCTGTCTTGCAGGAACTTCCCTCTCCTGAGCAGCTGGGCTCCCAAAGCTTCTCTACTGTAAGTTTTGCTTCCCATTCCAGGGTCAGCAGCAGATTCTGTTTTCCCCTAATTTTGGCAAGGTTCTTTTGCATTTAGCTCCTAAATCCACCTGGGATATTTTTTTCTTTTTTTTCCGCTGTGAGTCAAGGCCTGTGGGATCCTAGTTTCCCAATTAGGGATTGAACCCATGACTGTAGGCAGTGAAAGTGCTGAGTCCTAACTGCTGGAATGCCAGGGAATTTCCCTGGAAGTAATGATTACAGCAGTGGGAGATGAGGGTCAAATGCTTTTTCTAAACAGATGCCAGTGTCTGTCCTCTCCTCATTAATTTCCCTCATTTGGCATGGTACTTTTATCCCATATGGTTCTGTTCTTGCATTTTTTCCATTGTGATCCATTTGTCTACTATGACTTTATTTTGTTTTGGTATCAGGTAGAGCAGACCTTCCTTGTTATTCAAAATTTTCTCAGCAATTGCTACAAATTGTCTCATTCTGATGAATTTTAGAATTAACTTGTCAAGACCAGGGATAAACATCCTTTTGGGCTTTTGATTAGAAACACCCTGGACATGGGTAAACCTATGGCTGATTCATGTTGCTGTTTGGTAGAAACCAACACAATACTGTAAAGCAATTATCCTTCAGTTAAAAAGAAATTTTTAAAAAAGAAATGCCCCGACTTTACAGTTTCAGAACTGACATCTTTATAGCATTTCATCCTCCAGTTAACAAGGCATTTATTTAAGGTTTTCTTTGCATCTTCAGGGCCCTGAGAATCACCTTCAAAAGGGTTTAGCACCTCTCATGGCCAGTTTGTGTCCGTATGTTCTAGATTTGTTGCCATTGTGAATGAGAATTTTTGTAGGTTGTAGGTTGATCTGTCTGATCACCTTGCTAAATGCTGAATGGTTCTAACGGTATGACTGTTGATGATCTTGAACTGACAATTTTACCCTCTGGAAATGACAGTTCCTCCTCTCTTTCAATATTTATGCCACCGTGTCTGTGTGCTAAACTGGGCAGGGTCTCCAGGAGAACAGTAAACAACAGTGATGTCAGGGGCAGTTCAAGGCTGGTTCTAACTTCAGTGTTTCTCATGTTTTACCAAGAAGCATAGAGGCTTTGGGCTAGTTTTATGGTAGGTAGCCATATCAGGCTAAGGAATTTTATCCAAGTTTAGTAAGGAATTTTATCGGGAATGGGTATACATTTTTTTCTTGGGGAGGGGAAGAAGGAATGGCAATAAATGTTAAGGAAAGTATTTCAACACCTAGTGAAATGATCACTTATTTTTCTGAAATGGCAGCAAACTACATAATAGATTTCTATTGTTCATATTGTTTAGCATGGTATAAAGTGAGCTTGTGAGTTTTTTATACACTACAAAACTACAAGTGCTAACATTTTACTTAGTATTTTGGGACTAGGTTTGTAACTGAGATCAGAGGTCAGCCTTCTTTGTCTGTACTCTCCTGGCTATGTTATGACTTCAGGGTCAGGTTCGTCCAGTAAATAAAACAAGATGCTTGCTTTTCTCTGCTCTACAACAGTTTCTACTACATGGGAATGATCTGTCCCCCATTATTTGTTGGAATCTTCCCACAATGGGCTGGATTTCGTGTATGTGTCCAAAGTTGCTTCAGTTGTGTCTGACTCTCTGCACCCCTATGGACTGTAGCCTGCCAGGCTCCTCTGTCCATGGGATCCTCCAGGCAAGAATACTTGAGTGGGTTGCCATGCCCTCTTCCAGGGGATCCTTCCCCACCCAGAGAACTCGCATCTCTTAAGTCTTCTGCCTTGGCAGATGGGTTCTTTACCACCAGAGTCACCTAGATTTTGTGTATAGGATGTGAATTTCTGCAGTATACTCTGGAAGAGAATACAGTTTACTCTCTTGGCTGAGGGATGACAGAAACATACACTGAACACAGATCTCACCGGCCCTGACTCAACTGTAGCTCCTTCTGCGTCTGCATTCTGGCTTGTTCCCACAACAAAGGAACGTCGTATTTTTTCAAATGGTTTTTAAAAAAATACACGCATATCTGACCATCTTCACTCAATGCCTCTGAGAAAACAATACAAAAATAAGATTATCAAGAGAGCAATAGGCGACCACCTGATGATGTTTGCTTAAATTTACCAACTTAAGGATAAGCCCTTCTCATTAACTGAAGTCACACAATCATGTGACTTCCATGCTTGAGCTAAATATGTTCCAGGTGTCCATAGTTCATTCAAGGTCCAGAGAGGCTCAAGTCCAGACCTCTATGCCCAGTGTGACTACTCAGAGAGGTCCCTCTAAAGCCAGACTCAGGGGCCCATTTCAGGGAGATGAGTGCAGGCTCTACCGAACCTTCTCAGCTCTTCCCAAAGTCATCTGGAAGTCGGGACCCACAGGAAAGACACAAACATCAAGTAGACATTTTTCTTCGCTGAAACTGGACCAGAAAAGTCTCCTGAGGAGCCAGCCCCTCAGCACCGAACACTAAGTACCTGATGTGACGGGAAGCCTTGGGGGTGTCCAGTCCCTTAGCTTGTGGTTGATGCACAAGGCGATGACGTCATCCCACGGGATCTCAGCAACTGAGGGCCCAGCCCCCTGTCCCGGGGAGGGGCGCCTGCTCTTCCACCTGCTGTACGTGGTGCAGAGCAGGCTCTCCACCTGTGACTGCAGGACAGGCTGCGTCTGGCGAGAGCTGGGAATCTGGGAGGCATACTGGATGACCATGGAACACACAGGGAGCCAGGGAGCTGGAGAGAAAGCACCAAGGAGTTACAGGGTTTGGTGGAAATCTACATGAAATGTTCTTCACTCTGTATTTTTTTCCTAGAAGGCAACTGTGTAGCTGAGAAGTCAGTCTTCAACTCTGAGTACAACAGAACCATAGTTGTTAAAGAAAGTACACTTCCCTCCCTGTGTCCAGGTAAGGGATGCAGTTACCCAGGCCACAGTTCACAACAAAGGGTCCATACTAGGGGGGCTGACCGCACAGGTCTGTGGATACACACAGGAATTTGTATTTGACCAAGCACTCAAGGAGATCTGGTCCCAGAGGCGTGGGCTTCTCTCAGGGAGGCCCGAC
This sequence comes from Cervus canadensis, assembly GCF_019320065.1. NCBI lineage: Eukaryota > Metazoa > Chordata > Mammalia > Artiodactyla > Cervidae > Cervus > Cervus canadensis. Next base: position 23,325,151 of record NC_057392.1, read on the forward strand.
CTAACTCACCACAGAGGATTTACGGAGTGAAGTTTGTTTCCCTTTGGGTTCCTTCAGTAGCAAACATCTGTTAGACCTATTGGAGATCACACCTCAAATTTTAGAAGGATGCCTGAGGCTTCTGCTTTACATGGTCCAGAGGAGAATGGCTCTACCAAGACCACATGAGCACAAACAGCCTCCTTCCCTCCTAACAGCATCAGCAACGGAAGGGGCAGCTCCTTGCGGCACAGCAGCCCACAGCATCTGTGTCAGAACAGCCCAGAAGCCTCACTTGGGCACAGCCAGAGCCACAGAATGAGCTTCTCTAACAGAGAAGGAACCTTGGTGTTACAACAGCACAACAAAATACATTAATTTTTGTCATATACAGTGATTTCTTTAGGGCAGAATTGCTAAGTTAATCAGTACAAATATTTTTAAGGTATCTGCCAAACAAATAACTGGAAACAGTATGTCATCTTATACTGTTGGGTGAAGCCCTGGACTTCTGTGAGCATGCTTTCCTCATTCATTAATTCTCCTCATGGCAAGTCAATCCCAGAAAGGGGGTCTGGGTGATGCCAAAGCTTGGATGGTATGTGCTCCATGAACCAAGCCACTGTTGTCAACTTGACTATTCTCAACATTTTACTGCATGTCAGCATATGGTTATAGGTTTTGTTCAGTTCTTAAGCACATTTTAATTCCATTCTTTACCCATTTCATAAGCAAAAATTCAGAATTAGCTGGGCCACTATAACACTGACAGATAAGTGTAAGAAAAGTTCTAATTTAAGCTAATAAAGAGACCTTGCTTTTTTCCCATTCTCTCAGTCGTTAAGTCTAATACAAAAGCCAAATGTATTTTCTTCTCACCTGAGGGCTAGCAGTCATAGATGTTTTCATCATAGGTTCAACAGCACTGAACACCACGGCCCAAGCAGAGCCAGTAGCATGGAGACAGGACTGCACTGTCTCCATGCCTTTAGCTTCCAAAGGCCATGGTGCAGGTAAGATGAGACCTGCTATTAACTGAGAAACCCTAGGCCTGGATTCAGCACTCCTCCTGACACCTCCGTCCTGGGGCTGAGCAGACACCCACAGACCACTCAGCTGGTGGTGGAAGGCCAACAGCTCCTGTTCCAGAAAACCCAGATCGTCCTAACATCTGAACCCAAAGGCAAGTGAGGGTGGAAGCCATGCGGGTCCAGGGTGCACAGTGGCGCCCAACACCTGCTAGTGTCCCGACAGCAAAAATGATCTGGGGAATGCACCGCCCACATTCCTTCCCAGCCAGTCCCCTCAGCACGAGTACGCACCCCCTGGAGGCGGAAGATCCATCTGTGGGAGCTGGAAGCCAAGGATGGCTTGCCTCAGCCAGGCCAGGTGCTCCGGGGCGTTCCAGTGAAGGTGAGGAAGCAGCCGGCTGCCCCCTGCCTCAGCAAACTCGGTGACAGGCCAGGACAGGTCGCAGAGCTGCTCGGAGGACACTACGGAGGCCAGGAAGCTCAGCACGCTGTTGAACAGCTCAATGACGGCACTTGGCTCCTGTGAGGCCAGGCCGCCCAGCCTCCGCTCTCTTCTGTCATGGAAAAACCGGCTGCTAAACTCCCGGCTCACCCCATCTTCCACGTACTGAATGAGGGTCTGGCAGCAAAGGTCAAGGGAACAGGGGCAGTGGGAGACCAGCCACTGCACAGCCTGCGAAACCTGAGAAGCAAAGACAGTGGGGAGAGATCAGGTTCAACAATCTACGCTGTTTTTCAAGAGGAGGCTCCTGAAGGCGCCCCTCCCACAGCTGCCACAGCAGGTGCCACCAGAACAGCAGCTTCTCACCATGCCAGAGGGGAGCAGAAGCTTCCACTGTAGCTGAGTCTGGTCTCCCTGGAGACCAACACAGCAGGGACCCCAAGAAGGGCTCCCATTCCCATCACTCCTGCCACCCAGAAGGGCTAGAAGCCCAAGGGAAGCAGCATACACATCCTCTCCACCTCACACTGAAGAGAACACTACATTTCAGTTATCAGAGGACTAACAGCTTCACTTCGTGCCTGGATGCTTTCACACCCTGTAGTCATCTTTATCTTTCTTCCTGTAGTTATTTTTAAGTCCCGACACTTCTTTCCCTAAATGTAATGGTCAGCACAGACTTTTTAAGGGAACTCTGATAACGTTATTTCTTCATACTCCAAGGACAACCACCCTACAGAAATAATCATACATCTGACCCTCAGATACAAGACATTCACTGTCATTCACCTTCACTGTCACAGTTTAAATCTGTAACAACAAAACCTCTGAAAAAATTTACAGAATTTAATGTGTTGCCAATAGCAGGACTATGAGCAAAATTTATCTTTTATTTTGATATCTGCTTAATTTTAGAAAGTTTCCTGTCAAAATGTAAAATTAAAATGCAAGACATAATATACACTAAATTCAAGATAAGAGTGAAAGGGAAAAAACTAAAACATCTTGTCAGACCTTTAAAAACGATGAAACCTTACCTTAGTTGTGCCTTTTAAGTCACTAATGGAATCAGGGATCTCAATAACAGTATAATCTGAAATCAGCTTAGCTGAAACCAAATCCTGGAGCATCAGACCTTTAAGACAAACAGACACCAGTCAGCCATCTCCTGGTGGAGATCTGCACACAAGCTGAGGCATCTCACTACCCTGACCCCTAGAGCCCCGTGCCCAGGCACTGCAGTGGCTGTTGTCACATGTGGCAGCACCACACCTCCAGCACTTTCTCAGACCCCAGGCTCTACCCACTTATTAAACATGCCAGCTCAGAAGTGGAACTGCGTTCACAAACCCTCTTCCACGTCCTTCTCCACGGCGTCCCCTCCGGGGCTGGGCGCAAGAACCACCAGGGGAAGCGCAGGCTGGAAGGGCTTGGCCTGCAGGAGCTGCTTGATCTGCAGCAGTGCCGACAGCCAGTACACGTCCTCCTCTGCCATGTCCTCACTCTTCACTTTGGGAGGAAGCAGCAGCATAAGCCCACTGGCTCCCAGGAGCTCCTTCTGTGTCTCCACGGCATCGAGGGCACCGTCACTAAGAGCGCCGTGGGCCACCTGGAACGGCACCCAGACCATCAAGATGGACGCACCGGCGGACAGATCAACAGTGAGCATCAGCCCCAGAGAGCACAGCCAATTGCTCACTGCACTCCAGGTCGGCCTCCCTCTGTGAGGCCAAGAACTAGTACAAGAAACTGGGGAAACGATGAACCCAGCCTCTGGTGAAAACTGTGTTTGAGCAGTTTAATCTTAACAGTTATCTCAAACAGGTGTCAAAACAAATAAGCCTTTACTGATAGAAAAAAGGAAAGGCAAGCCAGCAGCAGAAAAGGGATCCCTACCCATTTCTAAAAAGCAGTGCAGAGACGGGTAAAGGAACCAGAGGATGCCACACCGAAGGGCTGCAGACACGGTGAGCAGGGACCAGGCTGTCTGGGCCTGCAAAAGCCCTGGGAGCCCAGGCCCGTGACACCAGAGCCAGGCCAAGGCTCCAGGCCAGGAGGACAAGTCACATACGACACAGTGGCCCACAGGTCATCCACCCCCCTGCCTCTAAGCACAAGCCGTCCCCCTGGGCCCTGGGCCAGCATCCTGTCCTGAGGATCCCAACACAGGGGCATTGCAGGCACAGAGGAGGGGACCTGGCGGGGCACCCCCCACCTTACCCCGAGAGCACCAGCAGCTGCACAAGGAGGAGACACGATGAGTCCTTTCCAGGGAAGCCAAACAACCTAAGGAATTGATCCCCAGATCCCCCCAAAAAAGGCTGGCTTGCCATTTCAGTTACCTTCCACCCCACCCCAAACACAGGCCTATGACCAGCCTTTTAGGGCCTCACTCAGGTATAGGCAGGCTCAGATAAAGTGTCTGAGGAGAGCCTTCAACGTAAGAGAAAAACTAGAGTAACAGAGTAGAAACCCTAAGAAAATGGATACCACATGGAACGGAAGAAAACTTACACAAAAACCCTAATTTCCTCTGAAGATGCATCCAGAAATAGTCATAAGATGATATGAGAAAGTAAAACAAGGGTAAAAAAAAGGAAATCAATAATACAATATGTTATTAAAAACTCAAAGACATCTCCTAGAAAATAATATTAAAAAACAAGATGGAAAATGGGATAGAAAGGATGAAGAGGCTCAGAAGATCAACTGATAAGGTCAAACATCGGTCTAATCAGAGTTCAAGAAAGAAGAATAAAAGAGAAGGAAAGCAGATGTCATCAAGATGCAAAAACATCAGTCTCCAGCCCACAAGGACGCACCAAGGGTCCCATCAAGGACCTTCCCAGATGATGAGGGAAGGAAGTGGGCACCTAAGTCCCAGGGCAAAAAGAGCAGGCTTCCCAAGTGAAACAAGGCCAAGCCAGAGAAAGGAATGGGAACGGTTTCAGACATATCAACAGCAATGTTGGATGGTCAGTGACCATGGAATAAAACTAGAGGGAAAGTAACTTTCATCCTATAATTCTACATACCAAGCTAAACTATGAAGCAAATGTGAGGGTAAACACATTTTTAGACAGGCTAGAGCTCCGAAAATTCTCCTCCCACTGCATTCTTCCTTTGGAAGAAAGTGGAAAACGTGCTCCATCAAACAAGAGACTAAACCAAGAAAAAATTTTGCTGCTGCTGCTGCCAATGGCAGCACTGAGTGCTGGATATGTCAGGCACTGTTCTAAGAATTCTGTATAACACGTGTCACCTCATGGGCCCCCATGCATGGTGCCAGCACCATCTCAAGCAAGAGTATACCAACCCACAGTCAGTACCTGGGCCGAGGACCAAGGTCAGAGTTACAGGTGGAGGAGCAGGACTGCATTCCTGGTATGGAGGCCCCAGAGGCAGCCACACCCTGGGACACATTTCCAGCCCAAACGGGAGCAGGAGAACGGCACCCTCTTAAGTAAGGTAATGTAGCAAATACTATGTGCAGAAAAAATTAATGTAGTCACAGAACATTTGCTGGTTCTGGAGCACACACATGTGACCTCAATTTCTGAGATATTATAAAGTGACCACATGAGAGCAAGCAGGGTGTTAAGAGTTCATGCCTCACCTAGTGGGGTGATTGCACAGCCCCAAGATAGCCCCCATGAGCCCACCTCCTAGTGCTAATGCCCCGGCACCATCGCCTGCCCTGAGGATGGGCTGAGCCTAGTGACATGCTTCTAACAGACAGAGTCAGATAAACATGATGGGAAGCCAACATGAAGGTTAGCTTAAAGAGATGATGCCAGCTTACTCAGCTCACGGGAGCTGGCTGATGCCCTATTGTGAGTTGCCTCATGTAGGCCCACGGGCATGGCCTACAAGGAAGTGAATCCTGCCAACAACCATGAAAAGTGGGCTTTCAGAAAGACCAGAGCCCTGACTTCTACCTGCTGAGAAATCATGCCCCAGAGGATCTAAGCCACACCTGGACTTCTACCACACAGAAACTGTGAGTAACAAACACTGGTTATTAATATATGCCACATTTGGTTTGTGTTTTTAGTTTTTTTGTTTTGGTTGAGCCACGTGGCAGGCAAGGTCTTAGTTCCACAACCAGGGATCAAACCCAGGCCCCCTGCAGTGGAAACAGAGTCCTATACACTGGGCCACCAGGGAATTCCCAAAGCTGCCACATTTGTAGGTAACATGTTATATAATAATAGATAAAATACACCTATTTTAATAGTAAGTCAGCAGAGAAGATTTAAAGTGGATAAATAGAGAAACAGCAGTATAACTACATGATGTGGAAACATGACAGAAATCAAATCTTGGAGAGAGGGGCTAGGAGATGGGGCAGGGGCTGCAATTTATCATCATAAATCATGCCGTGCTATCTGACTCTTTAACTACATGCAAGTATTACTTTGACTTAAATCTTAAGACTAAAGGCAAGAAGAGCAAACTAATTGTCCAGTAGGTGAAGTATGACTTTATCATCCTAGGAAAAGGGGAAGCACATGTCCCAGGATGTTTCTGTTACCTCTGAATGATGAAAACATAGATGGCTCTTACCATCTTTGTATTTCCTCTGTATTTCCTTATATTTTTAAAGTTTTATACATATATTACTTTCACATTTAAGACAAATATTAAACAGTATTAAAATGGAAAGAAACAAACAAAAATTCTATAGTCAAACTACAACTTGAAGCAGTTCCGAGGACAGAAGGAACATGGACTAGAGTGCCACATGCAGATGTCCAGGGTGTGCCATGAAGGAGACTGTCAGGAAGAGGAGAAGCCTGGAGTGAGGCCTTAGGGTCAGGACACGGTGAGGAGGGCAACTTTCACCAGGCCCTGCTCTGAGCATGCAGCCAGTCATGAATCCCACATTGTGGACCGCAAGAGACCCAGGTCAGAGTGCTAGCCAGAGCAGCAGCTACCAACGCCAGGTCTGCTCAACACTGAAGCCCACACTTCCTGCTTTGCACTGCTATTTTCTAAGTAAATAAAATATGCATCTGGTTTTATTTCTGAACACACATAGTAAAACCTAAAATTCATTACTGCAGGTTTGAATCTAATGAGAAAACAGGTTCTCATTAAATAAGACTCTCTGTAGGAACCAATTAAGCTGATACCAATATACAAACACCTATAATGAACAGACTAGAACTTATAATCAAAAGCTGAGGACAACTTGAATGTAAAATAAAAACAACTAACCTGAAATGCCTAACACTGAACCTATATGAAAACTGCACAGGACTAAAAACCATTAGTCTTCTGGTAAGACTTGATATATCAGGAAGCTATTTAAACAAAGATGTCAGCAGTTGGCAGACCATGTGAAATGCAACAGACACTGCATTTCTGTGTAATGATCTGTCATAACCCTCTTGGGTTAATTACCAGAGGTCCATGGAGTTCACGGCTTCTGAACTGTGTGCAGAACACATAGGGAAATACAGGTACCTTTTATGATGGTTCTAGTTTTCACCAATTTCTCAAAGAGAGGTCTGTGAACCAAGAGAAGACTTAACTGCATCCTGAGAATCTAGCTTGATCTCTCACACCAAGGGGGTGTACATGGGTCATCAAGGCGCAAGGAAGAACAGATACAACACTTGCTTCTGAGCCTCCCATATTGATTCAGAGCCACTTCAGGGGAGTTATATGATTCCCATGATGTCTGGGAGTGAGTGTAAATAAGAAAGTTACAGAAGTAAATACACTAAGTGATTGTCACTCACCTTGATGCACACACTGACAGAAATTGTCTGATCCCCTTTGCTGCTGAGAGTGTTAAAGAGAGTGAGTGTCTGAATCCCACCAATATCAAGGTATATGTCATCCACTGAGCCATCACCTCCCATGAACTTGACTTTTAACCAATGTGATAGAATTCTGTGAATGAAAGAAAATAACACTTGAAGGAGAGTCTAATTCTAAATGTGAATCACAAAGAGAAATATCACACAGAGATCCACAAACATCAAATTTTACTATGAAATTGATCTGAACAAAGCAGGCTGTGATTTTTAAATGGAGTTAGGAACTCAACTGGGTTATATATTTGGGTAGGAGGAGAGAGCACTCATTCTAATGTGATGTATCATTCTGAAGCCCTAAGAAGCTGAACAATTGAAAAGGTCCTTAGAGTTTACCATACAACCCAGCAATTCCACTCCTAAGTTTAAACCCAAGAGAACTACAAACATATGTCCACACAAACACCTATACATCAACGTTCACAAAAGAATTATTCATAATAACCAAAAAGTGGAAACAATTAATGAACAGAGAAATAAAATGTGCAATCAAATATTATTCAACCACAAAATGAAGGACTAATACATGCTACAGCATAAATGAACCTAGAAAACATTATGCTAAGTGCAAGATGACAGTCATAGAAGACAACATATATTCCAGTTCTGTTTGTATGAAATGTCCAGAACAGGCAAATTTATAGAGACAGAAAACAGATGAGTGGTTGCTAGGGGCTGCAGGTAAGGAGTGATGGACTGCTAATGGGCATGTGTTTCTTTTCAGGAGAAAAAATGTTCTCCAGCCCTGGGGTGTATCGTAGGGTTAATGGCGAACTCCAAGAGTATTTAAGCCAAGGGGGACCTTCCCAGCCTGCTGCTGCCAGTGCCCCCATCCCTGTGGTGAGCCCCTGCCAACCCACACCTCCACAGGACGCCCTCCAACACTAGCAGGAGGGGATGAGCACACATCTTTCTACTGCACCATCTTGAACCGGAAGTCCAAAGAAATATTTTTAAATCCTAAAATTTTTTATGGAATCACAGAAGACCACCAAATAGGCAAAAGAAGGTTGGAAGCGTCACACTTCCTGATTTCAAATTGCATTACAAAACTATAGTAACTAAAACTGTATGGTACTGGCATAAAATAGAGCCACAGACTAACAGAACAGAAGTGAGAGCCTGGAAATAAAACCCTGCATATATGGTCTTCTAATATTTAACAACAGAGCCCAGAATATACAATTGAAAAAGAATAGTCTCTTTAAAAAATGGTGCTGGCAAAACTGAATAATAAAAAGAACAAAATTGGACCCCTATCCTGCACAAATAAAAGTTATCTTGAAATGGATTAAAGACTTAAACATAAGAACTAAAATCATAAAACTCCTAGAATAAAATAGGAAAAACCTCCCCGACACTGGTACTGTCAATGATTTCTTTGGATGTGAGCCCAAAAACACAAGGAACAAAAGTAAAAATAAATTAGGACAACATCAAACTACAAAGCTTCTTTGCTGTAAAAGAAACAAAAGGAGTAGGCAACTAATGAAATAAAAGAAAATATTTTCAAACCCTATATCTAATAATGAGTTAATATTCTAACTATATATGGAACTCCTATAACTCAACAGCAAAAACACAAATGATCCAATTAGAAAATAAGTAGAAGATCTGAATAGACATTTTCTTTAAAAAAGACGTGTGTGCTGCGCTGTGCTGTGCTGTCACGTCTGACTCTTTGCAGCCCCATGGACTGTAGCCTGCCGGGCTCCTCTGTCCATGGGGATTCTCCAGGCAAGAATACTGGAGTGGGTTGCCATTTTCTTCTCCAGGGGAATCTTCCTGATCCAGGGATCAAACCCAGGTCTCCCACATTGCAGGTGGATTCTTTACCACCTGAGCCAGCAGGGAAGCCCATGAAAATAGCCAAAACGTGCATGAAAAGATGCTCAACGTGGCTAACCATTAGGGAAGTCAAAATTAAATCACAAAGAGAGATCACCTTACATTACTCTGGCTATTATGAAAAAGGAAGGCTATTATTAGAGAAAGAAATGGCAACCCACTCCAGTATTGCTGCCTGGAAAATTCCATGGACAGAAGAGCCTGGTGGGCTATATAATACATGGGGTTGCGAAGAGTCAGGCACAATTGAGCAACTAACACTATTATGAAAAAGATGATAAACAATGTTGCTGAGGATGTGTAGAAAAGTAAACCTCTATGAACCATTGATGAGAATATATATAAATTGGTACAGCCACTATGTGAAATAGTACGAAGTTCCTGATAAAATGAGAACTATCATCTGAAAAAAAAAATGTTCTGCAATTAGATAGTTGTTGGTTATACAACTCTGTGAATATACTAAAACCAGTGAAATGTACACTTTAAATGGGAGAAATTTATGATATGCAAATTACATCTTAAAAAGCTATTAAAAAAGAAAAGTAATATGTTCTGTAGTTGCTTTAAAAGTATGGTTTCTGGAAGCAATTTGGTTACAGGAAATAATGCCATGTCAACTTTCTGGATTTCTTTTTAAAACTGCCAAGGTTTTTTCCCTAAGGAAAAAAATGGAACTACAGCAAACAAACTATATTGCCTTCCCCAAGAGTCTAAAATGAAACGGGCTCTAATAATATACCTCAGCACAGCTTTAAGTCACAATCAAGTCTTAAAATACTTTTGGACAAAGACCATTGCCAACTGTACAAGATTAAAATGTGAATGACCTAAAGTGTCAACTTCAAATCACAAACAAAACAGCCTGCAAAGCTAAGCATCGAAATGAAAGCAGGCATCAGGGTCCCATGCAGGAGAGGAGCACACAGGGCTGACAACCAACCATCCTGGCACACACACCCAGCTGCCCGAGGCTCAGGGAGGACTCACTCCTCTCCTGCCCCTCACTCAGCCCCCAGCCCCACAGAAGGAACCCTCCCTTACCTGCCGGGACTCCCTGGGGACTGTTCTTCTCCATCAGGCAACACCAGCACCAGCTTCCAAAACACACGCTCCTGCCGCCTGGGGAGGTGCTCAGCCACGAGGGACGGTAGGTCCAGGGGTGCCCATGCCGCGTCACTGGAAGGGACAGAGCACCATAGCTGAGTCACCTGCAGGCCCTCAGCAGGAGCAGCAGGCAGGGCGGGCAGGGGTGACCAACCTCAGCAGCTGCTGGTGGAAGTGCTGGACCTTCATCTGGTGCGCCACCATGTCCCTGAGCCACCTTAACCTGTGAAGGAGGGACCACATGAAGGAGTCCTACGTGAGGCCCACTCAGCACCCACATGGGAGGCGGACAAGCATCTAGCCATGTTCTCAGGGCAAGGTGATTGGGTAGCAAGTGTCTCCCAGTGGGCAATACTCAGGAGACCAAGAACTTTTTCTGATGAAGAAATAGTTTAGTCAGAGGACTTGTTCATTTCACAACTATCAAACAGTTATCTACTGTGTGCCAGTCATGGCAGATCAGCAGTAAACAGACAAAAATCCTGCCCTCATAGAACACATGCTGTCATAGGGAGAGAAGGGCCCCTGTAGGCAGACGGCGTGGCAGGCGCCGTGGGCACACTATGAACATACACAGGGTGCTCAGAGATGACCTGGAAGACCAGAAGGAAACAAGGGGAGCCAGCATGAGGATTCCCAGGGGACAGGCCAGGCTATGTCAGGAGTGGCCATGGCATGCACACAGAAGGAGCGCAGGGAGAGCGGTGGGCTAGCCAGGGGGCAGGTGCGGGCCACTGTGGAAAGACTCAGAGAGGAGCCCAGGGACGTCCGTCAGGATGTGAGGCGACCTGACTGCGGTCGTGATGAGAACACCAGGCTGTAGGCGCCAAGGGCAGAAACCGGCACACAGACAGGTGGCTATGTGAGCAAGGGCTGGGGGTGGAGGCGGTGAGGGGGGAGCCGCAGGGTGGTGGGTCTGAGTCCGGAGGTGACCCAGTGCAGGGAGGTCAGACCAGTCCCTGTGAGACAGAAGCGCTGAGTGCAGCGGGCCAGGAGAGTAGGTTCCAAACTCGAGCTGGGGACACCAGGAGGAAGCCTTGGCTGCTGAGGCATGAAGGGCGCTGTCAGCATGCAGGATGGAAAAAGACCACAGGGAAAGAAGTGGAGGAGAAGAAGGGGCAGGAGGCTGGGCTGGAGGGGTGAGGGTACAGGGACACAGAGAGGGCCATCCTGACGCAGGTAAAGCAGCCTCGACTCCAGGATGCAGCGGGGCCAAGGCTGCCACGGGTCAGGGAGAACCCCGAATGCCCAGACCACACACATCAGAGGCAGGCTTGCGCTGCCACCAGGCTGCTTCCAGACACTACCCTGCTTCCAGACGCAGGCCCAGGACTGGGAACCTGAGCGGCTGCATAGTTTGTCAGCAGCATGGACCTGGTTCTCAGAGGGAGCACCTCATGACAGCCTGGGAAAGACAAGGCATGCCCTAAGGCCTTAGCACAGGGGGCTGCTGCTGCCCCTGCACATGGCCCTCCTCAGCCCCTCACCGGGAGGTCCTCTCCAGAGGCGACAGTGGCGTGGTCTAAAGAGAGAGGTCAAGCCCTGCGGGGCCAGGATTGCACAGCTGAAGCCAGAACCGGGGCAGGGATCCAGGTACCCGTGGAGTGGCCAGGAGGAGTAGCAGAGAGGGCCATGCAACGGGACACAGAGAGGCAGCCTGTGAGAGGCAAGACCAGAAAGTGGAGGAAGAGCTGCTAAAATGCTGCTTGCTGCAGCAGACCGAAGATGGCAGAGGGGACGGGGTGAGGGTGAGGGTGAGGCCAGCATGGACCTCTGGCTCCAGTAACGAGAGTGGACGTGAAGCGTCCTTGAGTCAGGGAGGTAAGAAGAAAGCATGTAATTCCAGGTAATTCGACTGGCAGGACCAGGAGTGTTTTAAGGGGAAAAGGCAAGTGAAAACACAGCAAGTAGAGCAAGCTGCACTCCAAAAACGCAACTCTCCATCTGTCTTCACTGCCTCTGGCCCCACCTGTTTGCCCTGTACACACACGCGTTAATCCACGCTCCTAAGGCCAGCGGGGCCAGGAGGCACTCAGGAGGCCCCGGGCGCTGACCTGGTACACGAGACGCCCACTCTCCCCGCGTGGCCCAGGTCCAGGAGGCCCTTCGCCAGGTTCTCCTCCGCAATGGGGCACTCTGCGCTGGGCACCAGCGCCCTCAGCCGATCGTTCACGTCCACACAGCAGGGCGCCGCAGGGAAGGCCCGCATCTGGCGCCTTAGTTTCTTGCGGGCTGCGACAGCTTCTCTCCACCTGAAGGACACACATCACTAGGTGTTGTAAAGGTCTGCCACAGGACAAATGCAAAACACCTCCAGCATTAACAGGGGAAACATCTTCTGCCAACATGTTTAGGTCTATTCCAGCAACAGATCTCAAACTGAGAAATTAATCACAACTAAAGCTCAGGTGCGGGGATGCATGACAGAGAATGAGTGGTGGGGGGCAATGAAACTACTGAACCTAAGAGTGAATGCGGGGGGTTTCCCTGGTGGTCTAGTGGTTAGGAATCTGCCTTCCAATGCAGGGGACACAGGTTTGATCTCTGGTCAGGATCTAAAATTCCACATGTCGGGAGGCAACTAAGCCCTTGTGCCACAACTAGAGAGAAGTCCACACACCGCAAAGAAGATCTGACACAGTCAAATAGATAAATAATTTTTTAAAAAGTGAATGCTAAACAGTGTTTAGAGGTCAATTTGCTGATATGGATACAAACACAGATACATGTACCCTCTGACCCAGCAAACACCACCGACAGGAATCTCTCTCCAGACACTCCAGGCACGTGTGTGAAATGTCTGTACAAGGGTGGCCACTGCAGCACCCTCTGTCATAGCTAGAGAGGAAAAGCCATGCTGAAGTCCAACGGGGGGCCAGGTACTGTCCAGTGCATGGATGACAACGCAGAGAGGCCACTGTGCTACTGTGGTCAGGCCTCCACCTTATGTCAGAGGGAGTCAAGGCAAGTCCAGCGCAGAGCAGTGAGCATGCTCCCACCTGTGCCAACCGCCACACAAAGCTCCGAGGTCCTCGTGGAATGGAGACTCATTTCTCACTAAATCCCCTTTTATACAGCTGTAGCTGTCAAGCACACTATCACTTTGTTATTATGAAATGAATCACCCATCATACATAACCCATGTACCCCCATTTTAAAGATTAATGATAAATCAAACACCTACATCCTTCCATGCAATTAAGAAGCTGTGGCCACAAGCACCCACGGGCCCTGCTCAGTCACACACCCTCTTGTTCCCAAAGGTAACCCCTGTGTCAGCTTTATGTTTGTTATTTCCTTTCCTTTCTTTAGGGTTGTACTACTATACATAAATCTAAAACAACCTATTTAGTTGGAATAGACAGTTTAGATGTTGTACACATTTCCCTAAGAACTGTTTCACTAAAATTCACTAAAAATTATGTTTCACTAAAATTTTGTTTTTACTAAAAATTATGTTTTTACACTAAAATTTATGTTTTCACTAAAAACTATGTTTTACAAATTCATCTATATAGGTGTACACAGCTATCACTTGGCTTGTTCATGGCCATCTCCGGGTGTCCAGCACATTGGGTAAACAGCAGAAGGCTGCCTATAAATATTTGTTGAAATACAGAACAGTTCCCCCATCCCAATCTAATTCTTTACTTAGTTTATACCCTTTAGGAAGGAACATGTTACATGTGTGTATTATCAACTGTGAAAGTACAGTCTTGGTAAAAGAGACTGTGTGTGCACTGACTCTATTTGTAAGGACACGGGACTCACCGTTGGAGATACTTGCAGAAGCACTGAAGCTCCTGCAAGGTCTCTTTTGCAGTCTGGAAAATTTCCTCCCCAAGAAACAAGTCCACCAGATGGGCAAAGACATCCTCAGAGCAACGGGCCACACGAACCCTCTGGTCCGTCTCCACTGCACTCCTAGGGAACAGGGTGATCGATCAGCATAAGAGACACTGCACCCAAGGCCCCACAGAGGGCTTGCCTGGAAGTATACAAGTCCACGTCCTTAACTCTAAAATGAAATCATGTCATCACCATAAGAAAAGCTCGAAGATTTTATTTCATATAAGGCACAGACATCTGAAAAGATAGACGGAAAAAGAACTAAAGTGGTACAGGGTATAAGGTTGTAGATCCAACATGGCCCTTATAAACAGTCAAGAAATAAACCTTTATTTTATAGTTAGAAATTTAATTTTTAAGTGGTCATTGAAACAACTAAACTATGTTCTCATCAACAATATCTGATGAGAAGTTTATTATCAAATTTATTTAGCCACAAAGTCAAAGAAGCTCAGACAGGCAAGATGCACTTCCAATAGCTATCTTCTACCGTGGGTAGAGACATCCTGGGCCTGAACTCTAGTTCAAGTCTCCTGGAACTACAGAGAACAGCAGTTGCCCTGCATGTCAATGAGTCCTAGGTGTTGCTATCTCATAACCCTTCCTGGGAATAAGAGCAGACAAATACCCATCATTTGTGAGGTCTCTTGCTATAGGAAGCAGTGAAATAGACTCCCAACTAACAAAAATGGAAAGAAACATTCAATAATACACTTTGCCTCCTAGCTGTGTCTCCATCTGCACCAGAGGCTGCAGGCCTGTCCCAGCGGAAATGAAACACAAGGACAGATTTCCCAGCACAATCGAACCTCTTTCCTGAAGCTTGGCATTGAAGTTCTTAAGTGAGATAACGCAAAGGGATCTTTTTGACATATGAAACAAGGGAAAGGATCTTCTACTTAAGAAAAATGAAGAGTGTGGAGAAGACTGTCAGCAAATTCTTTTGCTATCAGACACATCCCCAAGCCCAGGGCAGGGTCTACAGGAAGATGAGAGTAGGGAGGGCCCCTCCGGCAGTAACAGACAGAAGCTCAGGAAGGGCCTATTCGTGTCTAGTTAACCAGCAGATACACTCCACGTGCAGATGAAAGCCAGCCAGCCTGCGCTAACCCTCCTCCTGCCCACCCGTGCACATTACACTGCAGGACACCAGAGCTTCACTTACTTCAACTCCTGGGAGCAGGTTTCTCTCACACATTCTGTCACCACAACTTCTGTCAGCTCTGCAGCCAGGTCCTGGCTCAGCTGAATTAACACCAATTCTCTCTCTTGTTTCAACCTAAAGGAAAAAGAAAAAGAGCACAAGAAATAAGAGTCACCACACTCTGTGACCTTGCAAGAGGGGATTTGAGTTATGCTGTCTGAGTCGGCAGACCTGACCCCTCTGGTCCCAGCAGAAGGTCACACAGCCACCCCTACTCCCATTCCCCTGACCATCACCCACGCCCTGGGCCACAGTGTACGAAGGTGCGGGGTGAGCTGTGAGTCCAACTAGTGCAGCAGGCAAAAGCAAGAGCATCCGAGGCCGCGGAAGGCTCTCTCCTGCAGCCACGCTGCCCCATGCACAGAGGGATGAGACACGCACCTCTCCTCTTCAGCCCGCCGCCTCTCTTCCTCCTTCCGTTCCCTTTCCTGGGTGACTTCTTCAGTTGCAATGTGCCTCAGAATGCCTGTGGTTGTAGCTGTTAACAGCTCCTCCATAGCAGCATTGGAAACACTAGACAGAGCAAAGTGGATACTGTTCTAAATAAATAATACAAGCCACACAAACCATATTACTAGACTTCTAACACTGGCAAGGAAAAAAGTATCTACTTGGTTTCCATTAAGTTGATGCAAAAGTAACTGCAGTTTTGCATTGTGGAAATTTGCAGTTTGATATTGGAATATTCTTAAATGTGGTTGTTACAGATCATTTTAATGCACATTTCTTGCTTTATGATTTTTTGCTAATGACTATTTGCTGTTTATTTTATATTTATTTTAGACTATAAAAATGATGTCAAAACAAAAAAATTTGAGCAATAGTTCTTTTTCAATTTTTTAATTTATTTTTTGGCCATGCCATACGACAGGGAGCTTAGTTCCCTGACCAGGGATCAAACCCACACCCCCTGCAGTGGAAGTACAGAGTCTTAACCACTGGACCACCAAGGAAGTCCCCTGAGCAATTTTTTAATCCTTATTCTAAGGAAGACATAAACAAATGGAAAGACATCCATGTTCACAGACTGGAAGACTTAATACTGTTAAGATGTTAATACCACCCAAAGCAATCTATAGATTCATTGCAATCACCAACAAAATCCCAATATAACTTTTTGCAGAAATAGAAAACCCATCCTAAAATTCTTATGAAATTTAAAGGGTCTCCAAATAGGGAAACAGTCTTGAAAGAGAGAAACAAAGCTGAAGGACTCACACTTTGTGATTTCAAAACTTATAACAACTTACAACAAAGTTATAGTAACCAAATAAAAACAATATGGTATCATAAAAACAGACATTCAGACCAATAGAATATAGAGCCCAGAAAGAAATCCTCACATATATGGTCAACTGATTTTGAACAGGGATAGCAAGACCATTCAAAGAGGAAAGTATACTCTTTTCAACAGTATTGCCAGGAAAACTGGATACCCACACACAAAAGAACAATGTTGGATCCTTATGTTACACAATATATAAAAATAAAATGGATCAAAAACAAGAGCGAAAATTATAAAACTCTTAGAAAAAAAATAGGGCAAAATCATCACAACACGATTTGCCAGTGATTTCTTGAATATGCTAACAAAAGCACAGACAACAAAAGGAAAAATAAACTGAACTATACAGAAATTAAAAATTTTTGTGTATCAGAGGATGCACACTCAAAAGAGTGAAAAGACAATCCATAGATTGGGGTAAAATATTTGCAAATCAAATACGGAATAATGATTAATATCCAGAATATGAAAGAATTCCTACAACAACAAAAAAATTCAAAAACAAGCAAAAGACTTAAGTACACACTTCTACAAAGAAGACATACAAATGGACAATAATTACATGAAAAGATGCTCAATATGATTAGTCATTAGAGAAATGTAAATCAAAACCAAGAGTTACTACTTCACACATTATAATGGTTATTACTTTAAAAAGAAAGAAAAGGATAGCATGGATTAAAAGGATGTAGAGAAACTGGAACCCTTGTGCACTACTGGTGGGAAAGCAAAAATGGTGCTGCTCCTATGAAAAATAGTTTGACGATTTCGCAAAAAAATGTAAAATAGCTCACATGATCCAATAATTCTACTCCTAAGCACGTGCCCATAGGAACTGAAAGCAGGGGCTCAAACAGTTATGTGTGTCCCAGTGTTCATAGCAGCATCAGTCACAATAGCCAGAAGGTGGAAATAACAGCTTATTAAATAGCACCAGTGAATAAATAAAATGTGGCATGAATATGTATGTGTGTGTTTGTGTGTATGTATGTGCATATGTTAAACAGAATATTATTCAGAAATAGATCTGGGAGTAGATAGTGGTGATGAATACACTACACTGTTAATAAAGCTAATGCCATTGAATTGTGCACTTAAAATGGTTAGAATGGTAAACTGTTATGTATATTTACCACAATAAAAAATTAAGCCCATAGAAATCATATTTATTTTTAACTCCATCAAAATAGAAAGTATGTTATCTAATTCTGGTATATTAAAAAAATGAACAAATCTATGAAAAATACTGATCATTTTATGTAACCTACATTTATACAGGTGAAATAATATCCTTTCTTATCAGTGTGTTGCTTTATACGTACTAGAATTTTTAAAAGAAGTTTGAAATCCTTAAGATAGCCTAACTTACTAATTAATCAGATTTTAATTAACTACAAAAGCTGCTTAGGAGTTTAGAAAGATTTTGATTATTAAATTTATCAAGACTAGATTCTTAAAGTATTACACAAAATCAGATTTATAAAATCTGTAGTCTGAAATGTCAAAGGAAATTTTATCATGGTATAAAATGCAAATGGTATCAAATGTTTAAAGGAATTTAATCTGCCAAATTTATAAACTGAGACTTAATCTAAGATCAAGTGTTTTTATTTTTTAACAGAGAATGAACTACTTAACACTAGATTTTTTACTATTAGATTTTTAATCATGTTTAAAATTTTAAAAACAAGTTTCTAATTTACAACTTTAATAAACCTAGTGCTGCTCAAAACTCACACACACAGAGAAACCACCTGCAAACCACACACACAGGTCAGGAACATGAGGGATACACCCGCCTAGTGAGCAGGACCAACATTTGAGCCTGCACAAAGGGAGAGCTGTGCTCACTCGTTGAGAGGACGCGTCTGGAGGGACAGTAGGCGGCCCCAAGTGCAGACAGCCTCAGAACAGGAGACACACCACACTTACCCAAGGGCTGTGGTTGCAAAGGCTGCCCCGGCGGCACCGACTTCCTCACAGTCACTCTGAAGAACCTCCTGGATGAGCTCATCCACCACTTGGGCCAGGTCCTAAGGGGACGGCAGAAGGGTCAGGAGTGCTGGCCAAAGAAACACCACCTCAGTCCACACCCAGTTTATCCCCAAGCAATCCACCTCTACAGCCAAGAGTACTGAAGATATTCCATGAGCCACAGAGACATCACAGGATGTCCCACCTGGGTCAGAAATTCCTGCAAGACTTCATCACTGGAAGCTCTTTGAAGGTATCTAAATGACCCTCACACAAGGCTTGGCCATGCACACCTGGTAAGGTTTCCTGCTAATGAACAGGAGCCTTCTGGACATGACAGACAAGCCTGCTGCCTGCTGGACGACAGCCGTTCAGACGGCCCCAGTGCCGCCCTCAATGCTGACACAGCTTCAGCTCCTGTGGTCCTTCCTCGCTACCCTTCAGGCCTCCTTGTTCCCCAGTGAGGATGGTGCCCAGCGCCTGCCCAAGCAATGTGGTGGCAAGATAAAGTCTCACACCTGTGTGGGGTGCTCAGACCTGGGGCCATCCATCAGGGGCACACTGACCCCAGGGACACAGACAACGGTCAGACTGGACATCAGACACAGCTGGATATTTGCCCACAACAATGGCAGGACTCCTTACCGCATCTGAGTAAACAGGCACAGGCTTTGGCGGGAGAAGCTCCGACTGCATGGGGGGCTGCACAGGGGGCTGCAAGAGGCTGGGTGCCACGCTCGGGGTCAGCACCGGGCGATGTGGTGGAGAAGCCGACACAGGCAGCGGCTGCAGGAGGAGAGCTGGCAGGGGCTCGGCCACCTCCGCACCACACTCCTCTGCTCTCCCCGTGCCTGGAGGAATGGGCAAAGGTGGGCACCAGGGACAGACCCAGGCCACCCTCCTGAGCAGACCACCATGGGGTGCCTCCTGAGCCATGACCGGGTGCCAGGAGCGCTTTACCTGCAGGAACCCAGCGCCTGCGGGGCAGGAAGCCGTTCAGGCAGCACCCCGCTGGTGTCTGCCCAGCCCCAGGGTGAGCCACCCTCCCGAGACCCTGGCCTCACTCACCTGCCACGTCCAAGCCAGGTCTCTGCACGCCCGAAGGCGGCTCTGCAGCCAGGCTGTCCCCGATGTACTTGTTCTGGGCATTGAAGCTGCATACGGGGGTGTGACGGGGTGTGGGGGGCAACGGCCCTCCATTCACAATCTCCCCAACCGACACCGTCAGCTTCCTGGTGATGAACACCGACTTCCTGGCCTTGGACAAGCCCTCGGGTTCCAGGAACGAGGACCGGTTCAGCTCGACACAGCTATCAGACCACAAAGAACCCATAGAGAGGCATCACACAGGCAAGAGGCCGCCCTCACCTCTGCAGGCCCCTGCAGTCACCATGCTGCCAGACAGTCACACGGAAACGTGGGAAGTGGCAAAAGTCCAGCCCACAGAGCCCACCACCGCCAGCATCTCCATGTGATGCAGGAGTCACCTGGCCTAGTTGTCTGCACCCCCAGGTAGAATGACACCTGACTACAAGCGCCCGGCTCATCCCCTAAGGGCAGGTCTGCAAGGCAGCAGGTGTGGCCTGTGATGAGAAGTCAGAGGAGATGGGGTCACGGAAATCCCAGATCCAGACACAACAGGCTGTGAGTCATGTTCTAGAAGAGGGTCCTCAAGTTCCACCGCATTCTCAAATCTCTGATTGCAGCAGAGACTACGCCCTGGCCAGTCGGAGAGGCCATCTTCAGGGACAGAACAAGGAGGCCCCAACCTCAACCTCAACCTCGACCATCAGGTTCTTAAGTAACTTGTGAAAAGTTGGTGGTCTGAACCTTACCCTGCCAGCTGTTCCAGGCCTTGCCCTCGTGCCCGTACCCCAGGGAGGCAGCCCATGGCATGAGCCTTCTCCAGGGCCTGGCGAGGCTCAGGCACTTCCCGGCCTTCCCAGTAAAAGGGAAGAAAGGAGAGCGGCCCCACGCCCCTGCCGCGGTGCTTACCCGTCAGAGACAGTGAGGCCATGGCAGTTGAGGAAGTCTGTGGCCTCCTCGCCGTCTCTGAACAGCAGCATACGCACCACACCATCCAGGGGGAAGATGGTGGAGCGCTGTGTGCTTGCCGTGTACGCCACATTGAGCGCTCGGAGAGCATCCTTGCGGATCTGAAAGGAGAAGCCAAGTCACTGAGTCACAGCAGGTCGGGTGCCCGTGACCAGAGTGCTCAGTTCCTCTGGAAAGTACCCTGGACTCAGCTTAGTGCTCACTGGGCTGTCTGCTCATCAGAAGATGCCCACAGATGATGCAAAGCAAACAGCTTCACACATGGAACTGGTTGGGCTGTGAAGACTTTATTTATAAGAAAAACTAAAAAACAAACCACCCGCCAGCAGGTGCGTCCTCCACTCAACACAAAGCTGTGTAGCTGCTAAAACTCACCACAGAGATGATGGGATGCCATGGAAATTGTGTGACGTGAAACGGAGTAAAAGCTGTTTTACAGCGTCACGCTGAGCGTCCACAAATGCAGAGGGAGACACGAAGGCGCTGACAAGTCAGCTTGGCCCCAGGGCTCCAGTGACCCGCCCCCTCCTCTTCAGTGTCCTTTAACCAATCCAACCCCGGTTGACAGAGTTATTTCAAGGCTGGCATTCTCCATGCCAGTGTCCAGCAATGAACAAACAAGACCCCTGTCCTCACAGAGCTGACGTGGCAGGACAGACCAACACTGAACAATATGTGTGTACAAAATGCAGAGTGCATTCAGCAGTGATAGTGTGACAGGAAGGACAGCCAAGGAGGAGGAATGGGAGCGCTGACGGGCGGGGTGGCGAGGGTGGGCCCTGCAGAGAAGGATCTGGAGGAGGGGAGCTCTGTGTGGTTCTGTGAGGAGAAAGACGGGCAGTGAAGACAGCAACTGCAAAGGCCCTGAGGCAGGAGCGTGCTGGGGCTGGAGGGTAGGAAGGCACTGCTGTAGGTGGGGAAAATAGGACCCTGTGGCTACTGCTGGTGAAACACTTTTTTTCTAAAAAAAAATGCTTAGATTTCTTCTTAGTTTAAAATTATTAAAATGGGTACAAATGGTCAATATTCTAGTAACATTATATACTCATTGTAAAAATACTATCAGTTGTATTTATCAACTGCACGGAGTTCCCCAAGTGCACTTTGTTAGAAATCCTTTCATTTGTTCCAGAATTTCTGTTTTCTTGGAAACTGTCAGATCTGACAATGAGCAAACTTGTAGATTCTTTGCCTGGGATGTGATAGTGGGTTTAGTCACTGTTTACAGGAGGACTTGTGACCAAAGAAGAAAAATGAGCTGGAGTCACAAAACCAGCCAGGCAGGTTCCCAAGAAGCCTGATGCAGCCTCCTCCCTACCCCACCAGCCCAGGGGCTCCTGGCAAGGACCCCGGGGGTGCAGGTGCTGCTGTGAGGTGGCAGGGCCACTGCTTTCTTATCCTCCCCAGCTGCTTCAGGGGCGTCAGACCTGACTGTGGGAGTCTGAGACCAGGATGACACTCTATGCAAAGCCCAAGGTAAGAGACTGGTCTTGCCCAGTCTTTGTAACCCCAGTGCTACAAAGAGCAGGCACTTCAGATATTTACCAAAATGAATTTAGCATCATCAGGCTCACTCCAAAACTGAAGACAGACTACACTTGTTAAGTTCTAGCTTAGAGGTCTGTGCATATGGTTTGCTTTCTGGCTTCTTTGTTCCCATGGAAAAGGATAGTGCTGAACTCAAGTGAGAGTGTTCTGAAGAGACCTCTCTCATCTGAACCAGAAGAAGAGTGTTTCCCAGTGCATGGCCTTTTCCTTCCAGGACAGTGACAATACTCACCTGATTAAAGTAACAATGCAGAAGACAAGCGTTCAGATAAGAAGCTGACTGGACCAGTTTAAAAAATCGCACAAAGTTATTACTGTTCAATGCAGCAAAGGCCTGAACGGCAAATTTCACCTCGGGGGAGTTTCTAACGGCAGAGTGGAACTGCTGCACTTCTCTGTTAACCAAAGGAGATAGAAGTGGTTAAAACGTGATCTTTCATGAGACAAGATTTCCACAAAAACAGAGCTGACAGTAACATAAGATCTCAACTACACTGGAGTAGAAGGTCTTGGTGGTCACAGTGCCAGCGTGTTCATGGCTCACCTGCATCAAGGCCACCCCGACTCGGGCTGGATTGGCAACAAAGGCATTCTTTAAAAAGATGCTGAATAAACAGACTCGAGCAATAATTTAAGAACTGATTATCAAATCAAAGAGTTATTTTAATGCCAACTGACTGCCAGCTGCCAGTGTTTGATGATGACGCTTAAGAAACAAAGTTTAACTTTGTTTTGTTTAGAAATAAAATGATTTGGGGAATTCCCTGGTAGTCCAATGGTCAGGACTCTACGATTTCACTGTCGAGGGCCTGGATTCAATCTCTGGTCAAGGAACTAAGATTCTACAAGCTGTGCAGCAAGGCCAGGGGGAAAAAAATACTGATTTGACTGCTGCTGCTGCTGCTGCTGCTAAGTCACTTCAGTCGTGTCTGACTCTGTGCGACCCCATAGACGGCAGCCCACCAGGCTCCCCCGGCCCTGGGATTCTCCAGACTGAATTATTCAAGATAGGAAACAAATGCTTATCATATATGAAAAGACTACACGGCCATTTTCCCTGACTAGTTTATCCCTAAGGCTTAATTTTAAAACTTAAAATCAATCACACATTTAAGATATTCTGTAACCAGGTTCTCAGGGAAAACACTAAGTTGAAAATAAGTTTCAACTTAAGAAAATCCAGTTTACCAACAACAGGAATGGAGTGCCTGGGGACTCTGGTATTCCTCACAGAAATGTCTACAGGTGTATCACAGAAAGGCTTAAAATTCATTCATGATATCCTACCCTTAGCACTTCTGTTTCACACCATTTTTCCCTCTCCTACGGCTAAGATCTTTGAAGAGGTCTGAGTGCACGTGTATACTACTCTGATAGGGGACCCACTCACTGAACACAGTCTCTCCAGCTGACAAGGAGACCTGGTCCTCAAGAAGCGTCTGGGGCCCACTCAGGGTGCTCAGGTACTAGTGGGCAGCCCCAGCCTCCCCCTCGGTAGCTCAGCCCCAGGGGCTACACGCTGAGCCCAGCCTTCTCACTAACACTGACACCAGAGCGTCCTCACTGCCACCACCACCACTAATCCTGAAGGCGCTCTTCCTGGTTACAGCCTGCCTTTCCCTATGGCTGAGGCTGACTTCCAAGTTGGAAAGCTCACCTAAGGATGTCCCCCTTGTTGAGATTGAGCAGGACGTTGTAGCCTTGGAACTCTGCCTCACTGGCACAGAACACGCCCTTGTTTCTCAGGTCCTGGTACATCTCCTTCAGACTCTGGAGGCACTTGGTCATGTTCTCGTTGTTGATCTTGGCGTCAAATGAGGACATGGGCTCTTCACACATGAAGTGAGCACAGTGGATGTGAAACCGGGTGCACTTCTCAATCAGAGACACCGTCACTGGGTCACACAAGTGCTGCTGCGTGATGTCCTGGACACAAGTGAGGTGGAATAATTACACACGCGTCACACATGCATGCCAGCACACATCTTACGTACACACTTCTCACATACACACAGGTCTCCACACATCTCCAAACGTAAGAATCAACTGTTAGAAAAACCATGATTACCTGAATTTCTCAGACTTCAATTTGAAACAAGCATGAAGCACATTTTAACAGGACTTTATAAAGATTTTAAGGAACAGATGAAATGTAACCGAGTAAAATGACAAGAACTCTCATTTTCACTCTAGACTTCACGTGTGCTTTCTAGTTTTTCTAGCTTCCTCATCGGAAGTGGCCGATACCTTCCGTATGCCCCGCGTGCGGTTCCACAGGAAGTCGTACCAGTCCCGCAGGCTGCCCTCCGTCTGGTCCATGATCTGGGTCACCAGGTAGTCCATGGTCCTGCTGAGCACCGCCGAGGGACGCAGCTCGTGGGGCAGGGGCTCCTCCTGGTCAGCTGAGGAGCGGCTGTACTCCTTCACAGCGGCTGCGTGGTCCACCTGAGGGTGGGGAGTAGGGACGAGGAGCTGGGCGGCAGGTGCCAGGCCAGCCTCCCAGCTGCTGTACCACACACACACACACACACACACACACACACACACACACACAAGTAAGGTCAATACTACGGAATACAATTTTAGAACACAAAGTTTCTATCTGAAGGTAACAATTAACATTAAAAGGCAAAATAGAGAAACCTGCTTTTGGCAAACATGACCAGGAGTGAACAGGCTACCACATCAAAATGCAGAGGAATTTAAGTGAAGACACACCTGCTGGGGTGTGACAGGTGAAGGACTTGATAAAGATTTTAAAAGGTCTCAGCCATGCTCATATACCAGATTGTCTATACAGACCAGAAATAGAGCTGGCAGTGAGAAGACAGGAAGAGCCGCACCAGGGTCCAGGGAAGGCCCTCCAGAGGCCAGAGCTACAAGAAGAGGCTAGAGACGTGTGGCTGACGGTGGAAGCACAAGAGCCACAAGTCCCCACCCTGGGCACCCTGCAAGCTGGTATCACCATTTCTGGGGGCAGGAGCCCTGGGCCTCTGCCTTGACAATTGCCACCTTGCTGAGGACCCTGAGACAGGTGAAGGCAGCTGTAAAACCCCCAGCCAGGAAAGGAGGAGAAACCCGAAGGAAAATTAACAGAGAGAAAATGAATCTAAGATGGTGCAGATTTCTGGGGAAACAACTTGGAATGTAGCTACTCATGTTCAGGAACCTTAAGAAAAGTCACACATCTGGTACAGCCCTTCATTCCTGGAATCTATCAGAAGGAAGGAAGCGGAATACCTTAGAACCATTACACACAGCATGCCCAACAGTTAGTAACAATGGAAAATCAGAAACAGCCTGATGATTGCAAAAGGGGGAAGTTCTGAAAGAGTTACATATTCAAGTAGTGTGCCTATATGTAAAGTTTTAAATGCTTATAAAAAGTTTACCATATCAAAGAAAATGCTCATGATAGAATTTTAAGTGAAAAAGATTCATACAAAATACCTAGAGCATAACCTCAAATACACAAAACACAAACATAAAAAAGGAATAAAACTGTGAAAAGCAAAAAGAAATGGAAATTTTTTAAAATTTCTGAAACACAGATTTGTATGTACTTCCATAACTTAAGGAACCATGTGGTCCAGTCACCTTACATAAGACTGCTTCATACATACCTCATGATACAAATAATGGAATAAATATGATTGTTAATAGCATATCCCCACCACATTCTAGCAAAGCAACCCCCAAATCAAATACGTGTAGAAATCGCAAAACCAGCCTTCCCTCCCCAGCACACCCCGCTCCACCCCAATGATTAAACATGGACAGCAGCCTGGAGAGCAAGCCCACAGGAATGCGAGGCTCTACCTGGTCAGTGCCTGGGACCACTTCAAACACACTCAGCTGGCTCCGGGTCTCCCGCATGTACCGTTCCTTCTCAGGACACATATCCAGGCACGTCCCAACAAAAGTTCTTGCTTTGTCCAGGTCGGTCCTTTTCACCCGAGCTAAACAGAATCAGGTAAAAAGTAAAAATGTACCACACAGTTACTGGGAAGCCAGAGAAGTGCATTTTCACAATGATAAAGGGAGAAATAAAAACAAAAATTCTTTTCCTTTCTTTTACAAAGGCAACGAAATCTAAAAAACACTACTGGGCCTCAGAGAAAGGAAAGCACTGCCTATCACACCAGGTGACAAGCCACCAAGACCCATGAAGACCCTCCAGGGCTTCTCTCTCCGGGTGGGCCTCCAACAGGCACAGACCTTCAGGGCACACATGGGTCTTTATGGCTCCTATAATGACCTTAATGATAAACAATCATGCTGCAATATTTTGTTCAAAGGATCAATCTGTTAAAAGAAAATATTCAAAATATGCCAGTATTCCCAAACTCTCAGTAGTTCATCGTTTTTAACAGGAGCCACATAATGGAAGTTAGCTGGATCCTGACCTGAATAAACTACTATTACCCACAGAACTACATAGTTACCAAAGTGTCTATTAAATGAAATGAAATGCAACAACCTCATAATTCAAAACATTCACATCTTATTTTATTTTTAAAAATTCCAATATCTATTAATGAATCTTTTAGGAATACAAAAATCATGTCAATGACATAACCTATGGTAGCAACTTTTATTACTGTGTTAAGGAAAACATGTCATTATTCCTGTACAGCTTCTACAAAATCCTACAGGTAAAATTTAATTCCGAAAAAGACTGCAAAAAAGAGCACAGGTGCTGTTTTATTTTTGGTCACTGTACATGTCTCTTAGTGTTAACAGGATATCTGGTTTTTGAATAGGTTTTAAATACATTCACATGGTTTAACATTCCAGAGGTACAACATCCCAGATGGAACCCCATGACCCTACTCCCTGCTGTCCTGACCAGCTCTGTGAGCGATCCTTCCTCACCTCCACGACTTTACACACACAGGCCAAGTACACTCACATGTATATGGACACACACACTCCCCCTTCTGTACACTTCCCACACCTTGCTTCTTCCACTTCACAATAAATACTCATCATTTTTCCATCAAGAAACCCCAGTCTTCTTTCAGGCTGTTTAGAATCCCACTGTGTGGACAGTCACTTTCCAATCTTTGTCATCACAAACAACCTTGTAAACATATCACACACTCATGGGGCATATTTTGTAGGTCACACTGGGTGTGGAATGCTGGGTCAAAAGCACTGTTACCCTGAGGCTGGAGACACTACCGACTCGCTCCTCCAAGCAGCCTGCCCAGGGATGGGGCAGTATGAGACCTCTCCATCTCTCGCTGCCATGTGACAGGCAGAGAGCAGCTGGATCTTTCCACTTTCCATCCACATGTTTAAGAGGTAACTCTTTTTTTTTTTCTTTTTGGCCATGCTGCGCAGCTTGCAGGATCTTAGTTCCTTGACCAGGGATAGAATCCAAAGCCAAAGCTGAAATCTAATCACTGGACCACCAGGGAATTTCCAAGTGTCAACTCTTGACACTTCCTTTTCCAAACCTCTCAGACCCTACTCATTTTTCTCCTGGATTTGGTCTTTTTCTTATTGACTCTACAGGACTTTCTGTACCTGGGAATCAGCCCTTTGTCTGTCATGAGTTACAGACTCTTCCCCTGGATTGACATCTTTTGTAGTTTTATTTGTGGTGATTTCTGTTAAAATGGAAAATTCTGATCTTTAATGTGTGCTTTCTCAATGGCTAAAAAATTGCCCTTTAAATTATTTAATCCAGCATGTATCAATGGTGTTGGCTTTCTTCCAAAAATAACATTACATTACAAACACACCTGCACTGATTCCATATCTACACTCAGCCTCAGTAGACCAGAAAGTAACAGGGGTCACAGGTACACATCACAGGCCCCAAGACCCAACAGCAGTGGAGCCCCCCAGGCCAGGGTCACCCCTTCCCTCACAGCTCCCGAGAAGACCACCTCTGCCGAGACCAGTACCTTACCTTGCCGCATGACCCTGTCCCTCTGGTCAAGCAGGCGGTACTTCTCCTCAGACGTCTCAGCCACGGTACCTATCAGGGGACTGAGGGATGATACACACGGCCCGAGACCTTCAGAGCCCTCGGAGCTCTCATCAAAAGGGTCTTCCTCAAACTGATGGGCCTTCAGGAGACTCGGCTTCTTCACAGGAGAGCTAGAAGGACAGCAACATGCTAAGAGCTATATATCCATCAGGTGTCTGGATCTTTTCCACATCCAAACACTTCTGTTATCGTCCTAGACACCCAGCTCCTCTAAAGTTGGACAGCAGCCAGCACAGAGGGGAGGCGGCCATAACACCACCAGTGATGAGCATGAAGGCTCACATCACTCACAGGTTCTCCTCTTTAAACCGCGATACAATCCATGGAATTCTCCAGCCAGAATACTGGAGTGGGTAGCCTTTCCCTTCTCCAGGGCACCTTCCCAACCCAGGGATCGAACCCAGGTCTTCCTCATCACACGCGGATTCTTTACCAGCTGAGCCACAAGGGAAGCCCAAGAATATTGCAGTGGGTAGCCTATCCCTTCTCCAGCAAATCTTCCCGATCAGGAATTGAACCAGGGTCTCCTGCATTGCAGGTGGATTCTTTATCGACTGAGCTATCAGGGCAGCCCTGAAATGAATTACCTGTAGATTTCTATCTTAAAGACATGAAACTAAGAGTGAAGTAAAAACATTTCAACACCATGAGGAAATATCATGCCTACATGTTTTCAAACACAGCTTCCCTTCAGTAGAAGGATGTACTGAAAAGAACAGGGCATTCTGTGAGCTTCCTCATTTTCTAGCTGGTTTTCAACATTCTGTGAATTTGAATGTCAAAGAGGATGTAAAGAAAGGAAAAAATGAAAGCAAATCAGCAACGGAACTATTAACTGCAAAATGTGCGGAAAACTATCCACTGACCAAAATACGGGAAGCAGGATTACACAGAAGCTGGCCTGCTGTGAAAAGGAAGGTGGGGGTCACACAGGAGTCTCGGAGCACAAGCCAAGGGGAAGGAGGGAGGCACCTCGGGGACTGGAGGTTCCACACAGACACAGACGGGGAGGTCGCTGAAGTGCACACGGTGTGCTGGACCTGGCCGGAGACTGGGCGCAGGGCTGTGCGGTTACAGCCACGGCTACACGTGACAATTAGGAATATGGTGCGCGGCCAATTACACATTTAAGGAGAAAAGCAATTGTCTGTGCACATATACATCACACAGACTGCATGACAACAACTGCGTGGGCTGCAGGGCTGAGGGAGATGAGGGGCCGAGGGCAGCCTCCACCGCCCCCCACCAGGTCCTCTCCCCATCCCTCAGCCCCTATCCAGGTGTCAGCGATCACCCGCTTCCCTTCCATGCTATGTCATGACGGCTATGAAGTCCCTCGAGGTCAGCAACAGGAGAAGCCAAAGAACCCACTTGCCCTGTTAGAACAATGGCATTTGGAAGGGCCAGCCACACCTTTTGCTCAGGAGGCCGCCAGTCGTAGTCCTCACCCCAGGCTTGCCGAGTGGGGAGTGCTGAAAGGGTGTGTCCTCAGCGCCCTGGCCAGCTTCCCCATCGCCTGGCTGCTTCTCCTTGAGGGAGAAGGGTTTCTTGTTGGGACCTGAGGATGCAAAAGTCAGGACAGAGTTAATGACACCACAAGTCACTTGACACGGGGCTTCTTGGGAAAGTTATAGTATAATTGTGGCAGGATGTTGTTAGAAAGGAGCCCAAGGAAATGAGACACCTCCACCCCCACTTCACCCCACACTGGGGATCAGGCTCACACTCAGCACTCAAAGGCCTTGCACAAAGCAGGAGAGACTGTGTAAAGAACAACTGAAAACTCACTTATTTTTTTCTTGTGCCAGAAGATGGTCATATCTTTATGCAAATCTTTCCCTTTCTTCCTGGCCAGGGCTGCAGATACCTGGAAAGCAGTCCACAACACAAAGGACGACGGCATCAGGAGACCAAGGAAACGAGATCAAGCTTTCACATGCATTAGTAGAATTCTGTTCAACAGAGCCACACCTCTACAGCTATGTGTTCTGACCACATCGCCTGCCTCCAGCCATGGAAGCCACAGTCCTCATCTCCCTCACCTGTCTTACAGCATGTATCTGCACTTCTCCTTATCGAAATTAATGACTCTACTGTGATAGAATCCATAAACTTGGCCCTATTGGCATTTGATGAGATAATTCTCACCATATGATTTTCTGAAGAACAAGGGAAAGATGGCCAAGTAACACTTAAACACAAAGGAAACCTGTAGAATGACACACATGGGGTACAATTTATCATAAAACATACATACACAAAACCAACTGTACGTTAGCATACCTATAAATATACCTATGAAATTTACCTATAATATACCTATAAATATATCTATAAATATACCTAGACATTTCCTATGAAAATGTCTAGGAAAACATACACCACACTAGATAACTGTGCTGGCTCTAATAGGAGAGAAAGGGGTGATGAGTGGACCTCAACTTTCTATAGATCAATGAACTGCTTACAATGATAATTTATATACTTTCTATATAAATATTTTTTAAGGTTCAGCTAGAAGAAAAAGGACATTGCAACAGCCAGAAATAACCTTAAAAAAATGAAGGCTGCTGTATGACCTGGCAATTCCACTCCCACATATACACCCAACAGGAGTGAAAGCAGGGTCCTGAAGAGAGACCTGCACTGTCTTCACGGCAGCATTATTCACAGGACCCAAAAGGTCCGCGGACAGGTGGACAGATAAACGAAGTGTGGGACAACCATACCCGGAATAAAGGAAAGAAATACAACCACATGAATGAACCCTGAAGACATTATGCTAATTGAAATGAGCCAGACACAAGAGAATAAATATTATATGATTCCACTTTTATGAAATATCTAGAACAGATGAATTCATAGAGCTAGAAAGTAGATGTGAGGTCACCAGGGGCTGGAGGAAGGAAGGAATGGGGAGTTATTGCTTAGTGGTTACAGAGCTTCTGTTTGGGAGGATTATAAAGTTCTGGAACTAGATAATGTGATGGTTGTACAACATTTGTGAATGTAACTAATGCTACGGAATTGAAAAAAGTCAGTAGAGAGGAATAAACAGCAAAAGCCCTAAAACTGTGCATATCTGGGCACAGAACTTGTACTCTCAGGAACCTAAACAAAGGCTACAATCAAAAATAAATGCACAGAAATGCCCACAAGCAGAAAGCTGGCCAAGTAGGTAAATAGGATAGAATGTCATGTAGCTCTTAACGACCTCATTCTAATCTAGACTGTTCATTGGTTTCAAAAGCTACTAAAAATGACCACGTAAGAGGTTACCAAACAGGATATGTAGTGCAATCTTATTTGTGTAAAAACAATGTGACTATACATTTACAAAGACGTTATCCAAAATATTCATAGGTGGTATCTTAGAGAATAGAACTATGGGTGATTTTGTGTCCCCTGCCAAAGGACTTTCTGGATTTTTCCTCTATGTTGACAAGTAACTTCCATCATTTAAAAAAGAATGAAAACATGCTTTCTAAATACCTATAGAATATAATTTTCCCCACAAGAATATTCAGAAAAAAATAATAAAAGATATAAAGCTACATACTATGAGCAGCTCATGTAAGCATATACCCTACAACCAATACGTTATACATGTATGTGTATATACACATATTAAAGTCAAGGCATAGGAACAATTAACAGCAGTTCTCTCTGGAAGATGGGATTACAAGATTTTACCTTTCCTGTATTGTTCTGAATGTTTATGATATCAGCAAATAAAATAAAGTCAAAAACAAAACAAGAAAACTCAACTTTGAAAAAATGCTATGTGGTTACAAGACATTCCCATGTGCTTCAGAGAAATCTGACTCCATGGGAATCACTCACCTAAAATTTCTAGAACACTGTGTTTAGTTGGAGCTTCAAGTTTTTCACAAATAAATCTAATTTATGAAAAAAAATAGTGCTATTCCAGTTTCTCCAAATTAAGACATTAGAGTACTTTTCTAAATTCTAACAAGTAACTGATAGATTTTTAAAAATAAGTTTTAAAGTGACAAAGCTCTCTCTCCCTTTGCCACTTTAAAGCCTATTTTTTTTCTTACGCACATGAACTTCGTTGGAGTACTCACATGATCAAAAAAATACACCACTGCAAGCTTTTTGCTGCGCCTGGTATATATGCGCTGCACTTTAGCAATTTTGCCAAAGTGGTTCTCCAGAGTGGTTCTGTTGTTGAGATAGTCAGGGATGTTCTTGCACTGGATCGCCGTGACTTCAGCAGGAGACAAGCCCCCGAGACTGTCTGTGCTCTCGCTCCTCTTACTCTGACGGCAAGGAGTTCCTCTTAGAGAATCTAGGGGATCAGTGAACAGTCACAAAAATGTATCAGGTGCAACATTTTCCAATTACTGGGGGCATCAACTAGGAAGGAGCAAAGAAAATTTTTATGGATGTTAAAACCTGCTCCAAGATCCTAAATGTTAGGATCCCTAATGTTTGCAGGGGGTTAACTTGGAGATTCAAGCTAACACTCAGGGAAATTTACCAAGAACCTGCCAGCAGGATATACTGTATTTTGTACTTTCTGGAACGTACCTTCTTTTTTATCTCTGCTTTCAGTCTCTTCCTCTTTATTCACACCTGGAAGCCGGGAAGCTGCTGGGACAGACTGACTGCCTCCTGGGATGACCAAGTGGTCATTTTCCCCAGACTCGACACAGCCAATTTCCTTTTTAGATTCCTTGTTGCCCAGACGACCTACTTCTTTATTGCTTTTGAAGACATCCTGTATTGTCCGACCAAACAAAGTGCCTCCTCGGGGTCGATTCAAGCGAACAGGTCGTTTATCTGGAGGATGATCGCCCCTTGACAGAGGGTCCAAGTCTTCAGCTGCGTCATGACCGTGCCTCCTTGGGGACCGATCCTGGTCCTCCTTTCTTTTCAGTCCTTTCATGAGGCTGGGAAGTGGCTCCATTTGGGAAACAGCTTCTTCGCATCCTTGTCTGACACCTGTTTTGCTAACTGGGAAGGGTTCACCCAAGGACCCTGAAGAAGACATGGGGAAAGCAGTGAAGGTACTACTAGAACTCCCAAACAGTGATTTGGGGCCTCTCTTCTCTTCCTCCACATTCTGATTTGGCAAAGCAGGGGTAAAGGCAGATGATGAATTATTATTACCTGGTTTTGAAAAGGTAAAATTTGAATTGGTGGCTGAACTACTTGTCACCTGAGAAAAAGAAAATGGGGCCAGTCCCCCAGGTCCACTACTGACTGGGTGGGAAAATGTAAAAAATCCAGAAGTAACTTGGCTCTGAGTTTTCTCTGGCTCAGATTCAGCCCCCAATATTGGTCTGAACACTGAATTTTCCAGAGGTTTAAAGCTAAATTCTGTTTTCCCAAAGACAGGGCTTGCTTTTTCTCCAGTTTCTGGGGTAAAAGTAGAAGTACTTGGGAATGCTCCAAGGTTGGGGGACTTAAAACTGAATCCAGGGTTTCCAGGCACACATGAACTCGAAGGCCCAGAGGCAGCTACAAAGGCTGGACTGTGTTCAAGTCCAGAAAAGAGTCCAACATTTGAGGTTTGAGAGAATCCTAACGTTTGCACTGAAGAATGACTTTGTCCAGAAGATGCTGGAAAACTGGACACCTGTGAAAATCCTGAGCTTTTACCAGATAATGTATTGCTTTGTCCAAAAAGAGAGGGCTGACCAAACCGAAATTGTGGCTTAGCTTGAAATGTTCCTATGGGACTACTGGAAGATGTTGGAAAAACACTAGGCTGCTGCCCACCAAAAGGATTAGTTGGATTCATCTTCTGAGCAAGTTACTGCAAGTTACTAGAAGGCAATAAATACGTGTAAAAAAGGAGTCCTCTTCCTCAAATGGTCTGTTCAACTAGGCAGCTCCCCTCTATCACCACAATAAGCTGAAAAACAAAAATTTAGACAATCACAACTACGTGGTGTTGGAAGGCTAAGAATTTTTAATCACATGCCAAGCAAAGCAAAGGGCTAATTCTTATTTTCTGAGAGCCAAATGGTGGTTCCCCGCCTTTTTGGGGGGAATGCAGAGTAGAAGATGGTACAAATAAATGACTTTGTTATGGGGGTTCAAAGCATGATCCTTTAAGACTTAAAAAAAAAAAAAATCAAAACATCTTACTGAATCGGCAAATTTATGGAAAACCTAAAATAGCAATAACAAAGTATACGCCAGTTGCACTTTCCAAGACAGGAGTTTCTGACGCCTTTCAATCTCCACAGCCAGAGAATTACAATGTAACACTGTTAAAACGTTAGTGTTTCAATGTTGCCTCCCATCTAATTTTTTCTCCCAGTAACCAGAGCACCAAATACTTTATCCAAACAAATAATTTGCTTTTTAACACGGTGGCGACTGTCCCCAGGATCCAGCTCGAAGGACACAGTGCTCATGAAAAACAGGCAGCCCCGCCAGATCGCGGGTGCAGCGCAACCCAAATCTCAGGCGGGCCCATGGGTGGGCTCGGCGCCTGCCGCGCACCTCCCCCCATCCTGCCCGCCGTGTGCCCCCCAACGCCCCTGGCCCTGCGCCCCGGGACGAGCCATGTCCCATCCCCGCGCCCCTGGCCACGCGCCCACCGTATTCCCCCAGCCCCGCTCGGTTAGCGACACGGCCGCGGCGGCGGGGAAGAAGGCGGCCTCCGCCCCCCAGTGCCCCGCGCCGTGCTCACCGTCTAGCTCAGGGACACGGCCGCCCGCCGTCCCTTCGGGCTAGAGACGCACGCAGGGCCCGGGGCCGCCTAGGCCAGTGCTGCCCGCAGCCCGCGAACAGAAAACACCGCGGACCCACTTCCGGTCGGTCCCGCGCCACCCAGCACCGCCCGGGCCCCGCCGCGCTCGGGTTCCGCTCTCCGGCCGGGCGGCGGCGGCGGGGCTTCCGGGGCGCGGCGTCCAGACCCCGGTCCGCCCGCTTCTGCTCAGTAAGCGCCTCTTCCCCAAAGTGGGGCGGCGCGCGCTGGGCCCGCCGTGCACCCCTACACCGCTGGGCCCTCCCTTCTCGCCCGTTCCCTAGTGTGTGTCACCGCCCGTCCGGCGCGCCGCACTCCACCGTCTGCCCAGGCCCCCCGTGCTGCGTCTTCCTCCCGGTAAAGCGCACGTTCCATGACAGTTTTCAACGAATTCCACCGAACGGGGTGACGTGAGCGTGCGTGCGCGTGCGTTGCTACAGAACTTCCGCGGGCTTTCGATTAATCGGCCCGAAGTCGCGATGAGCCTAGCGCTCCGCAACCTGCAGCGGGCGGTGCCCCTGCGGCGCGCGCTGCTGCGCCAGAGGCTGCAGGCGGTGCGCGGGGCCCTGGGCGTGCAGGCCTTCGACCTGGGCGTTGTCTGCGTCGACAACCGGAAGATTCAGCAGATGAACAGGGTCTACCGAGAGCAAGACACCCCGACCGACGTACTCTCCTTCCCCTTTCACGAGGTAAAGGCTGCCCACCGGTTCACATCCGGCCTACCTTCCGCTGTGAATTCCGTTAATTACACCACAGACAGGATTGTCTGTGTTGCTCCGAAAATTTCAAATACACACGGAAGTAGGGAGTAAGATGTGACCGTCGCTACAGATCAGAGCCTATCGCTGAAGGAGGGAGGGTGATCCCCGCCCTCCTCGTAACAGTGAATTAAAGAGAAAGCGCTTCTGCAGTTTTAAGTATGGTTCAGTAATGGATGTGTACGGGTTGAAAATGTTAAATAACTCTGAAAATAAAAGGACAGAGTGGGCAAATATTTTAAACAAATATGTGCTGTCTATCAGATTATAAGGATTTCCCTGTAGCTCAAACGGTAAAGAATCTGCCTGCGATGCAGGAGACCAGGGTTCCATCCCTGGGTCGGGAAGATCCCCTGGGAGGAGGCACGGCAACCCTCCAGTATTCTTGCCTGAAGAATCCCATGGACCAAGGAGCCTGGTAGGCTACAGTCCATGGGGTCAAAAAGAGTTGGACACGACTGAGCAACTAACACACGCGTCAGGTTATTACCTATGTTATGTGAATGACTCATTCGAGACTTCCTGCGTTGTTAGTGGCCACATAAATTGGGGCAGCCCTTTTGGAAAGCAGTCTGGCAATTTACCTGAAGTAAATCTTGATAACTGTTTAATCCACTAGGATCACACTAGTGATAAATAGGAAATAATTGAAAGGAAATAAATTGAAAGAGGAAAGAGAGTTAAATGTTCAACATGTAATATAAAAATATATTAAAGTGTCCATTTATTTTCCGTAAAAAGAAATAAAAATATTTGACTGACTTAGTGTGAACAGCCCTCAGCTGAATGGACTGGTCTTTTATGTGGGAACATGTGATCAGTATCAAAACTGGGAAGAACAGAAATGTAAACTTGTATCAATGTGGTGATTTAGCTCCTAGATGTTTTGGAGCTGGGTAGCTGTGCATTAGGAAGGATGAAAGAAATGGAAATAATTATTTTGACAGTGTGGGAACATCTTAAGTCAGTCCTGTGCAGTGTCTCTGTCACAGTCCCTGACTTGTCTGCCTTGGGACTAGCAACACCGGGTCTTTCAGGGTGAAACCTGCGGGCCTGTGGCCAGTTAGTGTTCTGAGGTCATGTTCTGCAAATGTGTATTTCCTCATTTTCAGAATCTGAAAGCAGGTGAAATCCCCCAGCCCGACTTTCCAGATGACTATAATTTAGGAGACATTTTCCTGGGCGTGGAGTTTATCCTCCAGCAGTGCAAGGAAGATGAAGATTACTATGACATCCTGACTGTAAGTGGGATGCGGAAATGACAAATCCTCATGGGCAAAGCAGAGGCCGATGTCCTTCATCCAGGCCACGAGAAGAGGTTGTGGAGGTGACATGGACATCCACACCATAAGCCTTGGGTAGGACAAGGGTTCCTGGGAGAAACCCGCAGGCAGGGGCCGTGCCCTCTCACCACACCTCAGAGAGGAGAGCCTGGGGAATGGGTCTGTGCCCCCGAGGCAGTGTTGGGTGAGGGGAGGGGACACTCCTGGGAGGAGGGAGCCCTAGGAGTGGCCTGATTCTTAGCTTTGCCTCTGGAGATGAGAAGGCTGCCTTTAGCCAGCTCAGAGCAGGTGAAGGAGCTTCTTACTGAACTGCTAGAAGCGGGCAGGATTCCAGCCTCCAGGACCTTCAAATCTGTCTCCTCCCCTGATGCCATGAAGGATGGCAGGATGGCGGGAGTGTTCTGAAAAGCGGTGTGCGATTGAGTCGTGTTTCACTGTCCCCATGGATTCAGTGGAGGTGTCTCCCTTTGTCCGCACCCTAAAGTATCATCTTTGGGGAATCCTAGTGCTTCCGAGACTTGAAGTGGAACTTCCCAGCGAGACGCCCTGTGCTCAGGCATCGGGGTTGCTGACAAGACGAGGGTGTGCTTTCTCTTTGCAAGTGGTGAGAACCGCAGTATAGATAGCACCGCTTAGCACCGGTCTCAACTCCAGGATCTCCGTGACTAGCGTCGTGTGCCCCGGGGGGGCTCTGGGCTTGGGTCACCTGTGGACACTGTCCGCTCCCCGATACCTTCTGAGAAGTCTGTTACCCACAGTGGAGGACCAGCCTGCACACTTAGGACCCTCAGTTCCCTGGCACTGGGCCAGGCCAAGCCACTCTCCTCCCAGCTGGCACCCACCTGCATGGCAACGCTGGGTCCCTCCCCTTCCCCTGCCCTGGTTCTCCATGTCTCCATAGCTCCCCGCCCCCACCCCCCGCCGCCCCCCACCCCCCCCCGCCGCCCCCCACCCCCCCCCACCCCCCCACCCCCGCGCCGACTCCAGAGGCGATCCTGATCTTCACACCCCACTACAGGGACCTGACCTACTCCTGCTAACCAGACCCCTCACCGTGACCTCACCACCTGCCCACAGCCCTGCCTGGGCCCAGAGGAGGCTTCCTCACCTCCCACTGGGCATCCACCAGCCCTCCCTGACTTTTTTCTCCTCCTCCTCCGCCACCGCCACCACCACCCTGGCTCATGGCTTGATCCTGACCACGCTCTGAGGCAGCTTCTTAATTGTTCTGACAGGTGACTGCCACCCACGGGCTCTGTCACCTGCTGGGCTTCACACACAGCACGGAGGCTGAATGGCAGAAGGTAGGAGCCCTGCCCTGTCTGCAGCACACACGGGCACGCATTGCAGCCCAGGCCCCAGAAACCAGGCTGTGCGACCTGCCCCCTGCTGTCCAGTGTGAAAACCAAAGGGAGAAATGCAGCAAGATGAGGAGTTGATAGGGCCCACTTTATAAAAGAGACGGTTTGTTTTAAATCCTGGACTCCCTAAATGCTGGTAACTGCATTATTCTTTCACTACTGAAAGGTCTGAGGAGAGACGCTGCTATGAATTTCGTAAAATCCCAAAATGACTTAAAATCTTTATGAGAGTTATTGTGATGATATTTGTCAGTTGGAAACAGGATTGGGGACATTCGAGTATCTGATCCAGACCTATTATGTGGTGGTTGTTTCCTCAAAGACTACCTCAAAGACTGTTTACTCAGTTTATAAAGGTCTGTGTTGGTATAGAACCATAATTGCATTTTATTAACTCAAATTATGTTCATAATCAAATAGGCTCTCTGAACTGCATAGAAAAACATTTTTTGAAAATTAACAAAATGGTCCTGGTACAGTTGGCCTCCCCATGCCCTTCCGAGGCTCCTGGGTCCACGCCGGCCACACCCTGACTCTGTCCCACACCCCCAACCCTGCTGTAGCCCCCTCATCCCCCTCCTCAGCCCTGCTGCCCTCCACACCAACAGCATCTCAGGGATGCTCCAGGGCGGTTTCCCAGCAGCCCACCCTTTCCCCCAGGAGGGGCTGTCCTCACACACCCGCTCCCAGGCTTTGGGGCAGGTCACCCAGTCTGACCCCTTCTTCGAACCCCGAGGTAGGCCCTCCCCTCCTCTTCATACCCAAGACCACCAACTCAGCCCCAGCCCCCCACCCCCTGCCCCTGCTGGCTCCAAGGCTCCCACCAGGAGCGCCTCTGTCCTAGGGCTGCCCGCCTCAGGCTGTGTGGGAGGCCACAGGCCTCGCAGAGAGCCCTCAGGGCCAGGGGAGGCTAGGCCTCTGGGCCAGTCCAAAGCTGGTTTCCACCCCTCTCTTTCAGATGTACCAGAAGGAGAAGCAGGTTCTCCAGGAGCTGAACAAGCACATGGGGACCAGGCTGCAGCCCCTGAGCAGAGGCCTCTTCTGACAAAGGTGACGGAGAGTGGCTGGAAGGTGGCCCCAGAGATCAGGGCGCCCCCACACTGAGGGTGTCTGTGGCCACTGCTGCCCTGTGGGGCAATTTCCACTCCTTCCTTTGTTTAGGACACTGTTGGTCTGCTGTTTCCAGTGTTGTAAATAAAATAGTTCTCTGCTCTCAGATCATGCAGAGGTGGGGCATGGGAACCGCCCCTTCCCCGGGGCTCTGCTCTTGGCATAGGGGCATCTCTCCCATCTCAGGACAGATCAAGGAGCCCAGATGGGTGTGCCCTCCCTTGAAATCCTGTTGGATTCAGTCCCACCCAGCCCCCACAGGAGCAAGATGGCTGCAAGGCCAGCCAACCCACTCCCACCCCAGGGGACCCTCAGCTCTTCTTTGGCCATCACCTGCCCTAGCCCTTCAGTCCCCGGTTCAAGCATTTGCTCGTAGGTCATTCCCGAGTCCTCTGCCATGACACCCACATGGCAGAGCTCTGACTGCCACATCCCATCCTCCTGTCGGACAGCGCCCTTCTGTCAGTCCTGTTCAGTGCTGCCTTCTGAACAGTCAAGTAAACCCAGGGGTCACCCAGAGCCTTCTCCAGAGCTGTGCCTAAGCTCTGACCTCGCAAGTGAGGCAGATGTGAAGGGGGTGGGCACTGAGCCAACTCAGGGCCTCGACCTCAGGCCCCAGCACTCACCATGGTGCCACAGACTCTCCACTCGCCTGGAGCTCCAGACGAGTCAGGGCAACAAAACACGGCCTCTTGGAGATTCTAAAACTCAGAAAACTATGATTCTAAGAACTTGGTTTCTCCCATACGTTGATTTTAGAAACATGAAAACGCATTTCCCATTGGATTTGCTTCCTATGCCTGGACTTCCACTGGCTCCTGGGGACACGGGTCTGTCATTTTCCTGAGCTGCTGGCTTCATGTGACCTGCTTGTAATCATTAAGCTTGTTCTCAGTTTAGATTTTAACATGGCAGAGACCAAAGATAAGCCCCCAGAGCTCTCTGCTCTCTGGGCCCTTTGAAGGGACTAAAGGGTCCTGAGACCCGCCAGTCCTGCCTGCAAGTGTTTGGAGGCTCTTCACCTGCCACTAGAGCCAGCCCCCCCAGGACCTCTGGTCATGTCTGGACACAGGTGACTTCCTCCTGTGTTCAAGTCTGAGCAGACTTGCTGGGGCTGGAGGAGGGTCCAGATTTACAGGGTGATGCAGTGAGCAGCTTTCCAGGGTTGGATGGCATGTCCCTCCCGCCCGCCCACCCTGGCAGCCCATAGCAGTGGCCCCTGGGTCCCGCTACCTGGTGCCAGGTTCCAAGGGACCCGGGTGTGCCTTGACCCTCCACATGGACAGTGACCACGCATACAGCACAGCCATCCTGTTTCTCTCACTGGCGACCCTCCCCATTGGCATCCCCTCCACCAGATGGGCAACTGCTCACGTCTTGTTGCCCATTTTCTACTGGTTCTTCCTTTTTTCTTATTAATCAGGTGTTTTAACATGTGGTTGTAAACAGCCCTTGAATTTTAGTACAGAACGTGAGCAAGTGTCCTGACCTGAATCTGAGAGAAGGCCACCCCATGGTCCATCAGCAGCCAGGCCATCTGCTGGCCACAGGGCGTCTTGGTTCTGTCTCATTCCACTGGTTGCCCCCACCCTCCACCCTCCTCACCCAGACACATGCTGCCTGGTCCCAGTTCAGTTCAGTTCAGTTGTTTAGTTGTGTCCGACTCTTTGCGACCCCATGGACTGCAGCATGCCAGACCTCCCTGTCCATCACTAACTCCCAGAGCTTGCTCACACTTATGTCCATCCAGTTGGTGATGCCATCCAAACATCTTATCCTCTGTCATCCCCTTATCCTCCTGCCTTCAATCTTTCCCAGCATCAAGGTCTTTTCCAGGGAGTCAGTTCTTCCCATCACATGGCCAAAGTATTGGAGCTTCAGCATCAGTCCTTCCAATGAACATTCAGGACTGATTTCCTTCAGGATTAACTGGATCTCCTCGCTGTCCAAGGGACTCTCAAGAGTCTTCTCCAGCACCACAGTTGAAAAGCATCAATTCTTCGGTGCTCAGCCTTCTTTATGGTCCAGCTCCCACATCCACACATGTCTGGTCCTAGAGCTTCCTGCAAATCCAGTGTCGCCTGAGCAGAGCCCCTGCTCCAGGTGTTGCCTGGGTTCCCAGCCCTTTACTGTCCTGGGTGTGTTC
Source organism: Cervus canadensis (assembly GCF_019320065.1). Lineage (NCBI taxonomy): Eukaryota > Metazoa > Chordata > Mammalia > Artiodactyla > Cervidae > Cervus > Cervus canadensis. Next base: position 23,366,684 of record NC_057392.1, read on the forward strand.
TAGATTCACCTCCCAGCCTCCAGGCCCTGAAGGCACCTTAGAGTTATGCCAGGTCCACAGGGCACAGACAGTGCCTCCTGCTTCATGGTCCTTGGCATCTTGGTGAGGGGAGGCCCACCAGCACCCCCACCAGGGCACTTGGCACAACCATTAAAATTTCCTCACAACACTTCTACCACTAACTGCTAGGAGCCAGTGCAGCCCCCCACAAGTGAAGGGCTCAGGCCCACAAGTTCAGTTCAGTTCAGTTCAGCTGCTCAGTCGTGTCTGACTCTTTGTGACCCCATGGGCTACAGCACTCCAGGCTTCCCTGTCCATCACCAATACCTGGAGCTTGTTCAAACTCATGTCCATTGAGTCAGTGATGCCATCCAACCATCTCATCCTCTGTAATCCTCTTCTGCCTTCAATCTTTCCCAGCATCAGAGTCTTTTCCAATGAGACAGCTCTTTGAATCAGGTGGCCAAAGTTTTGGAGCTTCAGCTTCAGCATCAGTCCTTCCTAATTTCCTTTAAGACTGGCTGGTTTGATCTCCTTGCAGTCAAGGGACTCTCAAGAGTCTTCTCCAACACCACAGTTCAAAAGCATCAGTTCTTTGGTGCTCAGCTTTCTTTGTAGTCCAACTCTCACATCCATATGTGACTACAGGAAAAACCATAGCTTTGACTAGACAGACCTTTGTCAGCAAAGTAACGTCTCTGCTTTTTAACATGCTGTCTAGGTTTGTCATAGCTTTTCTTCCAAGGAGCAAGTGTCTTTTAATTTCATGGCTGCAGTCACTGCAGTGATTTTGAAGCCCAAGAAAATAAAGTCTGTCACTGTTTCCCATTATTTCCCCATCTATTTGCCATGAAGTGATGGGACTAGATGCCATGATCTTAGTTTTTTTTTGAATGTTGAGTTTTAAGTCATGCCATGATCTTAGTTTTTTGAATGTTGAATTTTAAGCCATGCCATGATCTTAGTTTTTTGAATGTTGAGTTTTAAGCCAACTTTTTCACTCCTCTTTCACTTTCATCAAGAGGCTTTTTAGTTCTTCACTTTCTGCCATAAGGCTGGTGTCATCTGCGTATCTGAGGTTATTGATATTTCTCCCATCTCCCATGGACTCCCATGAACATCTCCTAGGTCCAACGAGTTGATGATGCCATCCAACCATCTTATATGGCCTCCCTACCGAGGCTATTAACCCTCTCAAGACTTCCTTGGTGGTCCAGCGGCTAAGACTCCGAGCTCCCAATGCAGGGAGCCCAGGTTTGATCCCTGGTCAGGGAACTAGATCCCGCATGTTGCACCTAGAACTTGGTGCAGCCAAACAAATAAAAATAAATATATTTTTTTAAATGCCTCCCAATCTAGACCAGGATACTCAGTGTCCAAATTCACCAGAATCAGAGGTTCCCATAACCCTCCCCATCCCCTGGGTTCAGTAATTTGCTAGAATGGTCACAGAACTCAGGGAACACTGCTTTATTGTAAAGAACACAGATGAACAGTCAGCTGGAGACGTGCATGGGGTGAACACAGGAGCTTCTGTCCCCTTGGAGCGGGGTGTGCACCACCTCCCAGATGTTCACCAGCCCAATCTTCTAGTGGATTTATGGAGGTTCTATAACTGAGGCATTGATGGATTCAGTCATTGGCCATTGGTGATTGACTCAACCTCCAGTCTCCACTCCCTCAGGTTGGGGGTGGGACTTAAGTGCCAACCTCCAATCAGGGTGGGCTCCTCAGACAACCAGCCCCCATCCTCCTGAAGCCCTCCAGGGCACCAGAGTCACCTCATTAGCATAATCTCTGAAGGTTTTAGGAGCTGTGTTCCAGGAACCAGGGCAAAACCAAATAGACATTTCTTACTATGCCGCAGTATCACACGACGCAAAGCCCCCACCTGTGGACCCCAGCACCACCTCCCTGGCAGGCCCACCCCACTTCCAGGGCCTACTGAGATTTCTTCAGCTGCCCTGGATTGGCCAACTCATGAGGGTGCTCTCACCCCATGTCCTCAACGTTGACCTCCCTTCTCAGAGGCCCTCCCAGTGGTGGCCTTGCCACATTCTCACAGCACTGGACTCTCCCAGATGCAGGAACATATTCCCTTCATCCTGGTTGACCCACCAAGGCCAGGTGTGTAGTGACAGAAAACATGCATGTTAGTCTTCACACCATCCCCCGCCCCCGCTCCTGACATGGGGATCCTGAAACCTTCGTAAATTCCCATGTGATGATGAGGTGACCCTGGGTGGCTCCTGGGTGGGTCTGGTTGCTGGGAAGACCAAGCCAGGATTAGAGCCTCGGAACTTCCCTGGAGTAGGAAGGGGGCTGGAGATGGAGTGACCAGTGGTCAGGCCCATGTGAGGAAGCCTCCATACCATCCCAGCCTAAGGTGCAGGGGGTCCAGGTCGGCAGACACATCCAGGCTGGGAGGTGACGCACCCCACTGCTCGGGGACACAGGTGAGCCCTGGATTTGTGACTGGCGTTTGAAGTGGGGACAGTCCTAGGAGACTGAGCTCTTGACCTGAGGGATCTGACCCCATCTCCAGGCAGGTGGTATCAGAATTGAGCTGAATTGCAGGACACCCAACCAGGATCACAGGGACCTGCTTGTTGTGGGCAAACCCCACACACATTTGGTGACAGAAGTGAAATGTCCTACGTGACAGCAGGGGAGACTCACAGGAGAGGCAGACACCTGAGGGAAGGGCTGGGTTTTCCCTGACTCCAAAGGCAAACAAAACAGATTGTCCAGTTTCCTAGGCCAACCGAAGATGATGAGCTGCTGTCAAACCTCTTCCCTCTATTGAGTTAACAATTATGTTGAGAAGTAAAACCAAAGTGAAAAGCCGTGTGAGAAAATGTCAACATGAATGGGAACCCCCTCATGGTCCAGTAATGAGGACTCAGCACTTTGACTGCTGAGGGCTCAGGTTAGCTTCCTGGTTGGGGAGCTGAGATTCCACAAACCATGGTGAATTTTTTTTTAAAAGAAAATGTCAACGTGAAAATATGGAAATTGGGTCAGACCTTTAATGGCACATTGAACAAGATGTGCAGACGTCGGGACACTGCACCCAGGCCCTTGGCGCTCTCGCCACTGGGGAGCTGCCTGGGGTGCAGTCAGCCCAGCGGGGGAGCCTGTGTGCAGCTGGAGGGCAATTCCAAGGTCATTTCTTCTGAGGAGCCTTCTGGTGACTGCCAGTTCCAAAGACGCAGACCCGAGCAGAGCTCCTGCTCTGTGTGGAACTTGAGGAAAGAGGTAACATCCCCAAAGGGGCCAATGCAAACATGTATAATGCTTGCAAAGGGCATTTACATGGAAATGATATTAAAGCATCCAGGAAGCGCAATTCCACCAGAAAAATATAAAAGAGCCAAAAATGGAGTAGAGGTATGGTGTCCCATTGGGAGACTCCAGACTGGCTCATATGGAGGAGAGTCCCCTCAACCAGCTTTAGTGCTTCACTTCAGGGGGAGAGACTGCTCCAGCCAGCCTGCGGCCCTGCCCTCACCAGATGCCCTGCCCTCACCCAGACACCCTGCCTTCACCCAGATACCCTGCCCTCACCTAGACGCCCTGCCTTCACCCAGACACCCTCACCCAGATACCCTGCCCTCACCCAGACACCCTGTCTTCACCCAGATACCCTGCCCTCACCTAGACATGCTGCCCTCACCCAGACACGCTGCCCTCACCCAGATGCCTTGACCCAGACACCCGCCCTCACCCAGACATGCTGCCCTCACCAGACACCCTGCCCTCACCCAGACAGGCTGCTCTCACCAGACACCCTGCCCTCACCCAGATGCGCTGCCCTCACCCAGGCGCCCTGCCCTCACCAGACACGCTGCCCTCACCCAGGCATGCCAGGCACACGTCCTGCCACAGCACCTTCCCCGGGCACCACATGTGTGACTGTGTTCATGGCATTTGTGTGGCTGAACCCATCGGCCTTTTCTCTCCTGGCTCCTGAGCCCCGTTTCCTGGTCACATCCCCGTGTCCCCTGGTGATCCTCACAGCCCCGGGTCCAGGGGCCTCAGCTGCCCCACCACCCGGGAGAACGGGGCCTGTTGCTTACCTGAGCCCACCATGAGGTCACGGGCCTGGCGCCTGTGCCGGCAGGACCCCGCTGGACGCCATCCTGAGGGGAAGGAGGGTGTCGGCTACTGCCCTGGTCTGGCTCAAAGACTCCACGTTCACGTGTGTCTCACCACCAGGCCTCGGTGGGGCCCTCAGAGCTGGGCTTATCCTGGGCTCTCCCAGGGCCACCCCTGCTGGGCAGGACAAAGGACCCCCGCCTCAGGCTGCTCCCCTGGGAGGATGGCACGGGGTCCACACTCAGCCATGGCAACCAGGACCGAGACTGCCTTTGTTACCTCCCCAGCCCGCCCCTGTCCCTCGGGAGTTGGTAAGGCCTCCGCAGACTCCGGCTGCAGCCACCGGCCCAACAGAAGGCAAGCAGGAGTGACCCAGGCCCTGGGGTCCTCTCACCTTGCAGGCCCAGGAGGCCGGGCCGGAGCCCGGCCCAGACTTACGTGCTGAGGGCGGCCGCAGACGGGCCGGTCACGTACTGCGCGGTGCTGGGCAGGAAGCTGGCGGCAGGCGGGAGAGCAGCGGCAGAGACCAGCAGGGGCCACACGGAGTAACCCAGAGGGGAGCCAGGCGCAGGCATGGCCGGCAGCAGCGCTGGAGGTGCGCAGCGGTGGTGGTGGCGGACGGAGGGCGGCCTCTGGGTGGCCGGGCGGGCGCGCCGTGCATCCGCAGCAGGACACACAGCAGAGTGTTTCAGCGAGAACGCCCGCTGCGCCCCGGCCCCCTCCCTCCACATGGGCCCTGACTCAGGATGCGGTCAGGGTCAGAAGTGTGGGCAGGGGCGGACCAGGCTCCCACAGAGCTCATGTGCCTGGACGGCACAACCTGTCCTCCTCCCGTGGGGTTGCCCTGGGGAGCACCGGGGGCTTCAGGCAGGAAACACAGACCCGGAGCCAGAAACACATGAGTTTCTGGAGGCGAAGCCACCAGGTCCTCTGGTCTTGGCCTGGGCGTGGAGCCTACCTGTGGGGTGAGGTGCGGCGGGGTGGGCGCGAGTGCTGCCGGGGGCAGGGCTCTGAGCATCAAGGCCTGCATGAGGACCTGATGCATCTGCGCGTTCTGCATCAGCATCATCTCCACCACCTCTGTGGGGGGCGGGGCGGGGGGCATGGAGGGCTGGTCACTCAAGTGGGCGCCCGCGACACTGCCGCTCCTGGAGTGGGGCGCTGCCTGTGGATCTGCGGGTCCCATGCAGCCCCTCCTGCTACTGGACTCCTCCTGTGCACTTGGCATATGGAAACTTAGTTTCTCGACCAGGGATCAAACCCACACCCTCTGCAGCAGAAGGGTGGAGTTTTAACCACTGAACTGCCAGGGAATTCCCCACAGTTTTAAAAGTTAATCATTTATTAAATTAATTTTTTTAAGAAAAGCATCTGGAGATGGGGCAATTATCTTGGATTATCTAGGTGGTCCTGATGTTGTGAGAAAATAACTATCACCCTACACTTGAATATCCAGCAACAACACTCATGTTTAAGAACAGGGGGACGTCAGAAGAAAGTGAATGCTGAGGGAGCTTAGGAGTCTGTCCTCCAAGGCCTTGTTAAAGACTGTCCCCAGATGACAGATGGGGACTTCATGGGGTGGTCTCCCCAGATGATAGATGCAGTCTCCCCAGATGATAGATGGGGACTCCGTGGGACAGTCTGAGACACAATGAAGGGTGGTTAATTCAAATGTACTTCTGTATGATGATATACCAGTGTCTGTTTCTGAGAAGATTTTCTAAAAGGAAGAACTAGCATGGAGAACAGTCATGAGGAGTCGGGGCAGAGTGGATGCTACAGAAACTGAGTTTAACTTCATATGAAATAGCCCAAGACTTCTCCAAAGTGGTTATTAGAGTACTTTCGAGATTTCCTATTTTTACATTCCGTATTTGGGATTTGTTTTGGTACAAAGAGTAGGGTAAGGAACGTGACTTTACTTTTCTGAATAGCTAGCTAATTACTTGTCAGGAATCCTCTGGCCCTTATTAATTCCTGAATATTCAGGAGTTAAGAGGAGAGGCACGCCTTTCCCTTTCCGGGGGCAGAGGAATCCAGGCATTTCCTTTGTTAGTTTCTCATTATGGTGCTAAGTACCCTCTTCTCTCTTTAATAGGGATTGCCTTGTGTTTTGTAAATCTGGAATTTTAATCTTTATCTTTGCTGAGAATAACTTCCTTGTAAGACAGTATATATGCGCACTCCATGTTGATTAAAACACCTTTGCTCCATCGGAGCTTTGGTCCCCAAATCTTTCTTTCTTTCTCTTCCTCTCTTTCTCTTTCTCTCTCTATTCCTGGCTGATTCCCTGGAGCGCAAAAGCCGGCTGTGTAACCCAGGGAATATTAGCCTCTTTCCTTCTTTCATTTTCTCATCGTCGACTCCAGACCACCAAGTTCCAGTCCATTAAAGGACCAACACTTACTGACTGTTTCATTTTTACCAATGATTTTAAATGCACTTTTTTAAGGCACACAGATACTTGCATGCATGCAGTACGCACATATACACACACACAGTGTGCTGGCTTCCCCTTTAGGGCCTGATAGTCACTAAAGTTCATCTGGAAAAACCGAGGAGGGTGGTGAGGAGAGGCCGGTGCGCGGTTCTCCCTGCACCTGCAGGGCACCTTCCTGTGGGTCTCAGTGTGAGCGGCCCCCCTGAGGAGCTGCAGACTGGCATGGGCCATGTAGCATGTACATGGTGGAGCTATGGTCACCAGGACAGGGCTGAGAACATTCATCAGGTGATTCCATACATAGGTCTGCCTCCAGACTCTCATCACTGCCCGTCATTAGGGAACTGCAAACTACAACCACAGGGACCGACCACCCCCGCCACTAACCACCATCCCCACTAAGTGACCACCACCCCCACTAACTGACCATCACCCCCACTAACTGACCGCCACCCCTGCTAACCACCCCCACTAACTGACCGCCACCCCTGCTAACCACCCCCACTAACTGACCGCCACCCCTGCTAACCACCCCCACTAACTGACCACCACAGTGACTGACCACCACCCTTACTAACTGACCACCAACCCTGCTAACTGATAATCACAGTGACCAACCACCACCCCAGCTAACCGACCACCACCCCCACTAACTGACCACACCACGTGCAGGAGATGATGTGACAAACCAGATCTGTCACAGGCAGCACTTTTAAGCACACACTTGCCACACTTCAGCTGCTCCAGTCCTAGGTATGTACCCAGGAAACATAAACACTCAGACTCAAATGTGAATGTCCAGGGAGTTGTGTGGTGATACCCAACAACCCCAGCTCCATCATCAGGTGAAAGGGTCACAGATGTGTCCATCCACGGGGAGGACTGTCACTTGGCAATTTCAAGGAGCCATGGTTTGCTGCACCCAACCAGAGTGATGAGTCTGAGAGCAGTGCTGCTGAGTGAAAGAAGTCGCCCAGAAAGTGCACACTGGGTGATTCTGCTCAGACCGGAACAGAGGAGACACAGATCAATGCCTAGTGGCAAAGCAGGCAGGATGGCGGGAGACAGGGCCTGAGGTGGTGCCCGTGTTCACCACCTTGATTTAGTGATGGGTTCACAGGCGTGTACAGGTGTCAGAACTGTCAGATTGTACACTTTAACCACATGCAATTTAGCCTATGTCACCTCAGTAGAGCTGTTCTGAAATAAAGGTATTCAAAAGTTATTTAAAGAGAAAAAGCAGTTTAACCAATGATTTGAGAAGCTAATCACTAAACGAGTTGGTACAATTCTTTCCGTTTTGACTCCAGTCCCTTCCCTCAGGGATATCCATCAGTAAGGATTTTTCAAAGTAAAATTATTTTCATGTTGGTAAATGCATAGCTTCCATCGAGTAGCAAAAAAAATGGCCCTAAATCAGAGGTCTCCAACTGGTTTCATGGAAGACAATTTTTCTACAGGCTGGGGTCAAGGGGAATGGTTTCAGGATGATTCCAGTACTACATTTATTTTATGCTTTATTTCTATTATTATTACATTGTGATATATAATGAAAGAATTGTTCAACTCACCATAATGCAGAATCAGATCATCAGGCATTAGATTCTCGCAAGGAGCACACAACCTAGATCCCTCGAGCACACGGTTCACAGTAGGGTTATCACTAATCTGAGAATCTAATGCCATTGCTGCTCTGACAAGAGGCAGAGTGCAGGCAGTAAGCGAGTAATGGGCAGCAGCTGTAAATACAGATGACGCTTCGCTCACTATCCTGCCGCTCACCTCCTGCTCTGCAGCCTGGTTCCTAACAGACTACAGACCAGTACTGGTCCACAGCCCGAGTGTTAAGGACACCTGCCCTACATGACTACCCTGCTTACAAAAGTATTTCTTCTTTCAGTAGAGAATTTCATAAACCCGTGACAACATCCCGAAGGAGGGCAACGGAGTGGCCACAGGACTGGACAAGGTCAGTTTTCATTCCAATTCCAAAAAAAGGCAATGCCAAAGAATATTCAAACTACTGCACAACTGCACTCATCTCACATGCTAGCAAAGTAATGCTCAAAATTCTCTAAGCAAGGCTTCAACAGTGAACTTCCTGATGTTCAGGCTAGATTTAGAAAAGGCAGAGGAACCAGAGATCAAATTGCCAACATTGCTGGATCATCAAAAAAACAAGAGAGTTCCAGGAAAACATCTACTTCTGCTTTATTGACTATGCCAAAGCCTTTGACTGTGTGAATCACAACACAGTCTGGAAAATTCTTAAAGAGATGGGAATACCAGACCATCTGACCCGCCTTCTGAGAAATCAGTATGCAAGTCAAGAAGCAACTTTAGAACCAGACGTGGAAAAACAGACTGGTTCCAAATTGGGAAAGAAGTATGTCAAGCTGTATATTGTCACCCTTCTTATTTAAGTTCTATGCAGAGTACATCATGTGAAATGCCAGGCTGGATAAAGCTAAAGCTGAAATCAAGATTGCCAGGAGAAATATCAATAACCTCAGATATGCATATAACACCACCCTTCTTGGCAGAAAGCAAAGAGGAACTAAAGAGCCTCTTGATGAAGGTGAAAGAGGAGAATGAAAAAGCTGGCTTCCAACTCAACACTCAAAAAACAAAGATCATGGCATCCAGTCCCATCACTTCATGCAAATAGAGGGGGAAGCAATGGAAACAGTGATAGACTTTATTTCCTTGGGCTCCAAAATCACTTGGACGGTGATTGCAGCCATGAAATTAAAAGACGCTTGCTCCTTGAAAGAAAAGCTATGACCAACAAGACAGCATATTAAAAAGCAGAGACATTACTTTGCCAACAAAGGTCTGTATGACCAAAGCTATGGTTTTTCCAGTAGTCATGTACAGATGTGAGAGTTAGACCATAAAGAAAGCTGAGCACTGAAGAATTGGTGCTTTTGAACTGTGGTGTTGGAGAAGACTCTTGAGAGTCCCTTGGACTTCAAGGAGATCAAACCAGTCAATGCTAAAGGAAATCAATCATGAATATTCATTAGAAGGACTGATGCTAAAGGTGAAGCTCCAATACTTTGGCCACCTGATGCGAAGAACTGACTCACTGGAAAAGACCCTGATGCTGGGAAAGATTGAAGGCAGGAGGAGAAAGGGACGACAGTGGATGAGATGGTTGGATGGCATCACCAACTCAATGGACATGGGTTTATGCAAACTCTGGGAGATGACGAAGGGCAGGGAAACCTGGTGTGCTGTAATCCATGGGGTCACAAAGAGTTGGACAAGACTAAGTGACTGAACAACAACAAGACAACACTCGTTGTGGACACTTACCTTCCTTGATGCTTCCTGACCGCTGGGTAGGGAAGGCCGGGGGAGGGGGGATCTGTGCAATGAGTGGCTGCTGAGGCAGCTGCTGGATGATGGTGGCAGGAGGTGGGGGGGCCTGGAAGAGCCAGACAGTCCATTATCTGAATGTGCCCTGGGAATAGTGACCTACAGCACCACCCACCACCCGCCATCCAGACATCCACCATCCATCCATCCATCCATCCATCCATGGGAGATTTTAGGCGAGAAACCCTAGGGATTAAACAAGTGTCCAATTAGATAAATACTTGCATCTGGGTATCACTTAGGACATAGCACGTCATGGACTGAATGTTTATTCCCCACTCAAATTCACATGTTGAAACCCTAAGCTCCAAACTGACTGCATTTGGAGATGGGGCCTGTGAGGAGATGATAAAGGTAAACAGAGCATAAGGGTGGGGCTCTAGGTTGATAGGCCTGGTGCCCTTGGTAAGAGGAAGAGACACCAGACTCTCTCTGCCCCATGAGACACCACGAGAAGGCTGCCAATCCCTAGCCAGGAGGCCATGCTCAGGGAACCAGGTTGGCTGGCACCTCCATCCAAGACATCCAGCATCCGGGCAGTGATAAGGGAAATGTCTGACATTTAAGCGCAAAGACTGTGGGGCATTAATATTTTATAATGGAGCCCAAGCTGAGCGAAACATGGCATGTCGTTTTCTAATGTTTCCCACATTTCCTGGTGTCAGTGGGCTAAGCTCATCCCTGTGTCCATTACTTCTGCTTTAATAGAGGCATCCAAGGAGCTCGGCATGGAAACACCCTCTGGCTTCTCTCCTGAGTTAACACAAACGCACCACAGTTCAGAGCATGCACTAGGTGTTGATTCCCACTTTAATCCTCTTCTGAATGCACCGGGCCCTGCCCTGTCCCCTCTCCCTTGGTTCACAGAAAGGATGGCATAGACAGGGTTGGCAAACTTCCTGCAAAGGGCCTGATGGGGTATTGTTCCCACTTTGTGGCCACACAGCTTCAGTTCTAAGTGTTCACCTCTGCTGCTGCAATTGGAAGGCAGCCCCAGACTGGTAAGCCAACAGAGCTGATCTGGTGAAACTTCACTTAAGCACCCAGAGATGCACGTTTTGTATCCTCTTTGTGTGTTACCAGACCCCTCGGCTAACAGGTTACGCACACACAGGTGGCAGGCAGCTTTGGCGTCGTCACAGCCCACCACCTGAAGCAGACTGGAGAGGCAGCCTGAGTGGCCGATGGCATCTCACCCCAGGGTCTCTGGAAAACCCATCCCAACCACCGTGGATCCTGCTTGCTCTGTGGTGTCACCGGAGTCCAGGCTGAGACACCCAAGCACGACTGGGGTAAGGAGTTGCAGTAAGTGTGAGCACGCTGGGAACTGGGCGAGCCTCCTGCACTGACACCCCTCTCCCACTGTTCCTGGCAGAGGTTCCAGGGGCAGGAAATTGGGGAAGACACAGACAGTGCTGGGGCCAGGGCTCTGGGGGTTCCACTGGACAGATCCCTCTCCCTTCCCTCTTCACGGGCAGCCAGGGCCCCCCAGGGGATAAATGTCCTCCAGGTCATGACCCGGCCCACCGGCACCATCGGTCTCCTTGGCCAGCCCATCCAGAACCTTCTCCGCTCAGCCTTGGCCACCTCCTGCCTTGTCATCTCCTCCTCGCAAGGCCACAGCCCTTGCCTGTCATCTACTCATGCTCTCAACCCCTGAGGCCACAGCCCGCCGGGACCAGCTGCTGCCCCTCCTTCCTCTGGGCACCACGTGCCCTGATACAATCCCTTCTGCTTAAGGAAGAGTGGCTTTCTGTTGCCATATGCAGGGGTGAGCCTCTCAGGAGTGGGTGTGCATTCACCTTTCAATGCACCTTAAAATTCTGCCTGGAGACTAGGGGCCCAAGCTTCCTCTGGTAATTAGGAAATTTTGGAAAAGAGCTGACATACTTCTTCCCCAAATTCAGGCCCAGCCAGTGCGGAATCCCCCCATAGTTCCGCTCCTGCTGCAGAAGTTAGCACCTGGAGCTGAGCCAGGACCCCAGCCTCCACCTGTAATGAGGAGATAACCACCCCTCCACACACAGCCAGTGCTTCGGGCACCTGTGAGGCCTGACGATACGGGACACGTTTGTCCCAACAGGGCTGGACACAGACTGCAGCCGCTGTGGCCGCTGAGCCAATGGCCCCTTCAGCGCACTTCCCTAAACTGCTTAGGGTGCAAGTGTGGAGTGACCGACATCTCTGCTCAGGCGAGAGGTCTCTGGGCGCACGGTACCCTCCCCATTGGTTCTGCCCCCCAGGTTCACCCAAGGCAGACGTACCAGGTGTTGGATGATCCGTGGTGGGTCTGGGGCAGGTGGGGCTGGGGGGACAGCAGGGTGGACGCCCACAGGAGGCGCCTCTGGGGGCAGCACTGACCCATGGGCTCCTCCGTGCGGTTCCCTGTGGTGACGAACCCGGGAAGCCTCTTCCAAGAGGCGCTGCTCCTGCAACGCCAAAGCAGAGCCATGGCCGCTCGGTGGGGGCGTGTCCCGGCCCTCACTCTGCCTGGCAGAGCAGTGCCAGCGCACAGGTGTGTGACCCCAGTCAGAAGCAGCCAGCCCCCAATACCACCAACCACTGCCCTGCGCCTGGCCCCTTCCTGCCCCCACCAGGGCCCAGGATGCATCTGAGCTGGGACTGCAGCCAGACTCTGGAGGCAAAGCCCTTCACGTGGTGCACACAGGAGAAATTAACCAAAGATGACTTTTCTCCAGCCAGTAGTGAAAATGAAAGTTGCTCAGTCGTTTCTGACTCTTTGCGACCCCGTGGACTATAACGTCCAGGGAATTCTCCAGGCCAGAATACTGGAGTGGGTAGCCTTTCCCTTCTCCAGGGGATCTTCTCAACCCAGGGATCAAATCCACATCTCCCTCATTGCAGGCGTATTCTTTACCAAGTGAGCCACAAGGGAAGCCCAAGAATACTGGAGTGGGTAGCCTATCTCTTTTCCAGTGGATCTTCCTGACCCAGGAATTGAACCGGGGTCTCCTGCTTTGCAGGCAGATTCTTTACCAACTTAGCTATGAGGGAAGCCGGTAGAAGATACTCTGTCTCTCCAGCACGCTTCCAGTGCAGAGCAGTAAGTTTATCACAGCGGCCGTGTGGACCCAAACACCCTCCTCCCCCCACGTGTCATTCCCTGCAACAAGTGTGTCTGTTTGGACAAAGCCCTGGGCATCTTGGAATCCCACTTCCTGGAACCAGATCCTTCATGGGGCATTTCTGCTTCTGATCATATGCAGCCAGAGCAGGTTTTCTCAGCAAGTAGCCCCTGTGAGAGCCCAGACTATAGGAAGCAGGCAAGTTCTCTCTCCTGTGGAGTCCATGGTCCATCAGTTTCCCATCGCCACGTCACAAACATCAGAAGCAGTGTGGGTGCAAGACCCCCACCACAACCCCACCCTCACCCCCATACCCTACCCCCCCACCCCACCCCAGTGCTTGTTCTGAGCACCAGCCGCAGCTTCAGCTGCACAGAGCTCTGGTGAAGACGCCCCATGTCCACACGGCCTACCCAGAGTCTCTGCAGAAGGTCCTTCCTCATCCTCAGAGCGCTCCGCAGGGCAGCCTCTGGCCCGTCCTCATCTCCTGGAGGGAAGCGCAGGCTTCAGGGCTCAGCACCACATCCCAGCCTTTCCTGCCTCCAGGACCTGCCTGTCCCAGAGGAGGAGGGGGGTGCCTGCGGGCAGAGCTCAGGGGGGTTATGTGGGCAACAGTAGGGGGCGTTCAGGAAGCTGAGTCTTCGAGTTGGGGTCAGGAGTCTCCACTCCCCCCAGGAGTCCCAATTCCACCCCCAAGAATCCTGACTCCCCCCCAGGAGTCACCACTCCCCCTCCCCCAGGAGTCCCCACTCTCCTCCCTAGGAGTCCCCACTCCCCCAGGAGTCCCAACTCCCTCCCCAGATGTCTCTACTCCCCCCCCCCCAGGAGCCCCCACTGCCCCCCAGGATTCTCCTCTCCCCCAGGAGTCCCCACTCCTCCCCAAGGAGTCCCCACTTCCCCCTAGGAGTCCCCATTCCCCCCACCCACCAGGTGTGCCCACTCCCCTGGCCCATTTGTAGTGTTCCATGTCTGTGTTATGGAAGAGAAAATGGCAACCGACTCCAGTATTCTGGCCTGGAAAATCCCATGGACAGAGGAGCCTGGTGGACCACAGTTCATGGAGTCGCAGAGTCGGACACGACTGAGCGACTGAGCGCAGCACATGCCTGTGCTTGCCCTTGGTCATGTGAACTGATTTGGGATTTCCTATCTGGATTTCAGCCCTGGGCTCTGTCTGTTGCCCTCGGGAACTGCCTGGAACTCCGCAGCACAAGGAGCTTCACCACGTAGTGAAGAACAAGCAGTGTCTCCCCAGCACCTTGCCCTGATGTCCCTGAGCCCAGAACCCCATGCCAGGGAAGGTGGCCCTTCCCCTGGTTCCTGTGGCCTGAGCATCTGACCACCAGACAGGCTGGGGATGTGGAGACGTCTGGTCTGGGCACCTGAGGATGGGCAGGTGGATGTGGATGGCTGGGCCCCATATACCCCCCACCCCAGAGCAAGCTCGGAGCAACATGGTCTGATGCAGGCGAGGGCGATTCTGATCTGAGCAAGGCAGTGGGGCTGGTCCTCTACCCTCTCTGCCTCCCTCTTCTCATCTGCAGATGGAGTGATGAACATGCCCTCCTGGATGTGCAGACAGAGGTGATACGATATGAGGGTGCGTGTGTGTGTGCATTTAAGACATAATCAAGGCCTTTCTGCTCTGAAAGTGAAGTTTAGAGGACAGTCTGGCCATACCTGGAGGTGGGTCTGGGGCCCACACAGCGCCAAGCAGCCCAGGCTCTTACCTGGCACGACATGGGCGTCCTCAGAAGCCCCCTCCACATCCTCACGCTCTTGCTCTAGTTTCTGTGAGGAGAGAGAGGGACGAGCATGCGGGCTCCAGGCACAGGCTCCTCCGTATGAGGGGCCGGGCCAGGAACAAGTGCCCAGACGCCTGACTGGTGCCAGGTGGGGCCCTGTGGTCACACTTTCCATATGACGCACACATGCTCCACCTTGAAACCTATGGGCCCCTTCAGGCAGCTTTCTGAAGAGTTTGACCAGGCCAGCCCTGTGTCCTGACTGCCCTGATGCCCCAGCTGAGCCCAGGGCTGAGCAGTTATAATCCAGACCAGTCCTGGGGTGATCCCTGCTGCCCTCTCTGGGCAGCCCAGGGGGGCAGAAGGCAAGCATTGGTGGGCAGAAGAACAGAGCAGGCAGGTGAGGGGTTGGAGGGGGGCATTGAAAGGATCATGCAGACCCTCAGAGGAGGAGAAGACTGGCCTGAGGAGTGTGCACAGGCTACCTGCCCCATGCCCTGCTGAGAGGCCACAGTAGGCTGGGTCTGTCTTTCCTAAAATTTGGAAGCTGGGAGGCTGTGAGAGAGCTTTGGGAGCCCTGGAAGTGCTCCATCCTGTGGGTGCAGGCCTGCCTCCCAGCTGCAGAAACTTCCAGAAGACCCTACTTGGTTCCATTCAAACACAAAGAAGAACCAAGAAACCACAGCTCTTCACAAGGCTAGGACCACCCAGAAGTGCTTTGCTTTGGAAGTGGGCGTGACAGGTGTAATCTTACCTGTGCTCTGTAACAAGCTGTTAAAAGCACAAGTGCCCAGCTGTCTTACCTTCTCAAGGAGTTTCAGGGTTAGTCGGGTCAGTTGATCTGCCACTGAGGAGTCCAGCATCCCGGGGCCACAGGAGGGGACACTGCGGGCCCACCCCCTCCCTGCTCGGTTCCCTCTGGAAGAATTGCTCAGCTAGAGAGAAGCAGCCCCATCCTGGGGTCACTGAAGGACTCCCTTGCTGGACGTGACATATATCCCAGAGACTGGTCTCCACGGCCAGCTGGCTGGCCTCAGGAGGGCGTGTAGGAGGTGGCCCTGCACCATGGATGCAGAGTGTCCAGAGTCAACAGGCCGGCATCACCGCAACAGTTGCTAGGCACTGCAGACGCAAGGAGGCCCCCGGTTGCCAGGTTTCTGCTGAGAGTCCTTCCCAGGCCTGCCCCGGTCCCCATGAGGGGTTACCTATAAACCCTGCTGATCCACAGGTGTGGCTGGGCTGGGATCCTCAGGAAGGAGAGATCAGGCAGACGCTGGGGCCAGAGGGGCAGAGCACGGGGGAGGGGCATGGGTCCCTGGGGGGAGGACAGTCCAGAACCCCCAGGACAGAGCCCAGAGGGGTGAGGTGGGGCAATGCACCACAGGGGTCTGCCACCCCAACTCCCAGTTGATTATGGCCTTCAGAAGGCCAGCAAGACCCTAGCCCCTATTAGGGATCCTCCCCACCAGATGGACCCCTAGAGGTCACGGTGTGACCACCCCACCCCTCCACTGCAGACTTCAGGAAACTCTAGGTGGCAAAAAGGTGGCACCAGGGAGCCTGCCAATGAGGCGCCTAGGTGCTTCTTGGTGGGGTCTTGAGGTGGGCCCACCCCATAGGCACCCAGTCGGCATCTCACAGGACATGGGGCCTCCCAAGGCATCACCTGTCAGTGTTGATGGGACTCTAGCAGGGGGACTGCCCATGTGGGACCTCTGCCCAGAGAAGGGTGGGGGGGTACTGGTGGCTGGGGTCAGGGGCACCTGGGAGCAGGCCCCCCTGCCAGGTCAGCCCTTGATGGATGACCCACCTGCTGGGTGGGGAGGGAGTGCATGTCCACAGGGCTAGTGTGGGGAGGGGGCGAGCCCAGCAAGGGAGGGCAGGGCACCCTGTCGTTTCCAGTTCAGGTTCCCAAATGAGTCAGCCTGAAGAAGGAAGCCGACAGAGCAGACTTGAAGGTGGACCCAGTGCCAGCAGTCCTGGCTGGGGTGAGTGCCGTGTCATTATGCTTACAGCCCCGCTCAGAGCAGCCGACCCAGGAACTTGACCTGGCAGCCAAACTGCCCATACACTTCAGTATTTATGGCTTCATATGTTTCATGACCCTAAGATTCAAACAGGAGGTCTGAGGTACACAAAAATGAGTTAACTTAGCCAAGCAACTTGAGATGGCTGGGAGGTCGCCATAACACATCCCAGTGGGTTTCAGTTTGTTAGTTTAAAAAACTTGTTTTTAGGTTTATAGAAAAATTGAGAAGAGAATTTCCATACACATGGGTTCCCTATTATTAATATCTTAAGTTAGTATGACACATTTGTTACAATGAATGAATCTATACCGATACAGTAGCATTAACTAAAGTCCATAATTCATTTGACTTCCTTATTATGCTGCCTACTGTTCCTTTCCTGTTCCAGTATCCTATCCAGGACACCATATGACATTTAGTCACCATATCTTCTTGGGTTCCCCTTGCTTTTGATGACGTTGATAGTTTTGAGGAATACTATTTTGATCCAGTGCCACCTGCCAATGCAGGAGACTCAGGAGATGTGGCTTTGATCCTTGGGTCAGAGAGACCCCCTGAAGTAGGAAATGGCAACCCACTCCACTATTCTTGCCTGGGAAATCCCATAGACAGAGGATCCTGGTGGGTTACAGTCCATGGAGCCACAAAGAGTCGGATGCGACTGAGAGCATGACTACAGTATTTTCTATTATGGTATACTGTACCAGCATCTACTATATCTGGAATCTTTGCAAGGGGTCCCTCCACTATTGGGATTTGTTTGATAATTTCTCATGACTGCACTGGGGTCACGGTTGTTGGGAGGAAGACCACAGAGGAGACAGCCTCTTCTAACCACATCCCATCCAGAGTGCATGCATTAACATGACCTACACAGATGATGTTGACCTCAGTTACGTAGTACAAGTGTGTCTGTCAGGTGTCCCACTGCACAGGTACTATTTTTCTCTTTCTTTCCACACTGTCCTCTGCAGGACGAAGTAGCTATGCACAGCCCATTCATAAGGATTGGGGGTTATGTTTCCCTCCATGAGGGTGTATATCTACATATTTGGACAGTTTTTTAATTGTTAAAAATAAACTAAAATTCAGATCCAATTATTTACAGAACATCTAGAAGAGCCTTGGAAATGATTCTGGGGCTCTTAGGAACACAGTTTGAAAATCACTGGCCAAGGCAGCATGGGCATGATGCACATACTGTGGTTTGTTGTTTAGTTGCTAAGTCGTGTCCAACTCTTTGAGACCCCATGGACTGCAGCACGCCAGGCTCCCCTGGTCTTCACCATCTCCCGGAGCTTGCTCAAATTCATGTCCATTGAGTCGATGATGCTATCTAACCATCTCATCCTCTGCCGCTGTCTTTTCCTTTTGCCTTCAATCTTTCCCAGCATCAGGGTCTTTTCCAATGAGTTGGCTCTTTGTATCACGCCAAAGTATTGGAGCTTTAACTTCAGCATCAGTCCTTCCAATGGACATTCAGGGGTTGATTTCCTTTAGGATTGACTGGTTGGATCTCCTTGCAGTCCAAGGGACTGTCAAGTCTTCTCCAGCACCACAGTTCAAAAGCATCAGTTCTTTGGTGCTCAACCTCCTTTATGGTCCAACTCTCACAAGTGCACATGAACACGGGATAAACCATACCTTTGACTATACAGACCTTGGTTGGCAAAGTGACGTCTCTGCTTTTTAATATGCTGTCTAGGTTTGTCATAGCTTTTCTTCCATGGAGCAAGCGCCTTTTAATTTCATGGCTGCAGTCACCATCTGCAGTGAGTTTCAAGTCCAAGAAAACAAAACCTGTCACTGTTTCCACCTCTTACCCTTCTATTTGCCATGAAGTGATGGGACTCGATGCCATGATCTTAGTACTTTCATGTTGAGTTTCAAGCCAGCTTTTAAACTCTCTTACCTTCATTAAGAGGCTCTTTAGTTCCTCTTCATTTTCTATCAGAGTTGAATCATCTGCAAATCTGAGGTTGTTGCTATTTCTCCTGACAATCTTGATTCTAGCTGTGATTCATCCAGCCCAGCATTTTGCATGATGTACTCTGCATGTAAGTTAAGTAAGTAGGGTGACAATATACAGCCTTAACATACTACTTTCCCAATTTGGAACCAGTCCGTTGTTCCATGTCTGGTTCTAACTGTTGCTTCTTGACCTGCATACAGGTTTCTGTGATATGGTATTCCCATCTGTTTAAGAATTTTCCACAATTTGTTGTGATCCACTGGTCAAAGGCTTTAGCGTAGTAAATGAAGCAGTAGATGTTTTGATGAATCCCCTTGCTTTTTCTGTGATCCAACGAATATTGTCAATTTGATCTCTGGTGTCTCTGCCTTTTCTTTTTTTCCTTTGCCTTTTCTACATCCATTTCCTTCTGCAGGGATCTTCTCAACCCAGGGATTGAACCCGTGTTTCCTGTGTCTCTTGCATTGCACGGGGATTCTTTACTCCTTGAGCCGTTAGGGAAGCTGTACATGCATGGTCCTCTGCCTTTTCTAAATCCATCTTGAATCTCCCTAAGTTCTCAGTTCACATACTCGGTTCAAAGCCTAGCTTGAAGGATTTTGAGCATTACCTTGTAAGCTTGTGAAATGAGCACAATTGTCCAGAAGCTTGAACATTCTTTGGCATTGCCTTTCTTTTGGATTGGAATAAAAACTGACCTTTTCCAGTCCTGTGGTCACTGCTGAGTTTTCCAAATTTGCTTACATATTGAGTGTAGCACTTTGACAGCATCGTCTTTTAGAATTTGAAATAGTTCAGCTGGAATTTCATCACCTCCACTAGCTTTGTTTGTAGTAATGCTTCCTAAGGCCCATTTGACTTCATGTTTCAGGATGTCTGGCTCTAGGTGGGTGACCACATCATGGTGGTTATCCAGGTCATTAAGAGCTTTTTTTGTATAGTTCTGTGTATTCTTGACACTTCTTAGCCTCTCTGCTTATTAGGTCCTTACTTTGTGTGTTTTATGGTGCCAATCCTTGCATGAAATGTTCCCTGGTACCTCCAATTTTCTTGAAGAGATATGCAGTCTTTCCCATTCTATTGTCTTCCTCTACTTCTTTGCATTGTTCATTGAAGAAGACCTTTTCATCTCTCCTATTCTCTGAAACTCTGCATTCAGTTGGGTATATCTTTCCCTTTCTTCCTTGCCTTTCACTTCTCTTCTTTGCTTGGCTATTTGTAAAACCTCCTCAGACAACCATTTTGCCTTCTTGCATTTTTCTTTGGGATGGATTTTGTGACCACCTCTGCTACAATGTTACAAACCTCCCTCCATAGTTCTTCAGGCACTCTGTCTACCATATCTAATCCCTTGAATTCTATTTGTCACCTCCACTGTATGATCATAGGGATTTGATTATGTCATGCCTCAATGGCCTAGTGATTTTCTCTACTTTCTTCAATTTAAGCCTGAATTCTGCAATAATAAACTGATGATCTGAGCCACAGTCAGCTCCAGGTCTTGTTTTTGCTGACTGTACAGAGCTTCTCCATCTTTGATTGCAAGGAAGATAATCAATCTGATGTGCAACATGCATTGCAACATGTAGAGATTGAGAGATTCAGGTGTGGATCTGAGTCCCTGAATGCTCCTGGGAAATCTGATCCTGTGGTCTGCTAGTGTAACCTGCTGACCCTGGTCTTAGGAGTCCAGTGCCTCACGTCTGTGAGCCAAGACTGGAAACTCCACTCACCACACAGAGAGGGCTGTGGTCTGACTCAGGAGGTGGTTGAGTATCCAAGGCTCCCTGAGGATTTGTGAGTTGTGGTTAAAAGGTGAGCTCATGTCAGCAAAGAGTCCTGGCAGCATACCAGTGGAGGAGCATAGCTATTGTCACTCAGTCTCAGAGAACAGCTGGGGAGCACACAGCCTGTACACACACCCTGCTCCAGTGAAGGAAACCCAGAGACCACAGTGTGTTTGCTGGACATGCCTGCAGTCACCCACCCCAATCTCCTCTGACATGCCACCTTCTCTCTAGTTGTTGCACTGTCTTCCTACTCACATAGGGAAATCAGAGAGGCACAGCTGCTTAGGGGTTTCCTGTGTCTCTTCCTGAGTTCCTGAGTTTGTGGGAACATTCACCCAGGCACAGTTAAGCTACAGTTACCAGAGGTGCAGATCACATGCTTTGGATCAGTGTTAATTAGTCAGAGCATATCAGCTTCCAATAACCTTAGTTACTGTAACAGCATTTGATTGTTAATCAAAACCGTGGGCTAGAATAAAAACCCAGCATTGTTTCCTCATCTGGACAAACAGGTTCAAGTGGAGTCTGAAGCTAAGAAACAAACAATGGTTTCATGAGACTCCAGTTGACACACAGATCATGAATTCATAACCCACATCACATTCCTTTTCTTTAAAAAAATTTTTTTAATAAGACTATCTTTTGGAACAGTTTTAGGTTCACAGAAACTTGAATGAGAAGTATAGCATATTCCTTTTTAATAACCATTTACAAAGTATTTGGAATGATTTATGCTTTTATCCAAACATTTCCAGGTCTTAAAACTTTTCTGTGTAAGAACAGACTTTCACTGAAACAGCTCTCTCCCTCTGGTGATCTAGAACTAGGTACAATTGCTGTAACATTTTTAATTGCATCTTTGCAGGCCCCTTGGAGAAGGAAATGTCAATCCACTCCAGTATTCTTACCTGGAAAATTCCATGAATAGAGAAGCCTGGTGGGCTACAGTCTATGGGGTCACAGAGTTGGACACAACTTAGCAACTAAACAATGCCCCTTAGCAAGGAGGCCCTATGAAACCCTTTTCACGCTGGGTTCCAGGGACTGCCCTAACAGGAATACACTTGTATTCCAGGCATGGGTTTGCCTTTCCTGCCCTTAGAGCCTCAGCCTGACCCTCTCAGTTTCCCAGTGCAGAGAGTCCCTCCTAACACTCTGACGCAGGGCAATGCTTTATATCAGAGGTGCCAGAGTGGACCCATGATTGTGGGGTCCCCTGGTCAAACCGTGAACCGCACTAACCAGAAGATGCAAGTTGGGCATAGACGCACTGAGTTCTCGATACAGCACTGTGTGCCCACTGGGGAGAATCCATGGGCCCAGGAGTGGCAGCACCGCCAGTGGCTTCTTGTCCCTGCAGCTCTGGGATCCTTGGACTGGCGGATCCTGGCGCCGATTCCTACTGAACTATTTGTGGCCGCCCCTGGCACTCCGGTTCCGTGGGTACAGGCGCCAGCGGGACCCAAGGGAGGGATGCCTAGGAACGAAAGCAAGTGATTGTTCCTGCTGTCTGTTATCGTGACACACACAGGGCCAGGACCCCTAGAGATGAAAGTTTGGGTGCTGCAACCCCGGGGTCCGGCGACGGACACCTCGAATACGACTTCAGGTACAGCCCCGAGCTGGCGCGTCCACGCAATGGGGCCCGGCCTCCTGGACTTGTCCCTGGGCTCTTGCAAAGCTCGACCCAAGTGGGCGCCTGCGTAGACTCCTCCCATACGACCCGAACCTCCGGGGAACAAGAACCAGCAGCCGCACCAGGGCGAGCCGGAGTACTCCCGCTCCCAAATTCACCGGGCGCTTCAAACCTACCAACCGCCGAGGGCGCCGAAGCCGCCGCGCCCCGCTCATTGGTCCCGCCCGAAGAGGCGGGAGCGGACATTCACCAATCGGAGAGGAAGGAGCTGGGGCGGAGCTCCGCTGAGCCGCACCTCTTGGACGCACCGCCCTGCGCGCGCTGGCGCGAGAGCAGGACCGCGGCCCCTGATTGGCCACCAGCCGGGTGCACGCCTCGGGGCGGGGCCGGACGTGGGGCGGGCCCACGTCTGCGTGACAGTTGTCGTGGGGGGAGGGTGAGCCCAGGAGAGGGGGAGGGAGTGTAAATAGAGCGAAGGCGGCGCCGCATCGGCTCAGCCACCACCTGGCGACTGGCTAAGGGCCCCAGAGGAAGATGGAAGATGATGAGCAAGAGCAGCGGCGCAAAAAAGTGGAAGCTGGGAGAGCGAAGGTAAATGGCAGCGCCTCCTCCCCGTGCTGTCCTGGCGTGGGGTCCATAGGGCGGGCTCCAATGCCCGCCACTGCCCCCTCCCAGGAGCGGAAGCAGTCAGGCGGGGGCCGTCGGCGCCGCCGCCGCCGCCGCAGCACTCTTGCCCTTTCTGCCGACTCGGCTAGAGGCCACCCCCTGGCCGCCGCCATCTTGAATCCGCCGCCCTCAGCCAGTTCCCGCCCCTATCGCAGCCGCAGCCAATCAGCGGCTGGTGACGCGCAGCGCTTCGCGGGGAGGACGGGCGCGGGGTACGCCGGGACTGGCGGGGCTGCGCTTGCGCAGGGGCAGGGGCGGAGTTAAGAAAGGCAGGTTCCCCCACCCGTCCCGCAGGGAGCCCAGCCCCTGCAGGTACCCGGCCCCAGGCAACCTGTCTTTTTAGCGGGCGAGGCGGTTTCACTGACAGGCCGTGGTGTCGTCGGGACGCGGTGTCTCTGACGCCTGCCCGCTCCCGAAGCCCGAGGTGCGGGGTCGGGCGCGGTCACCACAACTTTACACCTGCTCGCACCTGCGCACCTCCCAGTCCCTGCCCTGATTCCTGGAGGGCTTGGAGGCCAGGATTCCCTGCAGTTGGGCATCACAGGTCCTTCCCCTAGGGCTCAGCTCAGCTTCTATCCGATTAAAACTACGTGCAGATGTTCGTTTACACGGAGTCCTGCTTTTTTCTGTAAAAATTTTCTTTTGGAGTAGTGTTCCTGAGCACGAATTTGTTTACACTAAGGAATGCCTCACCTCCTCCCTGGTGTCCGGCTCCTGAAGCGCCTGCGCCGCTTGGGGCCCAGGTAGACGGTTCCAGCAGGTGAGGGTGGAGGTCTCTGGCCACCCACCCATCCCCACCCCGCACCGGGCCTGGAACTCCAGACGCTCGGACGAATCCACCGGGAGGTGTCCCGTCCCCAGGCTGCAGTGCCGCGGGAGCTCTGTAGCTCCTTGAATCTGCTTTGACCATCCACGCAGGCGCCATCCAGTATTCAGCGTTTTGGGTAATTTGTGGAGGTTGAGCCGTGTGTAGTTCAGACGCCCCTGTGAGAAGGTGGAGAAAGCCTGGATCAGGGTTGGGGTTAGCCGCCCCGCCCCGCCCCACCGCGTTCCGGCCGTTTGGGGGCAGAACCTGCGGAGTCCTGTGATGTTTGAGGTCAGATGTGGTCAGTTCAGTTCAGTTCAGTCGCTCAGTCGTGTCCAACTCTTTGCGAACCCATGAATCGCATCATGCCAGGCTTCCCTGTCCATCACCAACTCCTGGAGTTTACTCCGACTCATGTCCATCGAGTCGGTGATGCCATTCAGTCGTCTCATCTTCTGTTGTCCCCTTTTCTTCCTGCCCCCAATCCCTCCTAGCATCAGGGTCTTTTCCAGTGAGTCAGCTCTTTGCATGAGGTGGCCAAAGTATTGGAGTTTCAGCTTCAGCGTCAGTCCTTCTAATGAACACCCAGGGCTGATCTTTAGGATGGACTGGTTGGATCTCCTTGCAGGAATTCAGATGGATCAGTGATAGTTCCTTCCCTTAAGGAAATTGCAGGGCCACTCTATTAGAGACCATTCAGAACACACGGTGAGGGTGTGAGGCGCTGAGGTGGAGGGCAGGGTGGCAGGCAGAGGACAGAGCGGCCTCTGCAAGCTTCCCATGCAGGTCAGACTTCTGACTGGGGTTTGAAGAGTGAGGCTGGAGTGTGTTTTCCTACCTTTCCGTGTGCCTGGCACATAGGAAGAAGATGCAACTGACAGTTTAATATCATTTTCCCTGAGCTCGACAGTTTCTAAATATGTCTAAATGAGGAGGAGATTTTAACCTTGGGGGAAAAAACAAATGCCTCTCCTTGGGTGACCACAGGCGAGGGACCAGGTCTGTGATGCAGGAAGGGAACTCAGTGACATTAGATTTGATGGAGATGGGGCTAGTTGTGAAGGCAGTGTCTGGTCTTGACAGACGGTTTCTCTCACTTAAATTCCTTTTGTGATTTTCCCATGCCCATGAGACCGTGAGCCTCTGTTATCATTCACACAAACGTGTTACATGCATTTGCTTTCATGACCACAGTTGTCATGTGAAGGACCTTGTCCTCCTGTGAAAAGCTGATGTTAGCAGTCACACCTTTTGAATAAGGTGTTGTGAGAGACAGTATGTGAGCAGTCTAAAACCCTCAGATTTGACGGACTGAACACTGCCAGGTATGCCTTCTGATAGGGACATTCTGTGGCGGTCCCTGGTGTTTTGGTGAGCTGTGTCATGAAAACTAGAACATCTGATTCCATAAAGGAGGATGTTAGATTGACCTGGCTTAATTAATTTTTTGCTATTTCTGTACCTTGTCTCAGAATCTATGGCAAGGAAGTTTTGGCTACACTATGATTTCTCTGATTGGGGGAAAATGGGGCAAAAGGGGAGAGATTTAGCTTTTATATAATTTTAAACTGTAAATGTGCCTTGATTAAGCTGTCAGTTTTTAAAATAGATGCATCTCTAAATTTTTCAATTTTTTTGTAAACTGTTACGGGCTAGAAAAGCTATTCTGCCAGCCAGCCTTATTGCTTTCCTTTGTCTGTGGGCATCATTAACCATCCTCACTGTTAGGTTCTTCAGTGCGATTCTGAATCCCAGCATCTCGATGTTAATGGCGGCAGTGTTTGTGGGGCAGGGACCCGGGTGACGTGTGTCTGGCCAGGTGTGGCCGCGTGGACTGCGTGGGCCCCAGAGCCTCATGCTCCCCTCAAGCTCGCTCAGCTTGTGGTTCTGTTACTTCTTCCTTGCTTACCTTTGTCTCTACTACTTTTCTACATTTCTGCGCAGCTTGCTCACTTCAGACAGAGAAAAACAAAAGGTGACTGTACGCATCCGAAGAAAACGCCGGCGAAGAGGAAGGGCACGACTGTCAATGCGCCTGTCACGGAGGAGAGTCCGGTAGCCGGGCCCGGGGACGGTGCGCTCCTGGGAGGCCTGGACGTTGGCAAGAACCCGACCTGCGGCGACACCCCTGATGGCGCGGGAGCCGCTCAGGTGCCGTTAGTCAGCTTTGTGTTTCCACGTGTTGCTCATCTTCTAGTTCTTGCTAGCCTGTGTACTGAAAGTGGTGTTGCGTCTGTTTTTGTCTATCCAAAGTTAGGGAAAGAGGGTTTCATTCTGTCTTACAGATGGGGAGTGTATTTTTGTAGTTTTACTTACAGTTAAAAGTTTTTTCTTCATCACATGATTTTGAGAAATGTTGAATGGACTGTTTGAAGGCGAGTGTCCGTGTTGGTGACGCTGTGGTAACAGAAGCTTGACAAGTGTGGGCTCCTCAGGTGTGGCTGTGCAGCGGCCCCTCTGACACTTAAACCGTAACGTCCTTTCATGTGCTCTCAAATCCGCCTCGTTCTTGGTTGTAGTCTTCCCCTTCTTTCTGAACATGGAATGAGGAGGCAAGGGGTGAATGTGTCACAGAAACGTTGTCTTGTCTGCTGCTTGAGGCCCTGTGGCTGCAGGGGCAGGTGTGGACCTGGGTGTGCAGGGTGCATGGCCTTGCTGGGCCTGTTGATGGCCTGCATGGGGGCTCTCCTTGGGGCCTCCTCTCGCCTGTATTACAAGCAAGGGGCCTTGAACCAGAAGTATCTGTTGCTTACGTGTGGCAGGGGCAGGGCAGGGGTTTGCTAGAATGAGCAGAGCACTGGTGGCTGAGGGCAGGCTAACTCAAAACCATGTTGTGTTTGCACAGCCTTATTGAAAAAAAATGAGATGATTACCAGCATAGTTTATGATATTCTACCTACAAACCTAGAATGTTTCTTTTGGCAAATGGGAAGGCCTTGTCGTGGTGCTCCAACTTTGCCCGGGAGCCGTTGCAGAACTCTGATGCCTGAGCCTCTGGACCAGCCTGTGCCAGCTGACTTGCCCTCCATTGCCTGTGCTCTCAGAGACCTGAGACTGGATTTTAGTTGCTGTTCATGCTTGTCTTCTTGTTGCTTCTCTGGGGTAGAGCTGTGGTTCTCAGTAGCCTTGTCACTTTGCAGCTAAGTACATGAACGCCATGTTGAGGGGGCCAAGCACTTACTCTTTTTTTTTTTTTAAGCTCTTACTCTTAGTGGCTTTTCTCTGTATGTTTCCTGCCTAGGCTCTTTGAGGAGAAAGGCTCATAGTGTAAGTTAGCATTTATTATTTTGTATCTTTACTTTCAAATTAGACAAGTCTCTTTTTTTAAAATTTTAAGTTAAAAGTTTTGTATT